>NC_135503.1:123895565-124495565 GCF_052857255.1 Amblyomma americanum
GCTGGCGGTCATGTGGTGATGACGCTCGGCGTCTGCACCGCTAGGATAGAGGTTCGCGGCATCATCTTCACTGGTTGCTTCGCTGTGCTGGCACAGTGCTCCAAGGACCTGATCCTGGGTATCGATTTTCTGCGCGAAAATGTTGCTGTCCTCGACCTCCGCGAAGTCATGGTGACATTCTCCCCCCCCCCATACACCATAGCCGACAAGAGTGTGCCAGGCAGACCCGTTTTTCGCGTGTCCTAAGACCACATCGTTCTACCACCATGTGCCAGCTTGTTTTTTACGGTGGACTGCGACAACCCCGCGCGTTCAACGGCATCGCAGAAGCAAACCTGTCTTTACTGCTGAGCCAACAAGCCTGCATCGCACAGGGCGTCGTTGCCCTGAAGAACCAGCGAACTCAGCTTCTAGTTACGAACTTTAGCACCGAATATCGCCACTTGGCGAAAAATAACTCCATCGCCTATTTCGATGAAATTAGCGAGCCCGCCGCCCACTGCGCATTGTCAACGTCCCGGAACAACCCTCCAGGAGGACCTAGTCGAACACTTAAGGCTGACGTGAACCCTGCTTTGAACCCTGATCAGCATCGCCGCTTGCAAACCATCCTTGACACGTTTCATGACTGCCTTATGAAAATCTTTAAGGTCAGACAGACGCCGATAATGAAACATCGCATCATAGTTGATGACAGTGAGCGGCCTATCCGTCAACACCCGTATCGAGTGCCGCCGAAAGAACGTGAGACGATACGGCTTCAGGTTGACGAAATGCTCCGGGATGATTGATGTCTTACAACCGTTTACAAGCCCATGGGCTTCGCCCGTTGTGCTGGTCGCCAAGAAGGAAGGGACATTCAGATTTTATGTCGACTATCGAAGACAACAAAATTACCAAAAAGGGCATTTACCCGTTACCTCGAATTGATTACTCTTTCTACCGGCTGCTTCATGCCCGCTACTTTTCTTGTCTTGAACCCCGCAGTGGGTACTGGCAGATTGAGGTGGATGAACGGGACGCGAGAAAAGAGCGTTCTTTACTCCCGACGGGTTGTACCAGTTCAAGGTGCTCTCCTTCGGCTTGTGTTCCGCTCCTGCCACTTTTCAGAGAATAATGGACGCTGTATTCGTTGGCCTCAAATGGCAGTCCTGCCTCGTCTACCTTGATGACGTTGTCATTGTTTCTGCCACCTACGACGAGCATCTCAAGCGCTTGAATGCAGCACTGGAAGCCACACGATCGGCCGGCGTCTCGCTCAAACCAGGAAAAAGATATTTTGCGTTCCAACGGCTGAAGTTTCGGGGCCATGTCGTGAGCGCGGCAGGTGTTTGCCCTGACTCCGACAAGACGGCTGCCGTAACTGCGTTTCCGACCCCCACTGATAAGCGCCCCTTGCGCCGTATTTTGGCTCTCTGCGCCTATTAACGACGTTTTGTGCGAGACTTCTCCCGACTAGCCGAGCCTCTAACTCGCTTGACAAAAGACAAGCATCTTTTCATCTGGGCTCAAGACCAGCAGAAGGCCTTCGGCCACCTCAGAAACCGCCTCCAAACTACGCCTATTCTTGGCCACTTCGACGAGGAGGCGGATACGGAACTACACACCGATGCCAGCAACGTCGCTCTGGGTACCGTCCTCGTTCAGTAGCAAGATGGTGTTGAGCGCGTGATTGCTTATGCAAGCCGCACTCTGTCGCAATCTGAAGAGAATTATTCTACCAGCGATAAGGAGTGTCTTGCTGTCGTTTGGGCGGTAACGAAATTTCGCCCATTCTTGTATGGCCGCCCATTTCCAGTCGTGAGCGATCACCACTCGCTTTGTTGGCTTCCGAACATTTAAGACCTATCGTGGAGGCTAGCGCGTTGCAGCCTCCGGAAGAATTCGATGTTAACATCGCGTACAAATCTGGCAACAAAGACAGCGATGCAGACTGCCTGTCCTGTGCTCCTCTCCCGTACACCATTGCTGACACGGAAGAATTTCCCGCTTTTCTTGGCGCTTTAATCACGTCCGTCCTTGCTCAACAACAGCGAGATGACGCCTAGCTACGACCCCTCATTGAGTACCTCGAAGGCCGCACCTCGTTGCCGCCTCGCTTCTTCACAAGCGGGCTATTGTCATTCTGCTTACGGGGTGGCATCCTCTACAAGAGGAACTACGGTTCCACCGACGCTCCGTTCCTGCACTTGGTTCCAACGGTGCTTCGAGACGAAGTTCTGCCCGCATGCCACGAGGACCTTGGTTCCGGCCAAATCGGCTTTTCTTGCACGCTGGCGCGGATACGGCAGAAGTATTACTGGCCTCGGCTTGCTGCAGTTGTCCAGCACTATGTCAAGTCTTGCCACGAGTGCCAACATCGGTAGACACCACCTGTGAAGCAGGCCGGCCTATTAAAGCCAATTGATCCGCCTCGAATCCCTTTCCACCAGGTCGACGTAGACTTGCTGGGACCATTTTCGACGTCTTCATTGGACAACAGGTACATTATAGTTGTGAGACGAAAGCCCGAAATTTGGAACATTTTAATCTTTATCATTGTCCTCCGCCACGATGCCCCTGCGGTCGTTTTAACTGATAGAGGCACGGCTTTTACATCAGCCTTTAATGAGGACGTTATGCGTCTCAGTGGCACCAGTCACCGTCGAACCACTGCCTACCATCCTCAAACAAATGGACTGACTGAGCGGCTCAATAAGACCATTACCAACGTGCTTTCCATGTACGTCAACAGCGACCATAAGAACTAGGACCAGATCCTGCCTCACGTCACATTCGCCTATCACACTGCTTTTCAGGAGACAACGTGCTTCACGCCGTTCTGATTGGTGCACCTTCGCGAAGCCACGACAATGCTGGACGCAATGTTACTGCCAGATGTTGCACGTCCCTATGTCGCTGGCGCTGAAGAGTTCGTTCGGCACGCAGAAGCCGCCCACCAGCTAGCTAGACAGCGAACCCGTACCCAGCAGGAAAACGATGCTCAACGTAACAACCTTCATCACCGGGCGGTGCTTTACCACCCTGGCGATCAAATTTGGGTTTCGACCCCAATCCGTCTGCGGGGTCGCTCCGAGAAACTTCCGCGCCGCTGCTTCGGTCCCTACGAGGTACTGCGCAAACTTAGTGACATTAACTACGAAGTGCTCCCGCAAGAGTCTGTTCACTCCTCCAGGCGGCAGGCGGCATCCGAAATCGTCCACGTTGCCAGGATGAAACCCTACCACGACGGCTAGGTGTTTTTCTGCCAAGTCCGGCGCCACAGACTTTATTCAGGCTTCCCGTGACTCCGCGGCATCGGGGCGATGCCTTTTCCAGGAGGAGGAACAATACCACGCTGTTAGTAGCCATTCACTGGCGCCGCCATGCAATGCGACAGCACCCGCTGGTCTTCCTGGTCCTCCCAGGCTCGTGCGTTGGTTCGCTGAGTGCTTCTGCTTTGCTAGTCCTGGTGTGCCCTCCTACCCTTTTTGCCGGCTTTCAGTGACAATATTTCTTAGTCCGCAAAACTCCCGTCCTGGTCTGAAACAACAGAGAGCTTCCCCTACAATTATCATAGATATTTTCTTTGGGAATATCCTGCTTAAATATCCTGTATGTCCCCAGTGCCGAATTCGTCAGCATCCCTGTTTCCCACAGAGCTCTGTTTTTTTAACATTTTTCTTAACCGATAGTTGTTCATTTGCCCCCTACTACTGTCCAGATATTTTCTTGTCAATTTTCTAGTTCGCGTTCTTCATTTCGTGCCAACAATCCTTATGTACAGGAATCTGAATTCTTTCCTAGCCCACCGCTTTTCCCCCATTTTTCTCAATCGTTCTTCAAATGATATCTTACTGCTAGCTCCTCTGCTCTCTAATGACGCCTATGCCAATCACTCTGTACCCCCCGATTTGGTGTGCTGCCATGTGCTCCCAAAGCTAGCCTCCTTACGCAGCGCTGTTTGATTTGTAACCTTGCTTGAATATCTGGTCTCATGCACAGGACCGCATTGCCGAAATTCAGACGTGGAACCATCATCTCTTTCCAGATCCCTCTTATGTCTTCATAACTAATGTAACTGCACAGTGCCCTATTTTTCATGGCAGCTCCATTCCTACTAGCTTTATTCATACATATTTTTCATGCTCTGTAAGATATTCAGCACTGTTATTTATCCGCATTCCAAGATGATTGTACTCATCCACTACTTATAGCGTGAACTTCTGTGTTCTATTCTCGCCGCCCTCATCATTAAATATCATGACTGCAGTTCGTTACTAAACTTGAAACCTAATCTATCTCCCTCTGTACTACGAATGTCTATCAACTTCTGCAAACTTCCTTGTTCTCAGCCATTAGCACTATATCATACGCGTACATTAGTCCCGGTAATGACTGTTTAATTGATTCTCTTTGCTAGAGAGGAGCGGACTAGGCTTCAAAGTTTACTTTAACTTTGAAGCCTAGTCCGCTCCTCTTTAGTTTGGTCTCTAACCCTCGCAGGTACAACGTGAACAACAAAAGAGACATAGGACATCCCTGCCTTAGCCACCGCTGTATCTCTATAGGCCCTGATACTTGTTTTCCCAT
Organism: Amblyomma americanum; assembly: GCF_052857255.1. NCBI lineage: Eukaryota > Metazoa > Arthropoda > Arachnida > Ixodida > Ixodidae > Amblyomma > Amblyomma americanum. The sequence goes on from NC_135503.1 coordinate 123,900,138, forward strand.
TTTATAAGCACTCTATTACATTTTAAATATATATATATATATATATATATATATATATATATATATATATATATATATATATATATATATATATTGTAACAAGGGACGTATTGCAAAGCACAGCGTCACGAACAACCAGCGGTACAGTCCAGGCACAGACCAGAGGCAGCGTTCAGTCCAGAGCACGCACGACGGACCGAGCGTTCGGCGCTGGAGCTTAGGATCGTTCGGCCCTTCTCGTCGTCTTCTTCGTTAAGCGCCAGCCTCTGAAGATTCCGAAGCCGAAGGCCAGTCTTACAATTCCTTCTGGGCGAAAGGGTGCCATCCTGGCGGCCTAGGCCAATGTGACGACGGCGGGGTCGTAGTATGGTTTGAGGCGGGTCGTGTGGACAATGGCGCGGCCTCGGCGACGATGATCAGGGGATGGCGTAAGGGGTTCGATTAGGTAATTGACGGGGTAAGTCTGTTGAAGAATACCGTAGGGTCTCTGGTACTTGCTAACAAGTTTGAAGGAAAGGCCGGGACCTGAGGAGGGTACCCATAGCCAGACCAAAGAGTCAGGAAGGTAAGCGGGAGGAAGTTCAGGGGGATCACGAGTGCTTTTCTGCTGCTGCTGTGCGTGAGAAGTGAAGGACCGGGCAAGCTGTCGGTATTCTTCGGCATAAGTTGCGGCTTGAGAAAGAGTTGTAAATTCGGAAGCATCAGGGCGGTAAGGCAGAATAGTGTCCGTTGTGCAAGAAAGCTCGCGGCCGTACAAGAGAAAGCACGGAGAGAATCCGGTGGTGGCTTGGGCAGCGGAGTTATAAGCGTATGTGACAAAAGGGAGAACGCGGTCCCAGTTACAATGGTCGGAAGCAACATACATGGCCAGCATGTCGCCGAGGGTGCGGTTAAAACGCTCAACCATGCCATTTGCCTGGGGATGGTAGGCGGAGCTGGTGCGGTGAACGACGTTGCATTCCTGAAGGAGAGCTTCTACAACTTCAGAGAGGAAGGCCGGACCTCTATCACTGAGCAGCTCTTTGGGCACACCATGGCGAAGAATGATGCGATGGAGAATGAATGATTCAATGTCGTGGGCTGTAGCGGATGGTAAAGGCGACGTTTCAAAGTAGCGTGTAAGATGGTCGATGGGAACGATGATCCAGCGGTTCCCGGTTGATGTACTGGGAAGACGGCCGTATTGGTCGATGCCAACACGCTCGAATGGCTGCGCTGGGGAAGGCAGCGGCTGCATAGGAGCAGCGGGTCGGCGAGGTGGATGTTTGCGTCACTGGCATGCGGTGCAGGACTGAACGAATTGGCGGACATAACGGGCCATCTCACGCCAGTAGTACCACTGTCGTAGACGGGTGAAGGTATTCAAGAATCCGGCATGAGCACACTGGGGATCATCGTGGTACGAAGAGCATATGACGGAGCTCAGATGGGTCGGAATGACGAGACGCCACTTGCGACCATCAGGGAGGTAGTTGCGGCGGTAAAGACGCTCGTCTCGGATGGCGAAATGGTGGGACTGACGACGGAGAGTACGGGAAGGAGGTCAAGACGATTGGCCAGATAAGAGATCTAAGAAGCAAGTGATCCACGTGTCTTTGCGTTGCTCGGAAGCCATGTCACCGGACTCAAACGTCAAGGAAGGCGGGCGGTTATACAAGGCACTGCCTCAGATGGTACAGGGGAACGTGAGAGGGCATCAGCATCGGCATATTTGCGGCCGGAACATTTCATAAGGTGAATGTCGTACTCTTGGAGTCGCAGAGCACAACGCACCAGTCGACCAGAGGGATGTTTCAAAAAGGACAACCAGCCGAGGGCGTCGTGATCGATGACAACGTCAAAAGGGCGCCCGTACAGGTACGGGCGAAATTTGACGATCGCCCAAAAGATGGCTAAACACTTTTCCTCGGTGACATAACAGTTGGCTTCAACTTTTGTGAGTGTCCGACTAGCGTAAGCGATTAGGTATTCGTCAAAGCCTTGCTTGCGCTGAACGAGTACTGCACCGAGACCGACGCCACTGGAATCGGTGTGGAGTTCCGTCGGAGCATGAGGGTCGAAGTGACGCAGAATTGATGGAATGGTCAGGAGGCGACGGAGTGTCGTAAACGCTTCATCACAGGCTGGCGACCAGGCCTAAAGGTCGTGGCTGGAAAGAAGCTTGGTCAGGGGGTCGATGATAGTGGCGAAATTGCGGACAAAGCGGCGGAAGTAGGAGCAGAGGCCGACGAAGCTGCGGAGGTTTTTTACAGAAGTGGGCTTCGGAAATTCGGCCACAGCTCGCAACTCGGCCGGGTACGGGAGAACACCATCCTTCGACCCGACATGTCCGAGAATAGTGAGCTGCTGAGCTCCGAAGGGGCAATTTTTCAAATTGAGTTGGAGGCCAGCGTCGGCCAGGCAGCGAAGAACAGTCTCAAGGCGCTGGAGGTGAGACGAAAAGTCCGGGGAAAAGATCACAACGTCGTCTAGATAACAAAGGCATGTGTGCCATTTGAGCCCACGGAGTATGTAGTCCATCATGTGCTCGAATGTGGTGGGTGGATTGCAGAGGCCGAGGGCATGACATTAAATTCATAGAGCCCGTCGGGTGTGACGAATGCAGTTTTTGGGCTATCGGCCTCCGCCACCGGCACCTGCCAGTAAACGGAGCACACGTCCAGGGAAGAAAAAAGCTCAGAGTCCTGCAGGCAGTCGAGGGCATCGTCGATACAGGGGAGAGGGAAACGTTCTTGCGTGCAAACTTGTTCATACGACGGTAGTCCACGCAGAACCGGGTGCAACAGTCTTTTTTCTTCACCATGTTCACTGGCGATGCCCACGGGCTGTCTGACGGCTGTATCACATGGCGCTTAAGCATGTCGGTCACCTGGTCGTCAATGATGCTGCGCTCAGCGGCTGACACGTGGTACGGACGTTGGCGCAAAGGGGCATGGGTTCCAGTGTCAATACAGTGGGTAACGGTGGTGGGGCGGCCCAAGGAAGGTTGCTGGTAATCAAACGAAGCTTGAAAACGCTGCAGAACAGCGACAAGCTGGTCTCGTTGGGTAGACGTTAGGGTGGCGTCGACGGAACGGTGAAAAATATCGGCAGAAGACTGATTGGTGATGGGAACAGGCGTAATGGCGCTGACGTGAAGGCCGGCCGTGCTATCGACAAGGGGGTATGCTGAGGCGGGATCGAGAATGGCAACACTGCCAAGCGATTGGCCACAGAATAAAGTGGTAGGGCAGGAGAGCGGGTTGGCCACATAAATAGCGCTGGAGCCACGAACAATTGCCAGCACAGCATGAGGCAGCAAAACAGACTTCTGGTCAGTGCATCGTAAAGGGGGATATAAGTGACAGTTGAATCAGAGAGCAGCCCAAGAAAGAGGCACCAGCACTGAAGAGAAAGGCGGAACGTCTGTGTCCTCTGAGACGACCACAGTAGTGGCAGCAGCACCGGGTACATCCAAGAGGGCGTCACTGTAGGGCGACAAGTCAAGCTGAGCACGGGCGCTGTCAATAACGGCGTGATGTGAAGAGAGGTAGCCCCAACTAAGGATAACGTCGTGGGAGGAGCGGGCGAGGACGATCAACTCGATTGTGTAGGGAACGTTCTGGATGAGCAGGCGGGCTGTGCAGGCGGCTAACGGTCGAATGTCCTGAGCGCTGGTGGTGCGGAGAGAAACGGGAGGAAGCGGCGTCGTCACTTTTTTGAGTCTGCCACAGAGGGTGTGACTGAGAACGGAAACGGATGCGCCAGTGTCAACAAGTGCTTCGACGGCGACTCCCTCAACGAACACGGCATTAATATTGGCAGGCACAGAAACAGGTCTTGAGTGAGTCACTGATGACGCAGTTCTTGCCCCCGAAACTGCGGGCGTTAGTTTTCCGCGTGGACGGCGGGTTGGCGGCGGAGCACCGGAGAACGGGAACACGGCCAGGAGACGGCGAGCGGGGAGAGCGGGGATGGTAACTAGGAGAAGAAGAATCCGTCGGCGGCTCGTGTGATGCAGGCGAGGACGACGGCGGAAGGTCGTACATCGGCTCACGCCTATAATCGTAAGGACGGTGGTCACGACTGCGACAAAAACGAGCCACGTGGCCAGCGACGCCACAGGCGTAGCAAATAGGGCGGTTGTCTTGTGTGCGCCAGGGGTTGAGTGGCTGCGGCTGTGATCGGGGGGGGGGGGGGGGGCAACCGGACGATAAGGTGGGGTTACAGGTCGCTGAGGTTCTAACTGCCGGGTAGGTGGCCTGTAGACAGGGGCAACTGGTGAGGGCCGCGACCGCACCACGGCGTCGGCGTACGTCAGAGGAGCCGCGATCAAAGGTGGCTGAGGAGGAGGTGGCAGGACTTCAGCGACCTGCTCCTCGATAACACTTCGTAGGTTGGGAGTGAGCGACGGCGCAGGCGTAGGCAGGCAGGTAGACAAAGATAGCTGGCGTGCGACTTCCTCACGTACAAACTGCTGGATGCGCTGGAGGAGCGACGGTTGGTCCAGAGTAGCGTCCCCTGGGAGAGCCAAGCTGGAAAGTGTGGCCTCCTGAAAGCCTGCACGCCGGGTAGAAAGGCGCTGTTTGCGCAGCTCATCGAAGCTTTGGCAGTAGCCGATGACACCCGACACTGTCTGGGGATCTTTGGCGACGAGGATCTGGAAGGCATCATCCCCCATGCCTTTCATCAATATGTCTGATCTTGTCGGCCTCATTCATAGAAGGGTTGACACGCTTGCAGAGGTCGACGACATATATACAACTGGTGAAGTTTTCACCGGTTTTCTGGGCCCCACTTCGCAAGCTTTGCTCGGCGCGAAGCTTACGCACTACGGGACGGCCAAAGCCTTCTGTCAAGCTGGTTTTTAGAGCTGCCCAGCTTGATATGTCAGCCTCGTGGTTTCGAAACCAGAGATTGGCTACGTCGCTCAAATAAAAGATAACGTGGTGAGCTTGACGGTATCGTCTTACTTATTGTATGCGCTTATGCGTTCATACGAGGCCAACCAATCCTCCACATCCGTGTCATCTGTGCCGCTGAAGATGGCCGGGTCACGCTGGCGCGCGGCGCCGGAACAGAAGACAGCCGACGGACGCGGTGAAGCGGTTTGGGTGACGGTCACAGGCATTGTAGAGGCGGTAGGAAACGCGCGGGTGCGAAGCTCCAGGGCTAACGGATCGTTGGCACCTCCACCCCTTGTATTAAGGAACGTCTTGCAAAGCACAGCGTCACGAACAACCAGCGGTACAGTCCAGGCACAAACCAGAGGCAGCGTTCAGTCTAGAGCACGCACGAGGGACCGAGCGTTCGGCGTTCGAGCTTCGCAGCGTTCGGCGCTTCTCGTCTTCTTCGTTAAGCGCCAGGCTCTGAAGATTCCGAAGCCGAAGGCCAGTCTTACTATATATATATATATAATCAAGATTAATTACTCCATCTTCCACATCCAATGTGCCCAGTATGTCCCACAAATCCTCTTGAACAACGCTGTCGTAGGCTGCCCTAATATCCAGAAATGCTTGCCATAGGGGCCTGTGTTCCCTTTCAGCAATCTCTCTACACTGCGTCAATGAAAACAGATTGTCTTCCAACCTACTTTTTTTCCGGAACCCATTGGCAGCTCCCCTAGCCTTCTGTCTGTCTTTTATATTCTGCGTCACCACCCTGTAAACCACGGAGGTCACTGTTATGGGAAGGCAGTTCCTTATGTCTGCTTTGTCCCCCTATCCCGTATATAACATGTTAATTGTACCAACGGCCATTCATCGGGGTCTTTGCCATCCACTATAATTTTGTTCACAACCTCTATTAATGTTTGCTCGGTTTTTGGTCCTAGCTTCTTTATTAAAGTAATCGGAATACCATCTTGTCCTGTCAACGTGCCACTAGGAGCCTTCTTCTCTGCCCTTTCTCACTCTCTTTGCTCAAGTGAAGATCACCCTGAGATCACAGCGCTATTTGTGGCAGCCACTACTCATCACGTTTCGAGATTTCGTGGGGTCGCTTACCACCCTGAAATCACAGCGCCATCTGTGGCAGCAACTAGAAAAAAGCACATCTCTCATCAAGACCTGTAGCGCCATCTGCAATAGCATTGCAGAAACAACCACCTGCCACGTGTCAATGATGACATCACAGTTCAATATTATGGACAAAGGTGGAACTATAAGTATGGCGTCAGGGCGTGAAATGGCGGCATAGTTTCGGTTTCTCGAATCCAAAATAGCGGTCAATAAAATTGGTTGCGCCCTCTCATTCCTTTCTCCCCTTACCCTTCTTAGTATGACGTCAGGGGACGAATTGGCGGCATAGTTTTGGTTTCTGGAATTTAATATGGCGGCCAATAATTACGGTTGTGCCTCCCATCGTAATTTGCCTATACATCACTAGGCGTCGATCGCTCCGTTAGACGGCGTGTATGCACACGTAGCGGAGCATGGTGGCAATCCACCCCGTTTCAAAATGGATGCTCATGTTACATTCGTTCATCCATAATGAGCCGTCTCAAGAGCTCCCCTCAGATGCGCTCGTTTTGCCGATACGTTCACTACCACAGTGTGTTTGAAGAAGGACACAGATGTACCTTCATTTATTCTCATTCATATCAATTCAAGTAAACCAAACAGCTAACGCTCGTTACTTCAACGTCTTCCAGACGGTGGCGGCCTTTCTTTTTTTGTCATTCACGGGCGGCATAGCTCGAATGCTTGAAAATAGATCAGAGCTCGGTAGTATGCCTTGTTCACTGATTACGTCGCCAAGAAATGCTATGTATTTCCTTCACACCAAAGGCACACTTCTCACGGTTGCACGTTAGACCAACTTCCTCTGCCCTTCTCAGTGCTACGCGCTCAGTGCTGCCCTTCTCAGTGTTCATCATACTGTTGCCTGCTGTTGCTACAGATTAGTACATTATCAACATAGACATGTACCCCTGGCAGGCCTTCGAAGACCTCTGTGAGCGTCTTTTGGAAGACCTCACTACAAGACCAAATTCCGAAAGGGAGACGAAGGAATCGATAGCCGCCGAACGGAGTCGCAAACGTGCATATCCGTGACGTGGCTTCATCTAACGGTATTTGGTGGAAGCCGGAGTTGGCGTCAAGGCGGGAAAACAGTCGCGCCCCTGACAATCCGCACTCAATATATTCACGTCCGGACATAGGGTAGTGCTCACGCATGATGTGGTAATTTTTCTTGGGTCCATAAACACCTGCAGGCTTCCATTATTTTTGCGAGCTATGACCAACGGACGTACCCACTCGGTGGGCTCGTCATACCTTTTTGATGATGGACGCCTTCTCCATGTGGTTGAGGTATTCACGTAGTGGTTCCCTTAGAGAGAAGAGTGCCCACCGAGCTCGTTGTATTTCTGGAGCTTCATTGGGCCATAGCACCATCCTGTACTGTTGTTTCATGCAGCCGGTTCCACTGAAAAAGTGCGGGGTAGCTTCCTCGGGTGTTTCATGCCCATCCTGCATTTTAACGGCATCGACAACTGTTGGGATGAGGCAAAATTGTGGGCGCGTTTTAAAACCAAGGATTGCTTGTTGATCTTTTGTTGCGATAAAAAAAAATTCTATCGTGCAAAGCTTCCTTCAGGACCAGTGATGCTGTGGGACAACCACGTGTTTGATAACGCTGCCATTGCGGGCATTCAGAACCGCGGTACACGTGCGCAGGGGCGTTGTAGTGCAGATGCGTCGAACGATGCTGAGGGGAAGAAGGTTTGCCTGGGAGCCCGTGTAAACTTTGAAACTGTCGACACATCCGACAATCTGGCCTTGCATCGTCCAATCTAGCCCTGCTAGAAATTTGGAAGATTTCTTCGGTTTCTATCACGTCCTGTACTTGCTTGACTTGGCGATTTCTGCAGCATAACGAGAAGTTATTCATTTTCTTGGAAGTGTAGCAGCGCTTCCAGTAAGCTGGACATCGTCGCGGCGTGTGCGTCTGGTTGCAATGCTTACAACGAATCCTCCTGTCTATACCAGGATGGTTTCTTAGGGCGCAGTCAAAGTGGACGTCCCCTTTGGACCAGGTATCATTTTGCTGCGCGGCAATCTCCGCTGCCTTGCACATTTCTGCAGCTTTCTAAAATGTGAGACTCTTATCTCGCAGCATATTTTCTCTGAGCGCTGTAATATTAGGGCAGAAAACAATCTGGTCTCGTATCATGGATTCTTCAAGACCACCAAAATTTCAGAGCTTAGCTTGCGTTCTGAGGTCTAGTGCGCAGGGTTCAAATGGTTCGGACTCACCTTGCACTCACGTATAAAATACGGGCCTCTCGTAGACCTCGTTTTCTTTTTCGTGGAAGTAACTGTCAAATTTCTTGAGCAGCGTGTCGTAATCATCTGTGGACTCATCTTTGTGTAGCTGAAGTTGTTTTAGATGTTCAATGCTTCGTCGCCGGCAGCGCTTAGAACGATCGCAGCTTTGAGCGCTGCTGACTTTGGTGGGCTGGCGGTCGATCAGGAACAGTTGCAGCTTCCGCTTGAATACTAGCCAGTTTCTTTTGACATTTCCAGTCCGCTGAAGTGGTCCCGGCGGTTTCACGATGTCCATTGGTTTGCCGCCGGTATAATCCAACTGGGCAAATGGGCAACTTCTGGCACCATATATCGATCGCTTCATGCAGAGACACAACACATCGGTAGGCTAGCGCAGGAACGACCGCCGGTAGTTTATTGTGCATATTGTCACGACCTGAGGAGCCGTGGAGGTAGGTGCCGGGGAGAACCCAAGACTGCGAGCTTTTAATTAGATAACCAGGGTCCAGGTCACAGAGCCAGAGTGCCTCGAGAGCCAACCACCGCTTCGTCGTCGTTTCGACTAAGCGTGGAGGCCGCGCGGCGCATTAGGCACGTGGCATTATCCGCCCCTCCCCGCGAAAGCAAACATCGTCTTGATGTGGAATGGGTTACGTACAGAGAGAGAAGGAAAAAAAACGAAAAATAGGGGTGAGGTGAACTATACATCTGGCGCTAGTTGAGAAGTGAGGACAGTCAAGTTCGCACGTGGGGTAAGGAGATAAAGGTACGAAACACAGCGTGCACACAGTCACGCGAAAGTACGGTTTTAGCCGCACTACATGAACGACCTCAGGCCGTCGACACTGTCGGCCCGCGACCACAGTTCCATCGGGAACAACTTCGTATTTGACGCTGTTCAGGCGGCGCAGGACTTTGTACGGGCCGAAATACCTGTTGATAAGCTTTTCGCACTACCTCTTGCGGCGCACGGGTGTCCATAGCCATAACTGGTCACCAGGCTTTTAGTGCACGTCCCTGTGCCGAAGGTCATAGTGTCGAGCATCGACGTATTGCTGGTCCTTGATGTTCAAGCCGGCCAGCTGACGGGCTTGCTCTGCTTGTTTCACGAAGTGGCCATGCTTCAGGGGTTACCTTTGCATCGCCGTACGGGAGCATCGCGCTCAACATCATGCGGACCCACAGACTGCGACATATTACTATATGTCGCAGTCTGTGGATCAAAAGCGCCAACTAGCCCAGCTTAATTCTTTAATCATGCGGACCTCTCTGCCATAGGCGAGACGGAACGGGATAAACTGGGTGGTTCCTGCGTCGCTGTATATTATGCGAAGGTGACGTGTGGCAAGATCTCATCCCACGTTTTATGTTCAACGTCAACGTACATCGAGATCATGTCCGCTAATGTTTTGTTGAGCCGTTCCTTTAGACCATTGGTTTGGGGGTGATACGCTGTTGTTGATCCATAGCCGTATGGCTAAACGTTAGGACGTCACGTAAGAGCCCGGCTGTAAACGACTTGCCTCGGTCAGTAATGATGGTCGATGGGACACCGGGTCTAAGCACGATGTCGTGCATAAAGAAGTGGGCAACTTCGGCGGCAGTGAGTCGCGTAAGGGCCTTCGTTTCAGCGTAACGGGTCAAGTAGTCTGGGGCGACTACGATGCACTTGTGGCCGCTCAACGAGAGAGGGAATGGCCCCAGAAGGTCCATGCCGACTTTGTCGAATGGCATTTGTGGCGGCTTGATGCACTGAAGCAGTCCGGGAGGCTTGAGCGCCAGTTTTGTTTTCGGCCGCTGGCACTGCCGGCATGTCCGGACATAACGCTTGACGCTAGTAGTGAGCTGGGGCCACGGAGCAAGACTGGGGCCAGTAGTAGTTCTGCCGGATCGGAACAAGGGGCTTGTGACACCAAGGTGGCCGGAAATCGGTTCATCATGGCAAGCAAGAAGAACTTCATCCCGTAAATCAGACGGTATGACGCGCAGATAGGTTGTCAGACTGGAAGTAGAGTTCTTTTTATAAAGCACCCCGCTCCGGAGGCAGAACGATGATAGCCCACGAGCCAGGTACCGCGGTATCTCAGGGCGCCCAACTTCGAGATTTTCTATGAGCAGACGCGGCTCGGCGTCGGCACGCTGTCTGGAAACGAGCTCAGACTTGCTGACCGCTCCAAGTTAGCTATCATCGTCGATGGTGTCTTGTGGAGGAGGTTAGACGGGAGCGCGTGACAGGCTATCAGCGTCAGTGTGTTTCGGGCCGGACTTATAGGTGACAGTGAAATCGAATTCTTGCAGGCATAATGCCCAACGTGCGAGGCGGCCGCAACGGTCCTTTAAATTTTTCAGCCAGTAAAGCGAATATTGGTCGGTGACGACGCAAAACGGTCTGCCGTATAGGTATGGGCGGAACTTAGCTGCTGCCCAGACTACCGCTAAACATTCTTTTTCGGTGGTAGAGTAGATCAACTCAGCGCGTGACAGTGCGCGGCTGGGGTAGGCAATTACTTTGCCGACACCGTCTTGCCGCTGGACGAAAACGGCGCCAAGACTGACGCTGCTCGCATCCGTATGTACCTCCGTGTCGACATCTTCGTCGAAGTGTGCTAGGATTGGCGGCAGTTGGAGTCGGCGTTGTAATTAGTCGAAGGCAGTTTGCTGTTCATTGCCCCAGGAAAATGATGCATCATCCCGTGTTAAGAGCGTCAGAAGGCTGGCAAGCTGGGCGAAGTTTCTAATGAAGCGATGATAGTAGGAGCACAGGCCCAGGAAACGTCGGACTGCTTTTTTGTGAGCGGGAACCGGAAAGACAGCAACGGCAGCAAGCTTCTCTGGGTCAGCTCGGATTCCATCAGCACTAATGACGTGCCCGAGAAACTTCAATTCGGTGAACCCAAAGTGACATTTTTGTTGTTTGAGGGAGAGGTTGGCAGAACGAACGGCTTCGAGGACAGCTCTGAGGCGGTACAGATGTTCCGTGAACGTTGCGGAAAAAAATAATGGCATCGTCAAGATAAACAAGACATGTCTGCCACTTCAGACCTGGGAGGACGGTGTCCATCATTCTTTAGAAAGTGGCCGGAGCACAGTAGAGCCCGAATTGGAGGACGCGAAATTTTAGAGCCCGTCAGGTGTGATGAAGGCGGTTTTCTCACGGTCCCTCTCATCGACTTCAATCTGCCAATAACCGCTCCTGAGGTCTACCGAAGAGTAGTACTTGGCTTGACGAAGGCGGTCGAGGGAGTCATCGATACGTTGCAGCGGATACACGTCTTTCTTTGTCACACTGTTAAGTTTCCTATATTCGACGCCTAACGCGCCACGCGGCCTCCACGCTTAGTCGAAACAACGACGAAGCGGTGGTTGGCCGCGTGGCGCGTTAGGCACATGGCAATATATTTAAAGCTGCGGCTGCAGTGAGGGAAAGGGAATGAACTGGAGGCGTTGGCACGTTATCGGGCCGCTTGCCTGATAGCCACATCTGATATATAATCCAGTCCTCTGAAATGCGCAAAGTATGAAGGCACCACCAGGCTAAATCTGCTGGCAAAAATATCATGCCGCTAGGTCGTGAGGTAGAGCTGCAATACAATTTCTTTCCGACATCTTGCATTCCGTAATATTTTGATCCCAGTTGTACATCGTGTGTCCAAGCACCCAGCAAGTACACGCTATAAAAGCAGTGCTCACTACTGGATAGTTTGCGTGCCGACGACATCGGCATTTGATGCGTACAAGAGTGACGACAGATACCTTGATTCTGGCGACTAGATTTTATCCTTCTATACAAATTATTTCTGCGCATATGTTAGTGCAGTTCTTCTACATAGTGTGTGGCACTTTTATGAAGTTTCATCTTCCTTCTTTCTTCTTAAGTACACATGCTAGTCGCAGTATATGTCTTCAATACTGTGAGGCTCCCCTTCGGATCGGCAATGATATTTTCCCACTTGTGAACATCGCAAGTGGCACTCAAGAGGAACTGGCATTGTCCGCTTTCCTCTTTAGCATAAGCATCGCACCATTCGCGATCCTCATCTTCAAGACATTACTAACTTTTTATATCTGTTGCGCTAATGACCCACCATCTGGCGCAAGCACGGCTCAACTGCATAAACTGAGGCCGCTATATGTTTGAGCACGAACGTACCTTAATCCTACCTGCCTGAGTATATGGGTCTCGATTATTTCGCCTCCTTGGGAATGGACCGCTGCGACCAAAACGGAACCTGCGTCCTTCGAGTCAGCAGCCGATCGCCATAATCAATGAGCCACTAAGGTGGTCACCAGTTTAGAGTCAGCCCTTGTGTCCTCTTCATGTCCGCTGTTTTCAGCTCAGTGCAACAATATGATGAATGAGAGTAAAGCGAGACTAGAGGAATACTTAACCGGAAATTGGTTACCATGCGGACTATGCCAAAGTGAGCGCACGATGGAAGAAGGTTAAGAAGACAATGTGAATGCGTATCTGGGGGATGGCTGCCATCGGAACCTCCCGCTGGCTGCTGTTTAAGGAGAACTGTCAACGTGGAAGGAGTGCATAGCAAGGGCGAAGGAATGCATAACTGCACGATAGTTACTACTGAAACCAGCCGAAGGATGAAAGGAACGTATGGCGAGAGTGCAGGAATGCGTAACTGGAAGGTGCTTATCATGGGGAGAGTAGGGTATGGTGACTACGAAGGAATGTTCAACCCGAGGATGGTTGCCATGAAAACCATTGGGAGGCTGGATGCCATGGAAAGAGGATCATTAACCTTGAAAGAAATAGCGCACATAGCGAACGAATCTGTATCCTGAAGATGGTTACTGCGAGAACCATCCGTAGGGTGGTTATCATGGAAGGAGGAAGGAATGGCGAGAGTAGAGGAAAGACGCAAGGGAATATTGGTTACTGTCGAAGGAGGAGGTATAGGTGTCCAGAGCGAAAGAATTTGGCACGCTCTGTGTGCGCCTGCTGCTGAGACACTCGCTGCCAGACATCTTCAACGATAGGGACCCGGCCGCACCTGGAGCTGCGGACTAGTGGCAAGCGCTATTCGAAGAACGACGTTTATGCACGTCACTTTGAAATTCTTCACCATATGTAACAAACTGGAAATACTTCAACAGTTGTAGCTAAGCCTTCAATTATACACTATTAACCGTCCTTGTTAGGCGTCCTGTGAATATTTTTGTTGCAACAAATATGGAGCAAGCCTGCGATAAGAATTCAGTAATTATTGTTATGCCATTTTTGAAACTGCAGGCTAAGAAATCGAGCATAGCACTTCTGTTTCCGTATAGCGCGCGTTGACACTTGCTAAAGAATAGACCTGAGCAGCTAATGCACTACAACACTGGTAGTTTTACGCGGGGATCTGTAATGATGGTCAATTTTATTCATCTTATAGCACCGCGATACACATGTAGGACGAAGTGGAAGAAACAAGAGACGAACCGAGTTTCGTTTAAACTTGCTGTGCATTGCTGCATATGTAAAGATTGTTTTTCCCCAGTTCGAGAAGACAAATATCTTGTTCAGTCACCCAGACCGGACCTGCAGGGAGTCAAGTGACGCGTTTCTGATAAGACAGGAGTCAGACACATGTGTCGCTTCGCTTTGCCTTCTATCAATCTCGCGGATTAAGAGATTCCCGCTCTTGGGGAGCGTGTGACGACTGGGTGATAGCAGGTGCTAGTCATGCATTAGGATTGCTGGTTCGCTTTGCTAACATCATGCGATCAACCTCTCGCTGCGCGCGCGCACGGTTTTTAAGAGCTATCGCGGTTTCTAGGCTATTTATTTGCTTTTGGTTGTGTTTGGTGCGTATGCGATTAACCCTTCTAGAAATAAAAAAAAATCAGTTGTTAGACAGCGCTCGTGTCGTCTCTTGTTTCTTCCGCTTCATCCTGCGTATCGCTCTGCTATAATATTAATCCGTTACAACTTGCCCAGTGTTCTGTTTCATTTGATCGGCGTGCGATTTTCTCAGCCTGATTGTAGCTTCAGGTGGTGTCTCTATGTTTCATGTCGCGGCACCTCCATAAAGCCATGGTAGTTCAGAAGTAAAAAGTAAATGTTCTTAACTTAAACGGTGCAAACAGTCGATTATGCAAAATGCCAACCAATCAATCGATCATGCATTTATAGGCCTGTGCATACCGCCTCTAAATCATCTGCGCCGAACTATTGTACAGCGCAAGTGGGCTCTTTTATTTTTCACTCTACAGAGTCAGGACTGCGTGTCTTGTGCGTCAGTCTGTAGCAGGGAACAGATTTATTAGATAAAGCTGCTACATCTTATTAGTCGTCTGAAGAGCCTATTATAAAGCCAGCCTATTGCCTACCGTCACAAGTCTTGATTTAGAGACAAGAAAATATGACCAATCTTATATATTTTCTCTGCAGAGAAAAACAGCGACAATAACTCCGTAAAAGCGAAGACGGCCTTTGTCATTGGTTGGGGTGACGACAACCCTAACCGTCTAAATTCCACGGACAGTTTGATGCAATGCAGGTGAGCTCGCGAGATGATTGCAACAGAAGCGCGCTGGGCTACCTGGGTAAAGTGTATCCTGAGCAAGGCCTTATACGCGCCAAATCGACTAAAGGTAGGTGTGCCACCATTTCATAGAGAACCAGAAGCTGGGTGAATTTCTTGCCATGGAAACTCGATGAGTGCACAGTGTATTACACACGTCTAGAGCGTTTGAGTGGTGCTGTCCGTCCGGGGGAAATAAAACAAAATTATACAGCAGCTATTGACCTGTACTGAAGGTACTTGCGTTGAAGAGCAGCCGAATATAACTGTGAAGCGCACTGGCACACGCGAATGTCTTCTAGAAAGCAGCTGCGAAAACATTTCACTTCATATGCTCAACAGCACACCGCCTAAACGACCTAGGCAAGTGTGATCGATTCTATACATCTGTGATAGAAAGCTGCCTTCGTAGCCAGCATTTTTCACACCAGTATTAGTCATGTATAAATTCGGCAGAATAGTTTAGACGCACTGACAACTACCTAATGCCATTGTTTATTTGTCCCGACGCAACACCTTGCCGGGGCAAGTTAACATGTCGAACATACTCGGACAAAAATTTTGAAAATTGTATAATTGTAAGACACCGTTGTGGACAAGTTGAAGGTAACGGTTCATTATTCTGATATGCAGAAAAACTTTTAAGAACGTTAGCTCTTACTCATAACGTTTCGAGATTTCGTAGGGTCTGCTACCGGATGGATGGATGGAAGGTCGGAGCGTCCCCTTTGAAACGGGGCAGTGGTTGTTGCCACTATGATCAGTTTTTTCCTTTATTTTTCTTTAACTCTGCTGTAAGTTGTTAACAAAATTCGCCATTTTCTTTAAAACACGTCTTCCTACATTTTAAAACTTATGTCACCTCTGATTTTGTGCCACCAATCCTCCAATTGCTTTTTGCTAATTTCCACCCCAGATTTATTTACAAGACTATTGTTATCTCTAAACCCTAAGGCCTTAGGAAGAGTGACTGTGCCTGCATTGACATCGGGATGGATACCATCACATTTAGAATGAGGTGTTCTATTGTTTCTACGGACTTACCACACACAGCACGTGTCATCTTCTTCGTTAAATTTCTTTTTTTTTAGCTGCGCGTTCTAAAACACCCTGACCTAGCTTCAAATAAAACGTTTCCTTTCTGATCTGCCTTTTTCAGCATCGATATAGTTCTTCACTATGCTTCTTTTCCATTGAATCTATCCAATTTTTACCTTCTACGTTTTTAACCTGTTGTTTAATGCTCTTTCTTTCTCCTTCCTCGTATCTGGAAAACTTACTGGCCGGCTTTCTAGTTTGTTTCCCCTACTTTGTGTCAACGCTCTTTCTTTAGAGGTATTTTAAATACCTTAGCTGCCCACCTGTTATCATCCAATTTCCTCAGGCGTTCTTCGTATAGGACTTTACTCTGAGCTTCCCGTGCTTCGAACGATGCCCAGCCCATATCCCCCTGTACTGCCTCGTTTGTGGTTTTCTAGTGGGCACCTAGTGCTAATCTTCCAACAGTTCTCTGATTTACTTCTAATCGCGAATGAACTTCAGCCCTTAACCATAGAACCGCATTTCCGAAAGTAAGCCCCGGCATCATTATTCCTTTCCAAATACCTCTGAGGACTTCATACCTGTTGTACCCCCCCCCAATGCCCAATGTTTCATTACCCCGGCATCTGTTCGCCCTTTTGCTATGAGAGACTGTTCGTGCTTTTCCGTGTACATATGCCCTTTGTTTACCCATACCCCGAGATATTTGTATTCGGCCACTCGGGGTATTTCGTGGCCTTGTACTGTACGCTCGTGATCATTTGTGCCGTTGAAAACCATCACACCTGACTTAGTTGCGCTAAAAATGAAACCTAGACTGTCTCCTTTGTCTCCACAGCAATTCACCAAAGTTTGCAAATCTTCCTGGCTATCTGCTAACAGTACAATATCGTCCGCATACATTAAACCCGGTAGTCGCTGCTCAACAACCTTTCCGCCTATTGGGTATGACAGATCAAAACCTAGATTGCTTCCTTGTAGCCTTCTTTCCATACTTATCATATAAAGCATGAACAGCAGCGGTGATAGAGGGCAACCTTGCCTTAATATTTTGTGTATCTGGACAGTTGTTGTACTCTTAATTCCTTCCCATGTTATTTCAACTTCATTTTCTCAGTATAGTTCCTGTATAAAATTAATTACCTCATGACCAACACCTTCACCTATTTATATGTTCCACAAGAGTTCCCTGTTCACGTTGTCGTATGCACCACTTATGTCTAGGAAGGCTAAATACAGAGGTCTGTGTTCCGGCTTAGCTTTTTCTATGCACTGGGTAAGAACGAAGAGGCAATCATCTAAGCGCCTACCACTTCTGAACCCGTTCTGAAGTTCTCCGAGTATTCTATTACTTTCTACCCATGACTGCATTTTTATTTTCACCGCCTGCATCGCCAGCCTGTATGTAACTGATGTTATCGTAATCGGTCTGAAGGATTTTATGTTCGTCTTATTGCCTTTTCTTTTATAAATCAAATTTATTTTACTCTTTTCCCAGCTGTGCGGAATTTGCTGATTTGGTATGGCTGCCTCCAATACTTTTATCAGCGTTTCCTTGCCTCTTGGGCCAAGTTCATCAATTAGCTTGATAGGAATTTCGTCGATCACCTACGGACGTACATCTTGGAATATTTGCTTCCGCCTTTTTCCAGTTACGAATCGTCAGTTACACGCTGTTTTCTATTGTGCTGTCCTGTGTTGCTCCCTCATTTGGGGTGATTACTCTATCGTCTTTCTTAAATGACTCAACTATAACTGATGAAATGTAGTTCACAGCGTCATCTCCCTCTAATCATTTTCCCTCGGCATCGTGAATCTGTTCCTGCTTTCTGTGATTCGCTTTGACCAGCCAACTTATATGGTTCCAGAATTTTCTTGGCCCCCTTTTAGTTGCATCGCGAACTTCAGCCAGCCAGCGATCAGAGGACTGCATCATTTTAGCCTGGACGAGGACCTGCACTTGCTGTTTCTTTTGTCGATAAGATACCCATTTTCGGCCTATTTCCTCTTCAGATAACTGCGCCCTCTTTGCTTCTCTGTGTTCCCGTGATGCCAACCGACGTTGTTCGATGGCCTCCATAATTTCCTTATGCCACCAACTTCGTGGCTTCCTCTTTCCTCTCCAGCGGTTTACTCCTTTTACCTGTTTTATTTTTGTACTAATGAGCAGTTCTAACTTATTATATTCCCACCTTTCCACGGGATGTGTCTCTTTTGCTTCCTCTATGCAGGCCGCTATTTGCGCTATTTGTTCGTCACTTAATCTTGCGTACTCATTTTGACTCCCCTTCATTTATATTTTGAGCAGGGCAAACTGTAGACTAATACGCTTATGATCGCTACTGAGGCTGTACTTCCCCTCTTCGTCTCATTTCCATCATTGCGAGCTTACTGTACATCCCCTGCGAGATTAAGCACTAGTCAATGGTCGTTTGCCTGTTACGGGATACCCGCGTGATTTGTCCCTCACACTTAGTTTCTCTATTTACAATAACTAGGTTGTGTCGCTCACAGAAGTCTAGCATCAACTTCTCATTACAATCTGTGTATCCATCCAGATCCTTGATGTGGCCATTCATGTCCCCCAACAGAATAATGTCGGCGTCTTCTCCAAACTGCTTTATATCGTCATTGAGACACTTAACTAGATCTGAGATCTGGGAAGAGACTTAACTAGACCTGAGATCACCATGAGATCACAGCGCCAGCTGTGGCAGGAACTAGAAAACAGCATATCTTGCATTGAGAATTGTAGCGCCGCCTACAATAGCATTGTATATACAACCGCCTGCCGCGTGCCAATAATGACGTCTCATTGCAATGGGGTGGATAGGGGTAGAAGTGTGTGAGAAAGACATCAGGGGTCGATGGCGACATAATTTCGGTTGCTTGAATCCAAGATGGCGACCATTAAAGTTGGTTATGCCCTCCCACCTCTTTCTCCCTCACCCCCATAATTATCCTACAACGGGAGGAAAACTATCTTGTTAAGGGACCGCTATATGTGTCTGCATTCGTTCCGCTATATATACTCCGAAAACAAGGGGCACCCATGGGGGGCAGTTGTGTACCGAATTTGGAATACACATAAAACCCTATGGTTTGCGGTATAGAAGTAAAACCACAATTAAATGATAGATAAACATTGTATACATGCGATCACTAATTGAAGCATTACCATATTGCACCGGAATCTGAATTCTAGGCCCACCTTAACACCCCAAACGAAGCAAGTTCCATCTGGGACGTATCTTGAGGAGGTGTAACTGGACAATGGGCGCGTTCTTCGCTTTCTTCGCCTAGTAAACCAAACAGCTAACGCTCGTTGCTTCAACGCCTTCCAGACGGTGGCGGCCTTTTTTTTTTCTTTAAAGCCTCTTAACCGATCGCGTTGAATGTTTAAGACTACTATTAAAATCAATGAGGAACGCTTGTGGCAGTACCTAAAAGGCCATTAGGGGAAAAAATGCAATACCTCCGTGGGATGATCTGCGGGTATAATGATAATTATAGCGAAATCTTCTAGTATATAAAAAATTCCGGTTATAAGAGGTATTGTGGTCAAAAATGCTTTTGTCAAGAATTTTTCAGTACGATTATACTAACCGAAATCTCAAGACATTTTTCACTAGCTGCGTAAAGAAGGTGCCGTAATTGATAACTGTATGTATTGAAATGGCATCACTGTCTATTTAAGCGCGTCATTCTCTTCTACGCATGGAAGCACGAAAACTGCACGCACTCGTTTAGCTCACTAACGAACTGCGTACGTGGCAGCATGCCTGCAGAACCTCCTTCCCTGCAAAGAGCACCTGTCTCATGGTCTCTATCGGCGTGTACCGCTAGTGCAACAAAATAGAACAGGACACATTTTCAAAGGCACCCCTTCGTCGGCCCACTGATTGGAATTTCGCATCTGGTTTGAGGGCGATTCAATCGCTTTAGGCGCAAAGGTAGCACTGCCAAAAAGCGCAATGTGTAACACGTTGGTCTACGTTCTAGCAAGTGGCCCCTTTTCAAGACATGTCGCCCTATAGAAAGCCGAGTATGGGAGTGCGCTCACTGAGTGCAAAATTGGCGGGCCTATACTAACACTTACAGTTAAACCCCGCCACTGCCATAAACTCGGTGGATGCTGACACAACACGAACCGCAACATTTTGTGTTGCGTCAGTTTTCTTCTTCCAGAGGTGTCCGGCGAGTCAAAAAACTTTTTTGAGCTGCTAAAGCAAGTTGCAGTGCAAGTTCTTGCCGCTGGCCTTAATTATAGAGAAGTAAAACAGTGTCATCGGCAATTGTCCATGCTTGCAGCTGGTCTGTGTTACAGGCGTAGCTTTATATGAAAGTCATTCCGGGCCAAGTGACATCACCTTTGAACGTTGTCGCAGCTGAAGACCTCACGTCTTGTTCCTGCCGGTCGTAACGTAATGCCGTTAAAATGCTGAGCCTAACTTAAGGCTGTTTTAGAGTGGGCGCATTAAAAAATTTTTGAGCGGGTGTGTTGCAAGTATTGCTGCCAATTTCTCACCCAGTCGAAGGGGGTGTGTCTACAAGTGGGTTATCGCACGGAAAGGTACGTTGCAAAAACTGAGACTAGGGTTATTTACAGCGAAGAGCTAACGAAACGACACTCGAAGCTCTCACAGACCGCGCATGGACCTCGCTCTGTGCGCTATAGAGGCTGGTGCTCGTGTTGGTCTCTTTTGTAGCGGCACATTCACCGAGACACGCTCCAAACTCAAACAGAAGAGACAAGTTTACTTAAGTAAGGCAGTAAGTGGTTAACTTTTGAGGTAAAGGTGTAGAAGCTACAAAATTAAAGCTAAAATAAAATTCTCTCGGACGCAATGATATCGTAATGGACAAAATCCCACAGTGGTTTCAGAACATATTCCTGGCGTTTGCACCAAACGACTGGAAAACCAGAGCACAAAAAGTAAACACTAATCGACCGAGAGGTATCTCTCGCTCGATATACAGGATGTGCTACTTTTTAGGTTTCACCATGCTTTCACTGCTTATCTCTTTTGTTCCATAAAATGTTGACCTGATTTGAATAACCAAGGACATGTTTTTCTGTGAAGTATATTTTTCTGTTGCTTTCTTGTTATCATTTTTTGTGTACGCTTCATTTCCTCATTGTCACTTCTATTGATTTTTGTGTATGTATGTTGCCAGCTGCCCTGCAATGTAGGGGCCGAGAGGCATGTCAAGTAACAATTTCTGGCTTTTTTATCTCGACCCTCACCATGTATACATGGGAAATAAAATGAATTGAATTGAATTGAAGTGCTTCGCAAAGAACCAAACCGCCGGTAAGAGAGGAGAAATTGACAATGTGATTCAGTTTCACCGCATGACTCACAATGGTACGACACAGGAAACTCCGATCGGCATCAATAAAGATTCAGTCGTGGTATTCTGCAGAGTGAGATGGTCACGGTCACTTCACAATGCTGTGAGTTGCATAAGCGGACGCCCCAAAGGAATGCCAAATGTTGAAATTCCACTGTAGCAAGACAACACTCATTTCTGAAGGAGTGGAGATACTGAAAACGTTGTCGCGAGCCCAGTGTTTGCAAAGAACTCGACGCCAGGTCGATGAAGGACTCATCTAGCAAAAAGTTCGGGAATATTGCCGATTTCAGACTCAAGGCACTACGTTGTAAGGCAAAGACGTGAACCGCTGTCCACCGACTAGAAGCGGAGCTTAGTGTTACGGCTAAGTTATACCTACTGGGAACGAGCAACTCCAGTGCTTTGTCCTCAGCGAACGCTCGCTAGCCGCAGGTGATATTTAGTTTTGCTGCCAGTGGCCGTTTTAGTGTTTCTGCCCTGTCGCATCCGCGGCAGCACTGAACGTGGCTACGTTCATGAATTCCGCGTTTGAGAGCGCTGCTGTCACGGTGTGCAAGCGCATCGTCACGTGCGATTTTGTTTATACTTCAAGGCCTCTTATTGGTAGACAATAAATGTTTTAGCGCACACGTACACCAAAGTTTATTGGTTTTTTTTTTACATTGCAATGGCTGACACAAAATTGTAATCATCTAAACGCGGAAAAAGTTGAATGTATACCGTTCTCGCGCATAAAAGTTTTCCAACAGAGGCAGAAGTACGGGCAGCGATGTTTCGTTACGATTACATCCAGTATTTCATTGCAAACCATTAAGCAACGTAATATAAATTCACATTTTAAAGCTTGGCACCATCAAATAATCAAAAGCTTAGCGCCTCGACACACTAGCGTAAAACTAGAGAGTGCATTCTGACAATGAAACGCAGTCTCTTGCGGCACTACATTTGTGGCAATGATAGTAATTCAAGGCTTAAAATCATTCATGGTAATTTTGCTGATTGTATTTGTACTGTTCTATAAAACCAATTTGCTGATTCTTGCTTCCACAGCTCATGACGGCCTTGCTAACGCTGATAATGATGCATCCAGTGATGACTGCAGATGAAAAAACAGCGACGGCTGCTACTAGAAAACGGCTCCTCAGCGAGGTGGACCTGCGGTGGAACCGCGAACGTGACTATATGAAGTGGACTACGAACAATCATTTCATCGGCAACCTCTGCGACTACCTCAGCGCAACGGGTCTTCACTTCTTCTTTTAACTTTCTATCTCCCGCAATCCTTCCCTTTTTTTCTACTTATGCTTCATGGCCCACTTGTTAATAAAAAAAGAGTAGCAATAGGCATAAAAGATCAAACCGCGTTACCCATATCGCTTTGCTGCTGTTTTGCCAAACATCGGTAGAGCTGCATTCAACCAGTGATTCCCTGTGATTTCCAAGAGACACATGCAATGGAGACAGCGGCGGTCCATTGATGGACGGAGTAAAAAACGAAGAGACCATTTGGACACAGAAGAAGGACGAACAGCGCGACGGTGCTGACGTGTTCTTGCTGGTGCTTGGCTTCGAGCTCAACTGTGGTGTCCTGGTGGTGCCTACGTGGTCATCTCTGGTGAGGCC
The DNA here is from genome assembly GCF_052857255.1 of Amblyomma americanum. Taxonomy (NCBI): domain Eukaryota; kingdom Metazoa; phylum Arthropoda; class Arachnida; order Ixodida; family Ixodidae; genus Amblyomma; species Amblyomma americanum. The sequence continues at coordinate 123,922,936 of NC_135503.1, forward strand.
GTTCTGTGTGGGGGATTTGGCCAGGTCTCAGGTTAGGTCTGTAGGCCAGGTTAATGTGCATTTGAGGGTGCGTTTGGCTCAGGTATGTCGCTGACCTCCCCGGGTGGAGGGACGGCAACCTGGTTTGCCAGCTTGCCCACCCAAAGCTTGCCGCTAGAAAATTTTCGTAAAAATGGAATTGACATCATCCCTGTGGCTCTCGTGCCGATCGGTGAGGGAACGATCAAGATGAAAAGCCCCAAGGTCCTTCAGCAGGAGCTAAGATCTCTCACTACCCACTACCTCCAGATCTCTGAGGTGCGACCGTTCGGCCGGAGAGGCATTGTTTGCAGGTCTGCTGCCATTGATTGTGTCACAGACCTGCTCCAGTGCAAAATATTTCAGTCCTTAGCGGTTAAAGCCTTCATCCCGGAACAGCTCGCATGTTCCAAAGGTATTGTTCGTGGCGTGGACCCAGCATCTTCCCCGCAGGATATACTGAAGGAGTTTCAGGATGCAGGTGTGGGGGTTCTTTCTGTCTACCGGTGCAGTAGAGAATTCAATGGTGTGCGTGTTGCGACAGAGTCAGTTATCACTACGTTTGCTGGTTCCTCCTGTCCTTCTGAACTCAAGGTTTGGCCGATAGTGTATCGTGTGGACCCTCTGCAGCCCCGTCCTCTTCAGTGCAACAACTGTTGGCGTTTCGGTCACAGTGGTAAAGCGTGTAAGTCGGCGACCCGCTGCCGGGTTTGTGGAGAAGGGCATTCAGATGACAGCTGCGCCTCTGATCAGCCCCAGTGTTGCCTATGCAAGGGCAACCACTCAGCTGATGATGTCAACTGCTCGAAACGAGCCGACGAACAAAGCCTGCTCGATATCATTCAAGCGAAACGATGTTCTAGAGCAGATGCTTATGCACTTCTGGATCGGAGGGATAATACATATGCCAGCCGTGCGCGAAGCTCTGTTGCTGATATACCGTCAAGTTTGACTACTTCAATAGTGTCCTCAGTAGAACAGGCTCTTTCTGTGGTGGTCGAGCGAATGCTGGGCAGTTTCACCGAGGCTCTATCTCAACTTGTTGCTGGCCAATCTCTGCCTACTGAATCACATGTTTCCGCGGCTACGCCGGCATCACTCCCGAGTGCTGCTAGTAAGGGTCATTCCATGTCGCCTCCTACCGTGCCCCAAGTACCGCCTGCCAACAGCGCTCCTGACAGTGTCGCTCACGTAGATCCTTGTAGCATGGACGTTGAAATGCTCACCACTTCCCAGAAGCGTCGAGCTTCTTCCTCGCCCTCGAAGTCAGCTGTTCCGCAAGTCAAAGCAAAGAAAGGACCCCCCAAATTAATTCCCCAGACTGATGTGCTGAAGGAGGCTGTTGATGCCTCTTTAACCAGTCGATAATCATGGCGGGTCTAAAAGTTATGCAGTGGAATTGTCGCTCCGTACTTTCTTCTTTACCGGATCTTGAATTACTTCTTCATAAACATAATCCAGATATTGTGATTTTACAAGAAACGTGGCTCTCTCCACTTAAATCATTCACATTTAAAAAATTTCGTGTTTTCAGGGTAGATCGCGTTAATGGCAGAGGTGGTGGGTTAATAACTATGATCTCTACGAAAATATGTCACCGGGCATCAATCTCGCAGACAGTTATGCGCCCTGACTGTGAGTTGCTGGCGGTTGAAATCTCCCTTCCACAGTGCGCCAAAGTCACTATTGCTAACCTCTACTTCCCAATCGGTGTTCACAGGACAGACTGTTTGGACACCTTACTGAGCGGCGCAAACAGCACAGTCATCGCAGGAGATTTTAATTCGCACCACAGTGCCTGGGATAGTCGCTCTGACTCCTGCGGCCAGCTTCTGTGGTCCTGGATGTCAATGAATGCAGTGCGCTGCTGTAATTCCGGAGCAGTAACCTTTATGCGTGGAGGATCCCGTTCAATCATAGATTTAACATTAGCATCTCGTGGGGTTGGCGTATCTGCATGGTGAACTGAAGAATCAGGTACATCTAGTGACCACTTTCCAATAACCTTTTCTATTATATCCTCGCCTATCAGAAAAGGTGGTGCAACCATGAAATTTCTAAACCACATTATGTACAAAAAATTGATATCTGCCTCACTCCCCTCCGTAGTTAGCTCAGGTCGAGCACAAAGAGCTCAGCGGACAATTACCTTTCTGCAAGATGCTGCTGAGAGTTCTGTATTCTCGGTGTGCACTACTGCTCCTGCCAGACAGCCGTCTCCTTGGTGGACGGAGGAGTGTGAGAAAGCTTATCGTCGTAGAAAAGCAGCCTGGAAAAGCCTTTCCTATAATCAGAGCCCAGCTAATTGGATAAATTATAAGTTCTTCTCTGCATGTTTCAAAAGAACTGTTAAAAAGGCAAAGGAGGATTATAATCAAAATTTAAACACGTATCTCTCAAAACCCCAGAATAAGAAGGCTCTCTATAGATTCATGGCGCAGAATAACAGCTCTCCGGCCTCCAATCGCATAAGGTCAATGGTAATTTCTCCGCAGGAGGCTAAGCAAAACCTTGAACGCATCGCGCAGGGGCTGGCCTTACGTTTCCAGGTACAGAAAGCAGAACCTTTGCACACTCTCACCCCCAGCTCGGACTATCCTGAGGTCGACGTGTCGGAGCTCCTGCAAATTGTTTCCTCGATGCACTCTGCTGCTCCGGGATCTGACGGGATTACTGTGGGCATGTTAAAGATTTTAGCGCACGACTTTCCAACTCACCTTCTAGATATTGTAAATGCGTCATTGGAAACCTCTTGGATTCCTCACAGTTGGAAAATTGCGAAAATAATTTTACTTTTAAAAAATGCAGACAATGCATTTCAATTAGACAATATTCGGCCGATTGCTTTGACCTCAAATTTAGTAAAGCTAATAGAAAGAGTAGTACACAGTAGCCTCACAAAGCATGTTCATCATATTAACGGCCTCAGCCCCGCACAGATTGGCTTTCGTCGCGGTTGTTCCATATGGTCCGCGCATGTGGATCTCGAGAGCCGAATACGACTCTCAATGCGCCAGAGAGAAGTTTCGGCCTTGGTGACGCTTGACGTTGCGAAGGCCTATGACAGCGTGGAGCACACAGTCCTCATTAACAAGCTTGCTCAACTACAACCACCGCATTACCTCTACGCCTGGATTTGTGAATTTCTAAAAGATAGATTTTTCTTCTGTACAGACGGATCTTTTTGTTCTAATACCTATGGTCAATCAAGAGGTGTGCCGCAAGGCTCTGTTCTTTCTCCGCTGCTTTTCAACATATTAGTTCGGGACATCCCCATTCATCCTAACGTTACAGTTTATGTATACGCAGATGATATAGCTTTTTTCGCATCAGCAAATGATATTCATGTGCTCTACGGGTATTTGCAGGCATATCTGAATGCTCTTGAAGGCTGGTTGGACTAAATCAATTTATCACTTAATGTCAGCAAATGCGGCGTGCTGGTATTTCCACCCGACGCTCCTATGTACATCTCGCTAGCCTACCGCTCCACTCCAATTCCGCAGGTGGAGTCGGTTAAATACCTAGGTGTTACTTATGACCAAAATTTGGACTGGCGACACCATATTAAGAATAATGTTATTAAAGGGGAACGTGCACTGGGCCGTTTGACCCGAGTTGGCAGTAAAAAGTTTGGCATGCGTCGTGACACGCTACTGTTGCTCTATAAGGCTTATATGAGACCGATTCTGGAATTTGGTTGCCCCTTGTTCTCTGGTAGCGCGAACTACAAGCGGCAGCCATTAGCCTTACTGGAAAGACGTGCCCTACGGCTATGCCTCGGGCTCCCAAAATCAGCTTCCAACGCTGTCCTTTATCTGGAAGCGCGTATCCCCAACCTCTATTCCCGCTTCCAACTTCTAACAGTGCGTACTTTCCTCAAGTCTTTTGACCCGGCCCCAGGCGTTAATATTCCAATTTTTGTATCCCAACCACACCTTTTTTTGACTAATCACTGGCCACGTTATCAGCTTCCGCAAGTTAGGTTCACGCAGAATCTGTTAGCTCCGCTTCAGGTTGATCTGATCTCCTTGCAACGAGTTGCTGACACGCAGGCTGATCCCGTCTTCTATTACGACTTTATTTTCCCGTCCCATGCGAAGCATATGCCCGCACATACCCTAAATGGTCTTCTTTCTGAACACCTACAGAATTTTCCACATCATACTGTTCTCTCCACTGATGCCTCCGGAAGCTGTGAGAAGGCGGCGATTGGCATATATTCGCAGGATCTAGATTGGAGCTACTCCGTTCGTATCCCTGATTATACTCCTATATTCTTCGCAGAGTTTTTGGCCATTGGTTTGGCTCTTCTCAAAATTCCCAGACATGTCGCACGGGTTCTTATTCTCACAGACTGCCTTTCAGTTATTGTCTCTCTATAAAATTCGGAAAAATCTTTCTTGACTCGTTCACTTAGGTTTTTTGTTCCGAGCACAGTGCACGAGATCCGTCTGGTCTGGGTACCTGGGCATTCAGGCGTCTATTTTAACGAGGTGGCTGATTTATTGGCAAGGTCAGCTCTCAGCGCACCTGTAATATATCCCGTCCCTCACCTCATTCTGTTAGCAGCTTCACGTTTCCAGCGGTTCCAACATATTTCAGCCACTTTGGGTGATCCGTTGCTGAATACCGTGGACTTTCAACACCTAAAGTACCCATGGAATATCCGGTGGTGTAAGTCAAGGCTTTGTGAAGTGTCCATGACGCTCCTGCGATGTAGAATCCCTCACTTAAACTTGTACTTATGCAGGTGCGGGTTCGCTGCGACAAACCTTTGTGTATCATGTGGGCAAGTTGAATCAATCGATCATTTTCTCCTCTCTTGCCGGCGGTTCGCGGTTCAGAGAAAGCAATATCTGGAGGTTCCTCTTTCGAGACTAGGACTGCCTCTGTCTCCTACAGTTCTTCTATCGTTCGGTGCGAGTGCCAAGGGATCCCCGTTAAGCAGTGTATGCGGCTACCTTCACGATTACATAAGTGAAACTAATCGATTATCTTGTTAGCTATACACAAAATTCTTTCGCATGTCCAAAAAAGGCTAGATTGATTCTATTCCGGATGACTCATACCTCTTGAATGCATTTTATTTTTCCCAATTTTTTTTTATCTTGATTCAGTCTTCTGACGTTTCCTTCCCCGCGCAAATGCTTCATTGGCATTCTACCCTATACCTTGGCCAATCCCCCCCACGTGGGTATGTGCCATATTACTTGAGGAGAAGAAGAAGAAGAAGAAGAAGAAGAAGAAGAAGACACAGATGAGACGCCGTGGTGTGCATAGCTCTTTCTGTTTCACCACGCTGCATTATCCAATTAAAATGACTTGAAGCCAAACAGCAATTATAGGGACTGGACCTCAGACGCATCAACTTAAATGCGATCTGTATTAGGCAGGGCACGCAAATTGAACTATTCGAAGAGAATGGCGCGCGGATAGTCGACGGTTGCGCAGAATTAACCGTAAACATTACGGCATTGATTAAAAACGTGCCATTACATAGCAGCTACACATGGTATATTTATTCTAAACATAATTCTTCAATGTGGGAGTAGCGAAAACCTTTAACCGTTTTGCCACCGCGCGTGACTACTAAGTGACAACAGATGTACCGCCGGTATGCACGTCCTCGAAGCGCACTCGCTGCCTTGTCCACCTGCAGCCGATGCCAACACATTCCCGTCAGTCGTTACAACACACACCACAAATCCATATGTGCCACATCTTCAGTACAGCCGATAGGCATAGACTCCCAGGCATAGGTGATACGCTCAACGCCTCCACTGAAGATTGAATTAGGTAGCTGCATACCATTTATCACATCGGAGCTCGATTGTATCTTGATTGAAAAGGGCCATTTTGGTATATAGAGAACCATTTGAAGTAGTTCACAGAAGATGTGTTCAGCCTTTACCAGAATTCCAAAAAATATCTGCGTAATCATTGCGAATGCAGATTGCGTGTCTATTGCAAAATACCCTGACAGCAATTAGGAATTCAGATTCATTTCTTCGCTCCTTCTTTGGAACAAGACGCAACTGACCCATCACCTACCTGCCCGCTTTTCCTACCAACACATACCCGTGGCCTGAAACAAACTGACAATTTTTCTTTGTAGTGTTCATCTAGTCACAAGTGTGTAGAAATTTACACAAATGTAGAAATTGCTGTGACACACTACTTACCACCGGAAAGCTGGAAGGTATGATTATTTTACCCACATATTATCCTAGATGTCTGAGATGAATGCAAGCAAGAAAAGGTATAAGTATTCATTTCCACAGCATTGTCTCTCTGCTTGTGTTTGATAACTTATAGTAAACTGCGATAAACCTGCATTCCAAACATTTTTATTTAAGAATCTCGACGTAGCTAGGCCGGCTCAGTCCTTTAGAGGTGACAGCTAGGGTGCTGCTGGCATGCATTGTTTACTACATGATGGGAAGGAAAGAAGAGGCGCGGAGTTGTGAGGGGCGCCAGAGCGGCGGCGGCCGTTGACATTGGTGTCTGCGGCCGTGAGTAACCGGTGGCGGGTTGTGTGCGGATGGCCGCTGGCGTCTCTTTTCCTGCGACGTGCACACCTATCTTCCTGCGCATACACAAGCTTGAGGCTGCCCCTTGTGGGGATTCCATTGCTTGGAGGGCTTTGATTTGTCCAAGATTCCAGTAATAGCCTACTTCGATGCTCGGTTGCGGCCGGGTGGACGGTTATTTTTGAAGCTGATTGTTTGGTGTGCGTATTGGTTGGTATGGTTGGTATTTTTTAATTAACAATGGTTGAACATGTGTTGCAGTTTACAAAGAGTTAGCACGAAAAAAGAACACGTTCAGTCGATGTTCCCCTGGCAAGCAGTCACAATCTGCCTCACCTGCATAAATACGAGACGTAAGCTTCTGGCACGCATGGTGGCGCCAGATACCGAACTGGCTCGCTGGGGGGATGAGGGAGGATGCTCTTGCAGCCTTCCGTCCGAGGGTGACCACGGTTGACAACAGGCGAGGAAATCGACTAACGGCGGCACTTTCGTGCCCAGTAGTAGCTTAAATCCCGAGTAGTGCAGATGAGGGCTGGACAGGTGTAATCCTTGTGAATGGTGTCGTCAGGAAAAGAACGCGTTGGGTCGGTGTTGCCATGGCAAGCAGTCACAATCTGTATCACCTGCAGAAATACGAGGCGTAAGCTTCTGGCACGCATGGTGGCGCCAGATCTCCTTGTTAGTTCCTGTATGACATCCTTTACTATTGTACCTAACCATGTAATTTAACCTTTTTCGCGTTTTTTTTGGCCCATCCTTTTTGTTTTTTTTTTCGACTGTCGCACCGCTTTCTGAACCTTTCTGTAAAGTATACGTTCCGAGGCCGCGCCAGGAGCTTATATGCTCCTTTTGTTTCGGATCTCCAGAGCGGATGGAAACATTTAATGTGCTAATGCATTTACGCCTTACCTGTTTCTGTCTAAAATGAATGAATGAATGAATGAATGAATGAATGAATGAATGAATGAATGAATGAATGAATGAATGAATGAATGAATGAATGAATGAATGAATGAATGAATGAATCTGCAAAGCCACTAAGCGGAGTTCTCATTGGAGCTTTCTACCAACCGACTCTTCGCTCATTGCACGAGTGGGCTCGCCTACCAAAAGTGCACGGGAGCGCCGACTTGGCTGTTTCAGCTATCAGCAACACAGGCCGTAAGAATTGCCAGGAGGCGCTCCCCATTAGCTCATTTTTCTGTTGCCGCTCATGCTTCACAATTGGAATCTTATGGGAAGCACAGAAGAAGGGCCTTCGTTCGGCTATCGACGGGCAGCTGTCTGTTTCAAGATAATCTCTGACTGTCTGCTTTCGCCTCCCAAAACCACCTCTCTACACTATGAGACACGCCATACAGAAGAGCATATTGGTTTAGAGTACATGAGTTCTGCAAGCACGTATTAGCCAATAAACAGACACTTTTATTTTCGTCACCATAGAAACGCGCCCAGTGAAGCCATAATTCAATCAACGAAATAGTGCTCATTAAAAATAGAAAATCTCACTGCTACGGCTTTGAGCATATTTTAATATTTAGACATCGCGGGCAGTTAAAAATTAATCTTAAAAATATAGACGTAACGCAAACCTTATTATAAGCTATACAACGTTTTTCATTTGACTCTAGGAAGTTCGGGGGTTTTCACATACAAGACCTCTGTTCAAAAGCCCAAGCGGGGGCTAGGCCTTATGTTCTCTTTTTGTGTTTGCCAAGCCAACTTTTTCCAGTGTTACTTAAGATATGAACGTCTTTGACCGCCACTTCTTTACTCGCGCAGCATGAAACTAGGGTGGTTGTGCACCACCGTACGGTAAACACGGCAGCTACGGCACCTGCTACCGTACGGCAAATGTGGCTAAGCAAGCCAGGCAATGGTAACAACGTTAAAGCGTTACCGTATTTACCGAATGGCTCTGCGATTATGCTAGAACTGTCTACTATTTGCACTCAGTAATCAATTAACCACTTCAGTTTCTGCGGGAATGGGCTCGGGCCCAGGCCGGGCCGGGCGTCACATCGACCCTGGCGGGCCGGGCCCGGGCTCAGTAAATTTTTAATGTAGCGAGCCTGGGCCCGATGCCACGGGCCTGGTCCGGGCTCGGACTTTCAGCCTAGGGTTCGGCTCGGACTCGGGCCTCAGGATGTGGCCCGTGCACTGCTATAGCTAGAACCATATACAGTGAGGCAAGTCTAGCTGTGCTATTCGAGGAACTATCGGTTATTAAATGGGTTGTGATTATCCATAGTGAAGTTAGGAGTACAAATGAGGCGTATACAGTGCTAACAGGTAAGCACAAACTATACAACCGCAGACTAGTGGACAGAAGGAACTAAGAGTGGAATTCCTGATCGCAGACTAGTGGACAGAAGGAACTAAGAGTGGAATTCCTGATCAATCGCGATATATATGTCAACATGGAGGAATTCTGTAGTATTAGCGAGAAGGTGGCAGTTTTCGTAATTATGGTTCAGAAGATTACAAATTGAAGGTGGCACAGGCTTACGCGCCTACATCCAGCTATGATGAAAATCGTTGAAAGCTTCTATGAAGAAGTAAAAGCGACAATGAGTGGCATAAACATACAGCAAACTGTACTGATGGGTGACTTCAATATAAAGGTAGGAAAGAAGCAGGCTAAAAACCAGGCAGTGGGCGACAACAGCATAGGCTCTAGGAATCACAGTTGGAAGTTGTTAGCGAAATTCGCGGAGAAATAATTTACGGATCATAAATACCTTCTTACGGAAACGTGACAACACTGGCTGTCAATTCTGGCTGTTGCCATTGAAGAAAAAAACTGGTCGAATTTGGCAAATCCCAGCCGCTCACTTTCAAGCTTCGCTTCAATAAGCTTTACATAAAAAATAAATGCTACTCCTACAATCACTCTGATGACTCTGTTCATGAAATCCCAAGCGCCTTCCCGTTGCCAACCGACCGTTCTGAGGACCCTACGAATGATACCCACAGCGCCTCCGCGCCACCGACCGAACTTGTTACCAATTAGCACTGCGCGAGGGACAGTGGAACTAAGTCCCCGGCCATTACCCCACTTTCTTTTTTGTTCACAAATATTCGCAGCATAATACCTAAACGAGATGATCTTTGTTCTGTAGTTGATGCTTGCGATGCTGACATTGTATGTTTTACTGAAACCTGGCTATCGGCGAAGATAGATAGCTGTGAACTTCTTACCTGTAAAAAGAGATATAACATTTATCGGTGCGACAGGGGTTCTAGATGTGGCGGAGGCGTGCTTGTAGCTGTTGCTGATACTGTTATGTCATTTCCGATCCATTTTGTAAACGCGTTGGAACTTGTACTGGTTGAAATTCGCACATGCTCTAGGAAATTGATAGTGGGCGTTTGCTATCGTCCGCGGTCTACCTCCCCCACCTTTGTAAACGATCTTCATGATGTCATTCATATGATTACAGTCCGTTATCCGAGCAGTCCCTTTATCTTACTGGGTGATTTTAATTTCCCCAACATAGTGTGGTCTAATGTGAGTTCTTATTGTGAACCTTTTTCAAGTGAATGCGACATGTTCTTGAATTTGTGCAGTGACTTTAACTTATCCCAGCTTGTAACGCAGGCAACTCGAATTTCACCTACTGTGTCTAATATCCTCGATCTGGTACTCACCACATCGCCTGATTTTTTCCAGCCCATATCATACTTGCCAGGGTTAAGTGATCACCTACTCCTTCATTTTGCTTTGACCTGCGCAGTTCCCTATCAACATAACCACAGTAAATAAATCCATGATTACAAAAATGCTGATTTTGATGCTATTAACCTTGAACTGTCTGTTTTGCTAGACCATTACTTGCTAAGCTTTCATGATCGCTGCGTGAATGCTACTGGAGCCTGTTTAAAGAAAACGTTGCTGCACTCACTGAAAAATATGTTCCACGCTTAGTCATCACCTCTAACCGTCAATCACCATGGTTCACTAAATCGTTAAAACGGCTCTGTAATAAGAAAAAAACGCATGTTCCGCTCTGCAAAACTAACCGGTTCCCAAGAACGTTGGACTGCTTATCAGGCCGCGGCCCTTGAATATAAAAGTGCACTGAAGAATGCCAAAGATTTGTTTTTCAATGACACATTACCTTCCCTTTTGATAAATAACCCTAGGCAATTTTGGAGCGTAGTTAACAAAAAAGACAATTCTTCCATCAGCCTTAAAGACTCCAGTGACCAACTAATTCATCCTAATGAATGTGCAAATGTTCTAAACAGTGTATTCGTTTCAGGTTTTTCCAAAAATCAGTGTTCGGTAACCCCTGCATATAACAGTGCTGACTTTTTACCGATGGATTCTATTGTCTTTGATCCTGCTGGAGTGAAAAAAATAGTCGGAAAACAAAAGGTTTCTTCATCATGTGGTGTTGATAACATTAGTTCCAAGTTCTTGATTAAAACCGAAGTATACAGCGCAATATTACTCTCTAACCTATTTCAGCAATCTCGTGAAACAGCATGTATACCTGATGACTGGAAGGTTGGGAAGGTGATTCCTTTGCATAAATCTGGTGATCAACATTCCCCGCATAATTATCGACCCATCTCACTTACCAGCATTCCGTGTAAAATCATGGAGCATGTTATTTACTCTCACCTTGCATCGTTCCTTGATTCTAATGCCTTTTTTACGGACAGTCAACATGGATTTCGGAAGTGGTTTTCTTGCGAAACACAGCTTTTAACGTTCACACATGATCTAAACTCATTCCTCGACAGGGGTTCCGTTGTCGACTGCATATTCCTCGATTTCTCAAAGGCGTTTGACAAGGTCTTTCATCAAGTGCTTTTTTTTTTAAACTCGACCCTAACGTTCTTAGGTGGCTGCATTCGTTTCTCACTAATCGTTCACAATTTGTCACCGCTAATAATGCTTCTTCCTTCACTTCTCCCGTTGGATCTGGAGTACCACAAGGCTCTGTTCTAGGGCCTCTGCTTTTTCGTATATATATTAATGACTTACCTGACAATCTATGTTCAAGAATAAATCTTTTTGCTGATGACTGCATCATATACCGCGAAATTAACAGTGACTCTGATATAGCTCTTCTTCAATCGGATATTGATCATGCTCTTGAATGGACTAACAAATGGAACATGGAACTAAACATAAAAAAGTGCAAGTACATGCGGGTTTCTCGTCGTAACACCACATTGCCTTCATATCGTCTTCATAATTGCAGCCTTGAGTCTGTGCCTTTTTACAAATATTTAAGTGTCTTCATTTCCCATAATCTTTCTTGGAAAGTACACATAGACTATGTAAGCAATAACGCTAACCGCATGCTGGGCTACATACGCCGTAACTTTAATCTTTCTTCTAGCTCCGTAAAACTGCTTCTCTACAAGTCGTTGGTTCGTAGTAAACTAGAATATGCTGCATCTATCTGGGACCCCTATCAAGAGACACTAATATACCAACTCGAATCTATACAGAACCGTGCGGCCCGTTTCATTCTCTCGAATTATTACCGTAACTCTAGTGTCAGTGCCATGAAATCAAGCTTATCACTCCCACTACTGTCGCAACGTAGAAATATATCCCGCCTTTGTCTATTCCATAATATTTACTACGATAACTCCATCCTTAAGAGAAAATTTATAACGCCACCTTGCTACGTTTCAGCTCGGATCGATCATCGTCATAAAGTTGGTATTCTTTCATGCCAAACAAACCACTTTTACAACTCATTCACCCCCAGCACATCGGCACAAAGGAATCACCTTCTTCGATCGGTCGTCGAAATAAGTGACCATTCTGTGTTTAAATCGGCTTTAACTAACTTGATGGTAACATAGTACATGTAATTCTTGCGCCCTGCTGTTTATTATTTTTAGCTTATGTGGTAGTTCAAACAGACCTGGTCTGCGTGGTATGCTTGTTTGCGTGGTATGCTTACTTTTATGCTTACTTTTATTCTTTGCTCATAATTTTGTGTTAAATTACTGTTAATTTGTTTGATTGTATTTGCTGTAACCTACTGATTTGCGCGAGCCATATTTTTCTCACATTTTTGTGTTACTTGTGACTGCTGTTCCTTCGTTATTTTGTCTATTGTACCCCACTCCCCTCTGTAATGCCCTCGGGCCCTGGGGGTACTGAAATAAATAAATAAATAAATAAATGCAGAATTCAGAATTGGGGTAATGAATGCAGAATTCATTACCCAAATGCATTGTAATCGAATGCGATCTGTTTAAGTTCTACCAGTTGCTGGTGTCATACTTAAAAACCTGATGTTGATTATTCATGTCATTGCGTGTTATCTTTACTGCCATTCTGTGTATGTTCGGCCACCCTATCTGTCGGGCTTATGTACATTTTCCATTTGTATCCTGCCAGTGCATGTATATGACACTGATTGTGACCAATTGTATTCTTGCGATGTAACTCCCCCTTCCCGCCCCCCCCCCTTATTTAATGCCCCGCCACCCAAAGGTCTTTAAAGGTCAGTAAATAATGATGATGATGATATGGAGATCAAAAGCGACATATACTTCCTATTATGCGCTCACTCTGGCATCGTGCAGGATGTGGATGTCCACGGAACAGTGCACTGTAGCTACTACAAAAAGGTAAAGTCTGGAATTAGCCTAGACTTGGAGAGGGAGCGGAAGAAACTTGTGAAGCGGAAGCCGATTAGCGTGTCACCGGACGACGCAGGACGACGACCTTAATATCCAAGCTCTGAACGGTAATCTCACAGCTATTATTATGAAGTGCACAGCAGATGTAGGCGGTAGGATGGTTTGACATTATATAAGCAACCTCTCTCAGGAGACGAGTGATCTGATTTAGAAACGCCAAAGATAGAAAGCGTCTAACCCGTCAGACTCCATACTCGCCTCTCCTACCACCTCCCATAACACAACCTCCACAAGGAAGAACACCGAAAATGAAGCCGGCTATTCGGAGGACAAAGATTTCCGCAAAGCTGCCGATTCGCGCACACATCACTGCACTTCTTTCTCTCGGCATGTACAACAAGCTCGACTAACTGTTAGACGTGCGGGGTAACCCAAATACTGCGCCTGCTTGAAACTCCGTATGGCTTCTGCGTGATTCCGCACCTTGGCAGCGCGGTGAAAAGACTGCATCATATTTATGTTTAACACCACCAAATCCGCATCAGTACCCTTTAATATATTGCTTATTTTTGAAATACTGCAGACATGCCATGGGCCAGTAGAATAGGTTAATACAAAAAGACAGTGGGTTGCAGGAGAAGGCAAGCGTAGCAGGGGGAGCAGAAAGCTAGGTGGACGGATGAGATAAAGCACTTTGCGGGAAAAGGGCGGCCGCAGCTGGCAAAGGACAGGGTCAATTGGAGAGGCATGGGAGAGGCCTTCGCCCTGCACTGGGCGTACGCAGGATTATGATGATGACGATGATATAGCAAAACAAATAGTATAAATTCAAGGGGACACTTAAGACAATTACTCACGTATGGAAATGCGAAAGCATTTGTGTTTGCACTATGGCGCCATCTGCTCGTTCATTGCGAGGAAATTTTCAGCAGGTGCTGCATGATCGTGCTACGACACGCCAAGCAAGCAGTAAGCTTAACGGCAACGTACTTTTGTACGTGGTTATTTGCGACATCTCTATTTTAAATGCTCATAATTACTCATGTGCGCTTCTAAGACAACTCCGCATTTTCTAGGCGTGCCTTTATTCAGCGGGGCGCAGTGGAATCGTCGTCGTCTCGCACGCCAAAGGCCCTAATTCGATTCCCGTCATTATCATCGTCATCATAATTAGCCTGACTACGGCCATGCAGTGCAAAGGCCAATCCGATGCGTATCCAATTAAACATGTCCTTTGAAGGCGGCGGCCATCGTATCGCCGCGAACTTCTTAATATCATCGGCCCACCTAACTTCCTGCCGTTCCCTGATATGCTTGCCTTCTCTTGGAATCCACTCCGTTACCCTTAAGGACCAGCGGTTATCTTGCCTTCACATTAGATTCCCTGCCGAAGCACATTCCTTCCTCTTGATTTCGACTAGAATGTCAGTAACACGCCTTTGTCCCTCACCCACTCAGCCCACTTCCGGTACCTTAACGTTAAACCCATCATTTTTCTTTTAGTACCTCGCTGCGCTGTCCATGAACCCTTTTCGTTAGCCTTCACGTTTCTGCCCCGTAGGTGAGTTCTGGTAAGATACAGCTGTTGTACACTTTTCTCTTGGGGGATATTGGTAAACTGCCGTTCATGATCTCAGAGAACCTGCCATATGCGCTCCACCCCATTCTTATTCTATTTATTTCCCTCTTATGATTCGGATGAGCGGCCACGATCTGCCCTAAGTGGACGTATGTGTACGTGTACTGTGTACGTGTATGTGTACTGTGTATGTGTACTGTGTACGGGCCATCGTTCCTGCTGCTGAACTAAACCCGTAGCATTTGGTACAGGTGCTGGGTAGGAGCAACAAGTCCGCGCGAAAAGGGCAAGGAGCTAATGTGAGCCCGCAGTAATAGAGATTAGGCAAAAGGAAAAGCACCCCCGCCAACGTCAGTTGGCCTTTCGGAGGATGAGGTCGCGGCGCTATGCAGTCCTCACCGTCCGAAGTTGAATCGCTACATCAGGGGGAGGAAAACGCGAGCAACTTCTGTCCGGGCTTACTGGAGGAGCCTCCGCTGCCAGTGTTGTGAACGTAACTGGAGGAGGGATTGGCGCTAGCGTCTGTAGGAAGGGGCAAGATCTAACTGCTAGAAGGTTCTGAAAGGATAAAAGCTCTCTCTCTCTTTTGAATATCTGACCCGCGTGATCATTATAACAGCTGCGATCCTTTGCGTGTTTCGCGAACTCTGTCAGTCTCGTTATCTCGGGCTGCTTTGCGGCGCCAATTATAGTTACTTTGGCGTCGTGTTCCTTCACCGACTCCGGCCATCCCGCCGCCTTACGGCTACCGCAATCATGCCGACTGGCGAAGTTCAGACGACCGGCCTATCTGGCCCACCTGCTCGCATGTCGGCCACATTTCCCGCCACTGCCGCAGCCGTTGGTTTTCCCCACCACGCCACAGCTATAATTATGGTCGTCGTATAGACTACGGACCAAGCTCTATGATCGTCATGCCGACTACGGCCCCGACCAGATGTCTTCCCGTCTTGAGTTCTCACACGAAAACGACACTCCGGCCCTGCGCAGGTACAGCCGCTCGCCTTCACCTCAGGCCCGTCGCTCCCGTTCGCCACAACTTCAATGCCCGCCCAATCCGCCCTTACCTGGCTTTCGTTCGGAGAACTAACCAATGCAGCTCCCGGAGGTGACGCTGCATTAACGACCCGGCCCGAAAATCCTCTCCCGACCCCCGCTCCTCGCTCCAACCTTCTCGATATCTGCGTGGATGGTGCATCAGCTACGGCTCAGATTGACACTGGCGCTCAAATTTCTGTCCTGAGCTCCTCCTTTCGCCGTTGTCTGAAGAAGGCTGTGACACCCGCCGTTTCCTCAGCCGTTCGTGTCACCGACGGCAGTGCTGCTGCCGTCGTTGGAATGTGCACTGCACGTGTTTACATTGCCGGTCGTACTACAGCCGTCCTATTCAATGTGCTGGACAACTGATCCACGATGTGATCCTCGGCATCGACTTTTTAACGACCCAAGCGGCGCTAATTGATTGCTCCACTGGCCTTCTTCGTTTGGACCTGCCGTTCTGCTCTGAAAGCGCCGATTCTAAGCAGCCCGCATACGTGCCGCTGAATTTACTCGCCTGCCGCACGATGCTGCAGTCTATGTCCCAATGTCCCCGGTTCTCCCCGTTCCTGATGGTACCTATGTCACTTACCCAATCAAGAACGTTGTTCTTCAGCGAAACGTCATCCTTCCACACACCGTCCTGACCGTCATCGGTAACCGCACCTACCTTCCGATTCTGAACTTCAGCCTCTCTACTCAAGTTTTACCCTGTGGAATCGCACTCGCTGAACTGTTTCCTTTGGCCGAATGCAGTTTCTGCTCTCACAGCTGAGCCTCAGTCTCGTCTCCTAATCCCCGCTCGGCCGCTTCACGTCCGGACCCTATTTTTGCAATGATCGCGGCGGATTTGCCGCCTGACCACGCCAGTGCGCTCTTCACCCTGCTAGTTTCCTACAGTGAAGCGTTCGATTTTGGGAATCGTCCTCTCGGCCAAACTACTGTCGTGACCCATCACGTACATACGGGCGATGCTAGCCCCGTACACAGAAGGCCCAATCGTGCCTCCCTTCCTGAGCGTCATGTCATCCAGACGAAGGTGAATAAGATGCTGGTGAAAAACATTATCGAGTCTTCTAGCAGTCCGTGGGAGTCTCCTGTGGTGTTAGTCAAAAAGAAAGATGGAAGTTGGCGCTTCTGTGTAGACTATCGCCATCTTAATCAAATAACATAGAAAGACGTCTCACCTCTTCCGAGAATTCATGACGTCCTCGACTGCCTGCACGGTGCCAGCTATTTTTCTTCTATTGATCTCCGTTCAGGCTACTTGCAAATTGCTGTTGACGAACGGGGTCGTGAGAAAACAGCCTTTGTCACCCCCGATGGCCTGTACCAATTCAAAGTCATGCGTTTCGGCCTCTGCAACGCTCCTGCCACCTTCGAGCGTATGATGGATTCGCTCCAACGTGGCTTCAAATGGACGACGTGTTTCTGCTACCACGATGACGTTGTTTCCTCCCCATCTTTCGAAAGCCACCTACACAGTCTTTCTACTATCCTGGCCGACTTCCACCATGCCGGCCTCCAACTTAACTCCAAGAAGTGCAGCTTCGGCCAGCGCCAAATTAAGGTTCTCGGCCACTTGTTTGATGCTTCTGGTGTCAAGCCCTACCCTGACAAAGTTTTTGCCGTCCGCGAGTTCCCCACCCCCCGTTCCTGAAGCGATGTGCGCAGTTTCCTCGATCTCTTCTCGTATTTCCGCCGGTTTATCACGGACTTCGCCGACACGGCCCGTCCCCTTACCACCGTCCTGAAGAAAGATGTGCCTTTCTTCTGGGGACTTGGCCAAGCGCGCGCCTTCACCACACTTGTTGCCCCCCTCACTGCTCCACCTGTGCTAGCCCATTTCGACCCCTCTGCGCCTACGGAACTTCGCACCGACGCCAGTGGCCATGGTATTCGGGCCATCCTTGCGCAGCGGCAGCATGACCACTATCTTGTCATTGCCTACGCCAGCTGCCTGCTATCTCCCTCTGAACGTAACTATTCCATCACTGAGCGGCAGTTCCTTGCACTTGTTTGGACATTAACAAAATTCCGCCCTTATTTGCTTGGGCGGCCCTCCTGCGTAGTTACGGACCACCATGCCTTGTGTTGGCTCTCCTCTCTTAAAGACCCCACAGGGCGACTGGGTCGCCTGGCCTTGTGCTTGAAGGAATACGCATTTACTCTAGCCTAAAACTCCGGCCAGTTGCACCAAGACTCTGACTGTTTGTTCCGCCATCCTGTCGATCCTCCTGATTCCCACAACCATGATACCGACGATTGTGTTTTGTCTATCTCGGACTTTCTAGATATCGGCGACGAGCAGCGCCGTGATCCATCTATGCGCCCTGTAACCGACCAGCTCCGAAGCGGCACTTTCGATCCTGATCTGAGCCTGTTCGTGCTGCATCACGATATTCTCTACCGTCGCAATATGCACCCTAACGGCGCCGACCTCTTGCTCGTCGTCTCGACGCATCTCCGCCCCACAGTCCATGCCCAGCTTCATAACGCACCTACTGCAGGGCACCTCGGCGTGTACCGCACGTACGACACCGTGGGCCGGCGGTTCTTCTGGCCTGTCCTTTACCGCTCTGTCTGCGGTTACGTTGCTGCTTGCGATCAATGTCAGCGCCGGAACACGCCTCCGCTCCCGCCTAGTGGCCCGCTTTAGCCCATCGAGATTCCGACTGACCCATTTTTCTGTGTTGGTCTCGATCTGCTCGGGCCTTTTCCCACATCAACTTCCGGCAGCAAGTGGATTGCCGTTGACACCGATTACATTACCCGGTGCGCTATCACGCGCGCTATCCCGACCAGCTGTGACAGCTCCGATGTCGCCGACTTTCTTTTTCATGACGTCGTCCTGCTTCATCTGCTTACAGATCGAGGCCCCTGCTTTCTTCCTAAAAGGGTTCACGACCTTCTCCGCTCCTGCTTCATCCGTCACAAGTTCATGACGGCCTACAACCTCCAAACAAACTGCCTTACTGAGCGCCTTACCCGCACCCTGACGGACATGCTGTCCATGCATGTCTCCGACCACCATCGTGACTGGGACCTCAGTTTCCCCTTCGTGACGTTCGCCTACAATTCCTCACGCCATGATACCACCGGATACTCCCCCTTCTACCTGCTTTTTGGCCGCGACCCGTTGCTACCCTTCGAGAGCTTACTGCCTTCTGACCCTTCTACTAGCAGTAATGCTTGTGACCCCATTGCCCTTGCTGACGCCGCCCGCTAAATCGCTAGGGATCGTCTCCACGCTTCTCAGACCGCTGAAAAACTTCGTTACGGCCTTCATCATTGTGACGTCCACTACCCTCCCGGCTCCCTGGTCCTCCTCTGGTTCCCTGCACGCCGTGTGGGACTGTGTGAGAAGCTCCTCCCTCGTTACGTCGGTCCTTACCGCGTCTTGAGGCAACTGAGCGATGTTACCAACGAACTCGCGCCGCTGCACCCCCACTCTCCTTCCGTGCCCCCTCCACACAGCTTGTGCACGTCGCCCCTCTTAAACCCTACCACTCGCACCCAACTGCCTAGGGCGCGTCGGGACTGTGCCTTCTCCAGCGGGGCGGAGGGGGGGAGGGGGGGTAGTGTTACGGTACATAGGCGCAAAGCGAAGAGGAAGTTGGTCTGTCGCTGGACAGTAGACGACGACAAGGACGCTGCAGCTAGTGCTAGTGCTGGTTTCTGGTGTTTCTTCTGTGTACGGCTTATCGTTCCTGCTGCTGAACTAACCCCGCTACAATATTCTGCACATTCCTCTATCCCCTGATTGATAGCGTGAATATGCTTTATTTTCGTCTAAAGAATGGTTATTTTTGCCAAGGCCTTACCTGAACGAATGTCTGTTTTAGCCACAATGTATTTAAGAGGAAAGGAACATAGTAAGCAGGTACTCCTAACCCGAAGTGAAGAAGAATTGTTGGTAAAGAAACTTTCCATGATGGTCCTTTGCTGTGAGTGTTGCATGAAGCCAGTGTCAAGCAAGTATTCTAACGTTGTCGTGACTCTATTAGCGATTACCAAGTAAATACATTGTAGGCAACAGAGAGTACGCTCCCGTCTAACCCAAAATTTTCTTATTTTTTTTCATTAACAGTCCCTGCCTTTTTGGATTATGTATTGGCTTGTTTGGGGGCTTCAAATTATATTATGAATTATTGTTTGGCTTCTTGGATTATAGATTGGATCATGAATTGGCTTGTGCATCGGCCATAGATTGGTAAAACCATGACACATCCTGTTATTGTGCCTAGAATGTCCTGCCTAGTGTGACGAGCGCCGGCGCTGCGCTATGTGAGATGGTGGCGCCGTTTGCCATGAATGCGCACCAAGCGCGGCAAAGGACTACTTGGGAGGGTGCTGCCGCCGAAAACAACGCGGCTTTCTCCCTCCGGAAGGCTGCAAGCTGCTCCTCTTGTGCGTGCGTGGTTGCTCCTCTTCTGCGCGTGTTTTGCTTTTTTTTTTTTGTTCACTGATGTGCAGTGTTTGTTGTTGATTGATACCACTTCTGCAAGAATCGTCACCACAGCATGTCCAAACCCAAGAGGCGGTGCAAGGAGCGAACATGTTCTGTCCCCCTGTGCACGAGTGGCAACAGCGCCAAGATGCAGCATGTATCTCGGTTCACGGCACCTGCCGACGCTACCCGACTGGCGGAATTAGAAAGAGCGATACATACAGAAGATATAAGGATGACCTAAGCATTTGTCGTCTGTGAAAATCATTTTGAGGAGAGCTGCATGAACGTGCATTCAAGGTGGCAATAAACGATGTGGTGAGCAAGATCGCTCGAGACAAACCGCGTCTAAAATCTGATGCTGTGCCAACATTGTTTAAACAATATCCGAAGCATCTAGTGCTCAAAAACAACCACCTAAACGAAAGGTGAGTGACCTTTGCCTACAAGAGCCGCCTCCAAAACGGCGCAGAGAAAAATACCATCATGGGCTATCGTGTGACCGGCAACAGCGCAATGGAATTGGGAAGTGTCGTTTTCTCTGACGATGCTGCCGAGTGTGGAAAACACACCGGAAACAACGATTTACAGGGACAGTCAGCTTCACAATCCCAAAGCCATAGTTACCCTGTACAACAATCGTCAACCGAGAGTGGCCAGCCATTTAATGGTATTTTGATTCCTGCAACGTGGGTGAAAGTTCCAAGTACATCAAATGACTGTTTGATCTACGCTTCATGCGAAGTCGAAGCCAGCAATTTCTGAAATATCTTCGTCGAAATAATGGTTATTTCTGCCAAGGCCTTACCTGAACAAATGTCTGTTTTAGCCACAATGTATTTAGGAGGAAAGGAACATAGTAAGCAGGCGATTCCAACCCGAAGTGAAGAATTGTTGGTAAAGAAACTTTCCATGATGGTTCTTTGCTTTGAGTGTTGCATGAAGCCAGCGTCAAGCAAGTATTCTACATTTAGAAAAATGTTCTTTGCTTATAGTGCTTCTTAACAATGGAAACTGAAGGTGGTTCCTGTACCCAATGCAAGTACCACCGAGTTTGTCCTCAAAACCAGATGTGCAGATATAAACAGCATAAGGGGTGCAGGAGTGAGAAAAAAAATGCCAACATCTCCCATACCATGACAAGAGCAAAAAAATAAACTGGCCAGTTCTCAGGCACAAGTGGCGCCAGTGAAGAAAGACCAAAAACAGTGAGTGAAGGGAGGCAGTAGAAGCTAGGATTCAGGCGGTCCCTCAGAAACTGCAGCTTGCTGTCAAAGACTGCTTCACTGCCGCTCAACGAAGGTCACCAAAGGAACTGGCTTATAATAATGAATGGGTTGTAGAGTGCATAATGATGCGGATACGAAGTCCGAGACTTTATGAATATTTGAGCAAAGAAAAATTCATGATCCTTCCAGCTCAAACCTGCCTTAAGAAATATCTGCAATGACTCAAGGTGGTTTTGGCCTAAATCCAAAATTATATGCTGCCCTGCGGGTAAAAACGAAAGACTGATATTTTGAGCCGCCATGATGGTCTCGTAATAAACGAACTGAAGTTATCCGATCACCTTGATGTCAAATCTAACTTAGTTTCAATGCCTAGTCCAAAATGCTACTTAAATAACATGATGTCATTGCATGAATTAGGTCACAGTTATTGAATTTTTGATGTCTGGTTCCAAATGCACATGAATACTATATTACGCTTCTTATGAGCCGCTCACTCTATTTTTTGAAGGCCAGCTCACCTTAGCCTCAATCAATGCCTAGACAAATATTTTCAAACCAAGGTGTACAGAAAACGGCATTCCGAACTAAATATTATGTTGTGCTTTTCTTTCAACTCAGTACAATTCAAGGCTTTGTCGACCTTGAAGATAAGTAAACAAGTGACCAGAAAGATGTTTTCACAGACCACGGCATGATTGTGCTGCTCCAGCCATTCACAGGTAAGCTGCATCAAATCTACATTCTTCAGACCTTTGTTCTGAAGCCTGTCGCCAACAGTGTATTCATGTTAAATTTCTTCGCTGTGCTTTGGAAAACTGGATACAGATACTTGGAGTTTTCACTCCAATAAGGAATGTGAAGGCACCGACTTTTGCCAAGATCATTGTAACCACCATCTTTGCGGAACAAGCTGGCTTGGTTGTTGACACGATAACATGTGTTGGTTCCAGCTGGAATCGAAGCTTGTTGCGGCGCTTCTGTGTTCAAGGTAAAAATTGTATTAAATTTTTTAGGCTATTAAACAATTTACCTGTACAAAACAATACGCTAGTTATTTGAACTTCACACAGTGTTAATCATATTTATTTTGAGCAGTTGCTCGATAGATGCCGTCCTATAGCTTATGTCTCTGTATATTAAGTATGCTTTAGATTATCAGTGGAACAATGGTCATCCACCTGAGGACAGCCATACAACTTTTACTAAATTTAGCAGTGTGAGAAAACTTCATCCTGGTATCTTCTTTTGTAAAGTTTGATGAGAAGTGCTTGATATTCCTATGCAGTTTTATGTCTACTTTTAGGCGGATCTTAGTTGTTTTCTTTCAGAAAATATTCCACTATTGCTCTTTATGCAGTTATTTGTTACATTTTAATAGATATTGTAAATAACAATTATTTTTTATGGTTAAAGGGGAAAAATTGATAATTCGTTTTTATTATATAGTCTGTGCAGATGACCGCATCAAAAACAGCACATGGCATTCTGTGGACCCAACGAGGGACCTCTTCTTCATCTCAGATTTTCCTCATTGAATTAAGAACGTTAGGAAAATCCTTGTTGCATCACGATAGTGTAACACTAATGGCCATGCCAAGCATTACACTGGCACATATCAAGCCTAACTGCTTTGAGAAGATGAAAGTAGATCTTGCTTTCCAGCTTTTCGGGGACGAAGTTATTAAGGGGTTCTTTGTGCACAGGGAACACGTCGCATCATTGTGCAGGACAGTGCAGCCAACTGAGCATTTTATTCAACAATTCAACAAACTCATTCGTATCACGACAGTGAGAATGAGCACGAGATCATTGAGGCCTGACAGTCCAAACGTAATGTTCTTGCACAACATTTTTAGCATACTGGGATCAGTGGGAGACCCACGCGAAGCCACCTGGAGGAAAATTTTTGACAGCAAATAGACTCACTGGGCTCAGGGTCACAATTCAAAGCACTCTTGACTTGCTAACTTACCTGAACTCCTTTGGAGAATTCAAATATTTTTTAACAGCTCGTCTGAGACAAGACAAGCTGGAGAATCGTTTGAAAAAATCACGCTGTCCTCAGGGTGCAACAACCACAAAACCGTGTCACGGTTCTTAATAACTGTTAAACTAGCGCCTTTTCATAACCTCGCAAAGCCACCGATAGGAGGTAGTTGCTCTCCTGCCGTTTTTAACCCTCCCTTGAATAATGCTGATGCACCCACAGGAACAGACGAATGTCTGTCGGATCAACTGGACCATTTTTTCGACAATGGCAAGATAGATGAAGCAGAGGACGTTCTTCAGTCGATTCCTAACGAGAATGATTATGAAGGATAGTCGCACAAAAAAAAAGCAATGCAGCTTTAGTTTATTATCCTGGCTACGTGGCTACGTGGCTATCCTGGCTACGTGGCCAGAAAACCTGTAGCGAAAAGTGCATGCTCATGTTGTGCAGCACAGCTGTGTGTGCCTCAAGAAGAAGCGAGGAAAGAAGCTAACTCACCTTCACTGCTCAATTTGATAATGGTGGGCCTATTCATGTCACTGATGACCTAGCAGAGACAGTGGAAATTATGAAGGATGCATTCACTAGTTTCTTTAGCAGAAACACTCTGCATGAAGAGAGCATGCAATAGTACGCGCAGTCTCCAGAAATCGACATTACCTCCGATAGGGTGTCCCGAACATCGTAAAAAAAACTTTGGCTGCTCTGCTAAAGTTCTATATTCTTTTAGGATTTAGATTTTTTGTGAAAGGTTTGAACAGAAGCGCAAAGGCCAAAGGCTGCGATTGAAATATCTTAAGCTCCATTATTGCCAATAGCCTTTCCTTGCTTCATTTGATGCTGGATGTTTCA
This sequence comes from Amblyomma americanum, assembly GCF_052857255.1. Classification (NCBI taxonomy): domain Eukaryota; kingdom Metazoa; phylum Arthropoda; class Arachnida; order Ixodida; family Ixodidae; genus Amblyomma; species Amblyomma americanum. Next base: position 123,947,252 of record NC_135503.1, read on the forward strand.
ATGCTGGCTTTAATAATTGGTATTTTGCTCTGTTTAAGTCGATATTCCAATAGAACTCTTTGCATGCCGAGTGAAATAAAATGTGAAAATTTTCACGAAGTCCCGTCATTTTTATTTTCTCGATTCTCGTCTAATATTCATGAGAGAAAACTGGGACGGACCTGCATGCATCTTCCACCTGTATGGGCATATCGCCGGCCCGTTGCACAACTGGAGAAGAGCAGAGAAGCACAAAAAATACAAACGACAAAAATAGCCTGATCCGCACACAACACCCCTCGAATACCAGCAATAAATAAAAGAGCCGTGATGACTAGCGACTAAGCGGTGCTGACAGGAACTGATCATTACATGCCATATAATTCCTCACAGTCTGGCACCAAAACCTATAAGTGTAGCCGCCGAGCCGACTCGGTGAATATATGGCGCTCGGCGGCGGCGGTCGCATTTCGTTGGAGGCGGAATCTTGAGACGCGGGCGTACTGTGCGATGTCATGGCAAATTAAAAAACTCCAGGTGGTCAAATTTATCCAGAGCCCTCAACTATGGCGGACCTCGCAGCCTGAGTCACTTACTGACGTTAAACCCTCAAAACTAAATCTAGAAGTTGTGTGCGGCGATTCCATGCTCAACGGGATGCGATAGCAAATATGACGGTCGGGCGCACCGGCACCACCCTCTCGCATAGCAGCGCCTCCACGCGGCTGCAGGTGGCATTCATTGCTCTCCATGCCACTCTTGGGGGTGCTGTCGTCACACTAGCCAGTATATTCTGGGCACCATAATCCTGTCCACGCCACTCATGAGCCATAAAAGGATTTCGCCTTAAAACCCACCCCACCATAGTACAAGGAAAAAGCAAAGCACTCTTGAACATATTGCACTTCATTTGCTGGACGATAAAAGCAACGAGTTAATTGTTAAGGCTTTCTAGTGCGTGACAACAATGACAATTTGTGAGTGCTAGATCGTCCAAATGCATGAAATATAGTAAAACAGTGTTCATGGCGGGGGTGGTCTCGACGAATCGGAATTCTAAGGTAGTTTTCGGGGTTAATACGAAGATTGGAAAAATATAACGACTAAAGAAAGGCTAGCCAGATTTGCTTTCTCCTTTCGAACAGTAGATCAAGGCGTGCAATACGAAGCATGAATCATGGTGAGTCCCCGCTTCTATACCGAAAGTAAATAAAGCGAACTAGAAAGTGTGGAATTTTCCTCTCCGCCCTATATCCGTCACTAGGTGCGTAGGTAAATTATTTCAGCATGTGTTTCCAAGACTCCAAGCACACCAGAAAACCGTCAGATTTTTGTGCGTAACCACTAATTCGATGGGTAACAACCTCGAGCAAAATCGTCTCTTGCGTGTCCGCAGCTGGCCTAGCACGAGTGCTCCGTCTCGCGGCAATGCTCGCCCATCGCCATATTGTATCATAAATCCTTGCTTTCGCACTGAATCGAATGTAGTAAGCATTATCTCTAGTGTTTTTGCACGCACTGATTTCGGCTTCCAACTACACGTTTTGACGCAAGGCGCACTAGTCCCCTTCAAAGAAACCATACTAGAAGCAAAATACAAAAATGAGCCACCCGAATAATACCGGTTTTATTCTAGACATTTACATACCCTTTGACAGCGCCTGCCGCGATCATATGCTGTCCATACTGGCAAGAACAAACTGCAGCACGTGTACTTGGAAATATGCAGTATTCTTTTCCAAGCACTCGGCGACTTTGACGCTCGGAGCTTTTGCATCACTCGCCATCTATCTACCCAACCGCTGCACCCCAGAAGAATAAGTTTAACCACCCCTTTTATTCAACATCGCCATGTTTCAAAGGCGACTAAACGCAAAGGCGCCCGTGTGCAGTGCGATGTCAGTGCATGTTAATGATCCCCAGGTGGTTGAAATTATCCCGGAACCCTCCACTACGGCACCTCTTTCTTCGTTTCTTCTCTCAGTTCCTCCTTTATCTCTTCCCTTACAGAGCGGTTGCGGTGTCCGCCGAGATGTGAGAGACATACTGCGCCATTTCCTCTCCCCAAAAACCAATTTTCAATTTTCCATCACTCAGCTAGCTTAACTACTTCCAAATATTCTGTTTCTCTACCACGCAATATATGCTGATGATATCACACTTTTTTTATCACTGGAGCATTAGGCCATACACAGGACGCCTTACAAACAGCAACACTGAACAAACATACACGCAATCTATTGACCTCACCTATGCGCCAAGTAAATTTGCGCTTCCCGTACTCAAACCACCCATACAAACGCCCACCATAAAAATAACATGTGACAACACGACCATACCTCCAGTAAAAACAAAAACGACTACAGGGCATACACACACAGCCAAACACAAAAGCACCGCACACCATACATGCCCTACAGGCTCAAAGAAGGCAGTCTCCAAACGTCTCCAAACACAACTAAGGGGTCAAGGAAAAGATACCCCCATCATATCACAAGCTCACTAAAACGCAATGGACACTTAACACAATATACACGAAATAGCTGTAAAGGCTACGCTACACCTATCCGACGCACTAACAACACCAAATTGCAGCGAAATGACCACGCTGATTACAGAGCTTACAGCAAATAATTGAAATTGCCTAACCAAACAGCAGCACAGCCTCACACACCAACTGGTCTCCACTTGCCTAGAACCGCAGGCTAGGACCCGCCAAATACTCGCACCACCAAACTAACAGCCCTCGCTCTTCACCTGCAAAGGAACCAGCAACAAAATCCAGGCCCCGAAACTTAAACCCAGACTACTACAAATGTCGCAGGGAAGCATCGGTGTTCCGCCCCACAGATGTCTACAACACAAGAGAAGACATGCAATCATCATCATCACCATCAGCCTGACTACAACCACTGCATGGCAATGTCCCTCAAAAAAAAAACCTTTCCTTTGTAGGCCGCGGCCACCATTACCCCGCAGACTTCACAATCTCATCCGCCCACCAAACTTTCTGTCGCTCCCTGATACGCTTGCCTTCTCTTGGAACCCACTCCGTTACCCTTAGAGCAGCTGTTATCTTGCCTTCGCAATACATGCCGTGCCGATGGCCGTGTCTTCCTCTTGATTTCAACTAGGATATCATTAACCCGCGTTTGTTTCCTCACCCACATTGCCCGCTTCCGGTCTCTTAGCACTACAACTATCAGTGTTCTCTCCATTCCTCGCTGCGTTGTCCTCAAATTAAGCTGAACACTTTTCGCTAGCCTCCATTTCTCTGCCCCGTAAGTGAGTATCGGCAAGATATAGCTCTTGTACACTGTTCTCTTGAGCGCTATTGATAAAGTGCCATTTATGATCTGAGAGAACATGCCATATACGCTCCACCACATTCTTATCCTTCAAGTTATTTCCCTTTCATGATCCGGATCATCTGTCACTGCCTGCCTTAAGCGGACGAATTCTTTTACCACTTCCAGCACCTCGCTGACAATTGTGAACTGCTGTTCTCTTGCTAGACTGTTGAACATTACTTTGATTTTCTGCATGTTAATTTTTAGATCCACCGTTCTGCTCTGCCTGCATGCATTATGATTTGCAGTTCACCTCCTCAGTGACTCAACGAGGCAATGTCAGTGAATAGCAGATTATTTAGGTATCCTTCATTAACTCTTATCCCCAACTGTTCCCAATTCAGGCCTGGGAATACTTCCTGTAAACAGGTGGTGAATAGCATTGGCGAGATCGTGTCTCCTTGCCTGACGCCCTTCCTTATTGTAATTTTATTGCTGACTTTATGGAGGAATATGGTCGCCAGGCAGTTGCTATATACGGCTCTTCTACACCCTGATTCCGCTTTACATGTATGTGTGCCGAGGTTTTCACAGAGTCAAATGCTTTCTCTAAATAAATAAAGGCTATATATAGAGGCCGGTTATATTCTGCGCATTTCTCTATCGCCTCATATACAGCGTGAATGTGGTTTATTGTATAGTAATATTTATGAAAACCAGCCTGACCATTTCTTTGATTAAGGTCTAAGGTTTCCCTGACTCTATTAGTGATTACCTTAGTAAATACCTTGAAGGCAACGGACAGTAAGCTGATCGGTCTGTAATTGTTCAAGTCCTTGGCGCCTCCTTTCTTAAGAATTAAAATAATTTTTGCGTTCTTCTAAGCTTCTTGTACGGTCGAGGCCATAAGGGGGCTAGTTTCTGTAGCACAATCTCTCCGGCAGTCTTCAACAGATCTGCTGTTACCTGATTATCACCAGCTGCTTTTCCCCTTTCCATTGCTTCTAAGGCTTTCTTTACTTCCTCTTTCGTTACTGGCGGGATGACGCATTGCTGTGTGCTACTGTCTCTCTGTATTGTACGTTGGCTACTGTATAGATATGCGTAGAACTCTTCTTCTACTTTACCTATCTTATCCGTATTGCTAATTGGTTTGTTCATAGAAGGTCAACCAAATGATCAGGCAGGCTTTCGTAAAGGATATTCCACAATAGATCATGTTCACACTATCAATCAGGTTATAGAAAAATGCGCAGAATATAACCAACCTCTATATATAGCCTTCATTCATTACGAGAAAACATTCGACTCAGTGGAATCCTCAGCAGTCATAGAGGCATTTCGTAATCAGGGTGTAGAAGAGCCTTATGTCACAATACTGGAATATATATATATATATATATATATATATATATATATATATATATATATATATATATATATATATATATATATATATATATATATATATATATATATATATATATATAGCAGACAAGATAAAGGAAATGAGGGGCTCGTTTGACAAACATATTAAGGAAGCCAACAGTCACCGAAACCAAGGGGCGTAGGGGATTGTTTTTAATCTTTTTTTATTTGTAGTGCCAATCAATCGGTTTAAAGAAAATTACTTTAAATAAAGCAGCAGAAAAAACAACCATGCCGCCGGTGGGATCCGAGCCCACGACCTTCGAATATCGCGTCCGGTGCTCTTACCAACTGAGCTACGGCGACGGCTGTCCAATCTGCTGATTTCGTGGGTATTTGTTTACTGCGTGCAAGCGAACCTTGAGAGTGTTCACCAGCGCCACCCTCGACCATAGCGGTGGACGTAGCACGTCCTGTAATACCGCGAGTTTGACGTAGAACGTCATCTAACGGCGAGGGTGGAAACTGTGCGAGAGCCCTCTTATGCTACCTATGGCAACAAGACTGCCAGAACCGAGACCCCCGTTAAGCTATTAGCAGGCAAGATAAAGGAAATGAGGGGCTCGTTTGACAAACATATTAAGGAAGCCAACAGTCACCGGCACCAAGGGGCGTAGGGGAATGTTTTTAATTTTTTTTATTTGTAGTGCCTATCAATCGGTATAAAGAAAATTACTTTAAATAAAGCAGCAGAAAAAGAACCATGCCGCCGGTGGGATCCGAACCCACGACCTCTGAATATCGCGTCCGGTGCTCATACCAAATGAGCTACGGCGACGGCTGTCCAATCTGCTGCTTTCGTGGGTATTTATGTTTACTGCGTGTAAGCGAACCTTGAGAGTGTTCACCAGCGCCGCCCTCGACCATAGCGGTGGACGTAGCACATCCTGTAATACCGCGAGTGTGACGTAGAACGTCATCTAACGGCGAGGGCGGAAACTGTGCGAGAGCCCTCTTATGCTACCTATGGCAACAAGACTGCCAGAACCGAGACCCCCGTTAAGCTATTAGCAGGCAAGATAAAGGAAATGAGGGGCTCGTTTGACAAACATATTAAGGAAGCCAACAGTCACCGAAACCAAGGGGCGTAGGGGAATGTTTTTAATCTTTTTTTTTATTTGTAGTACCAATCAATCGGTTTAAAGAAAATTACTTTAAATAAAGCAGCACAAAAAACAACCATGCCGTCGGTGGGATCCGAACCTACGACCTCCGAATATAGCGTCCGGTGCTCTTACCAATTGAGCTACGGCGACGGCTGTCCAATCTGCTGCTTTCGTGGGTATTTATGTTTACTGCGTGTAAGCGAACCTTGAGAGTGTTCACCAGCGCCACCCTCGACCATAGCGGTGGACGTAGCACGGCCTGTAATACCGCGAGTGTGACGTAGAACGTTATCTAACGGCGAGGGCGGAAACTGTGCGAGAGCCCTCTTATGCTACCTATGGCAACAAGACTGCCAGAACCGAGACCCCCGTTAATCTATTAGCAGACAACATAAAGGAAATGAGAGGCTCGTTTGACAAACATATTAAGGAAGGCAACAGTCACCGAAACCAAGGGGCGTAGGGGAATGTCTTTAATCTTTTTTTTTATTTGTAGTGCCAATCAATCGGTTTAAAGAAAATTACTTTAAATCAAGCAGCAGAGAAAACAACCATGCCGCCGGTGGGATCCGAACCCACGACCTCCGAATATCGCGTCCGGCGCTCTTACCAACTGAGCTACGGCGACGGCTGTCCAATCTGCTGCTTTCGTGGGTATTTATGTTTAGTGCGTGTAAGCGAACCTTGAGAGTGTTCACCAGCGCCACCCTTGACCATAGCGGTGGACGTAGCACGTCCTGTAATACCGCGAGTGTGACGTAGAACGTCATCTAACGGCGAGGGCGGAAGCTGTGCGAGAGCCCTCTTATGCTACCTATGGCAACAAGACTACCAGAACCGAGACCCCCATTAAGCTATTAGCAGAAAAGATAAAGGAAATGAGGGGCTCGTTTGACAAACGTATTAAGGAAGCGAACAGTCACCGAAACCAAGGCGCTGGTGAACACTCTCAAGGTTCGCTTACACGCAGTAAACATATATACCCACGAAAGCAGCAGATTGGACAGCCGTCGCCGTAGCTCAGTTGGCAAGAGCACCGGACGCGATATTCGCAGGTCGTGGGTTCGGATCCCACCTGCGGCACGGTTGTGTTTTCTGCTGCTTTATTTAAAGTAATTTTCTTTAAACCGATTGATTGGCACTACAAATAAAAAAAAAGATTAAAAGCATTCCCCTACGCACCTACGCTTCGTCTTCTCCTAGCTGACAAAGAAGGCGGATTCGCTGTATTGCCTAGCTCAGTGTTCATATCCATATCTAGGGAAGCTATCTCTGCTGTGTTTTCTGGTCATGCAAAGGTGTCTCTAGGCAAAGTCAAGTCCAGAGCGAACAAACTTTGCGAGCGGTTGAATCTATCTGATCTTGTCAAGGCGATCGATAAGAGCAAGAAAGATTTTTTAGATGTCTTTTTTAGCGCTAAAACCCATAAGGTAGATGTGCCACTGAGAACCATAGTCTCTGAAACTGGTACATGGCAGCACTCTGTTGCTCGTTATTTACAGCTCCATCTTAAGCTTTTACCCGTGGACGACCCGTTTATTGTTAACAATTCCAACCAGGTATTAGAATTTTTAGCACTAACACTGACAAACGCTACCAGGCTTTCTCCATTGACATTAAAGATCTCTTTTATTCTTTAACTCACAAGCTCATCCTTAGTGCGTTGAGCTTTCCATTGACAAATATGGCTCCATTGCTTTTCAATATACTGCGGGGGTCACAGTTGGGGGTTTTTTAGAACTTTTAATGTTTTATCTCCAATCAACCTATATCCAGTTTGAAGGGATGCCCCACCTACAAAAGTAGGGTATATGTATCGGGTCCTGCATAGCCCCGGTTCTTAGTGACCTTCTGCTGGCTCATTTCGATCGTCAACTGCTCGCGTCTCCCATGGACAGCAATATTATCAAGGTTTTTCGTTACGTGGACGATTTTTAGAGTTGTCTTAGACTGTGACGCGCAGGCGATTCAACGTATCAGTGAGAATGTACTGGGTTCATTCGGTATTGTGATGAATCCTCTTGACCTCACCCACGAACTTCCAGTAAATGGCCAAATTAGATTTCTAGACATCCGGTTCCAGTTTAAAGATGATGGTGTCTGCTGGTGCTATGAACCGCGCGCCAACAAACCACTTCTGGCGTTCAACTCCGCCCACTCCAAGCTCGTTAAACGAGCTATTGCCATGTCTTGCCTCAAGAACGCTCTCGGCAAATCTTGCCCGCATCTGATGTCACACGCATTCAATCGTCAAGCAGATAGACTGCTTAGCGCTGGGTACCCGCACCACCTCCCGGTTTCAGTCGCTGAAACCTGCCTAAAACACATGCGCAGCAAGGTGCATACGTGCGATAGCCGCGCACAGCGCAGGCAGAAGGTAGCTGTGATACCTTACATACACTCACTTTCGCCCAGCGTTACGACGTGAAAGTGGTCTTCTCTGCCTGTCACAAGCTGTCCAAGCTTTTCAGGATCACTAATCCGGAGGCGACCCAGCAGCATGGCTGTGGCAAAAAACTTAGGCGGCCTTATGTTGATTGCACAGAAGGTGTAGTTTACAAAATTCCGTTAAGTTGTGGAAAGCCGTATGTTGGTCAAACTGGGAGATGCGTGAACGAGAGGTTAAGAGAGCCTGCCCTGAACGTGAAAAGGCACGCGAGGGAAAAGATTTTGAAGGCTTCCTCGCAAGTCACTGTATCACTTGCCCAGATTGTACTCCTGCACTCGATGACACCTTCATAATCAGAAAGAGCAGAGTACGTATGACTAGAGAAATAGCAGAATCAAATCAGATATATAGCCTGGGAGAGGGCTGCGTCAGCACAGCCTCTATCGCCCTTTCACCAAAAGAGCTGACTTTTCTGAGCATGCGCGAACGGTAGCTACACTACGTGTATAAGTGTGATTCCCTTCAATAAAATTTGTTGTCAGTTCAGCGCCCGTCCTTGTCGCCTCGTCTCTGTCCTCGTCTGTTCAGCGCTGCTTTTCCAGAAAAACACGATCTCGCCAATGCTATTCACCTCCTGTTTACAGGAGGTATTCCGAGGCCTGAATTGGGAACAGTTGGGAATAAGAGTAAATGAAGAATGCCTAAATAATCTGCGATTCCCTGATGACATTGTCTTGCTGACTCACTCATGAGGTGAACTGCAAATCATGATCAATGAGTTAGACAGGCAGAGCAGAATGCTGGGTCTAAAAATTAACATGCAGAAAACCAAAGCAATGTTCAGCAGTCTAGGAAGGGAACAGCAATTCACAATTGGCAGTGAGCGCCTGGAAGTGGTAAAGAAATACGTCTTTTTAGGACAGGTAGTGACAGCTGATCCGGATCATGAGAGAAATAACTAGAAGGATAAGAATGAGGTGGAGCGCATATGTCACGTTCTCTCAGATAATGAATGGCAGTTTACCAAATTCCCTCAGCAGAAAAGTGTACAGCAGCTGTATCTTACCGGTACTCACCTACGGAGCAGAAACGTGGAGGCTAACGAAGAGTTCAGCTTAAGTTAAGGACAACGCAACGAGCCATGGAAAGAAAAATCATAGGTGTAACGTTAAGAGACCGGAAAATGGCAGAGTAGGTGAGGGACCAAACGCGGGTTAATGACTTCTTAGTCGAAATCAAGAGGACTAAATGGGCTTGGGCCGGGCATGTAATGCGAAGGCTAGATAACCGCTGGTGCTTAAAGGTAACGGAGTGAATTCCAAGAGAACGTAAGCGTAGCAGGGGACGGCAGAAGGTTAGGTGCGCGTAGAAGATTAAGAAGTTCGCAGGCAAAGAGTAGATGACGCTGGAATAAGACTGAGTCGATTGGAGAGACATGGGAGAGGCCTTTGCCCTACAGTGGGTGTAATAAGGCTGATGATGATGATGATGATCCATATTGCTAATTACATTGCCCTCCTTGCCTCTTAGCTCATACATCTGGTTTTTACCTATGCCTAATTTCCTCTTCACCGCTTTCAAGCTACCTCTATTCTTTAGGGCTTGCTCGATTCTCTCCATATTAAACTTCTTGATGTCGGCTACGTTTCTCACCCCCTTTCGCTTATTTATTATCTACCGTAGCTCTGCTAGTTTCATTCTGTCTGAAGGTTTAGACGCCGTCATCCTTTGGCGTTTGTTAATCAGATCTTTCGTCTCCTGAAATAGCTTGCCGGTATCCTGTCGAACTCTCCTACCGCCTACTTCTACTGCGCACTCCGTAATGATAGCTGTGTCACGGATCTCCTTGCAGAACACTCGGACCGAAAGAACGGACTAGGCGACGGGTGTACCCACACAAACGCACATTTAATACACCCTACCTGGCACACACACTAGAACACAAAATTAACAAAACTAACACAAACACAAAGACTATAAATACACACGACCCGGGCACACCGCTACTAGCGTCTACTACTAGTGTTCTACTATTAGCGGTCGGCGTTCGTGCTTACGGTTGGTTCGGTGTGGCTGCGCCGTTGTATGGATCCAGTAGGCGGCGTCGAGGCGGCGTTCGCCGTGCTTGGGATGGCGTCGCTGGCGGTGTTCGACGTGCTCGGGCTGGCGTCGCTGGCTGCGTCGTACAAGCTCCAGGTCCAAGCGCCCGTGGAGATGATGCCGGTGTTGTTGGCGTTGGGGCTCCACCCGGATGGGTGGCAACAGCGCTGAGGTACCCCTGGCCGTAGCAGGTGGTCGCGTCCTCTGTTGACTCCCCGGAAGGGGCACAAGCACGGCAGGAAGTCCACGATGCGGAGCCGTAAAACGCGAGCTCACCGGAGCAGTAGCCGGCGCCGCTCTCTTCCAGCCAAAGTGTCCCTGACCCGCCGGAGCCTCCGCTTCTCTACTGTTCCCCTGTGCCTCGCTCTCGCTCGCCCTTTTATAGCCTCGGTGTTAGTCCACGTAAGCTTTGTCGTCGTCTTCTCTTCTCCACCAATCGTCTCTCTCCACGTCACCGCATGCTTCTCCACCAATCATCTCTCTCCACCTCAACGAATGCTTCCTCTTCTTTATTCTCCGATTAATTCGCGTCGTCTTCACACCTTTTTCGTTTAAAATTTAATTCAGGCTCCTTAATATATTGTTACGTGCTTTGCACGCACGGGGGTTTATTCAAAGAGGGGACCGGTCGAAGCAGGATGGAAGCAGGAAGCCTAGCAGCGTCCTTCAGCTCTCTCTTTTTCTTCCTCTTTCCCCGCGGGTCAGTCCTTCATCTTCTGCTTCTTCCGTCGAGGTTCTGTGGAAGCACGTTACATTTCCCTCCTCGCAGACGATGCCCGTCGGGCGAGTTAAACAGACCGTCTGGGATGGAATCGCTTGAGGCGGGCTACATGCACCACCTGAGATTGGCGTGACCGTCGACCACTAGCAGTTAGTCGTGCTATAACGTAATTAACGTCACTTATGCACTCCAACACAACAAATGGTCCAGTGTAGTGGGATAGCAGTTTCTGACACAGACCACGCTTGCGTAGAGGGGTCCACAACCACACAATGTCACCAGGAACATAAGAAACTTCTTGGTGTTGGACGTCGTAGCGGTTCTTGGAACGCTCTTGCGAAGATAAAATTCGAACGCGGGCAAGCTGGCGAGCTTCTTCAGCTCTGCAGAGTGTGGTCGCAAGAGAAGGTTCATCGTGGATGAAAAATGGTAGCATGGTGTCAAGGCCGCAGCGAGGCGAGCGAGCATAGAGCAGGTAAAAGGGGCTGTAGCCAGTTGTCTCATGTTGCGCGGTGTTGTACGCATGAGTGATGAACGGGAGTACGCCATCCCAGTCCTTATGATCTGCAGCGACGTACATGGCAAGCATGGTGGTGAGCGTACGATTAGTGCGTTCTACCACACCGTTCGTTTGGGGATGATATGGCGTGGAGTGGCGAAAACTGCAGCTGCTGAGGCGGAGAAGTTCTTCAACAACGTCCGCTGTAAATTGACGTCCACGGTCGCTAATGAGAACTGCAGGAGGGCCGTGCCGAAGAATGACGAATCGAAGTAAGAAGTTAGATACTTCAGACGCAGTAGCAACTGGTATCGCGGCTGTCTCACAATAACGGGTTAAGTGGTCTACGCACACAAGAATCCATCGATTTCCTTTAGAGGATCGTGGGAAAGGTCCAAGGAGGTCAATGCCAACTTGCTCAAACGGGGCTGTTGGAGGTGTGATTGGCCGCAATTTGCCCGGTGGACTTGAAGTCGGCAGCTTAAAGCGCTGGCATTGCACACAGCTGGCTACATAGTGCTGGATGGTTGAACGCATGTTAGGCCAGTAAAATCGTTGTTGTGTGCGGTGGAGTGTGCGTGTCACTCCCAAGTGCCCAGACGTGGCGTCGTCGTGCATCATTTCAAGAACTGTGATGCGTAGGCTTTCGGGTACGACAAGAAGCATGCGTGCTCCTCCAGAAGCGAAATTCTTCTTATAAAGCAAACCGTCGCGAATGCAAAAAGTATTCTTTACAGAATCTTGAGCGGCATCAAACAAAGAGGTTAATGTTTGGTCCTTGCGTTGCTCAGTTCGAAAAACTTGAAGATCGGGGAAGGCTTGTGAAAGTGACGACAAGTATTCATCAAAGTTGTCTGCGTCGTCCTCAGTCGTTAGAAGCGGCAAACGGGAAAGACAATCGGCATCTGAGTGTTTACGGCCGCTTTTATGCACAACAGTGAAATTAAATTCTTGTAGGCGCAAAGCCCATCGAGCAAGCCGGCCACAGGGGTCACGAAGACTCACTAGCCAGCAAAGCGAGTGGTGGTCGGTCACGACGGTGAAAGCATTCCCGTACAGATAGGAGCGGAAGCGCTGTACAGCGAAAACAACGGCGAGACATTCTTGCTCAGTAACCGTGTAATTTCTTTCGCTCTTACTCAACGAACGGCTGGCATATGCTACCACGTGCTGATCGTGACCATGGCGTTGTATAAGTACAGCGCCGATACCGATACCACTTGCATCAGTGTGCACTTCAATTGGTGCAGATGGGCAGAAGTGGCGTAGGATGGGGCCCGAGGTCAAAAGAAATTTCAGATGCCGGAAAGCTGCGTCACATTCGCTGGTCCAATTGAACGGTGCATCTTTATGCAGCAAACACGTGAGTGGGTAAGCGATGTCCGCAAACCTAGCTATAAAGCGTCGAAAGTACGAGCAGAGCCCTAAAAAACTCTGCAGCTCTTTCACTGATTGAGGCACCGTAAAACTTTTGACAGCTTCAATTTTCTTTGGATCTGGTCGAACACCTTCTTTATCAACTAAATGACCAAGAACAATTGTTTCACGGTTCCCAAAATGACATTTCTTGGAATTGAGGATAAGGCCAGCTCGTTCCATGCAATCAAGCACAATATCCAGACGGCGGTTGTGCTCACTAAACATTTTGCCAAAAATTACAACGTCGTCCAGATAACATAAACAAATTTGCCACTTGAGGCCACGCAGGATTGTATCCATGAACCGCTCGAATGTTGCAGGTGCATTACATAATCCGAAAGGCATAACGTTGAACTCGTAAAGTCCGTCTGGTGTAATGAATGCCGTTTTTTCCCTATCTGCAGCGTGCACGGGGATTTGCCAGTAGCCGGATCTCAAATCAATAGAAGAAAAGTATGAAGCGGAGTGCAGACAATCAATTGCGTCATCTATACGTAGAAGCGGGTAGACGTCCTTCTTCGTGGCCGTATTTAAGCGACGGTAGTCAACACAGAACCTCCATGTGCCATCTTTTTTCTTAACAAGGATAACTGGAGCCGCCCAAGGACTGGAGGATTCTCGAATTATGCCTCGCTTTAGCATCTCTTGAACTTGGTCATCTATTAACTTACGTTCAGTGGCTGAGACTCGATAGGGCTTCTGGCGTATAGGAGGTGCGGAGCCGGTGTTGATCGTGTGATGAATACGACTGGTAGGCGGTGGTGTTGAATCGTCTTTGGCAAAGTCGAACACGAACACGTGTTTCAGAAGGAGTTCCACTAGAGTGCGACGCTCGGTTGGGGAAAGAGCCTGATTAATCATAGCCTTAACTTGGGTCTCCATATCTCTTTTCACGTGCTGCTCACTGACAGAGTTGGTTAACGCCGCGACGAAACCTGACACACCTTCCTCGAAACGGGCGAGTTTGAGGCCCCGGGGCAACACAGCTGGCTCTTCAGAGTGGTTCACTGTCCACAGCTCGGTACGGCCTCTCACCACGGGAACGACGCAACGAGGCACGACGATACTCTTCTTAGAGCAGGCGAGTGTCGTAGGCTCTACCACAGCTTCAAAAGATTCGCACTGATTGTGAATAGAGGAAACCCGCACGAATGCTGCAGAGAAAGCTGGTACAATAGTATCTTCTTCCACCGCAAATGCTCCAAAATCCGGTGTCGAGTTATCCACAAGAGCTGAAAGTAACGAAGAATTCAAAGCAACTTCTCCCGTACGACAGTCTAAAGTTGCACCACACTCTTGCAGAAAATCAATCCCAAGAATCACATCATGCGTTGACCGTGGTAGCACTGCGAATTCTGTTCTAAACGTTAGACCACCAATAACAACATCCGAAGCACACACACCAAGTGGAACCAAAGGTTCACCACCGACACCACGGAATAACGCTGCACGGTCACCACTAAACATCACTTTCCTACCCAAACGATTCTTAAACCTCAAACTCATAACGGATACGGTAGCACCAGTGTCCACAAGAGCCATTGTTTTCACACCATCAATAAACACTTCCAGTTTGTTCTTCAACATAAACACGGGCAGAGGTAGATTGGACGTCATCGACTCGCCGGCGGCCTCACCTCCATCGGCCGCGCCTCCTAGTTTCCCGGAGGCGGAGGGGATGCACGACGTCGAGGAGAAGGTGACCGCCGTTGGCGCTGAGGTGGCGGCGTCACACTGCGGTCAGATGCGGGTGATGAACTCCGCAAATTGCTCGGACGGTACGGGTCCCAAGCGGACGTTGGGGGTCTCTGCTGCGCGGTGTGCAGTTGCCCGTAAGTATTCGCCGGGGGTTGGCAGTCTTGAGAAGTTGGGAAACGACGGCGGCAATATCTAGCGATATGCCCTGCAATGCCACACCGGTAGCACAAAGGTTGAGAGCGCCAGCGACCGCCATAAGAGTCCTGGCGAACAAAGTCGCGACGTTGGCTGAAGCCAGGATCTCGCTGCTGACGAACCACGTCTTCTGGGTAGGTGGGCTTCCTTTCTGTCGGCTGGTGGCGATAACGTTGGGCAATGTTCCGATCGTCCATGGGCAAAGTGCCGTTGGGTGGAGCCCACGGAGTCGACAGGGCGGCAACATCTTCCTCCGGTGCAGAACTGTGCCGCAGATATTGTGTGTGGCAGAAGGTATCCCGGGATCTGGACAATTCCTCGCGCACAATCTCTCGAATCATATCAACCATAGAATTTGGAGGACTGGCTTCAACACTGGCTATAGAGGTGACATTGGCCAATCTTCCGAATTTAGGGGTGATTCGACGCAGCTTAAGAGCTTCAAATGTTCTGCAATGTTCTATAACGTCAGCGGTGGTGCTCAGGCTCTCTTTGCTAATCAGGAAATTGTAAACATCTTCCGCAATTCCTTTTAGAAGGTGGCCGACTTTGTCTTCTTCAAGCATTCTGGAGTTAACTAGCTTGCATAACTTTAAGATGGCTTCGATGTATGCCGTGCAAGTTTCTCCGGGTACTTGCGCGCGGTGAAGCAATGTCTGTTCCGCACGCTTCTTCTTTGCCGATTCATCCCCAAAATTTTTCTTTATCTCGGTCGTAAAGGTAGCCCATGAACTCAGTGTATCCTCATGATTGTCGAACCAGTCAAGGGCAGTGGCGGCAAGGAAAAACACAACGTTAGCCAGTTTAGTAGCAGCGTTCCATCGATTGTATTTGCTCACCCGCTCGTAGTGTTTCAGCCACTCGTCAACGTCCTCTTCAGGTTTTCCAAAAAATGTGCGGGGCTCTCGATAATGTGGCCAGTTGTTCGCTGTGGATAGACCGGGTTGCTCAGCATTGTCGTCTCCAGGCATGTCCGATGGCAGTGGTGGGAAGCCTGCGAGTCTACGGCTCCTTCGGTAGATGGAATGCTCCGTGGTCGATACCCGGCACCTCTCACAAACCTGTTACGTGCTTTGCACGCACGGGGGTTTATTCAAAGAGGGGACCGGTCGAAGCAGGATGGAAGCAGGAAGCCTAGCAGCGTCCTTCAGCTCTCTCTTTTTCTTCCTCTTTCCCCGCGGGTCAGTCCTTCATCTTCTGCTTCTTCCGTCGAGGTTCTGTGGAAGCACGTTACAATATGTGACAAGGGCCTCCTCTCTCAAGAGTTTTTCCATGAAAAACTGCTCACGTCATACTCATCTTCAAGCCATCCAGCCAACCGACTATCTTCTGTGACGATTCTGGACCCAGCACACAACACACCGCAGAGGTCCACCACACACCAAATGCACACCACTAACACAGCACACCAAATTGCGTTTCCAGAACACTAACACACCACTGCCGCTGTCCGCACAGAGTCCTTAATAAAAATGTTCGTGTCCACAACACACTCCCTTGTATAATCACATAACACCAACAACAAGATAAGACCCAGAGATACATTAACACAGCAACAACAACCAGATACATGCCAGAGATACCTAGAGCTGTTCAGTGGGCTCTACTCATGAAGTCCGCTCCAACGTTATCTCTGCCTGTAATATATTCCACCTGAAATCAGTATTCGTGCAAGGCCAAACTCCATCTCATAACTTTACTATTGTTGATTTTGGCCTTGGTTAAGTATTCAAGCGGCTTATGATCTGTCTGAATCCTAACATGTCTCCCATACAGATAAATGTGGAATTTCTTTCTCGCCCACACCACCGCCAAACATTCCTTTTCAACGGTGGAGTAGTTGCGTTCAATAGCCGATAATCTCTTGCTTGCAAAAAATACCGGATGTGGCACGCGATTCTCTTCTTGCAAGAGTACGGCTCCTAAAGCTCAGTCTGAGGCATCAGTGCGAAGCGCAAACTCTTTATTCATATTCGGAGCAAGCAGAACGCGTGGTTTTGCCATACACCATTTAATATCACGAATGCATTTTCATGTTCAGCAGTCCAAGTCAGCTTATTGCTTGCCCCCTTCTTAGTGAGTTCGACAAGCGGGTCGGCTATGTGGGCATAATCGGAAATGAAGTCCCTGTAGTATCCCGTTAATCCCAGGAACGACTGTACCTCCTTCTTGTTCGTCGGTGTCTGGGCCTGCTGTATTTTGTCCAAGATGTCGTCTTTCATCGCGATGCGGTCCATCCCCAGCTTGTGACCGAGAAAAGAAATGGCTTCAAAGCCCACCTCACATTTCGCCGGTTTTATGGTCAACCTGGCAAGCTGAATTCTATCAAATAGTTTTTCCAATGTAATTACATGCTCTTCCCACGTATCTGCTGCCACCAGGATGTCATCAATATAGTGTTCTATATTTTGGAGCCCATCCAAAACCTTCCTCATCAGCTTCGTAAATATAGCAGATGCTGTCTTCAAAAAAAAAGGCATGAATTTAAATTGGAATAAACCCGCTGAGCACGAAAAGGAGGCAGCGTTCTCTTTAGAAGAATCTTCCATTGGTATTTGCCAATACCCTTTAGCTAAGTCAAACTTAGAAAAAAACTTTTGTGGGCCACCTTAGCGAACACCACGTCCGCTCTTGGTATGGGTTCTGCATCGGGTACTATGATGTCATTTAGCCGCCGAAAATCTACACACAGTCGGTTAGTACCATCGGGTTTTTTGACAACCACAAGAGGCGCTTGGTATGCTGACTACGACCTATCAATCACACCAAGCTCCAACATATCCCGCACCTCCTTTTCTATTTATTCTTCAACTGCTAAAGGTAGTGGGTATTGCTTCACGCTGATTGGTCTATCTGTAGAGAGATCTAGTCTGCAACATATGACATCCGTTTTGCCCGGCACATCTGAAAACACATCCTCTATACTTTTGAGTAGGGCCCTTATCTGTGAACTTCGGTCTTCATTCAAATTGGGGTTAACTAACACCTTATCCCAACCTACAGTTTTCTTCCCACTGCATGAGGGCATCTCGACAACATCATCTGTCTCCTCGGCTAATACCGAGCATGCTACCTTGGGGGCGCACTGAACGGGAACTCTTTCTTCGTACTTTTTCAACATGTTTGCATGGAACACCTTCTTGGTGTTATTTATCAGTAACTCATAAGCCATGTCATTTTTCTTCTGCGTCACAAGGTAAGGGCCCTTCCACTGCATCAGTAACTTAATATAATCCGTGGGTAGCAAGATGAGAACCTTGTCGCCCGGATTCAAATTCCTGTGAGTGGCTTTCTTGTAAAAGTAGCCCTTATAGCTTTCGCGCGCCCTTTCCAGGCCTTGATGGGCAAGCCTGCATGTATCTTCCAACTAGTCCCGCAACTCAACAACGTGTGTGTAAGTTGTCTTGAGATCTGATTCAATCTCCTTATTAGCCTACAGCTCCTTGAGTATTGTAAGTGGACCTCAAACGGTTCTCCCATACAACATCTCAAATGGCGAGAAACCAAGTCTCGTTTGTGGTACTTCGCGGTAAGCGAACAAAAGAGCTGGGAGATGTCTATCCTAATCAGGAGGTCTCTCCTGGCACATTTCCTTGATCATATTTTTGAGAGTGCCGTTGAACCGCTCTACAAGCCCATTACACATGGGATGATAAGGCGTCGTCAGTAACTGTCTTACTGACAAAAGGCGGTTAACCTCCTTCATTGGCTCCGATGTAAAGTTCGAGCCCCGGTCACTCAAAATTTCCCTCGGGAACCCATAACGCGAAACCATTTCCACAAGACCCTCCGCCACTTGGATACTGTCAATAGTTCTCAGTGGAATAGCGTCAGGATAACTAGTGGCCACGTCAACTAGAGTAAGCACATATATATTGCCTTTGGCGGATACTGGAGAGATTGGCCCCACCATGTCAATTGCAACTCGCAGAAACGGTAAGTCGATGGCTGGCATCTTTCCCAGAGGTACGGGACCAACTCTTCCCTTCGGAACTGTGCGCTGGCACATATCACATG
This sequence comes from Amblyomma americanum, assembly GCF_052857255.1. NCBI lineage: Eukaryota > Metazoa > Arthropoda > Arachnida > Ixodida > Ixodidae > Amblyomma > Amblyomma americanum. The sequence continues at coordinate 123,966,093 of NC_135503.1, forward strand.
AGCGAACAAAGCGTTTAACATCACTCTGAACCCCCGGCCAAAAGAACTCCTCGGTGATCCTAGACACCGTTTTTGAACACCCTGGTGTCCGGCCATAATGGCGTCAAGTCCTAAGCGTAGCACGGTCTCTCGCATATCTCTCGTAACACCAGCTGATGGACACGCCTACCTGAACTAAATATGCATTCCCTGTGCAGAAGACCATTTACCAATTGATACTCGAATGACGTCCGACTCTTCTTTCCTTTCACTTTTTCCCCGACTCTTTCGAAGTAAGCCTTCAAGCTCGGTTCTTCCTTTTGCCTAATTCCAATTTCGCCCGGCGTTACGCTCAGGCACATCGTAACAGGAGCAGAGAGCGGACGCTGCGTTGCTCGGGCTGTCGCTTGAGCTCTTGTCTCCATTGCCGACGAAAAACTGACTGCACCCGTCTGAGCTGTCACGGGCCTTTCCTCCTTTGGATGTTCTTCAACGCCGAGCATCCTCCACTCGGGATCGGGGTCTTCGACACTTCTTGAACCCGTAATGTTTCCCTGGATGAGATCGTAGATGAGTTGGTCTACGCATTTTGCCACTACCTCCCCCGTATAATATCGCGTGGACACTAGAATCCTGGCTTCAGGAAGGTACCTTACTGTGCTATCCACAAGAGTGACGGCCGACGCTTCCCCTGTAAGATCCTCGTCCTTCACCAGACTTCTACGAACCAAGACTGTGTTAGCTCCGCTGTCTCTAAGCACCAATACAGGACGGTCCCCTATTTGCCCAACCACCACTGGCATTGCTTCTTTCGACTTGGGTGTTCCCCTCACTGCCTCATTCTCCAGCGGCGTTTGCTCTCCTTTCAGCTGTGGAACTTCCGGTGGCGTGATAAGTTCTACCCTAGAGTCGACAACGCATGCAGCTCGGTCCTGCGTTCTGTATCGGCACTCATCCAAAGTATGACCCCTCCTCTTACAACCTTGACACACAACCTGTGTTTTTTGGGCAGCACTACTAGTCCGACAGTCAGCTGCACGGTGTCCCACCTTGCCGCAGAGAAAACACCTTACTGGCGCCTTAGATACACCGCCATATGCTCTTAGTTTTGCCTCATCTGTCTCTAGGGTCTTCTGGCTTTCCTCCTTTGCCGTACTTATAATTCTTAATCCTTGAGCCTCGAGGAATTGGTCTGCAGTGCCGTCGAACTCTTCCAACGAATACAACTTTCTTTCTTTCAGCAATAGCACTAGCTTTCAGCTGCAACATGCTAAAAATTGCGCTGTGGCCAGCTTGTCACGCACACCTTCAAAACTCTTCTCTGTATTTGACATATCAAACCACCTATCAAAATAGTTGGATAGCCTGCAGGAAAACTGCTTAGCGGTTTCCGAATCCTCCGGTTTTGCGGTGCGAAATCTCTCACGAAAACCCTCTGCCGTAAACCTGAATCTTTGGAGGAGTGCCTTTTTTACTTTCTCCTAGTCCATGGAATCAGCAGCAGGCATCCTTCCAAACACATTCAGCGCTTCTCCGACTATACACATGCTCAATGCCGTGGCCCATTCACTGCGCTCCCAGCTTTGCCCCAAAGCTATCCGCTCGAATCGTTACAGATATGCATCCAAGTCATCTCTTTTGTCGTCGAAAGGAGCCATCAGCTTTCTTGGGCAAACTCTGGCCGGTCTAGGAGATTGTGTACCCGCTAAGGAATGCTGATCATAGACCGTGATCTCGTCATATCCTCCCATGACATGCGCCTGTTTCCACAAAATAAACTCCTTCTCCCGTTCTATCCTTCTTTTCTCCTGTTCCTCTGCCTCGCGAGCTCTTCTAGCTTCTCGCTCTTCTGCCTTGCGAGCTCTTTTCTCTTCTCGCTCTTCTGCCTCGCGAGCTCTCTCATCTGCTTCGCGAGCGTCTGCGCGTGCTTGCGTCCTTTCCTCTCTCTGCCTATCTGCCTCCTCTTTCCGCTGGTCGCAGAGACGCATTGCCTCTTCCTTGCTTAACCCAAGCTTGAGCGCCAGTTCTAACGTTCTTGCCAAATCCATAATTCCTGCCGCCGAGAGATCGGAAAGATACGAGACAAAGCAAAAAAGAAAAAGGAAATATATCCTGGCACAAGCTCGCCACTTATCTTTGTCACGGATCTCTCCGGAGAACACTCGAACCGAAAGAATGGACTAGGTGACGGGTGTACCCACACAAACGCACATTTAATACACCCTACGTGGCACACACACTAGAACACAAAACTAACACAAAGCACAAAGACTATAAATACACACGACCCGGGCACACTGCTACTAGCGTCTACTACTAGTGTTCTACTATTAGCGGTGCCGTTCGTGCTTACGGTTGGTTCGGTGTGGCTGCGGCGTTGTATGAATCCAGTAGGCGGCGTCGAGGCGGCGTTCGCCGTGCTTGGGATGGCGTCGCTGGCGGTGTTCGACGTGCTCGGGCTGGCGTCGCCGGCTGCGTCGTACAAGCTCCAGGTCCAAGCGCTCGTGGAGATGATGCCGGTGTTGTTGGCGTTGGAGGCACCACCCGGATTGGTGGCAACAGCGCTGGAGGTACCCCTGGCCGTAGCAGGTGGTCGCGTCCTCTGTTGACTCCCCGGAACGGGCTCAAGCACAGCAGGAAGTCCACAATGCGGAGTCGTAGAACGCGAGCTCACCAGAGCAGTAGCCGGCGTCGCTCTCTTCCAGCCAATGTGTCCCTGACCCGCCGGAGCCTCCGCTTCTCTGCTGTTCCCCTGTGCCTCGCTCTCGCTCGCCCTTTTATAGCCTCGGTGTTAGTCCACGTAAGCCTTGTCGTCGTCTTCTTCTCTTCTCCACCAATCATCTCTCTCCACGTCACCGTATGCTTCTCCACCAATCATCTCTCTCCACCTCAACGAATGCTTCTTCCTCTTCTTTATTCTTCGGTTAATTCGCGTCGTCTTCTTCACATCTTTTTCGTTTAAAATTTATTTAGGCTCCTTAATATATGTGACAAGGACCCCCTCTCCCAAGAGTTTTTCTATGAAAAACTGCTCACGTCATACTCATCTTCAAGCCATCCAGCCAACCGACTATCTTCTGTGACGATTCTGGACCCAGCACACAACACACCGCAGAGGTCTACCACACACCAAACGCACACCACTAACACAGCACACCAAATTGCGTTTCCAGAACACTAACACACCACTGCCGCTGTCCGCACAGAGTCCTTAATAAAAATGTTCGTGTCCACAACACACTCCCTTGTATAATCACCTAACACCAACAACAGCAACAACAACAACAAGATAAGACCCAGAGATACATTAACACAACAACAACCAGATACATGCCAGAGATACCTATAGCTGTTCAGTGGGCTCTACTCATGAAGTCCGCTCCAACGTTATCTCTGCATTTAATACATTCCACCTGAAATGAGCATTCTTGCAAGGCCAAACTCCATCTCATAACTTTACTATTGTTCATTTTGGCCTTGGTTAAGTATTCAAGCGGCTGATGATCTGTCTGAATCCTGAAATGTCTCCCATACAGATAAATGTGGAATTTCTTTACCGTCCACACCACCGCCAAACATTCCTTTTCAACGGTGGAGTAGTTGCGTTCAATAGATGATAATCTCTTGCTTGCAAAAAATACCGGATGTAGCACGCTATTCTCTTCTTGCAAGAGTACGGCTCCTAAAGCTCGGTCTGATGCATCAGTGCGAAGCACAAACTCTTTATCCATATTCGGAGCAAGCAGAACGGGCGGTTTTGCCATACACCCTTTAAACATCACGAATGCATTTTCATGTTCAGCAGTCCAAGTCAGCTTATTGCTTGCCCCCTTCTTAGTGAGTTCGACAAGCGGGTCGGCTATGTGGGCATAATCGGGAATGAAGTCCCTGTAGTATCCCGCTAATCCCAGGAACGACTGTACCTCCTTCTTGTTCGTCGGTGTCTGGGCCTGCTGTATTTTGTCCAAGATGTCGTCTTTCGTCGCGATGCGGTCCATCCCCAGCTTGTGACCGAGAAAAGTAATGGCTTCAAAGCCCACCTCACATTTCGCCGGTTTTATTGTCAACCTGGCTAGCTGAATTCTATCAAATAGTTTTTCCAATGTAATTACATGCTCTTCCCACGTATCTGTTGCCACCAGGATGTCATCAATATAGTGTTCTACATTTGGGAGCCCATCCAAAACCTTCCTCATCAGCTTCGTTAATATTGCAGATGCTGTCTTCAAAAAAAGGCATGAATTTAAATTGGAATAAACCCGCCGAGCACGAAAAGGCAGTTTTCTGTTTAGAATAATCTTCCATTGGTATTTGCCAATACCCTTTAGCTAAGTCAAACCTAGAAAAAAAACTTGTGAGCCACCTTAGCGAACACCACGTCCGCTCTTGGTATGGGTTCTGCATCGGGTACTATGATGTCATTTAGCCGCCGAAAATCTACACACAGTCGGTTAGTACCATCGGGATTTTTGACAACCACAAGAGGCGCATTGTATGATGACTACGACCTATCAATCACACCAAGCTCCAACATATCCCGCACCTCCTTTTCTATTGATTCTTGAACTGCTAAAGGTAGTGGGTATTGCTTCACGCTGATTGGTCTATCTGTAGAGAGATCTAGTCTGCAACATATGACATCCGTTTTGCCCGGCACATCTGAAAACACATCCTCTTTGCTTTGGAGTAGGGCCTTTATCTGTGAACTTCGGTCTTCATTCAAATTGGGGTTAACTAACACCTTATCCCAACCTACAGTTTTCTTCCCACTGCATGTGGGCATCTCGACAACATCATCTGTCTCCTCGGCTACTACCGAGCATGCTACCTTGGGGGCGCACTGAACGGGAACTGTTTCTTCGTATTTTTTCAACATGTTTGCATGGAACACCTTCTTGGTGTTATTTATCAGTAACTCATAATCCATGTCATTTTTCTTCTGCGTCACAAGGTAAGGGCCCTTCCACACAATCAGTAACTTATTATGATCCGTGGGTAGCAAGATGAGAACCTTGTCGCCCGGATTCAAATTACTGTGAGTGGCTTTCTTGTCACAGTAGCCCTTATAGCGTTCGCGCGCCCTTTCTAGGCCTTGATGGGCAAGCCTGCATGTTTCTTCCAACTTGTCCCGCAACTCAACAACGTATGTGTAAGTTGTCTTGAGATCTGATGCAATCTCCTTATTAGCCCACAGCTCCTTGAGCATTGTAAGTGGACCTCTAACGGTTCTCCCATACAACATCTCAAAGGGCGAGAAACCAAGTCTCGTTTGTGGTACTTCGCGGTAAGCGAACAAAAGAGCTGGGAGATGTCTATCCTAATCAGGAGGTCTCTCCTGGCACATTTTCTTGATCATATTTTTGAGATTGCCGTTGAACTGCTCTACAAGCCCATTACACATGGGATGATAAGGCGTCGTCAGTAACTGTCTTACTGACAAAAGGCGGTTAACCTCCTTCATTAGCTCCGATGTAAAGTTCGAGCCCCGGTCACTCAAAATTTCCCTCGGGAACCCATAACGCGAAAACATTTCCACAAGACCCTCCGCCACTTGGATACTGTCAATAGTTCTCAGTGGAATAGCGTCAGGATAACGAGTGGCCACGTCAACTAGAGTAAGCACATCTCTATTGCCTTTGGCGGATACTGGAGAGATTGGCCCCACAATGTCAATTGCAACTCGCTGAAACGGTAGGTCGATGGCTGGCATCTTTCCCAGAGGTACGGGACCAACTCTTTCCTTCGGAACTGTGCGCTGTCACACACCACATGAGCGAACAAAGCGTTTAACATCACTCTGAACCCCCGGCCAAAAGAACTCCTCGGTGATCCTAGACACCGTTTTTGAACACCCTGGTGTCCGGCCATAATGGCTTCATGTCCTAAGCGTAGCACGGTCTCTCGCATATCTCTCGGTAACACCAGCTGATGGACACGCCTACCTGAACTAAATATGCATTCCCTGTGCCGAAGACCATTTACCAATTGATACTCGAATGACGTCCGACTCTTCTTTCTTTTCACTTTTTCCCCGACTCTTTCGAAGCAAGCCTTCTAGCTCGGGTCTTCCTTTTGACTAATTGCAATTTCGCCCGGTGTTACGCTCAGGCACATCGTAACAGGAGCAGAGAGCGGACGCTGCGTTGCTCGGGCTGTCGCTTGAGCTCTTGTCTCCACTGCCGACGAAAAACTGACTGCACCCGTCTGAGCGGTCACGGGTTTTTCCTCCTTTGGATGTTCTTCAACGCCGAGCAACCTCCACTCGGGATCGGGGTCTTCGACACTTCTTGCACCCGTAATGTTTCCCTAGATGAGATCGTAGATGGGTTGGTCTACGGATTTTGCCACTACCTCCCCCGTATAATATTGCGTGGGCACTAGAACCCTGGCTTCAGGAAGGTACCTTACTGTGCTATCTACAAGAGTGACGGCCGACGCTTCCCCTGTAAGATCCTCGTCCTTCACCAGGCTTCTCCGAACCAAGACTGTGTTGGCTCCGCTGTCTCTAAGCACCAATATAGGACGGTCCCCTATTTGCCCAACCACCACTGGCATTGCTTCTTTCGACTTGGGTGTTCCACTCACTGCCTCATTTTCCAGCGGCGTTTGCTCTCCTTTCAGCTGTGGAACTTCGGATGGCGTCACAAGTTCTACCCTTGAGTCGACAACGCATGCAGCTCGGTCCTGCGTTCTGTATCGGCACTCACCCAGAGTATGACCCGTCCTCTTACAACCTTGACACACAACCTGTGTTTTCTGGGCAGCGCTACTAGTCCGACAATCAGCTGCACGGTGTCCCACCTTGCCGCAGAGAAAACACCGTACTGGCGCCTTAGACGCACCGCCATAAGCTCTTGGTTTTGCCGCATCTGTCTCTAGGACCTTTTGAGTTCCTCCTTTTCCTTACACAAATTTCTTAGTCCTTGAGCCTCAAAGAATTGGTCTGCAGTGTCGGCGAACTCTTCTAATGAACACAACTTTCTTTCCTTAAGTAATAGCGCCAGCTTTGAGCTGCAACACGCTAAAAATTGCTCTGTGACCAGCTTGTCACGCACCCCTTCAAAACTGTTTTCTGTGTTTGATGTATCAAGCCACCTATCAAAATAGTTGGATAGCCTGCAGGAAAACTGCCTAGCGGTTTCCGAATCCTCAGGTTTCGCGGTGCGCAATCTCTCACGAAAGCCCTCTGCCGTAAGCCTGAATCTTTGGAGGAGGGCCTTTTTGACTTTCTCGTAGTCCATGGAATCAGCAGCAGGCATCCTTCCAAACACATTCAGCTCCTCTCCGAATAAACACATGCTCAATGGCGTGGCCCATTCACAGCGCTCCCAGCCTTGCCGCAAAGCTATCCGTTCGAATCGTTGCAGATATGCATCCAAATCATCTGTGTTGTCATCGAAAGGAGCCATCAGCTTCCTTGGACAAACTCTGGCTGGTCTAGGAGATTCTGTACCCGCTAAGGAACGCTGATCATTGTCCGTGATCTCCTCATATCCTCCCGCGACATGCGCCTGTTTCCACAAAATAAACTCCTTCTCCCGTTCTATCCTTCTTTTCTCCTGTTCTTCTGCGTCGCGAGCTCTTTTCTCTTCTCGCTCTTCCGCCTCGCGAGCTCTTCTCTCTGCCTCGCGAGCTCTTTTCGCCTCGCGCTCTTCTGCTTCACGAGCGTCTGCGCGTGCTTGCACCCTTTCCTCTCTCTGCCTTTTTGCCTCTTCTTTCTCCTCGTCACAGAGACGCATCGCCTATTCCTTGCTTAACCCTAGCTTGAGCGCCAGCTCTAATGTTTTTGCCAAGTCCATACTTTCTGCCGTCGAGAGATCGGAAAAATCCGAGACAAAGCAAAAAAGAAAAAGTAAATGTATCCTGGCACAGGCTCGCCACTTATCTTTGTGACGGATCTCCCCGGAGAACACTCTGACCGAAAGAATGGACTAGGCGACGGGTGTACCTACACAAACGCACATTTAATACACCCTACGTGGCACACACACTAGAACACAAAACTAACAAAACTAACACAAAGCACAGACTATTAATACACACGACTCGGGCACACTGCTACTAGCGTCTACTACTAGTGTTCTACTATTAGCGGTGCCGTTCGTGCTTACGGTTGGTTCGGTGTGGCTGCGGCGTTGTATGAATCCAGTAGGCGGCGTCGAGGCGGCGTTCGCCGTGCTTGGGATGGCGTCGCTGGCTGTGTTCGAGGTGCTCGGGCTGGCGTCGCTGGCTGCGTCGTACAAGCTCCAGATCCAAGCGCCCGTGGAGATGATGCCGGTGTTGTTGGCGTTGGAGGCACCACCCGGATGGGTGGCAACAGCGCTGGAGGTACCCCTGGCCGTAACAGGTGGTCGCGTCCTCTGTTGACTCCCCGGAACGGGCTCAGGCACGGCAGGAAGTCCACGATGCGGAGTCGTAGAGCGCGAGCTCACCAGAGCAGTAGCCGGCGTCGCTCTCGTCCAGCCAAAGTGTCCCTGACCCGCCGGAGCCTCCGCTTCTCTGCTGTTCCTCTGTGCCTCGCTCTCGCTCGCCCTTTTATAATCTCGGTGTTAGTCCACGTAAGCCTTGTCGTCGTCTTCTTCTCTTCTCCACCAATCATCTCTCTCCACGTCACCGTATGCTTCTCCACCAATCATCTCTCCCCACCTCAACTAATGCTTCTTCCTCTTCTTTATTCTTCGGTTAATTCGCGTCGTCTTCTTCACACCTTTTTCCTTTAAAATTTAATTTAGGCTCCATAATATATGTGACAAGCTGCCAGGTTATGGTTAATTGTATAAACATTAATATCCCCTTCCTCAGTTAAAACTGAATATCTGCTCTGCAGCGATATATCCTGAATTCCTGTATTTCCCTCTTACGGCTAACTCGTTAATGTACTTCCTCTTCACTAGCTTCTTCCGTTCCCTCTTCAATTCTAAGCTAATTCGAGACCTCACCATTCGTGTTCGCTGCAGCGCACTTTTCTGAGGACATCCACGTCCTGAACGATGCTCGGCTGAGCGCCTAGTATGAGGTCGATTTCATTTTTGGTCCCACTATTGGGGCTCTTCCAGGCCCACTTCCTGTTCTCTCGATTGCGGAAGAAGGTATCCATGATCCGTAAATTATTCCTATCTGCGAACTCTACTAATAACTCTGATATTCTTAGAACTTACCCCATAGTCGCCTACCGCCTCGTGGCCAGCCTGCTCTTGCCCACTTTCGCATTGAATTCCCCCACCTGTACAGTGTACTGTGATTTTACTTTGTTCATCGCCGATTCCACGTATTCATAGAAGCTTGTAACGGCCTAATCGTCGTGGCTGATGTAGGCGCGTAGGCATGCAGCACCTACAGCATGTACCTCCTATAGAGCCTAATTACGATAGCTAGAGATTACGATAGATAGAGATTCTTAGCACCATGCACTGCGTCTCATCTCACCGCCGCTTTGGTCAGTTGCTCCGCAGCCGCTGTGTACTGAGGGCCGAGGGTTAACTGGTTTTTTCAGAGAAGATTGTGGCCAGTACTACGCCAGGGTGGCCAGATCGTGTTCTGGTAAGGGAGTGCCTTGTCGGCTCTGGTCACCGACATCAAGAAGCACCCCAGGCCTGGTTATGCAATGCCATCGACACGCGGAGTTATTTTTTTCAAACCCGGTGGAGAATTGCTGTACACAGGAACTCAAGCCCCGGTTCTCTTGCACGCGAGGCGGATGCTCTACCTCTACGTCATCGCTGCATGCAATATAGTCATATAAACATGCAATATAACGACACAACATCGCTTCTCCCGAATCACAAGCACCCACATAGCCGCCTTCGTGGGAACTATTGGAGGCGCCAAAGTACTCAAAACCACGAACACCAGAGGAGCAAAATGCCTGGAATTCTCCAAGTCTATAGCAGACGACCTCACGACCGTCTGTACTGCCTCTCAACACAACCGCTATACCATTATCACTATTATATGCTGCCCCGGGTACGACGATGTCCCCGGAAATGTGCACATTCATACGTTTCCCTGCGAAACTAATGTCTGGGTGCTGGCGGATGGACTCCCGAGCCCACTACGATACGCTCACACCCAAAACGATCTCGTTGACCACTGCACCCTCATACAGCACTACAGGCATATCGACATATTCCTATAACCCTATCATCATATTCCTAGTGGATCTTTTTAAGAGCATTAGCTGTTATTCACCACGTTTCTCGATTTCTTGGGGTGTGCTACCACATGCGTTCGGTGCGAAATTTTCTAAGTCCGAGAAATTCAAGATGGCGGCCCCCATCGTCATCATCAGTCTGACAAACGAGAACAGAACAACCGGGCGAGCTGGAATGGATTCATCTTTAAGCAGCGCGAAACACAGTACGTAGAGGAAAAAACACGCGACGACACGAGAGCTATCTAACAACTGAACTTTTATTTCTAGAAATGGTAGTTATATAGGCACCAAAAGCAAAAACCGAAAAAAACACACGAAAGCCCAAAACATAAAATCGCGATCGTCCGTAAAACCGTGCGTGCACGCTGCGGGAGGTTAATCGCCTCATTTTAACAAAACACACCAGCAATCTTGACACATGACATCCACCTGCTATCAACCTGTCGCCACACATTCCCCGAATGCGTGAATCTCTTTTTCCACGAGATTGATAGAAGGCGAAGCGACCCATGTTTCAGACTCCTACCTTATCAGAAACGCCTCACCTAACTCCCTGCAGGTCCGATCTGAGAGAAGAGAGGGGCAAGATACGGTGTAAAAGCAGTTTCCACAGCCAAGAATAAGCTGAGCAGAGACTGCAGTGCAGTAAGGAAGAAGCTCGAGGGCCGGGATGACCGAGGAAGGAACAGATTCACAGTTTCACATAAAAAGCCGCTCGTCGACTGCGGCACTGGAGTAACTTATTCTATCCCGCTTTCCTGCGGCAACAAGTAGTACATCGGCCAGACAGGCCGCTTTATAAACGAGCGGCTGTTTGAGCATCAAAGATCAGTAAAAGGGGCAGTTTCGTCGAACCCTCCTGTGCGCTGCCGGAATTGTAAAGATCGTTTCCCCCATTTGGACAGGACAAATATCTCGTTTAGCCACCGAGATCGGGCCTGAAGGGAGTTAGTTGAGGCCTTTCTGATAAGGCAGGAGTCAGAAACATGTGTCCCTTCGCCTTCTATCAATCTCGTGGAAAAAGAGATTCGCGCTCTCGGGGAATGTGTGGCGACAGGTTGATAGCAGGTGCATGTCATGTGTTAAGATTGTTGGTGTGCTTTGTTAAAATGAGGCGATTAACCTCCCGCTGCATGCGCGTACGGTTTTACGGACTATCGCGATTTTATGATTTAGGATTTTGGGTGTTTTTTCGGTTTTTGCTTTTGGAGCCTATATAAATAACCCTTCTAGAAATAAAAGTTCAGTTGTTAGATAGCACTCGTGTTGTCCCGTATTTCTTCCTCTACGTTCTGTGTTTCGCGCTGCTTAAAAATGAATCCATTACAACTCGCCCAGTTTTCTGTTCTCGTTAACCACATTTCTTGTACAATGGGCTCTTTTCCTTCTGTAACCTATGACCTTCATAGCCCAGCGGTGGTGACCACTCTGAAAGCAATATGTGTGTGCAGAGCAAGAACGGCATCTTGGCATGCAAGAAACCAGCAGTGCCCTACCGACGTCCAAGTTTTGTGCGGTTGACTGCAGCCCTCCCCTGGGCACACGAGACGGTTGTGCCGTGTCCTTTGCTCTGAGTAGTGGAGAGCGCTCATCCCTTGTGTCGTCGTTCTCTCGCCGTGTTTGTCTTTTTTAGCGCTGACCTGTTTCAAGTGGAGACAGGTACGTTTCTACCGGGTTTGCCTTCGCGTCCACTGCGGCCACGCAAGGAATGAGCAACACCAACTCCGGCTTTACGCGAACTGGTCCAAGACTGCGGACCGCGGAACCGAGTTTTTATGGAATACCGTGCGGCCTACGTTACGCACTAGGAAGAAAGCTTCAGCAACGAGAGGAAGGGTTGGTCTTCTTGGCAATGGGGTGATTGAAGATCGTCACCGACGTACTCTAGGGCTTGGTCCCAAGTTCTGCTTTGAGCCAGCCTTACGGCCTCTCGAGAAGGTAGCGCTCGCGCGGACAGTGTGTCAGGGCGTACCCGAAGGAGACAAACAAAGGTGTGTCACTGAGCGCTCAGAAGTCGTCTGTAACTACAAAGGCAAAAAGGCGTTAAGACGTATGAAGGGATTGATCAACTACTTGGCAGCTGAAGGCTCGAGGCCTCTCCTTTCGGACAAAGAGGGATTCTTTGTTCTTGCACCAGAAGATATGTTCACCAAGAAGGCAGAGGAAGCTATGAAAAATAATTTTATACAAGTTGAGTTGAGGCCTGCTGCCGTCAAGAAGCAAGCCTTGAGTATGTTACAAGGAATGAGCCTAGATGGACTATATGCCACCGTAAACAACACAAAAGGTACGATGTTGGACCTCTTTTTTACGGTCAAGACCCACAAACCCGATGTCCTTTTTCGGGCAGTAGTATCGAAGCGTGACTCTTGGCAGCATGCTGTTTCAGGCTATTCGCAGCGGCATTTAGGCTCCCTTAAGCTGGCCGACCCTTTTATGGTGAAGAATTCTACTGAGGTAGTTGACTTCCTGTCCCGGATGGAGGACAAGAAACATTGTATTTATGTGGAGGACCTATTTTACTCCCTACCCCATGCTCAGCTGTTGAAGAACGTCAAGGACTGCATTGTCAACGATAATGACGAAATGGGCTTCATTGCCAATTGTGGCATTTCCGTGGAAAGTTTTCTTGAACTTTTGTCCTTTTACTTACGTTCGACCTTCGTCGGATGGGGCGGAAAAGTTTTCGTCCAACGGTCTGATGTGTGTATTGGGTTTCGGGTCGCCCCGGTGTTGAGTGACATTTTCCCCAGCAGGATGGACATGACACTGGAAGGTCTTAAGGATTTACCTGTGAAAGTGTTACGCTATATAGATGATTTTTAGTCTTCCTGAACCATGGGTCCCCCAGGAGTGCTACAAACGACATTAAGATTTTCAAAGAGAGGAGCCAGGGTCTGGGCTTCACCTCTGAATTACCAGACTCGGGTTATATTCGATTCCTTGACTTAAAAGCCATTTGCCATGAAACAGGAACACGCTGAGAATATAACCCTAGAACAGCTAAGCCGCTCCTAAGGTGCAATTCAGAGCACTCAAAACTAGTCAAGGCGGGGATAGCGACTTCGTGTCTCAAGGCTTTATTGCGTAAATCGTGCTCCCACAGGGTTGAGACTAGCTTCCAGGGGCGGGTTCAGAGGCTTAGGAACGCTAGTTTTCCTGATGCGGCGATGGCTCAAATATCGGAAAGGATATTGACTAGGGGCGATAGTCTCACAAAAGAAAAAGAAAAATACAGCGCGCTAACAAGAATAGTCGGGATTCCGTGTGTACATGGATTGTCACACCGGTTGAAGAAGATAAGGGCAAGATACGGGGTAAAAGTAGTTTTCACAGCAAAGAATAAGCTGAGCAGACTCTGCAGTGCAGTAAGGAAGAAGCTCGAGGGCCGGGATGACCGAGGTAGGAACAGATGCAAAGTTTCACATTAAAAACCGCTCGTCGACTGCGACACTGGAGTGGTTGATTCTATCCCGCTTTCCTGCGGCAACACGTACATCGGCCAGGCAGGCCGCTGTACAAACGAGCGGCTGCTTAAACACCGAAGATCAGTACAAAGGGCAGTTTTGTCGAACCTTGCTATGCACTGCCGGGAATGTAAAGATTGTTTCCCCGATTTGGACAGGACAAACATCTTGTTTAGTCACCCAGATTGGACCTGCAGGGGAGTCTGTTGAGGCGTTTCTGATAAGGACGGAGTCTGAAACATGTGTCGCTTCGCCTTCAATCAATCTCGTGGAAAAAGAGATTCGCGCTCTCGGGGAATGTGTGGCGACAGGTTGATAGCAGGTGCATGTCATGTGTTAACATTGTTGGTGCGCTTTGTTAAAATGAGGCGATTAACCTCCCGCTGCGTGTACGTGCTGTTTTACGGACTGTCACGATTTTATGATTTGGGTTTTGTGTGTTTTTGTACGGTTTTTGCTTTTGGTGCCTATATAACTAACCCTTCTAGAAATAAAAGTTCAGTTGTTAGATAGCGCTCGTGTCGTCTCGTGTTTCTTCCTCCACGTCCTGTGTTTCACGATGCTTAAAGATGAATTCAGTCTGACTACACCCACTGCAGGGCAAATGCCTCTCAAATGTCTCTCCAATTCACCCGGTCTTTTAACCATGGCCCCCATAGTATGTAGATATATCAACCCAATTGGGGATTTATTGGTGACGTCCCTGAGTTTCTGACGTCATAAATAACTTGTCACGCTACTCTGTTTAATCGCTTATAACTCAGTAATTAATGAGGTCGTCATAAAACGAATTAGATATTTGGAATCTTCTGCATGAGTAAAACATGTTACACACCAAAATTAAGTAATGGGGTTAATATTGAGTTATGGCTAGGCCTATATTTAATTGCTTATGAATAAGTAACCGACAACGTCATAACTAATAGCATATTCGAACGGGCTCGATGACTAGAACATGTTAGACAAGAATATCACCTAATTAACTTTACATTTAGTTATGGTTAGGCTTAACATAGCGGCCATGACGTCAACACTAAGCAGCTGAATCACGTCGTAATACATCTCATGGATGATAGATGGCGCTACAAAACAGCTAAAGCTAGTTAGATCAACGTCTTGCAGTCCGTGGCAGCATATTTTTGTAGACCACCGGTCAATTTTTACATGTCTGTAAAATTCTGCAGAGAACATTTCGATACCTTCTGCTTGGCACATCATGGCCTAAGCTGCCTATGTGGCATTAAACCCAACACAACACAACACAACACCCACTAGATCTTTACAAAGCATACACTGGGAAAAACTTCTGACCAGCCCATTCTTATCCCCTCAGCGGTGTGTGTGCCCACGTCTTGTGTTAATGCTGTCCATTTCTCGCAATGACTACCCTTATCATCCGCAAGGGTCTTGAGGGGACCAATGGCTGTCCCTCCCCTTGCACGGCCACCAGATTCTGCTGGTCTGCCGTGCATGGCAGCTAGAGCTTTGCTTTTGTAATAAGAGCCCCACCCTCTGCGGGTTAATTCACTTTATTAAGACTTCCTCTCTCTCTGCCTCTCACTCACTCGCCAAGCTTCTCTTCACCTTCCTCTTTTCTGGGCTAAGAGCACTGACACCGGCTTCTTGTATCACATAAAAAATTTCAGAGCTTTCAAGCACAATGCTTAGCATTGCACTAACGAATCTTGCTAACGCTAGAATGGTATTCGTGACGTCTCTTTGTCCGGCTTGTGTTGAGCAAGGTATTTCATTGTTCGCCTGTGCGAGTTATCTTTCCCATGCGAGTAAAGAATAGTTCTTTTTACATAATAAGGCGAAACAGCCATTTTGTCAGCCCGAACACAGAAGAAAGCGCCACAGACATATTGCAGCAAGGATTGTATGCTGGTGGTGACTTCGGCATTATTACTGAACCATGCAAGGCTTTTATGAATCTGTATTTCAGGATGCACTGTTGGAAACCACTCGTCAAGAGAATGGCAACGCCCGCTCTTGTAGATATTAAACTTAGAGAGCTGAACGTCAAATCATTTTAGCAAGATTTCAAGAAAACAAAAATATAACTGCACGCCGCCGAAGCAGTAACCTTGACGACATCATCATCATCAGCAGCAGCAGCAGTCACTAAAGACGCAGAAGAAATTGGGACGTTTCACTGGTTTTGAATATTGCTGTCTTCCCATAGTATTGCTACGACCTGGAGCGAGCACCCGTCTTCCAAAAGAAGTAAGTTCTACAGCCCTTACGTTTCAGCGCAGGGCACGAAATTAACCAATCGGTCTCTAGAAAACTCAGGATTGAAGTAACGCGTACGCCTAATTATTCCATTTTCCCTGCGCAAGGAAATCTCTTGAAGCCATCAGTTGCTGACGGGGCTGTCGACTCGACTTGTGAACCGCAGTCCTCAACAACGAGTCGCCGGCTTTTGCGCGCAGCCATAAGCATGGAGCGCAACATTCTCATGGCTGCAGGACTTTTGTCCTTGACGTACACGCTAACAGTCGACAAGGAAGACGGTGGATACGTGGGATTGCTCGTAGCCATTGATGACAACGTCGCGTACGACTCTTCCGTGGTCAACTGTACGCAGGTAACACGTGGCAGTGGCTTCTTCGCAAGGCATTCTCCGACACGTTTCTGGGCCAATTAGCTAAGTTTTTCCAATCGTTAAAATTTTATTACTGCGTTGACGTCTCCCTTACAACAGCTCGAATGTTCTAACGCCGAAACTGGCTTTTTATGAGTACTAGAATCCTGACATAATTTAGACAACAGCGCTAATTGCGTGTCATGGACAAAAGGATGCCGGATGCGGCTTGATCAAAAATTAATTTCTTCTCAGGTAGCCAAAGCTGGATGCTTAAGTTTCGCCTTTATCGCGTTCCACTCTTCTGACAGTGTGTTGCAGCGCTGCCAGGGAGTCCAAGGAACGCCATCGTCCGTTCGACGCGACGTCTTGCCCGTTGGACAAATCGCTCGGAATCTCTACAAAGTTTCTGAATATAGCCCAACCGCCTCCCGAAGAGGTCACGAACGGGCTGCAGTGACGCTGCTTCCTAATTGGCTATCGTGCGTCTCCTCTGTGATTGTGCTTTTAGAGGAAAGGAAAGGCGCAGTAACTGCCTCGTATATCGATGGACACCTTAACCACGCGGTGAGGGAAGGGAGGAAGTTTGTAGTGAAATGGAAAAGACAGAAAGAGAGACTTGAATGGAGTTCTCCGTCGGCGTCGCATTCGTCGATTACAACAGCACACGCACGCGTACATCACAGGCGCTCGGGCGGTACCGCAAGCACATGCCCACAGTTCCGGTCACCGCCCGTCCGAAGCCCGCAGAGGTCGCGAAGGGCTCCACCCACGCTTCCGCCCGCAGGGATGAAACCGTTGTGTTTGCACCGGGCTCCGCTTTCGGACCAGCTGACGTCTTCAAAGGTTTCGTCTGCCGGCCCTGCAAATTCAAATCCACAACCACTGTGCGATGCCAGTGCGCGTTAAAGAGCCCCAGGTCGACGAATTTACCGAATCCATCCCCTATGGCGTCGCTCATAGCCTGGGTCGCTTTGAAACGTGCAACTTCATAAACCCGAACTCAAACCGAACTATGGTGCCTCGATGCAGCGCACCGCCGTACAGGGTGGAGATAAGGCCTTTGTGGCCGCCATTTTGCGGCAAGCGCAGAAACGATGAACTATGTAGCGCTGGCCAGATTTCTTGTTCAGCATGCGCTTGCGCCAGCTTGCTCAGCTGTATAAAGTTTTTTGCATATATATTAGCAGTTCTCAGCACTTTTTGCTAACTGAAATAAAAGAGAAAATAACTAGCCTTTGCTTGCATGCATAGCTCACAGAGAAAATGACGATTATGTAGCTAGGTCAGCACGTAATCTTTGGCCGTCTTGTATGCTCAGAGCGGTTCTTTTGACTACAGTGGCTACTTTATAAAGCAGTGTCTTTCATACTGGCAGAACGTGAATGAGCTTATAAGTTGCATAACCATATAAATTCGGCTGAGCCTCAGACGGGTACTTGTTTGATAGCGGTGCACTTCTACTCTCGATGTGTCATTAAAAACCGAAGAAAAAACTGCCTTTGGTATAAACCTTCGTACAACGCAGGCACCTTGTCAGCTCACGACAGAAGTTTATTCGCGACTTGTCGTACTGCCAGCCATATACTGTAAACGACTTAAATTTCTCGCGGACTTAACTTTTGCGCCTATTTCAAATCGCAAATGCGTCGCGGAAAATTGTTCTCGCGAATACATTGAGAAAAAGGGTACTTGCGAAGAGACCACTTGCGAAATTCCAGGACGGCTGACCTACAGGTATATTTTTTTCAATGAGGGGAGATGCATCCGCCAGCCTCTACTGTGTTCTTTTCGAAAAGGAGAGCGGGCAACACCCTTTAATCTGCGTGAACCTTAAGCATTGACGGTTGCTACCAGGTTTCAAGATCGAGTGCTAACGGTAGTTGTCGAAAAGGTACAAGGGTGCGTACAAACACCAGGCTCGACCTGCTTCACATGTTTGTACCGTGATTTTGCACGCAAAAGGCGAGATCGCGAGTCATTAAATATCATCGTGAGACACTACGCGAATGATACTGAAGTCTAGTGTCACTCACTAAAAGTGAAACATCTTCAACAGGAATACAGACGACGCAATGGTCCATATATTTTGTTTATAAGCCTTCAGATACCTGAGAATTGAAATGCTCCACCTCCAAAATATAGCACGCTACTCCCGATGCAAGCTAAGACGATGTAGCGCGAGCTAAACTTACGCTTGTAACAATGCTTCGGCCTACTTCAACGGCGCAGAAGACACCCCAAAATCTGCAGCGCATAGTGCGAGACTGATGAACAAGCCAAAATAATTATTCAAGCCGCAGAAAGTTCATGCTGACAAGGCTATGAACGAAGCGTCGGGGTAAATGTTATTCTTACCGGAAGTGCATTATTGTGCGCTACTTTTAAAAAAATATATTCTAGAACGTTTTTGCGCAAACAAACATTGACCACGAGAAAGACGACACACACACAAACAAGCGCTTGTGTATGTGTCACATTTCTCGTAGGTTGTGTCTGTTTGCGCAAAAATTTTTTAAATGACCGATATGCACCAAATCGCCCAAAAAGAAGTTTTAATGATCCATAAAACAGCACAGGCACTCTGTTTTACTTTGCCATTCTTCCCGTTGTCATTCGCCTTCCAGTCCTCACCCGTCACTTTCGCCTCCCATACTGTTCTCCATCTCTGATTCCGTGGAAAACGAGAACATCGAGCGCCTTTCTTTGCCGAGCCGGCACACAGCGCTAACACAATAGCCTGGCATGCTGATTTTTGCGCTTGAACGCGCTTCATTCACCCATCATCCGGCGCACAACAGAGCTTCGAACACTCCACATTAACGGCAAGAAAAGCGACTTCCCGCAAGATGACGACTGCGTAGAAAGCGGCGGCGGGGCGCATGCAAAGCTTGTCACCACCCTGTACGGCAACGCTGATATCGAGGCACCCTAAACAGAACACTGCCATAGCGCCACCTACTGTGCCTCAGCGGAAGCTATTCGCACTTACTTTCATCTCTAGAACACAGGCTTGGAGCAGCGACCGGCTAGCGCCTGGCAGGCCGGGTAGTAGCTTTTTTTAGGGGGTCCACGGCGGCTCAGGGCGTAGCGGTAGGTAAAAGCGGAGTAGAAAGTGTAACAATTGCGGCGGAGCCCTTCAAAATCACCTCTAGGAGGTTCAGCAAGAGAAGTACGAAAAAAAATTTAACACCAGGATCAGGTACATATATAAATATGCAAATGGGTAGAAAGAGAGCGAAGTGGTTAGAAATAGAACAGCAGTTAAAGGATGAAGAAGTAGGTGTATATGCGCTATTCGAGGCACATCTGAGGAATCTAGATGATCTACCGTTTTTTAATGGCTACGTCTGGGAAGGGAGCAACAAAATAACAACGGAGAGGAAGGGAGGAGGAGTAGGTATGCTGATACATCAAGGAACAAATTGGCAAAGAATGATGTCAACTTGCAAAGAACATGTCTGGGTATCAGGTAGAATTGCCGGTAAACCTACATGGCTGGGGTTAGTTTATTTAGCGACACGGGACAAATGCAAGAAAGAAGACAATGATCTAGTTAAGTGTCTCAATGACGATATAAAGCACTTTGTAGACAGGGCTGATATTATTCTGCTCGGTGGCATGAATGGCCGCATCGAGGATCTGGATGGAAACACAGATTGCACAGGGAAGTTATTGTTACACTCCTGTGGGCGGTTCAACCTAGTTATTGTAAACAGGGAAACTAAATGTGAGGGACAAATCACGTGGGAATCCCGTAACAGGCAGACGACCATTGAATACTGCCTAATATTATAGGGGATCTATAGCACACTTGCAATAATGGAAATAAACGAAGATGGGAAGTACAGCCTGGGAAGAGATCATAAGCTTATTGGTGGGCAGCCTGGAGTCCCGATCAAAAGAGAAATGCAGAGAAGTTAGAAACAGGACGCAAAATTAAACAACGAAAAAAATAGCCCTAATAGCAGCCGGCATAGAGGAGCCAAAAGAGAAACGCCCCATAGAAAGGTGGAATTATGATCGTTTGGAATTACTCATCAGTAGAAAAATGAAATAAATAAAAGGAATAAACCGCTGGAGCGCAAAGATTAAGGCGCGAAGCTGGTGGAATAAGGAAATTACGGAGGCCATAGAACAAAGACTGGTGGCTTCAAGGGAACACAGAGAAACAAATAGGGCGCAGTTGTCAAAAAATTGCAGCCTAATTGACAAAAGAAATAGCAAGTGCAGGTCCTCGTCCAGGCTAAAATTAAGCAGTCGTCTTACTGCTGCCTGGCTGAAGTTCGCGATGCAACTAAAGGGGGGCCTAGACAATTCTGGAACCATATAAGCTGACTGGGTAAAGCGAATCAAAGAAAGCAGGAATATATTCACGTTGCTGAGGTAAAATGTTCAGAGGGAGATGACGCTGTGAAGTACATTGCATCAGTTATAGCTGAGTGATTTATAAACTACGGTAGAGTAATCTCCCCAAATGAGGGAGCAACACAGGACAGCACAATCGAAAACAGCTTAGAACTGACCAGTCTTAACATGAAAATGGCGGAAGAAAATATCCCAAAATGCACGTCCGCAGAGATAGAAGAAATTACAATCAAGTTAATTAATTAACATAGCCTAAGAAACAAATAAACGCTATTGAACGCATTGGAGACAGTAACAAATAAGCAAATTCCGCACAGGCGGAGACATTGTAAACTGAATTTGATTTATAAAGATGAACATACAATCCTTCCGACCGATCACCATAACATCTGTCATATACAGGCGACAATGCAGGCGGTGAAATTAATAATGCAATAATGGGTAGAAAGTAATAGGATACTCGCAGAAATTCAGAACTGGTTCAGAAGGGGCAAGCGCTTAGATGATAGCCTGTTCGTGCTTACTCAATGCATAAAATAGCTAAGGCAGAAAACAGGCCTCTGTATTTAGCCTCTGTATTTAGGTAGTTCATTTTCTGCTCGAAATATGCCGAGAAAATAAAGTTGAGAAAACATAGCAAGGGATTAAAAGTACAACTGTCGAGGTACACAAAGGATTAAGGCAAGGTTGTCATCTATCACCCCTGCTACTCATGCTTTAAATGATGTGTATGGAAAGGAGGCTACAAGAAAGATATCTATGTTATGATCTGTCTTACAGATTAGTTGGAAAGGTTGTTGAGCAACGACTACAGGGTTTAATGTAGGCGGACGATATTGTACTGTTAGCAGATAGCCAGGAATATTTGCAAACTCTGGACAGTTAATTGCTGTAGAGATGAAGGAGACAGTCTAGGTTTCAGTTTTAGCGCAACTAAGTCAGGTGTGACGGTTTTCAACAGCACAACTGATCAGGTGCTTACAATACAAGGCCATGAAATACCCCGAGCGGCCGAACACAAATATCTGGGGGCATGGGTAAACGAAGGGCAGATGTACACGGAAAAGCACGAATAGTCTCTCATAGCAGAAGGGCGAAGAGATGTCGGGACAATGAAACATAGGGCATTGTTGGGGTACAACAGGTATGAAGTTCTGAGAGGTATTTGGAAAGGAAAAATGGGGCCGGTGTTTACATTCGGGATTGCTGTTCTGTGCTCAAAGGCAGAAGTGCAGTCGAGATTAGAAAGTAAATCAGAGAGCTGTTGTAAGATTAGCACTAGTTGCCCACGGCAAAAGTACAAACGAGGCAATACAGGGGGATATGGGCTGAGCATCGTTCTAAGGAGGGGATGTTCACAGTAAAATACTATACGAAGAACGTCTGAAGAAATTGAACGATAACAGGTGGGCAGCTAAGGTATTTAAATACCTATGCAAAAAGAACCTTGACTCGCAATGGTGGAAAAGAACTGGGAAACTAATCAGTAAGTTAGCCGGACACGAGGACGGAGAAAGAAAAAGCACTAAATGACAGGTTGAAAACACGGAAGGTAAAAGTTGGATTAATTCAATGGAAAAGAAGCATAGTGTAGAACTATATAGAAACTGGAAAAAGTAAAATCATGTATGAAGCGTTCTATGATAACTCAAGAGGCAGTTCCCAACTCTTTGAAGCTAGCTTAGGGTGCCTTAGAACGCTCAGCTACAAAAAGAAACTTCGCGAAGAAGATGACTCATGTGTTGTGTGCGGTAAATCTGTAGAAACAGTTGAACACCTGATACTCAGATGTGATGGTATCCATCCGGATGTCGATTCAGGCACAGTCACTCTTCCGGAGGCTCTATGGTATAGAGATTAAAATTGTCATGTAAAGAAATCTGCGGTGGAAGTTAGCAAAAAGCGATTGGAAGATTGGTGACTAAAAAGCAGAGAGGTGACATAAGGTTAGAGGTGCAGGAAAGCGTATTTAAAGAAAATGGCGAATCTTATTAACAATTTACAACAGCGTTAAACAAAAATAAAGAAAAAACCGCGCATAGTTGCGACTGCCACCCCCTCGGCTCAAAGGGGACGCTCCTACCTTCCATCCACCATGACAGTCAATTGAAATGCCTTATTCAGTAGAACGCGACTGTTATCGGGTCCCGTTTCAAAATTCGCAGTCATAATTATTCATGTGTGCACCAGTGCACAGACACTTCACGAAGTCAAAGATCACAAAAGGCATTCACTAGGTGCACTTTTTATTCACTTCAAACCAGCGAGCCTTCGTAGCGTTTTCTGCGCGTGCTTACTTCGCAGTATTCAAGACCAGGGTTCGATTACCTGTATCTACACGAGATATTCTATTTGGAGATTCTCGGTTTGGAAGGCTAACTCCAACAACGCCAACATCGGGTTTTTTGCGACTCCTTAACGTTGTCGCGATAAAAGGCAAAGAGACTTGAGTGCGATTTGTGCGACTTTAACACTCTAAGAACAGACACTCTATCAGCTGGAGTACAGTGGCTAATTTACTCCCTCTAGCGGCAGTTTACTCTGCTTAAATCGCCTAACGAGTTAAACGTCTCCTGCGGCAAAGAGTGCAACAGCAAGAGTGCAACTCTTTACTGGCAGACGAAGGTTGTAGGGTGTCTATTTTCCTCGCTTGTGTAGTGCAGCACCGCTATATGGTCATTGTGACCCACATCTGACGCAAACTAGGTCTCTGCACGATTCCTGCGAACGTTATAAAAAGAGCTCTCCTTTTGAGCGGGAAGAAGCAATATGCCGGAGCAGAGTTTCTCAATAACTACCATTCAGCGAAGACATGCACTCACGTACAGCAGTATGAGAACAGACTGTCTTGTATCGGCCGCAATTTCCCCGTAACAGTCGTATCTCTATCATTAAATGTAAATATTTTATAGTCTCCGGAGGTGCAAATCAAACTTGAGTGCATCCATTTAAAAACAGTGACCTTGCCAGGAAAAACGCTGCAGAAAGGAGAGACGCTTCGGTTCAAGGAAAACTCTTCCGTCAGATCCGCTTAACCATTTGCGATTCGCCGAAAGACGTCAGACAAAATGCTTCATATTTCAGTGCTGCTACGGTGTGAATTCTCGACGAGAGTGCAAGTGAAGCTGGGCATCGTTTTTAATGCAAACAATTAAGCCACAGGACGGCAGTTACCTCCTTCACGAAGGGCTTCTGCAACGTACCGTTCACCATGAAATTGTCTCCGAGCGAAGGTTTTCGGACGCTGTGCAACTGTTAGCAGGGTAGTT
Organism: Amblyomma americanum; assembly: GCF_052857255.1. Lineage (NCBI taxonomy): Eukaryota > Metazoa > Arthropoda > Arachnida > Ixodida > Ixodidae > Amblyomma > Amblyomma americanum. The sequence continues at coordinate 123,989,916 of NC_135503.1, forward strand.
TCATCGTTTAGTAACCTCTGCAACTCTAATGCGGCACCTGAATTATGAAGTTCAACAACAGAAGTTCGCGAAATGTAATCAGGAAGCCGTCACGCGACTAAAATGAAGCATATATCGCTCAAAAGCTATTTTTCTTACCTTTCGTACTTTTTTCTTCTATTGCACTTCTGTTTGGTGGCTGAAGTCTGAGGCAACTAAATGTTTTTCTTTATGGGTTAGTGCTGTGCCAGCCGCTTCTGCCCTCACAGTAGTTAAGGGTCGTCAAGTTGCTCTGAGTAGTTTTTTTTCCTTAAATTCCTCATAAACTGTATGCTTATGGAAATAAAGCCCATTCAAAAACGCTCTTTAGAGAGGTAGTCAAGAGCTAGCCCGCCTGGCTAACGACGCAGTGTTCAGTGGTTAGGTTTGGTTTGGTTTAGTTTAGGTGGTTTAACGTCCCAAACTGACTCAGGCTCTGAGGGACACCGTAGTGAAGGGGTCCGCAAATTTCGACCACCTGGGGTTCTTTCACATGCACAAACATCGCACAGTGCACGGGTCTCTAGAATTTCACCTCCATCGAAATTCGACCGCAGCGGCCGGTGTCGAACCAGCGTTTTTCGGGTCAGCAGCCAAGCTCCGCAGCCACTGAGCCACCGCTCTGGCTTTCGATTACTCGATTTCTCCCTCGGCTGCACCTTTCCATTCCATTTCGAAAAGTGTAGTGCGCGGTCCTTAGTGCCTGTGTAGCCGTGGTGAAATGAAAGAATTTGTATTTGTGATGCCTGCTCCGCCAACATTAAGGAGTACCTGCGGACTGGCCAGCGAGCCGCCACAGAGAGAAATTTGTTTCCGCAAATCCGCAACCCTTAAAAGTTCCCACGGAACTACATGTGAGCTTGGTTCGTAGACAGCAATATCTCAGTGCTACTGTGTTTCTATTGGAAATGTAGCCGGAAAACTTCCGCTGAAGAGGCTCAGAGTTTGTACGAATCTTTGTTTAAACTTATTACTAAGCGAGCCATTTCTTCTTTCAGCTTATAAAAAACCTTACGCTTAATGCCCAATGCTGGGTTATTTGGGGCTTTATTAATTTTAAAAATTTTCTAGCGGGATAAAGAAATAGTAAAGAAAAGCACCTAAGGTGAATATTTCTGTTAGTACAAATAATCCGACGCTTTGAAGCAATAACGCTAGGCTGACGGTAAAGAATACAATGCCGAAAAGAAGGACCTTAGAAATTTGTTTAGTTTAAAGTGTACACTCATAGACAAAACATTGTGGCATAGAAGGCCCCAGGAAAAAAATTGTTTCCGTGTGGTTACCTTGGCAGTCAGTAAAGTTGTATTCTTTGAAAACAAAAAGCGTGCATGCCCACCCCCCACCCTTGTCCACCCCTACCCGCTGCACTTCAGTGCACTGGATTCCTTTGCCCTGCCGCAGACGAAAAATATTCCCGCGAAGCCGCATGCCGCAAACGTGTGTCTGTGACCATACGTCTTCTATGATCGGCTAAAAAAGTTAAAGGTGCACTAAAGTCTCCTTATGTGCGGGAATGCGAAGGCATTTCGAGTTATTTTACCTCCTCTGTTGCTTAGTAGTAAAATAATTAACTGGCGGCAAACATTTACTGAATTCTTTATTATGCATCTAGCTACTTGACTATGTTTAAATTATTGTTGTGTAATTGATTCTACCCATTAGTTATCAATAATGAATCAGTTAGTAGTAAAATAATTAACTGGCGATAAACATTTACTTAATTCTTTATTATGCACTTAGCTACTTGACTATGTTTAAATTATTGTTGTGTAATTGGTTGTACCAATTAGTTATCAATAATGAATCAGTTAACAATTATTTATTTCATAGTTCGTAATTCTATTTCGTTGATATTTTGTTGTTCAATTCTGGAGGAATTATTAGTAATTCATCAATTTCATGAATAACTCAGGGTAGTTACGGAAATCATTTGCCTTCTTTTTTAGTTATATATATATATATATATATATATATATATATATATATATATATATATATATATATATATATATATATATATATATATATATATATATATATATATATCATAATATATATAAATCACCTGCAGCCTTGACTCGACGACCACGCAGAAGCGGCAGGCCGATGTGTTGGCGGTGGTTTCTCGTCTGCGTCAACCAGTTGGCACACATGACGGTGCTAGTTGCCGCCGCCAGCATATCGGCCTGCCGCTCCTGCGTGGTCGTCGAGTCAAGGCTGCAGGTGATTTCGTTTGCTCGGACCACGCTTGAGAGCAGCACGATCGTGGCGCGCGAGTGAGTTAGTCACGTGGTTTGTTATTGTATTTCGTGGGCTTTCTTTGGAGCTGAGAAAAAAAGACACGCGTGAGGGTTTCCTTATCGTGAATGATGGAATGAGGGTTTCTGAATGTGCTCAACAACTCTTCAAATGCAATTTGTATAAAGCGAATATTTTTTCAATGTATATCATTAAACATAATTAAACTATTAATTGCGAAGCAAAACTTTGCCTGTGGTGCGCAAGATGGCTGCCACCAATATGCAACTGGTTTCACTCGGCTGTCTCTGAAAATTTATTTTTAAACCGTTGGCTCAAGTTAGCTGAGACATCCGGTATATATTGGCCACTGGCCGGCCTCAATGTTTCCCCAATTCACCCGACGACACCGTACCAAAATTCTGACGCAACCAAGTACCGTACAGCGTTCCGGGTGGTGTCATACGGTCTGTCGCTGCATATAGGTTATATGTGCTAGTCCAGTTGGAGGCTAACTTGCGACAGTTGCGACAGCATCAAGCGGCCGTATGAAGCACCCAGCAAGCCGGGCGCCGCCATTTCGTGGAATATTATGCATGGCGTTAGTTTCTATTCACCACTTGTCGGCCTCAATGTTTCCCCAATTCACCCGACGACATCTTACCAAATTGGGACGCAACCGATTAGCGACGACATACGCACCTTCAATTGTATACCTTCCCAGACTCTTACCTCTTCCCCAACAGCGCGGTTGAGATGTACACAGAGATACGAGGCAGTTAATATATCAATATCGTTTCCTTCGAAACCAATTTTCATCTCAAAATATTATGCATATGTGTGTGTGTGTGGGGGGGGGGGGGGGGTTAAGAGTTCCTGCAAGCAAGCAGTGTTAAGTGTCTGTGGAATTTTTATTCGTTGAAAGTAAGCATGAAAGCTTGCGTTGCCCGCTTATTAACGCCGTAGCATTTAGGTTCTCATCTTAGAAAAGACTACTGGGCTTCTCCGTAACAGGATTCCCAGATGTGAAAATTGTAGGACTAGAATGTTTGAGTTGCTTCCATTTGAGTTTGAAGAGTGAATGTGCTAACCCAGTTCACTCTTCCAACTTAATCCAACTACTAATCCACCTTAATCACTTTTCTTGCTTAGGCCAACTTCTAAATGCTACCGCAATTTCTTTTTTGAGATTGTGGTTAAGAAGGCCTTAAGTTTTAAATGCAACTGAAGACGGCTGGCACTCGCTACTGCAGGTACTTCTTCGTGAGGCTTCTTCGATACTCTATCGGGCAACGCGCCGTCACGTGTACTTCAAGCAAGTAACCATCGCACTTCCACGAAGTTGGCCGCGCACGGTGGAACCTTCCGGCGTTGCTGTTCGCCAGGTGGCTTACCACGCTCTGCACCGATCCGAGATGCGGGTAGTGCAGACCGCGAGAAACTCCGGAGCAGGCGCCTATTCCGCAATGCACGCAGTGAACCCTCGCGGCTGTGGGCAGCGGGGAGACCACATAATGATTTCCCAGGACGCACTGCCCAATGTCAACGATGCTGCCTCTGTGAGGAGGGCAGGTGAGCATCCAGTCAGGAAACTTTCAATGCTGGCTTCTTCCAACTGAGAATGGCTAGTTATACAATATGTAAAGGTTCTTAATTTGCCCCCATACCCATTCATTCATTGTTGAGAAATCGATTGTGCTGCTGTTTCGTTGAGTTAGGTTCTCGTCTTAGGTTGTTTTTTGGTGGTTAGAACCCCGCCGATATCTGCGAACTACGGCTTAATGCAGATTTATTCACTTCTGGAGCTGCGTTATTTAGCAGCTAAACATATTACAAAGGCTTTTTTTATGCCAAGCGCTACTCTCTTATATTAAACTCACCCTTCTATTCGCATTGCGAGCTTGCATCTCGCAGTCTCATTTTTATTACCCTAACCCTATTCTTTCCACTTCTGTGGCACGTAATGAACACTTGGCGACCTACCCATTTGAACTGTGTTCATGAGGTAGCTTGTCTTTGTTGCGGCCGAAAGAAAAACGAAGCGAGGTACTCGTAGGTCCCATTGCTCACCTCAGTTTCGCCTCCAGGGCAGCGCAAACACTGTCGTGTATGGAATGAAGATGGCGACTGAGCGCCGTCGCCAACAACGACGAAGCTCTGGAGGCGGCCTTCTGACGCTCGTGCAGAGAACTGCTCTTGGTGTAACCCTGCCCCTCGCCCCGCTCTTTTAGCGATTACGAGTGGCCGAGTCTGTCGCCTGCGCTGCGTCCCCATAAACCACTCTTCGTGTATTAATAAGGGTGCCAGTTTACGGCGTCAATCGCCCACTTGACAAATAGGCTGCTTTCGGAGTAATCTTTGGTAGCGTAAAATTTAAGTGGGTCGCTTAAAATTTAGTATCTTTGAAATTCCACTATTTAGCTCATAGCGGGCAACAGCCGCCCGATCACTCGCTAATACAATTAAGCGGCAACTGCTTTATACGCTTTATATCGCCTGCGGATGTGCAGTGGAGTTTAGATAATATTATGTAGAGATTCAACTAAAACCATATTAGGATCTAAAACCTGCATACTTACGCACTATATTTCTGCGGTTGTTCCTGCAGAAGCCTCTGTAGCCTGAGTTTGTTGTGATATAGGATCCTAGATCGAGGATTTTGCTCAAAAAGGCGTATGGAGATCGACAAAAAACGGTGGTTGGACCTACTCCAATATACGTTTTCGTCCAGGAAACTCACTCATTTATGGAAAGGAGTGTTAGTTTTAAAATGTGGGCTTGATTTTTCGGATAACTCGAATCATAAATATCAAAGTGAGAAGAATCTCAACACCACTGGCTTCCTCCAGACACCACACCGTGTGACAGAAGAAGTTGTTTAATCTATATCAGCCCTAAATGCAATGCAAAAACACGTAAAACAAATTTTACTGAACAAAACGATCCTTTATCTTTTCCAACCATCACAGGGCAGCTTCTGGAGTCCTTTCCCATTGAGAACTTGCTTTCTGAGGCTCTCAGTGGAGCATATCGCCTTGTTGCCCAAAAACGTAAAAGGGTTCATTGAGAGCAATGCGACTCTAACTATTGGCGCGGCGCTAACTGCTGTCGAATTGCAGCGACCTAGACGGCCAGAGCTTAATAACTCCTCGCCTTCAAGCAGCTAGGCGGATGCGAACAGGAAGCCTGATGCACTACCTCGTAACAGACGCGGGATACCAGCGCTGCATTTCTCATGACAGAAGTTGAACACATTAGAGCCTATAAGTCGTGGACACCGGTCCTCCCAAACAGTGTGGTCCAATGCAGTGAAGGCAAGTAAATCGCCGACACCCAAACAATAACTCTCTCTAAATAAGGACACCGCGTGCGAAATGATGCAGCGAGAACGCTGTCACGCTGTGTCAAATGCAGGCTTCGCACCAGAAAACTGCGAGGGCTGGAAATGTTCTGCTAAATTTCATTGCTTTCCGCCTGTATCATACCATGTGCAGAGCCTTTTCTTTCTCGCCGTTCTATCTAGAGCATCACAGTGTGACAACGGGCCTTGAAGATATGTGTGAAGCCATAGAAAAGGTCTACAGCTGTCACAAGAGTCCTCTGCGTGGAGCCGTGGTCGCCTAAGTATGCCTGACGGAGAAAATGTGACATCTTTGACATCGAAAAAATATTACATCAGTAATCATGATGTCCCCCATGCTAACCAGAAACCTCCGAGTGATATGAAAGCCAGTTATCTAGTAAATGTCAATTACCGTAGTTATTTTGTGCGCATCTACGAACTTATTCGCGAACGACAAACAAATGAGGCACAAATAAACGAAGCTGACGCTCACATTGTATCCTTTAAAAAATTTCATGAAATAATACCTGTAAATAAACAATTTAGCAGCTAGCGACCCTTCATAGCAATTCAATCTGAACCGCACAAAACGGAGTTTGACATGAACTCTCAATCTGGCAGATAATACCAGCTCAGTACGTGAGGTTTCCGAGAAAACCGTTGTAATTGTGTAAGTTCTATGGTGAAACACCAATATCCCAATAATTTTTTATTTTTCCTACATCACCTTTTTGTCAGTCGCAGAAATATCCCACCAGCACAAGGAAAGAGTTGTGGGCTGTTGTTTTCCATTGACGGCAGTGTATGTAAATAATTATTTTCTGAAAAATCCGGACCGGAAATCTATTATCAATTCTACAGCACCGCTCTGGCCTTTCTAATACAATGTTTGCAGCATTCCGGCTGGTTCGTGAGTGGGCTCGCTTCCGGTATGGCGTGTTCGATGAGTTCGGCGAGTCCGGAAGTGAACGCTACCCTGCCCTTTACTGCAGGAACGGGAAGGTGAGCTACGTCATCAAAACTGTGCCTAATATATTTTCACTACCTTTGAAATTTTTATCGCTTTATTGCCTACATTATTCCTCCAGTACAAATCTGTATGTCAGACGCATCAATAAGTATTCACAAAATGTACACTGCTGTTCGTCATAAGCAAAAGCGTTCCTAAAGAAATAATTTTGAGCACAAAGCCTATCGCAGTTATTCCTTGCCAACATATATCCAGTAAAAACCTCCTTTATTTGTTAATAATCCCTGCTTTTCTAGGTTCTGGCTACTGGCTGTGGCATCGGAGAGTTCATTATGAAGCCTCCAGAGGGCACCGCTTGTCGTATGATGCCTGGGTGCCGCTTTGGCGTCGACTGCTTGGTCGAGTTCACACGCGACAAAGAAGGGGATCGAAGTGCATCTATCATGTCCGTACTGGAGTCGACTCACGTGAGTACAGTCCAGTGCATGTTTTGGAAAGAGAGGAAGCAGTACATCAACTGCCTCTGAGTTGGTTATGTTGCCACTAGTACTGAATTTAGGACGCCTGCGGAAATACTGGGGCCATATCTAGTAACTACGCGTTTCACTGCCCATTTACTTGCTCATCTTCCTTTGGTGAGCGCCTTCCCGGTTCCGCAGGCCCGGATGGACCGCGCCATGCTTGTCTGCGTAGATAAGCTCATGGCGCGATTTAAACATACAGCGGCGACATAATGGCGATTAAGGCATTACTTCAAAAGAGAAAAACAGCACAGCCCACCGTTTCTTAGTGTCTGGCCGAGCGGCGCCAGCGCAAATATACCAGCGAGCACGGTGACGATTGGACATTACCAACAATCGTTATCGGCTCTTATGAGCGACGCCCTTCTCCAAATCTTCCTTAACCCCCTTCAACTTATCACGATAAACCGTACGTCACGCAAATTCAATAAAATAAAGCTGACAATAGATGACAGTGCCATGCCCACAGAAACCAGCGCAGACATGCACAGAACACAAGAACAAGAAGTACCAAAGGACAGAGCACAGAATTTCTTCAATGTGTGAGCATATCGACTCCTTCCAAAACGCATGTATCGGCTTCAACGCTGAAGGCAAAGAAAATTTCCTGAGCAGTCTCAGTAATTCCGGAGCTGACAATCCTTGTCCGGCGGAAAACTTGGGACTTCGGCTCAGCAAGCGCTGTACGTCCCCAGGTAGTGTGACGCCTTCCATGAGATACAAAGGGCTTCTGCTCGCCGGTTCCTCTTGGGCACCAGTGTTCACAGGTGCGGAACCATAAGTGCCACGTTTTAAGCTGTTCTTGTACGCGCCGCAGTATTTGTTTGCGATTATGGCTCCCATTTTACTCGACAGTGTAAGGGTACCATTCTGCATAAAAGCCGGTGTCGACATACCGTCGTCGTGGTTGTTACCGAAACATCCGGATTCGTCAGAGGGCCAGCTATGAAGCTTCCATATCCCGAGGCGGTTAGACGAGGTTCGCGGTGCTCTGACAACTTATTCAGTGCCTTTAAGCGACTATCGAGTCAAAGTTACGGGAGCAACCGCGAGCAATGCGCCAAGTGCCGGGGTTATCGGCAGCAGTCTTCCTATTCGCCTCGTTCGATTGCAATACGTTCTAACCGCTTAACCGCGCCTGGTACAGTTCACCGCCAGGATCCCATCCCCTTGATCGCGAAGGCTACCGAGCGCACGCCGACCGCGGCGGGTCTTGCTTCGAGGGAAACAAAAGAACGATAGTCAGGCTGACACAAAGAAGACATAACGTCAGCAGAAAAAAAAATACGCTAAGGAATCAAGGTCGGCCGACTCACCAGTAAGGTTACCAGTGAACGTTCGCCCGAGCTAAGGCAAGGGAGAAACTCCCAGGCCGGACGGGACGAGCTGGCAGGAGAATGTTCCCACCACGAGGACTCGCCCGGCTTGCAGAGGGCGGAGCGCCGCGCCGAACAGTCCTTGCACGTCGAGTTCCCCAGCCGAAGAGAGAGTCCTCCCCGCGTGCGCACGAACCACGCCGTCCATGGCGCTCGTGTCGCTGCGATGCAGGCGCCCTCTCTTCGTTAACTAACAAGGGAGGATGCATAATTGCAATGCACACCAAAGGCGACGAGTCCCCCCCCCCCTCCCTGCCTTGAATACACCAACGCGCCTTAAAGTACATGCTATGTAGGAGTCTGGAAGTCTCCTTGTATTCATGCACTTGAAGAAAGTGTTGCAGTTGAGGTTAGGCGGACAGCGTCCCCGCAGACTTCCGGGGTGTTCCGACGGCTGCGTGAAGGTCTCCGCTCGGACGACTCTCATTCTCCGGGGGCCACGTGTCCGCCGGGCCGCGAATAAAAGACCGGTTTAAACCGCAGGCAAAGATTCTGCAAAAGTCGCGAGTATAAAAGCAGCCGGAGGTGACTGCTGACTATCTCGCCACGGCTGCCCCAGATGGATGCGCTGAATACAGTAGGATACAGGCAGCTCCATCGCAGCAGGCGGCAGCGAGACGAAGTGCACAGGACAGCCTTGATGGCTCCAGGGGATCTGCAAGATTGCCGAAACGCTATACCCGTGCTTTTAACGTAGATCACGGGACGGGAAACGCCGGCCGCAAAGGCCTCGTGGTGTAATTCTTAACTCACAAGCACAACGTATCGGGTGCTTGTGCAAACGCAAAGTTCGAGTGAACAATGCCCCTTCTTGATTTACACGAGAGTGCTCATTTCGTGCTGGGTTGCAAAATAGGTGTGGTTGCAATCTGCGCCCTCTCGCAACACCACGGTCCGGTAGTCGCGTCTTTTCTGACGTAGTGCAGGCAGCTCCGAAAAGGCTGAGGGCTAACTATGACTCTGATAACGGCGGTCAACAAAACGAATACCTGAAAGGGTTACGCGCGCGGGACCTACCCCGGTCACTGCAGGAAGCAGCTTTTGAGCGGTAGGCGACTACCGTATCAGGCGGCGTCGGAACGCGTGATGCCAAGTTGCAATACCGGCGAGCTTGTAGCGGCATCCGTTACCCCAGGCCACGCAGCTCCCGGAGCCGCGACTCCCAGAGTCGAAAAAGCGGATGTAGAGAAAAATATGTCCATAAAACTCTGACCATTCACACGGCTTCCGTACACACTCCCTTCTGGCTCGGCAACTCCCTCGATGCGGACCAAAAGGTTCTCGTACTTAATGCTCTGTGAAAAAAAAATTGGAAGAAAAAATGTGCTGAACATGCAAAAAAGTTCAAACATGCCTCAGTGGAATTGAGCTCGCACTCAAGAAAGAATGCGCAGGTCCTAGCGATAAAAATTCACAGTAGGCCTAGCACATACCAAGTCCGGATAAAGAGCATTCCTCGAACCGAACAGACAGTCGTCCTGTGTTCTAAGAGCAGGCTTCACGTTGGGGGCCCAATGTGAGGTTGTAATAGGGGGTAAATACGTTCTCCCCGCTTAACCGCGGCTGACACAGATAAAAACCTCGCGGACCCCACCCAGGGATCGCGCGCGCTACCGAGCGCACTCTGACCACGACGGACCTTTCTCTGAGAGAAGCAAAGGAAAGAAACTTTGGCTGACACTAACAAGACATTTATCGCTCCAACAATAACGCCAGCTAGCAGCAGAATGTGCCAAAGAATCTAGGTCGTCAGACTGACCAGCAAGGTTACGAGCGAACGGTGGCCCACGATAGGGTAAGGGAAAAATACCGAGCCGGACGGGACGAGCTGGCTGGAGAATGTCTCACCACGAGGCCTCGCCCGGCTGGCGGAGAGCGGAGCGCTGCTCCGAACAGTCCGTGCACGTCGAGTTCCCCAGCCAAGATAGTCTCCCCCGCGTGCTCCGCAGTAATCACTCCGTCGGTGACTTTTGTGTCGCTTAAAGTCACTGGAGTTGCAGTGAATTTAGTGTCGCTGTGACGCAGGCGGCATCTCTTGTTAGTTAGGGTAAGTAATTAGTGAGGATGCATCGAGGGAAAGCAAACCATAACCTTCATTTAAGCACGCGGCAAGCAGACGATTCGCTTTCCAAGAGCCGCTTCTCAAAGTGCTACGCAGCAGACCCATAGCTGTATCCCCTCACCCTTGGGCTGCGAGTCAGACATGCAGCACTAAGGCACGCAGGCACGTTCGAAAGGCTTGGTTAATGCGGGGCTTTATATTCATGTCTTTCACATAATGTTTGTTGCGGTGCAAGAGTAATCTGTGTCTGTGTGCGCAAGAGGAACCGTTGCCGTGTCCTGTTCTCTTTAAAGGCTGAGCTTGACTGTCGCCTCAAGTGTCGCAATAAGAGGACACGCTTTGTATTCCATCTGTAAGGATGTGCTTCAGGCTCTGCAACTAGCTTCTGTTTCCTCAAAGCATTTGAACCTCTTAATGATTCGCTTTACGGTGTTCAAGCTTGCATCTAACCCTCAAATTCGAAAATAACGAAATAAATCGCTGCGCTTAACGTAACTCCCGTAAAGGCTCGTTCGCTTCCAATACCCCGTTCCTTTCGTCCAGATCGACTGAACGACTCAATGAAATAGAAAACAAGAAGAATAGTGCTAAATACACCCCATTATTTGCATTTCATGGAGTTGCAATTTCTTACTCTTGTAGCCTTTCTAGATTAACTCGCATGTATTTACATTTAAATGTTTGCGTAATTCTGCGGACTGGAAAATGTGCTAATGGCAGAAAGTGGAATGTGCATCACATTCCGCATTTCAGCTAACAAGATCAATCTTGCAAAGCCTCAATTAACGTTGTGTTAAATAGACGTTAGGTAACTAGAATGGAAAAATTTATTCAAGAAATCAATTGTACCCTTAGCAAGCAGCAGCTAAAACCGGATGGTCTCCAGTTCAGGCAGGATGCATTCGTTTTTCTAAAGTTCCCTCTACGATTGTTGCTTAAAGGGGCTTTTTTACCATGCAATTTCAATCCTACATAAAAAAACACCATTTTGTTAATCACGTTTGCCTGAATGGAAGAACTAAATATCAATGGATCAAGACATGAGCATTTATCTTCTCAGTGCGTGACGCCTGACGCGTGCACTACTGAATAATATCGCGACTAAACAAAGGATTCGAGTTATCGACCCAATACTGTAACTCGGAGTAGAATTTGATACCTTCGCACATCAATTTTTCAGTGTGAGGTTCTCTCGATTTCTCTCTGTGCTAGGCTTGTAAGGCACTGTAGGCTAGTAAATACTAGAGGCATTGTAATGGAAGCATTAAAGGTAATGCTCCATTCTTCCAATGCGCAAAAAATCTTTCCTTTTTGAAGTTTGTCCATCGCTCGCATCTAGTAATTAAGACTGCTATAGAAAACCAATGGCGAAAGCTTTTGACGACAACAAAAATTTCAGTAGCGAAAAAATGCAACTACCCCCATGGGAGAGCTGCAGATGCATTGTAACCGGGCATTCTTATGATTTATGCAAAAATTGCGTTCGTAAACAACTTCGCGTTGAAAAATGCACTTGTCCAAAATATCTGAGTATGATGCCATCTAAACTCTCCCTTTTCTCACTCGCCGTCCAAAAACAAAAGAAAGCTGCACTCTCATTCAACAGAAACTTTGGCGAAAAGATTTAGACACACTCGCACCAGTTGTGACGTAGGAGTATCCAGCCACTAGGTCAAGCTCTAACAGTGGGAAAACATGAAACACGTGGCGTAATTGCGACTTGCGATCACTGAAGCTAAATTGCGTCGTTTCGGCAGCTGCTCAATCTGAAAACAATGTGGCGTGTTTCAAAGGGTGCGCTACTTGTTAGAATAAACTTCTATATTTAAATCACAGGGCGCTGATTCGTTTGTGCAGGCAGTGGTTATTTCTTGCTCGTTAGTTTCGACTGACCAAATTTACATGCGCCTTTGAGACAGAACATAGAAGAAACTTTCCGATAAACTTGGAATGCCAGGATAAGCAAAGAATCAGTAGCGTCCATTCAAATTGAAGACGGGCCATTTTGGGTGTCTGCGACAGATAGGCATGCCTTCTCTGAGGTTTATCGATGTACACTGATTGGCTCCATGGCTGGAGCGCTCAGCTCTAGCAGCTTCCTCGCTTAAGTAGACGGTCGTTATTGTACTGTGCGCAATAGTTTCTATATTTTACCGCCTTTCCATCTTGCCCTTTGCTAACTAGTTTTGTTTCATGCGCGCAGGACCTGCAATTCTGCAACAACGAAAGCCACAACGCAGAAGCTCCCAACGAGCATAATCACCTCTGCGGCGGTAAATCTACCTGGCATGTCGTCTCACACAGCGAAGATTTCAACGGGTTAGTCCGAAGGAGTTGTCGCAAAGATGTTTAGGCCTTATCGATCAAATGAAAATTTGTCACGTTGTCTTCACCTATGAAAGTGACATTAAATATACCGCTTGCAAAGAATATCTTAATTTTCCAACTAATTAGAAGCTACTTTCAGAACATGAAAATTCTAAATAAAAGGTTTTTGAGCTCAAAGCTATGTTTCTGGGATAAGTAGCTAACAAGCTGCGTGGATACAACAGCCTCGCAAGTCTCATGAGACTCAATTCTCGTCTTATTGTGACGCTGATGTGGCCGTGCCCTCCTCTCTTTCAGACTATTTTTCAGAGTGTCTTCTGGAATATCATTAAGCTAAGGCTTCATCTTATAAAAGATGTGTTCAAATTTTGTGCCTATGCGTCCCGAAGACAATATGATGAGTGATGTGAAACGAGTTTAAGAAATGCAGACAGCAGGGGGAAAACAAAGCGTCTTTATTAACACACTGCTATATATTAGGCTTAGTCGTTGGGTGAATCCCCGTTTCCGGAAGGCATTGGCAGGAACTGCCCTCGTTGCTCAATCGGCCAAACATTTGAAACCGTCAGAGTCCGCGTCGGATGGGCTTGCTTCTCATTGGCCGATGGATAAGTCTTGGAGGGGGGAGGGGCATGTTGGGGCTGGGTTGACAAGCCCATACCACTCCGTAGATGTGGCTGGGCTCTCTCAGCTTTGAAGGAATTCAGGGGTGAACTCATTGGAGTACACACTTCTTCAGGAGTTGTAGTGTGATGAATGTGTCATTTTGTAATCTACTGATTGTGTTCTCCGTGCTTCATAAAGTTGTAATAGCGTTATCACGTTTAGAGATTTCGTGGGGTCTGCTACGACTCTTGATCATGGCGCCACCTGTGGCAGCAACTACTCATCACGTTTCGATATTTCGTAAGGTCTCCTACCGGCTGGATCGATGGAAGGTAGGAGCATCCCCTTTGAAACGGGGCAGTGGTAGTTGCCACCATGCTGTTTTTTCGTTTATTTTTGTTTAACTCTGCTGTAAGTTGTAAATACCATTTTCTTTAAAATACGTCTTCCTACACTTTAAAACTTATGTCACCTCTCTGCTTTTGAGCCAGCAATCCTCCAGTCGCTTTTTGCTCATTTCCACCGCAGATTTATTTAGATGACTATTGTTATCTCCAAACCCTAAAGCCTCAGGAAGAGTGACTGTGCCTGCATTGACATCGGGAAGGATACCATAACATTTTATAATACGGTGTTCTATTGTTTCTACAGATTTACCACACACAGCACATGTGTCATCTTCGTTAAATTTCTTTTTTAGCGGCGCGTTTTAAGACACCCTGACCTAGCTTCAAAGAGGAGGGCACTGCCTCTTGAGTTATCATAAAACGTTTCCTTCCTGATCGGCCTTTTCCAGCATCGATATAGTTCGACACTATGCTTCTTTTTCATTGAATTTATCCAACTTTAACCTTCGATGTTTCTAACCTGTCTTTTAATGCTCTTTCTTTCTCCTTCCTCGTCTCTGTCAAACTTACTGGCCGGCTTTCTCGTTCGTTTCCGCCCCTGTGTGTCAACGCTCTTTCTGTACAGGTACTTAAATACCTTAGCTGCCCACCTGTTATAATCCAATTTCCTCAGGCGTTCTTCGTATAGGACTTTACTCTCAGCTTCCCGTGCTTCGCCCGTTGCCCAGCCCATATCCCCTGTACTGCCTCGTTTGTGGTTTTCCCGTGGGCACCTAGTGCTAATCTCCCAACAATTCTCTGATTTACTTCTAATCGCGACTGAACTTCAGCCCTTAAGCATAGAACCGCATTCCCGAAAATAAGCCCCGGCACCATTATTCCTTTCCAAATACCTCTGAGGACTTCATACCTGTTGTAGCCCTCCAATGCCGTATGTTTCATCACCCCGGCATCTATTCGCCCTTTTGCTATGAGAGACTGTTCGTGCTTTTCCATGTACATATGCCCTTCGTTTACCCATACCCTGAGTTATTTGTATTCGGCCACTCGGGGTATTTCATGGCCTTGTACTGTAAGCTCCTGATCAGTTGTGCCGTTGAAAACCATCACACCCGACTTAGTTGCACTAAAACTGAAACTTAGACGGTCTCCTTCGTCTCGACAGCAATTCACCAAAGTTTGCAAATCTTCCTGGCTATCTGCTAACAGTACAATATCGTCCGCGTACTTTAAACCCGGTAGTCGTTGCTCAACAACCTTTCCGCCTAATGTGTGCGACAGATCATAACCTAGATTTCTTCCTTGTAGCCTTCTATTCATACTTATTTATTTATTTTATTTATGTACATAATGCAGACCACAGTTAGGTCCAAGCAGGACGGGCACTGTACAGAATGAGTGAATCAGAAAAATCACATGCCAACTTGCAGTTTACAAAAAAAACATGCATACAGTTACAAAGCATGGCTCATGTCAAATATGCCAATGTTGGTCCGTGGGGGGCAGAGAGTTCCAGTCCGCTATTGTGCGTGGAAAAAAATAAAATTTGAACACATTTGAGCGTGCGAACTATGGTGCTAATAGGCTGGTGCGATAGTGGCGGGTGCTTCTTGCGGGCTGAGGGAAAAGATATAATGACGGTTCAAGTCCCAACTTACGTTTGAGCAAGAGGGAAAGAAAATCTAAACGGGTACCTTCACTAACATGCCGTCTGCCACCTTAGTGAACCTTTTCGACGACACTCAAGGCGGGGGGGACACCATGAGACTGCATTATTTCGGAGGGTGAATCAGATTTGGAAAATTTGGAGAACACAAACCTAACTGCCTTCCTTTGTATTTTTTCAGTCTTCTTTATGTTGGAT
The DNA here is from genome assembly GCF_052857255.1 of Amblyomma americanum. Taxonomy (NCBI): domain Eukaryota; kingdom Metazoa; phylum Arthropoda; class Arachnida; order Ixodida; family Ixodidae; genus Amblyomma; species Amblyomma americanum. Next base: position 124,005,592 of record NC_135503.1, read on the forward strand.
GCCGTATGCGGATCCCAGACTACACACGCGTATTCGAGTTTTGGCCTGATCAAAGACAGATAACTAAGAAGCTTTACGTTGGGAGGGGAATTCCGAAGTTTGTGTCTCAGGAAACATAGTTTTCTGAACTCAGATGAACAGATGTTGTCAATGTGGGCGTTCCATGACAGATCATGAGCGATTGTCAAACCCAAGTACTTGACCGAAGTAACTTCCTTAAGCGGGGATGACCCAAGAATATATGCATGTTTTATCGGATTCCTTTTACGAGTAATGCAGAGAGAAACAGTCTTGTCCGGATTTAAAGCCCTCCCCCAACGACTGCACCAGTTCACTATATTAGTGAGGCTATTTTTCAGGTCTATTTGATGACGAGCACTCGAGTTTTCGCGAAATAACACACAGTCATTGGCATATAGTCTGATCTGAACACCGGGCACAACTTCATTGATAATATCGTTAATGTACAGTAAAAACAGTAAAGGCCTCAGGACGCTTCCTTGGGGCACACCAGACGCAACAGGAAGAAAGCCGGATTGTTGTCCACCAAGAGCGACGTATTGTTTTCGGTTATTTAAATAATCACTTATCCAAGAATAAAGAATATGCGGGAGGCGAATGGAATGTAGTTTTAATATAAGGCTGCTGTGTGGGACTATGTCAAACGCCTTGCTAAAATCTAAAAAGATTGCATCAATCTGACCATTAATATCTAGTACTGAGGCAAAGGAATGAACTACAGATACTAGCTGCATCACGGTAGAGTAACCTTTCCGGAAACCGTGTTGGAAATTATTTAGTACCGAATTACTCTAAAAAATTCGTTAATGCGGGTGGCGATAACATGCTCCATCATATTGCAGCAGGACGAAAGTTGATATAGGGTGGTAGTTTTTTAATACGAGTCGGTCACCTTGTTTAAAAATGGGCACAATTCGGGCTGTCTTCCATTCGCTTGGCACTTTCGCTGACGACAATGAGGTGCGAAACATAATAACAAGGAACTTGGCAACAGATTCGGCATATTTGTGGAGAAAAATGTTTGGAATATTGTCAGGGCTTATAAAGCATGAACAGCAGCGGTGATAGAGGAAAACATTGCCTTAATCCTTTGTGTACCTGGACAGTTGGTTGTTGTACTCTTATTTCCTTCCCATGTTATTTCAACTTCATTTTCTCGATATATTTCCTGTAGAAAATTAATAACCTCATGACTGACACCTTCACCTTTTAATATGTTCCAAAGGAGTTCCCTGTTCACGTTGTCGTATGCACCGCTTATGTCCAGGAAGGCTAAATACAGAGGTTTGTTTTCCGCCTTAGCTATTTCTATGCACTGGGTAAGCACGAACAGGAAATAATCTAAGCGTCTACCACTTCTGAACCCGTTCTGAAGTTCTCCGAGCATTCTATTACTTTCTACCCATGACTGCATTTTCATTTTCACCGCCTGCATCGCCTATATGTAACTGATGTTATCGTAATCGGTCGGAAGGATTTTATGTTCGTCTTATTGCCTTTCTCTTTATATATCAAATTCATTTTACTCTGCTTCCAGCTGTGCGGAATTTACTGATTTGTTACGACTGCCTCCAATGTTTTTATCAGCGTTTCCTTGCCTCTTGGGTCAAGTTCATTAATTAGCTTGATTGGAATTTCGTCGATCGCTGCGGACGCGCATCTTGGAATATTTGCTTCCGCCTTTTTCCAGTTAAGATTCGTCAGTTCCACGCTGTTTTCTATTGTGCTGTCCTGTGTTGCTCTCTCATTTGGCATGATTACTCTAACGTCTTTCTTAAATGACTCAGCTATAACTGATGAAATGTAGTTCACAGCATCATCTCCCTCTAAACATTATACGCTTATGATCGCTACCGAGGCTGTACTTCCCCTCTTCGTCTATTTTCATCATTGCGAGCTTGCTGTACATCCCCTGCGAGATTAAGCAGTAGTCAATGGTCGTTTGCCTGTTACGGGATACCCACGTGATTTGTCCCTCACACCTAGTTTCTCTGTTTACAATAACTAGGTTGTGTCGCTCACCGAAGTCTAGCGTCAACTTCTCATTACAATCTGTGTATCCATCCAGATCCCCGAAGTGACCATTCATGTCCCCCAACAGAATAATGTCGGCGTCTTCTCCAAACTGCTTTATATCGTCATTGAGACACGCAACTAGATCCGTGTTCTCTTGCCTGCATTTGTCCCCTGTCCCTAAATAAACTACTCCTAGCCATGTCCTTTTACCGGCAATTGTACCCGATACCAAGACATGTTCTTTGCAAGTTGACTTTATTCTTTGCCAATTTGTGCCTTGATGTATCAGCATACCTGCTCCTCCTCCCTTCCTCTTCGTTGTTGTTCTGTTTCTCCCTTCCCAGACGTAGCCATCAATATACGGTGGGTCTTCTAGATCCCTGAATGTGCCTCGCATAACGCGTATACACCTACTTCTTCGTCCTTCAACTGCTGTTCTATCTCTAACCACTTCGCTTTCTTTATACCGCTTTGCATGTTTATGTACCTGATCCTGGCGTTAAATTTATTTTTTGTAGTTTTCTTTTCGGACCTCCTAGTGGCCATTTTATTGGCATCAGCCGTCATTGCTACACTTTCTACTTTGCTTCTACCTACCCCTATGGCCTGATTCGCAGTGGAGCCCTAAAAAAGCTACTGCCCGGCCTGCCAGGCGTCACCCGATTTCAGCTCCTAGCCCTCCATTAAAGTGGATGCCATCTCGTGTAAAGCCTCCGCCAAAGCGTGCTCTATGCACTTCCCTGTTTATGTCTGCCACTTCAAAGCCTTTCTCCTGGCTTGACTTCCTTATCTCTCGATTAACAGCCACAACGTCCTTGGCAATTTCTTTGTTCCGTCCTTGCACTTCCGGCACTGTGCACACCACGATCTCGACTTGCTGTGCTATCGTCCTTAAATCGTCAACTCCCTACGCTAATCTTTCCACTACTTTTGCGACTTCACCATTCAAGACATCATTTAGCCCCGCAGCTATCACAACCAAACTGCGCTCTTCAACATTCTTAGAAAGTTCGTTTTTTTGTCTCTCTGAGTGCTGCGTTCATTTTCCTTTCTGGGAATACCCCGACTGCTACCCGCTTATCACCCTTTACACGCTTCATTATAGTTCTTTTGCACCTACTCATATTTAAGTCACCACCGATAAGCACTTGCGTATTCCCTTCCTCCATCCTAACTTCCGGATTATTATGCCGCCTCTTATCTGTGACTGCGCCCTCATTCCTGGAAGTTAGCTGGTTCCCCTTCTCTCCATCTCATCCAGACTTCCTAGCTGCCACGTGTGCGTAGCAGTTCCTGTCTGAACCTGCCTGACCTAATTCTTTATCGCTGTGTGTGCCAGCGCAGGCCCCTTTCACGTGGCTGGCGCTGGAATGTCCGCCAATGTGGCTTCGCTTGGCGGTGTCAGCCATTTTTGCCTCCAACACTTGACTAAGCTGTTCTTGAAGTTTCCGTTTCTCTGCCCTCTCTACCTGCAGCTCTTTTTCTAGGGCATCCATACATAGCGCTAGGCTGGTGTTCGCTTCGTCAGCCCTGTCCAGGCGTGCACTTAATACGCATCATTTGCACATAAAATCCGCGCCTTCGGCCTCCTCTGCAGATTCGAACCACGTTTCTTTCAAATTCACCGACGCCTCACACTCCTTGCATTTAACCTTCAGTTGCTTGACCATCTTAGCAGCACTCTATTATTTCTACCACAAAATGCTAGAAAAGAAAAAACCCTTGCAACCACGTGCTCAAATAAAATTCTGCCTACCGCAATGGCCAATCACCTAGAAAGGAATACTAACTGCCTGTCTAAAGCAGTTAAGTCCCAAATGAGCCCGGCAAATCAATAGCTGCCGGCCGGAAAACGCCCTGTCGTTAGGTCACTGACCTGCTCTTTGGCGAGCCCTTCACCTAACTAGCCTAAATCTAAGCTCTCAAAATATTATAGGAAAGAACTCATCGATTTGTCGTAGTCACGGCGCTCTCGCAGTCGTCCGTCCGTCAGATCCCGGTCACCACGCGTAATCCGAAGAGCACCGAAACAAGCGTCCGCACCGCACGGCTGTCAACGGAGATCAAAGCGCCATCTGTGGCTGCAACTAGAAAACAGTGCATCTCGCACTGAGACTTGTAGCGCCATCTACAATAGCATTGTAGAAACAGCCACCTGCCGCATGTCAATGATGACGTCACGGCCCAATATGGTGAATAGAGGTTTAACTATTTGAGTATGACGTCCGGAGACGAAATGGCTACATAGTTTCGGTTTCTCGAATCCAAGATAGCGGCCATTACAATTGTTTGTGCCTTCATATCTTAACAAAACACGTGTGGGGGCTAGTTGGTGAAGCATATTTTCTGGAAGTTCTTTATAGCGCTACAAAACACAAGGACACAGGAAGAAGCGCCCGTCCTGTGTACTTCTTCCTGTGTCATTGTGTTTTGTAGCGCTATAAAGAACTTCCAGAAAAAAAGCCCTCATATCTCTTCTTCCCCCTCCCCCTCACAAAAAATATCTTAAAACAAATAGGAAAACTGTCCCGTTATAGACAGCTATACATGCATACATTCGTTCCGCTATATATACTCCAACAACAACGGGCGCCCATCCGAGGACAGTTGTATACCGAATTTGGAAGGCAAATAAAACCCTATGGGTTGTGGTATAGAAATAAAACCACCCTTAAATAATAGCTAAACATTGTATACATGCACTTACTAATTGAAGCGTTACCATATCGCACCGCAAGCCGAATTCTGGGCCCACCTTGACCTCCCAAACGAAACAAATTCCGTTTGGGACGTATCTTGGCGGGGTGCAACTCGACAATGGGTAGACGTTCATCGTAATTTCTCTGGTAGATGGCGCTAGGGGTCGATCAGTCCGCTAGGCGGCGTGCGTGCACGCGCAGCCGAGCATGGTGGCAATCCACCCCGTCTCAAATGGTATTACATTCCGTTTCTCGAGACGAGCGTGGCGTTCTTCTTCGCTTTCTTAATCTAGTAAACCAAACAGCTAACGCTCGTTACTTCAACGTCTTCCAGTCGGTGGCGCTCTTTTTTTTATAGAAGATGCAGGTATTTTTTTACGGTTTGTGCGGTTCTTCATGGTGAGTTCACGGTATGGGACTGTGGTGTGCAGAGCAGTGTGTACCTTCCCCTCTGCACTGTGACGTCATAGATTTGTAACTGATTGTAGCTGTGAGGTTATCTCATCTCACTCGAGAGACCAAATAACCAGTGAACGCATTCTGCTTACCCTAACTTTAGATCTTCCTCACAGGTTGCGACCGGCTGTCGGCGCTTCTCCGTTTCCACCGACGTTTAGACTCATCCGGGTGGACGGTACAGAGCGAAGGCGTGTGGTCTTTGTACTAGGCTTGTCGGCAAAGGTATGGTGAATTTTGTTTTCGAAAATAGATTACGATCACGGGGATTTAGAGTGTTGACTCAACCACGCGCTTTTCGGTAAAGCTTGATAAGTGCCGCAACATCAATACCTATTGAATGAGCTACTTCTTGACGTGTGAAAGGTGGGCTTTTGTGTGTTGTACTCTGGCTGAGCAGCGATGGCGTAGAAGTAGAGCATCCGTCTCGCGTGCAAGAGGACCGGGGCTCGAATCCTGGTGCCGCGCAATTCTCCACCGGGTTTGAAAAAAAGATCCGCGTGTCGATAGAATTGCATCACCAGGCCTTGGGTGCGGCCTGATCTCGGTGAGCATAACCGACAACGCACTCCCTCACCTGAACAGGATCTGGTCAGCCTGGTTTAGTACCTAGCCACAACCTTCTATGATCAAACCGATTAACCGTTGGCCCTCAGTCCCAAGCGGCTGCGGAGCAACTGGCCACGGCGGCGGAAAGACCTGGGATGCAGCAGAGGGAGCTAATAATTTCTGGCTCCGTACAGGCCGCCATTGGAATCTGAACCTGGCAACGCTTAACGCTAGAACTTTATCTAGTGAGGCTAGTCTAGCAGTGCTGCCTGAGGAACTAGTGGGAATTAAATGGGATGTCATAGGGCTTAGTGAAGTTCGGAGGGCCGGTGAGGCGTATACATTACTAAAGGACGGACACATACTGTGCTATTGCGGATTAGCGGATAGACGAGAACTAGGTATGGGGTTCCTCATTTATCAGGATATAGCTGGCCACGTAGAGGAGCTCTACAGTATTAACGAGAGGGTAGCAGCTATTGTGATTAGACTCAGTAGGAGGTACAAGCTGAAAGTGGTGCAGGCCTACGCGCCCTCATCCAGCCATGATGACGAGACCGTTGAAAGTTTGTGTGAAGACGTGGAATCGGCAATGAATAAAGTAAAATCACACTACACTGTACTGATGGGCGACTTCAATGCGAAGGTGGGCAAGAAGCAGGCTGACGACCACGCGGTAGGTGACTATGGGATAGGCTCTAGAAATACCAGGGGAGAGTTATTAGTAGAATTTGCAGATAGAAATAATGTACGGTCATGAATACTTTCTTCCGCAAACGAGAGAACAGGAAGTGAACCTGGAAGAGCCGCAATGTTGAGACTAAAAACGAAATCGGCTTCATACTATGCGCTCAAGCTGGCATCGTTCAGAATGTGGCCGTCCTCGGAAAGGTGCGCTGTAGCGACCACAGAATGGTAAAGTCTAGAATAAGCTTAGACTTGAAGAGGGAATGGAAGAAGCTAGTAAAGAGGTTAGTGAAGAAGTTAGCGGTAAAAGGGAAAGTACAGGAATTCAGGATATCACTGCAAAACAAATTTTCGGCTTTAACTGAGAAAGACGATCTTGATGTCTATACAGTGAACGATAATCTGAGAGCCATCATTACGGAGTGCGCAGTAGAGGTAGGCGGTAGGACAGTTCGACAGGATACCGGAAAGCTATCTCAGGTGACGGAAGATCTCATCAAGAAACGCAAAGCATGAGGGCGTCTAGCCCTACCGAGAGAAAAGAACTGACAGAGCTATCGAAGTTAATAAATAAGCGCAAGGTAGCCGACATAAGGAAGTTTATTATGGAGAGAATCGAGCATGCTCTAAAGAGCGGAGGTAGACTAAATACGGTGAAGAGGAAACTAGGCATAGGTAAAAACCAGATGTATGCGCTGAGAGACAAGGAGGGCAATTTCATTAGCAATACGGATAAGATAGTTAAAGCAGCCGAAGAGTTCTACACAAATCTGTACACTAGCCAATGTAATCATAGCGTTAATGAGAGAAACAGTAGCGCACAGCAATGTGTCGTCCCGCCAGTAACCAAAGAGGAAGTAAAGAAAGCCTTAGGAGCAATAGAAAAGGGAAAAGCAGCTGGGGAGGATCAGTTAACAGCAGATCTGTTGAAGGATGAAGGAGAGATCGCTCTAGAAAAACTAGCCACCCTGTATACGCACTGCCTTATGACCTCAACCGTACCAGACGCTTGGAAGAATGCCAACATTATCTTAATTCATGAGAATGGAGACGCCAAGGACTTGAAAAATTATAGACCGATCAGCTTACTATGTGTTGCTTACAAGGTATTTTCTAAGGTAATTGCTAATAGAGTCAGGGCAACCTTAGACTTGAATCATCCAAATGATCAGGCAGGCATTCGTAAAGGATATTCCACAATAGATCATATTCACACTACACGGATCCGCTAGGTGGCGCCGCCCTGTTTAGCTGGCTGCCTATCGAGCTCCGCTTTCACCTGCCCCTGGCCTAATCCAGGGCTTCGCCCGCCCCTGGATTTCCTCTCCATCGTTTCCGGAAGGCTTCCGAAGCACGTGGATACCATCGGCATCACGGCCCGCTGCCGGGCTGGCCCTTCAAGCGCCTCCAAAAGTCTGAAGCAGCGCGGCGCCTCGCTAGCCCTAACGCGCCGCGCCTGCACCTCTGCAATGCAGCGTCTGACGAAGCCCCTGCAGCCCAGACCCACTGATGCCGCCACCGCGGGGCCTACTCCAACCGCCCACGCCACCGCGCAAAATCCTGTCGCAACCAACACTGTGAGCGACGCTGGGAGCTCCGGTTCGACGGCCGCGGCGCAGCCGACAGCGTTCGTCGTCGCCGCAGCGTCCACTGCTCGCCAAGTCCACGCTCTAAGAGACGTCAACACCTTTGGGCCCATAGACGCGTCGCAGCCGCCTGCGTTCGTCGACGCCGCCGGTGCCGCCGCGCCTACACCAGCCACATTACCCGCTGACACCAAGACCTGCAGCCCGGCACCAGCGTCGCAGATTGCGCCTCAGGCTGACGATTCGTCGGCAGACATGGACTTCATGGCGTCCCCGGTAGACGACACTCCATCCCTGGAAATCGGCTGGAGCACCATCGGTGCCAGCCGTAAGCCTGCTTCCGCCACCCGACCCCGCTCCGAGCTCATCACTGTTGGCATACAACTCCCTCCTGGTACCCTCAATCCCAAGCTGCCTCTCTACGACGTGCTCGCCGCAGTCACCTCCGCTGCACAACTTTCCTCCAAGACCAGTGCAGACATCACCCTTCAGGCCAAGCCAGCCCAAAGCCTTGTGTTTTTAAAAACTCATTCTCCTCTCACCGCCCACCTCCTACTTTCTATCACGCACCTTCACCTTCACGGTAAGCCTGTCAGCATCAAAACTTATTCCCCCCATCCTCCCATCTCATGCCTCGGCGTCATTCATAACGCCGGTGGCCACTTCACTCCTGATGAGCTCATGCATGACCTAGAATCTTTCAAAACAGATATTCTCGCTGCTCGCATGATGGGATCCACTCAATCAGTGCTCATAACGTTCGCTGGTACCGTCATCCCCCACTTTGTATATTTCAAACGCGTTGCCTTCCGGTGCCGTCCTCATAAACCTAAGCCTCCCACCTGCACCCGTTGTCTCACTCTAGGCCACCGCGCCCACCAATGCCCCCAGCACAGCGTTCCGGCAAAGTGCCGTCGCTGTGCTGCTCCTCTACCCGCTGACCCTTCCGCTCATGTGTGTGCCCAGCCCTGGTGCGTTCATTGCCAGGTGAACACCCACCCCTCCCTCGACCCCACTTGCCCCTTCCTCCTTGCTAAACAACGCGAGTGTGCTAAAGCTGCATACCTCCGACGCCTAGCTTTGCGCCGGGCCACTCAACCCACCACCCCCTCCTCCTCCTCCCCTCCTCCTCCTCCTCCTCCTCTAATCATGAATATCCATCAGCTCCGATCACGTCACCACCAGGCTCCTTTGCCGCCATAGTTAAAGGATCCTCGGTGCCAGCGTCCCTCTCTTCCACTACACCACCCTCTCCATCCTTGACTGACGCGAGCCGCTCCTTCGACCTCCGGCTCGCAATGCTGGAACGCCAGCAGCGAGAGCAGCAGCGCATTTCCCACGATCTACAACAGCAGATACATGCCTTGACTCAAACCCTCCAGACAACCACCTCCTCTCTTACCTCCCAGCTTAACAAGCTAAATGAGCACCTTGCCACGTTCCCCACTCCCTCCTCCAGCGCCCAGGTCGCCCCTTTGGCTGACCTTGTCGAAACCACCACACAGGCACATCACACTCGCTTGGTTCAGCTGGAAACTTCGGTTCTCCAGATTCTTACCACCCTCCAAGCACAATCAAAGCAATTGGAATCTTTCACATCTATGCTCCAATCCGTCCATGAGTCACTGCCCCCGGCAAAAAAGAAGGAACGCGTACCATCGCGTTCCTCTCCACTCTCATAATGGCGTTTGGCGAGGACCTCGAAATTGTGCAGTGGAACTGCCGAAATCTTTGCCACAATAAGACCCCCCTCCACCAGTACCTACTCACCCGCCCCTCTCTGCCTCATTTTCTCCTTCTCCAGGAGACCCGGACGGCCCGCAATGTCCCAGGCTACCGCGCCTACCATGCCACTACGGCCACGCCACTTGCGTCTATTTATGTACGCAGTGACGTGCTCGTAGAGCAAATTGACATCCCCTCCACCCTCCTTAAATATTTAGTTTGTGTGGTTTATTACCACCCTTCTTCCCGCATCTCACTCGTCCTTTTGTCTTTTTACAACCCCCCTGTCACTTCCTCTTTATTCTCTGCTCTGGGCAAATTCCTTCACTCTCTTCCTTCTACCTCCCATCTCCTCTTTGGTGGTGACTTTAATGCCCCTCACACACTCTGGGGCTACCCACAAACCCTCAAACCCGGCCGCCTCCTGCATTGTCTGGCCCAGGAACGCCACCTCACCCTTCTTAATACTCCTGGCTCTCCTACTCGAGCGGGCATTGCCTCACAACGCCCCACGACACCCGACCTCACTTTCTCTCGGGGTTCACTTTCCTTTCACTGGCAGGTGACAGCCGAAACTCTTCTAAGTGACCACTTTCTCATCCATATCACCACCTCTCTTTCCCACATCCCTCACTGTCATCCGGTTATTCACACTGACTGGCATGCTTTTCGCACTAATCTCGCCTCCGACTCCTTTCAATCCTACGACGACTGGACGTCGCGCATCTCTGCAGCGCTCACGTCCAGTAGCCGTCGCGTTCGCTCTCGTTACCCAATCCAGGACCCAGATCCATACCTTATCCGTTTATGGCGTCGCCGTAAACGTCTTAAACGCTCCTTTCGTTCCCAACCACACAATGCCCAACTTTCCTCCCGGATCACTGCTCTGCGGGCTGAGATCGTCGCCCACTGCGCCTCCCTCGAGCACTCTCGTTGGAGTGCTCTTTGTGATGGCCTTGATTCTGCATTGCACTCGCGATCCGCATGGTCTCTCTTTAAATCCCTCCTTGGCAATAAGCCTGCCCTTGCTCCCACTCTAGCTAAAGCCCTCACTCAGGGGACTCCCTCCGAAGTTTTTGATCAACTCGCCTCTCTCTACATCCCGCCCCCTCTGGCACCCTCCTACCCGGTGTACTCAGGTGGACCTAACCCCGATCTGGACCAATGCTTCACTCTCCGGGAGCTCGAATCTGCTCTGGCTGCTAATTCTACACGCTCGGCTCCCGGTGAGGATGCCATTACATACACCACACTTCGTAACCTTCCTGACTGCGCCAAAGAATTCCTCCTTGAAATCTACAATGAGGCCTGGGAGAGCGGCTGCTTGCCGAGCTCCTGGACATCCTCCCTTATTTCTATGATTCCAAAGCCGGGCAAACCTCCCTCTCTCTCTAACCTCCGCCCAATCTCCCTGACGTCGTGCGTTGGTAAGACCCTTGAGCGAATGGCTCTGACTCGCCTCTCTGATTTTCTTGAGGCACGGGAATTTTTCCCCCATTCTCTCATTGGCTTCCGACGCCGTGTCTGTGCACAGGACATGTTTCTGATTCTCCAGCAAACGTTCCTGTCCCCTACACCCACTCAAATTTACGCACTTGTGACTGTCGATGTTCGCAAGGCCTTTGACGGTGTTTGCCACGATCACATCCTTTCTCAACTCGCCTCTTTGGATTGTGGCTCCCGCATGTACTCCTATATCCGCTCATTCCTCTCTAAACGTGTGGCTCGCTTTCGTGTAGATACCCACTTGTCTAACCCACACCACCTCACCCGTGGCACTCCTCAAGGTGCTGTTCTCTCTCCTACCCTTTTCAATCTCGCTATGGCCCCTCTCGCCTCCCAGCTAGCTGAAATTCCCGACCTGCATCATATATTTTACGCCGATGACATCACTCTCTGGTGTTCATCTGGCTCTCCCGGTCACGTACAGGACACCCTGCAACGTGGCCTAGATCTCATCGACTCCTTTCTCACCACCGCTGGCCTCTCTCCTGCTCCTGAGAAATCCGAGCTTCTCCTTCTCAACCATTCCTCCTACCAGCGCTCACACAACCACTTCGTCTCTCTCCACCTTTCTGGCTCTCCCATTCCTGTCGTCACACAGTGCAAAGTTCTTGGCTTCCCTTTGCATGCGGCTAAGAATGTGCAAGCCCTCCACCGCGCTGTCACCACCTGCCACTCTGTAACTCACCTCCTGCGGCGCGTGGTCACTCGACGCTCAGGTCTCCACGAGGCTCACGCGTGCCGCGTTGCCCACGCGCTGGCCCTCAACAAAGTCTTGTACTTTGCACCCTACGCTTCCTTCAATCAGACTCAACTTAACACTCTCGAGACTGCCCTTGTGGGCCTCTACAAGGCAGCTCTCAACCTCCCTATCACTACCTCTACCACTAAGCTCTTTGCCACAGGCCTCTTCCATCCTCTTCGTTCTCTTCTCAGTCTCCATCGTGACTTGCAACTTTCCCGGCTTTCCCTTACCCGTCAGGGTCAGTGGTTATTGACTCAAGCGGGTATCTCGCCCATTCCAATCTCCCCGTTTACCTCTCCTATTCCCACCCCCGCTCCCAATCTTCGTATCCTTCCCCTCCCGACCAACATGTCCCCCGTCCTGCACGCCGGACGTCGTCACGCGGCCGCACAGCACCATTCCCCTCTCTTTGATACCCAGGGTGTAGCTTACACGGATGCCTCCTTCGTGGCTCCTCGAGGTTCCTGCGGCTACGCCCTGTACCATCCACACCTCCCTGCTCCTGAAACCCACACCAGCGGGCCGTATCTACACCCTCCAGACGCATTGTCCCTCGAGGTCCTCGCCATTGCGCATGCCCTCCAGTCATTTGCCCTCCTTCCCTCTCTCCAAGAGTACACAGTCTATTCAGACTCACAAGCCGCTATACACCACATACAGAAACGCACCCTGACCCCTTCTCTCCAACAGGAGGTCGAACGAGCGGTCTCCGCACTGCAGCCTTCCATCGTTTTCCTCCGCTGGGTCCCTGGGCATTCAGGGATTGACGGCAATGAGCTGGCTCATCAGCTCGCCCGCGACACACTTTTCCGGGCACCGTTGATCCCCTGGCCCAAGCCCTCGGAGAACGGTGGGAGGCTCACCCTTCGCCGCACCATAAAAGAGGTCTACCTTGAGCTCCGCCTCGACAAACGCCTTTACCCTCCTCCTCATCCATCACCCACGGTGCCGGAGTCTCGCCTTCTTCGGCACATTCAGATGAATGCAGTTATCACCCCGTCCCGCCTCTTCCTCTATCGCTATCGATCGGACCCTTCTTGTCCCAACTGCCCCTGCATCTATGCGGACCTGGCCCATTGCCTCTTCTATTGCCCGGCTGCTCAGCAGTCGGGTTCCTTCCCCCCACCCTTTCTATCCATCACCACCTGGCTCGACTGGCTTGGCGCTGAAGGGGAAGAAGAACAGCGACTTCTGGTCGCCCAGGCGGTCGACATGCTCGGCCTATAAATTATGGTCGAATAAAAGTCTTTACTACTACTACTACTACTACTACTATTCACACTATCAATCAAGTGATAGAAAAATGCGCAGAATATAACCAACCTCTATATATAGCCTTCATTGATTACGAGAAAACATTCGACTCTGGAATCCTCAGCAGTCGTAGAGGCATTGCGTAATCAGGGTGTAGAAGAGCCTTATGTCAAAATACTAGAAAATATATATCGCAACTGCACAGCTATCGTAGTCCTCCATAAAGTCAGCATAAAATTCCAATAAGAAATGGCGTCAGACAAGGAGACACGATCTCGCCAATGCTGTTCACCGCCTGTTTACAGGAGGTATTTCGAGGCCTGAATTGGGAACAGTTGGGAATAAGAGTAAATGGATAATACCTAAATAATCTGCGATTCGCTGATGACATTGCATTTCTGAGTCACTCAGGAGGTGAACTTCAAATCATGATCAATGAGTTAGACAGGCAGAGCCCAATTATGGGTCTAAAAATTAACATGCAGAAAACCAAAGTAATGTTCAACAGTCTAGCAAGGGAACAGCAGTTCACAATTCGCAGTGAGCGCCTGGGAGTGGTAAAGAATACTACTTAGGGCAGGTAGTGACAGTTGATCCGGATCATGAGGGGGAAATAATTAGACGAATGAGAATGGGGTGGAGCGCATATGGCAGGTTCTCACAGATCGTTGATGGCAGTTTAATAATATCCCTAAAGAGAAAAGTGTACAATAGCTGTACATAGCTGTATCTTATCGGTGCTCACCTACAGGGCAGAAACGTGGAGTTTAACGAAAAGAGTTCAGCTTAAGTTAAGGACAACGCAGCGAGCCATGGAAAGAAAAATGGTAGGTGTAACGTTAAGAGACCGGAAGCGGGCAGTGTGTGTGAGGGAACAAACACGGGTTAATGACATCCTAGTCGAAATCAAGAGAAAGAAATGGGCTTGGGCAGAGCATGTCATGCGAAGGCTAGATAACCGTTGGTCCTTAAAGGTAACGGAGTGGATTCCAAGAGAAATTAAGCGTAGCAGGGTACGGCAGAAGGTTAGGTGGGCGGATGAGATGAAGTTTGCAGGCTGAGGGTGGATGACGCTGGCAAAAGACAGGGTTAATTGGAGAGACATGGGAGAGGCCTTTGCCCTTCAGTGGGTGTAATAAGGCTGATGATGATGCCGATAATGATGATGATGACTCTGGTAAAAACTATGAATGAAAGCTTTCTTCTATGAACTATGGAAGCTTTCTTCAAAGGTGAAGTTTGAGTTCCCGTGGCAGTGTGCAGAACTGCACTTTGTTCTTGCGCCAGGCAACTGTGTGTCTCCTAAAGCATCTTAAGATCACAAAGAAGGAAGGAAAATATTATGCAGTAGCATAGAAGCCTCGCTTGAGCAAAAACCAATCATCCGCCGTAATCGTCGTAGTCACCCCTAAGGGCTGTGATATAAAACTTCAGGATTAGAATAGAATTAGAATAGAGAAACTGAATTAATTTCACGCAGCATTTCCCAACGCGCCTAATGAAATACTTGCCTTATATCTTTCGATTTTAGCACCATATTGCTCGGTGAGACGTTTCTGGCACTAACATTATGGGCCCCCAGACTTCTGCTCAAGTTCGGGCCTAGTTGCTTTAGAATCGACGTGAGATCTAGCACAGAACTGCTAGTCGTAAATTCAGTCGACAATAAATCCGGAGTCGAACCATCAACCAGCACGTGCATGCCCTACTGAAAAATGTAGAAGAGATATGTACAAGACTTCTGTAGGTAATTATTGTTGCACAGACGTATTCGATCTAACGCTTACGCGATCGTACGGCTATGCGATCGTATGCCTATGCGATCGTGCGCCTATGCGAACGTACGCCTATGCGATCGTATGCCTATACGAACGTAAGCCTATGCGATCGTTCGCCTGAGCTATCGTTCCTCTGCGTGACTGCAGACGTACAGGGGTGAGCAGCTCTGTCTAGAGTGCGCCGACAATGCTCAGCGGAGCAAGTCAGCACCATCTAACGGTAAGCTCTGGGTTTGTATGAGTCCCGTGCGCAGGCGCAGCAAAACCAGAGCGATGCCTGCTCATCGCTTCCTTGTCCAGCCCCCGCCTTGCGTTTCATGTCGCCAGGGCCGCGCAGCCTGCATTTGTGATGCTCCGGTGGTGGCCAGGGCGTCGCCATGCCGCCGTGTTTCACGCGTGTAACAAGACGGCCAGGCAAGGAAGCGCCAGTGATAGTGGATCATCGCGCGTTTCTGCATCCAAGTTCCTAGATCTGTACGAATGCCCACTGTGGTGTCCTTTGTAGCTGATAACAGAGCGCAAAGACACGCTATCAAACAATACGCCTGCAACGCAGCGTGCGTGTGGTGCACAACCTTATACGGGCAAGACGAAAACAGACATCAAACAGCCAACTAGACCCAATACACGCGCACTCAGCCTTGTGCATGTTTTAAATGCGCGATCACACGATATCCCTTTCACTTGCTTGCCAATAGCCGCCTCGTGATTCGCACTAAACGTGGTCGTTTACCGGCCGCTGCTGCAAATTATTCAGCACAGCCCTGGCGGCGTGAAGCGTAAGCACTTAGCGGCAATGAGGCTGAGAACCCATGAGCAGGCACCGCTTTATTTTGGCCGCGCCTGCGCACGGGACGCATAACTAAAATCCAGAGCCTAACGTTAGATGGCACTGCCTTGCTCCGCAGGGCACCATCGGCGCACTATAGACAGGGCTGCTCACCACTTCACGCGAAGTGTACGACACATACATGAAGTTTGCATGATTGCATATCTCACGTCACAAAACTAAAGCTGGTAATGTTGCAGAGCTATGTATTATGACCTGTTGTAGACTGGTACTGCCCTGTACTGCAAAAATGGCTTGTAAAGGTGGACACACGACGTACCGTTGGCCACTTTGTACCAGGTGTCAGGTGAAGTCCAATTTAATTCCGCTTTGCGAGATTCGCGTGTGGCCTGCGCACAGAGAAAGGCCGCAGGCATGTATAACTGGTCTAATCCACTTATATCCACCTGCCACAGTCTTCACCTTTGCACATGGCAATAAATGGATTAGGCATGCACAGGGCCCTCCGTTGCGAGTTGCACCATCATCACTGTCCAGGTGCGAACCTCAAGGAGCGGAAAGAAATACTACATGACGCCTGGCCCATGCAAGGGCAATGGTCCCTTTTTTAATCGACCTCAACCTTTGGTATTTGAACAAATAATGCTTTGCAAATCTGCATCGTAAGCTTGTCGCATTACTGATGTGCAAGAAGGTTGCTGTTTCAAAGCTTATCTTGGACAATTCCAGTGCTTCGGACGTCAGCCTCCTTTCTTTACGGCACATCCCGAAGCTGCTCTCCTCCCTTAGGATGCTTCTTGCTGGCATAGCCTTGCACATATACACCATAGGGCTATGTAAATAAATCATACAAACCAGAAAACAAATTGAAGTCACGTTACCAAGAAGGACAAAAAACCTCGGTATGCAACTGAAAAAATTTTTTCTATATTTTGTCCCTCTTCGCAGAGAAGCAATTAAGCACAGGCCACTAAAGTGGTTTACTAGCCACTGATTTTTACGGACAAATCGATGATCTTCAGCATAATGCGCACTTTGTGTTTAGAATGGCAACGAGCAGGCACCCAAAGTCTGGACTCTTGGATGGCAGTTAAAAAAGGCGTCCAGAACGCCCCAGAGCGTTCCAGCGACCTGGCAGTTATTCTCTTCTTCGCCAGCTTGGCAGTGAAAACGATGAAAAAGATTTAACACTCCCGGCCGCGAACTATATATCACGCGTTCAGCTCCAGGGGCACAAGCTTCTCTATGGCTCTAGTCTGCGCGGTGTGTGGGGAATCTCCGAGGTTTTCTCTTGATGAACATTCTTCATCTTGCTATGATCATTATTAGGGTCAAGCATTTTCTTTCTACGATGATGTAGCTCAGCTTCAAGAGCCTTCTGGCCAGGACTTCTGGTTGAAGACGAAGCCTTGCACTGTTGGCATGCCTGCTTTTCATGCACGGCTCTTGATTCGAGTTATTCATTTCGGGCCCCTGACTATACCCCTATTTTTGTCGCCGAGTTTCTGGCCATTGAGTTGGCCTTAATTTGAATTCCCTGCATTATATCTCCGGTTATTATACTTTCAGACAGCCTTTCCGTCTTGACAGCGTTCGAAAAATCGAGGAATACCCCTATGAGCCGTTCCCTTCGATTTTTTCTTCCACCACATATTACAGAATTTCGTTTTCACTGGGTCCCTGGGCACTGTGGCGTTGTTTCTAATGGGAGGGCTGATTTTTTTGCTGAATCCGCCCTTGGGGGACCTATTGTTCCATTCGTCCCTAATGCTGTCTTCTTGACTGCAGCACACTTCCAGCGATTCCAGCGTCTCCACTACTTAAGCCATGAGCCTCTCCTTGCTGTAGCGGATTTTCAACACCTGGCATTTCCTTGGAGTGTGCGGATGTGCAGTTCGAGGAAATGTGAGGTGTCCATCAATCTCTTGCGTTGCAGAATACCGCGACTAAATCTCTATTTATGTCGATCAGGGTTATCGCTGACCAACCTTTGTGAGTCTTGTGGCGAAATAGCGTCAATAGTTCACTTTTTCCTCTTTTTCCGACGGCTCGCTTCTCTCCGCAGAACATACTTGGAGATCCCCCTCGCTCGAATGGGGCTCCCCCTATCTATTCCGATCCTACTCTTCTTTGTGGCAAGCGCCAAGGGATATATATGCCTTGAAATCTGTGTGCGATTTTATTCACGGGTACATAATTGCATCAGGTCGATTCTTATGCTAAAATGTGAATTCACAGCTTTTTCATTTCGTTTTTTTCACCTTTTTTCATTCAAATTTGCGTCTTCACAAAATTATCCAATTACTCCACTCCTTACCCATGTGGGCGTTTGTATCAACAATGTACCCTGGCCAATCCCCCACCGTGGGTACGTGCCATTCAGCCAGGGGCCATCATCATCATCATCATCATGCAAGGACGCTCGCAGAATCTTGTCGCGCTCCAGTGCAAATTTCTCTTTTTTCCAGATGCTTCCGCCGACCGCATTCAGCAGAATTCTCCCTTTGCAGTTGCTCTAGCTTAGCCCTTCAGGCACTCTCATGCCTACAGAAGATCGGCCACTTGCTCCATCTTCGAGGGTATTAAGACTACATCATCATCAGCCTGACTACGTCCGCTGCAGGGCAAAAAACTTTACCGTGTGTCTCCAATTAATCTGGTCCTTTCCCAGCTGGGGCCACCGCATCCCCTTATCTTCTTAATGTCATCCGCCCACCTAACTTTCTGCCGCCCTCTGCTAAGCTTGCCTTCTCTTGCAATCCTCTCCGCTACTCTTAGAGGCTCTGAAAGAACTTCCAAGGAGAGCACATCAACTCGCTTAATCACTGCATTGCGTTATCATAAAAATCTGAGCCAAATAATACATGTCTACACAGCGGGGAGGACCCGAAAACATGAGCGAAAGTTGGTAAGCACTTTCCGGCGACTTTTGCATCGTCGCAGCCTCTTCCGTCGCTCGCAGCTGCATATACGAGAAATGGCGATTGGTTACATTCTTTCAGGCATCAGGCAGCTACCAAGGCCCTGGCGAATAAGCCTCATAGCTCCGGAGAGTGAGGAAGCTCTGCCCGCGGAGAAGTGCTCACCTTCCAGCCTGCAAAAACTGACAACAGGATAGAGAAAGACACGAAGACGATGACAATGAAATTCTGACTTCAAATAACTCAGCTTCTACAAAGCGCATAAAAAAATTCTTGCTGGACAATACACCCCACGTATACCACAACTTTATTAACGGCCCTTTCAGAGCCCCTTTAAGGACCAGCGTCTATCTTGCCTTCGCATTACATACCCTGCCCAAGGCCATTCATTCCTCTTGATTTCGACACGAGTGTCATCAATCCGCGTTTGTTCTTTCCCCTACACCTATCAATTTTATTTCCACAACTCGCTGCGTTGTCCTTAACTTAAGCTGAATCATTTTCGTAAACCTGCAAGTTCCTGCCCCATGGGTAAGTACCGGTAAAATACAGCTGTTGTATACTTTTCTATTGAGCGATATTGGTAAACTGGGTTTCATAATCTGAGAGAACCTGCCAGATGCGCTCTAACCCATTCTATTTATTTCACCCTCGTAATCCAGATCTGCAGTCACTACCTGCCCTAAGTGCCCGCATTCCCTTACCACTTGCACTAATTCGCTACCAACTGTAAACTGCTGTTTCGTTGCGAGACTGTTGAACATTACTTCAATTTCTGAGTGT
Organism: Amblyomma americanum; assembly: GCF_052857255.1. Lineage (NCBI taxonomy): Eukaryota > Metazoa > Arthropoda > Arachnida > Ixodida > Ixodidae > Amblyomma > Amblyomma americanum. The sequence continues at coordinate 124,025,105 of NC_135503.1, forward strand.
TTAACATTACTAAGAATACATCCAGTTGATGTTGATGTTCTGCTCTTACTTGACTGTGATCTTTGACGCTGTTCTGGCGAAATTTCTCATGCTCATTATATTGTGCTCGCATTTGTCCTAGGTCTCCCGTTTGTTTCTCAAGTTGTTTGTCCACCTGGTTCTTTCTGCCTTTCGGCAATTAGTACCTTGATTGTTTCAAACAAGCAGTGCTGCATCAGTGAGGCCTTCTGGTCGGCATGTTCAGATTCAAGCTGACGTGAGAGGTTACAACTTGCCTCCTGGTCACGATGATTATGGTGAGCATGGGATGATGCAGCACTAGATGATACCAGCAAATCTAACACTCTGCTGGCAGTTCCCCTCTCAGGATTCCGCAAATAAAACCCTTGGCGTAGCTGGTCCACCTGAGCCCCCAGTTCATGATTTTCCCGTTTGAGAGCTGCAGCCTCCTTTTTTGCCGCTGCTAGACGGGATCTCGGCAGACGAGCTTTCTCTCATGTCTTGTTGCGTTCGGTCACCACTTTTTCTACTTCTCACGGCAGTTGGCTGTGCAGTCAGAGTTCTTCAGCTGAGCTGTCCAAGCACGTGACGTTTGCAGCAAGCCCCAGCAGCGTAGGCAATCGGCCCAATAATAAAAATTCATTGGCAAAGGCCGGTTCTATAAAGGACCAAAATGAAACCAGCCATTTCCAATACTGAACCGATTACCTGTGCTGCCTGGGGGACGCACGACGAGGATCCGATGGAGGCACATACAGTACTGTCGATGTTTACTGTGTCGTCGCTTATACGTGTCGTCCGGGTCGCACCAGCGTCGCACATAAGTGAAGCGTGCCGCCCCCGCAGGTGTTGCAGGTAATCCTGCCAAGACAGTGTCGCTCTCGGTGCCCGCTTGTGCAGCGAAAGCATGGCATATGGCACAGGTTGTTTCTTTTCCGGAAGAGGAAGTTCGGTGGACTTGCAAAACGCACAGGTCTCGGCGATCTTTGAGTACTGGCCAAGAGGAACTGCGGACGCTGGCGTTGAATAACGCGCTTTACGTACACGCTGTATGAGTACTGTTACCGGGTCTGTGATGGGATTACCTGGTCTCTGCGATCCTGGTAGGCAGTTTTCTCTAAGCTGTCGATATCAATTTCCAGGAACCCCAGCAAGCGATCCAGCTCGGACGCCGTCGGAGCGACGTCTTGGTCTTCAGTTGCACATGATCTTTGGTACTGAAGGACCATGGTGCGCGGTAGCGTACGGAGAAGAATGTGGCAGAGCATCGGAGGAAAATTATGTCTTGCGCACACCCAAAGTTTCTAGCCCTCTGATGTTGATCAGTACTTGGTCGTGGAGCTTCGGAGTCCCGTCGTATCGGTCGGCGAACGAATGGGTGGCAACGTGCTAATCCTGGAGAAATGCTCCTGCTGCAAACGTGTCTCGTCTCTGAAGCGTTTCTTAAGCATTGAAACTGCGTGATCGTATAATGCATCGGTTGTGGGGAGGCTCAGAGGCAGCTTTTTCAAGAAAGGACGGTGTGCGATTCGGTGCTTTGAGCGTTGGCACACTTGTGAAAGCCTGGAATTGTTTGGTGCGACAAACATTTAGTAACATTTATAGTTATTGTTTTGAGAGCTCTTCCTGCATCCTTTATTACCCTTACATAGCCGATTTCTATAAAGCACATATGCGTACGAAAGATTCTACATGGAAGAAAAACAGTTTTTACGGTGTTTTTATGCTTTGCGCCAACCAACCTGCCAATTCCTTGAATAAACAGAAAACTAGTCTCTTGGTACCGTCTCTTGAAAAAATGCGTCCGCAAGGGAACTAAAGCTAATCGTTCGTAAAAACGAATCATAAAAAACACAGAGAAACGTTCTGAAATAAGCTTTATAATTGCGGACTGCTTCACTGCTGGTTTCTGGGGGTTTAACGTCCCAAAGCGACTCATGCTATGAGAGACGCCGTAGTGAAGGGCTCCGGAGATTTCGACCACCTGGGGTTCTTTAACGTGCACTGACATCGTACAGTACACGGGCCTCATAATTTCGCCTTCATCGAAATTCGACCGCCGCGGCCGGGATCGAACCCGCGTCTTTCGGGCCAGCAGCCGAGCGCCATAACCACTCGGCCACCGCGGCGGGTCTACTTCACTGCATAGTTGCGGGCAGTAAGTGGAAATTTGGGCAAACTTGAAAGCCCCAGGTACATTATTTTTGGTCGTCATTATCTTTAAAATCGTGCACTGTAGTGTTTGAAGCTTTTAGCATGTTTGCAGTGCCTAGTGTTCATGAGACGCGTGATGAAGCCTGTTGGTGTGATAGAGTATCTGCTGCGACTTTTGTATACGCAAGAAGTGTGTACTCACTCGGCTAACAGTTGCTGAATGTGGTTTCGAAAGTACTGCACAGAAAGAATTTTTTCGCAGCTACGCATGCAATGCGGCAATGAGAACGCACGTCGAATGGCAAATTTTCACTGTAAACATAAAACCACACACACACACACACACACACACACACACACACACACACACACACACACACACACACACACACACACACACACACACACACACACACACACACACACACACACACACACACACACACACACACACACACACACACACACACACACACACACACACACACACACACACACACACACACACACACACACACACACACACACACACACACACACACACACACACACACACACACACACACACACACACACACACACACACACACACACACACACACACACACACACACACACACACACACACACACACACACACACACACACACACACACACACACACACACACACACACACACACACACACACACACACACACACACACACACACACACACACACACACACACACACACACACACACACACACACACACACACACACACACACACACACACACACACACACACACACACACACACACACACACACACACACACACACACACACACACACACACACACACACACACACACACACACACACACACACACACACACACACACACACACACACACACACACACACACACACACACACACACACACACACACACACACACACACACACACACACACACACACACACACACACACACACACACACACGCAAAATAGCAATTACTAAGGTATTTGCACTTTCGCACTTCCTTTCGCGGGTGTTCTCCGCTGCAAGTGCATGAGGCGAAACATCTGACAGAAGCACTGGGGATATTGTTCTCATAGCTCTATATGTTAACAGGACAAAATTACATGGGTCCCTATGAGGTCGGCTCATTTCTGCCCTGTCCAGTGTCCGGACCGCGAGTTTTCATATTAATGAGCCGCTAATTCATTGAAAGTGTTTGCTCCCCAGAAAAATCGTTCATAATTCGAGTCGTCCATATTAACGAGGGTAGTGTTAACAAGACACGACTGTAATTGTCTATGAAGAATGTCATGTGACATGGAGATTAGTAGAAGGAGAACAGGGTTGTCCTGCTGCTGCAATATCACCTTTAAATGCTGGCCTGTAGCCCCTCACGTGGTAGTAAACACCAAAGTGGTATTATTTGATGACGACCTATTGAGAAGAGACGTGCATGCATTATTTTAACAGAAGAATGTCAAAATATGCCATTGCCATTCTTGTTAAAAGAACAGACTGCAATACACTGATCTCGAAAGTCAGCTCTAAAAAAACAACTTCAGAAAACTCAATACATACATGTTCTCTGCAAAACGCGTTGAATTGACACAGGCAATGAAAATAGTCCCGCATCTGGTCTTTAGAGACGCCCTCTCCGATGACAGCTCTTTTCAGCTTCTTTAGTGAACAGAAGGCATTTCACCTGCAGAACATCATAATTTCCCACTGTCCATTCTCTGGAAGATGAAATATCCACAGTGCCTTGTGCTTACCGGTAAACTTTCGCACTGCTGCCATTTCACACAAATAGGCAATTTTTAAACACAAAAATTGAGACATACAACGTCAATTGCTCACGCTACTCTCCACAATAACCTCTGCACTCCTTGGGGTTCTTAGAACCAATTCAAAAATTACAATGCGCTCCTTTTCTCGAGCTAGTTCGTCAACATCGAAAACTAATTTTTTTCTTCCCTGCCGTCAGCCATTAAAATCCTTTTACAGCTGCAAGTAAATTTACCAAGGTTACGCAAGTGATCGATTGGGCAGTTTCCTGGTTGGTGAAGCCGCATCACTCCTTCCTTGACGCGTCTAGACAGCCTTAGAGGACGCTCTGTTCACTCTGCTTTTGTTCGCAATGCGACAATTCGCCCTCCACGGTAGCCAGCAGCGCGTCGCTCGATCTGGTCTTGCATAATCCGCCGGAGCATATGAGCTTCGAAGCGGTGTCCTAATATGGCTTCTTATGCATGGCAAATAGCGGATGGAGCAGATTACATCTCCTATTGAGCCCTCACGCGTACTCGCGTAGAAGATTATGCCACGCCAGAAACCGTGCGATACCGGCAACCGCGGCAAACGGATACCCGCGTCGATAGCAGAGCATACCTCAGAGCTTGACAAGAGGCATTATCGGGTTGCACAGGTGTGTTCTAAGCTCAAGAAGCCACATCAGGACTACATCGGCGCATATACATGTGGCGGATGACGCACTGCCTAACAGAGCAAGTGGCGCACGAAATCAACACAACCGCCGCGGATGGATAGTGGCGTTGAAAAACATGTGCATGCAGGCAGCAGCGCAAAATCACGCTCAAACAATGGATCTAGGCACACACCACGGCGATCGCGTCACAACGCATACATTGTGAACACAGACAGGTCAGCCACTTAGCGGCTGGGTGGAAAATGCAATTCAATTCGTTTATTTTTCAGAGTAGTTACAGACACAACTCTAGTCTCCTGTGCTAAATGTCGCACTTAGCAACTTGACGAGGTCCATGAGCCATAGTGCCAAACAGCACCCAACGCAGGTTATGAAACGACAACAAACTACACAATGATCAGAGTTGAAAGAACATGTACAAAGATTTGGTATCAAACACACACACACACACATACACACACCATGAAAAAGAATCGGTTATGATACGGAAGCTCACAACAGAGGACAAATGAATTCATCTAACAAATCACAATCAAAAATCAAAAACCAATAAGGCCTTTCAGAACATCAGGGTGACGCCTATCATTTATCTGAAGTTGAAAAAAAAAACATTTTAAATTCTTTCTTAAATGAAAAAGACTCTTTTGGCTATTTGTTTCGAACTGATGGCAGGTTATGTTTTAATGACTGAAACTTGTATTGGGAGCGTAAATTGGGAACTAACCAATATGGAAGGTTTCTAATTCACAAATTTGTTGTTCGCTGCTGTAATGATGCCACAAGTGAAAGAAAATTTGCAGATTCTGCGGAGGATAAACAGACCCGTTTTAACAACTGATGTTCGTAAATGTGTTTGAATCTAATGATGCCGTATTTCAGGAATATGTTCTTTGTGGTGGTATGAATGGCAACGTTCGCGAAATGGCGCAAAACGTTTTTTCTTAAGCACATTGATTTTATCAACCTTTTGTTTTGTTGAGCTACAAATAAGATTGCACTAATTTATATGAAGTACGAAGAGCGCATGTATAACTTAAGTTTAATTTGTTCACTTAATATACTGCTGCAGCAGGACAGAGTGCCTGCTACCGCAGAGAGCTTCTTGCACACATAGTTTATGTGGTCATCCCAACATAAGTGAGAATTCAGAGTAACATCAAGAGCCTTATGTTCGTCTACTATTCCGATGTGGTCATTCATATAACTGATGGAATTTTTCAGTGCAAACATTTTATCTCTTTGTCTAAACAGGAAATCTTTAGTCTTTGTAGGATTAATGTTTTTTGGGACCTCGGTAACAAGCCGAGGGGAAAAAGACGGGACAGAGCCTCGTCCCTTCTCTTTGTTCTCGTCTTCGTGCTGTTCGTTTATTTGCGATTTCACAAATTGCATGCCTTCCTGCGCAGCATTATGGGTCTTACCTGGAAGCTTATCTAGCAGTAACCACGTTTTTCACTTTTTTTGCGGTTCGGGTAAGATTTCAGTGGTTTCCATTGTTGAAAGTCGAACGCAATACCAAGACGAAAAGCACGCATGCTCTTCGATGTGGTAACTTTTTTACCAGGTACACGAAGGCCTTGAAGCTGTGCAAGCGGTGCCAATACCTACGATCACAAATTAGCTCAAACTCGAGTTTGAAGCAGTGACACTCAAATCAATAAGAAACCAACCCCATCCGAACAAAAAAAAGAAACACAACGACAGCATGGAAAAGACTGCAGCACGAAAGGCGTGATGCCTGGATGCCTGAATTGTCCGGATAACTTGACGTCACGCAGGAATAGTCTTGATTTCGTTTTATGGGATTTAAGGTCCCAAAGTGACTCAGGCTATGATGGACACCGTTGTGGAGGGCTCTGGATAAATTCTACAACCAGAGGTTCATGAACGTGCACTAACGCCGCACTGTAAAAGGGACTCTAGCACTTCAGCTCCATCGAACTGCAGCCGCCGCGGCCGGGATCGAACTCACGTCATTTGGGTCAGCGGCCGAGCACTATAACCATTGAGCCACCGCGGCGGCTCACGCAGGAATAGCGTCGTTTTACCACGTGAGCTTGAAGAGCGCGCTGAATTTGAACGGCGTTTGGAAGCCCGCAAGGCACAGACGCTAGGCTTAGCATTGAGCCTATCGCGGCAAATAATTTGTGCCAAGTGTACAGAACCGTTTGCTTTCACAGCACCCGCTTCCTGAAAGGCGATGAGCTACCCTAGGTTTCCCCTTTGCCTCTTCTTTCGAGCCTCGATCGTACTGCGAGAACTTAGAAAAGTGTTTCGACTGTTTAAATGTTTGTACTGGCAGCTTTATGCCTGGCGACAATAGCGCACGAGATAAAATGGGTTCAGATATGGGCAAAACAACCACAAGAAGACCGCAGGTATAGCAGCAGTTTTTATTATTGTTGTTATTATGAATTTAACAGAAGAGTTTTTCACAAGATTGAAACACGCAAGGCCTTGCTGTTTGGGAACGCCAAGTTTCATTATTAACCGTTTTATTAACTGTGCACCTGCTGTACAAGGCCTTCCGTGACGTCATTGTGATCACGTACGGACTTCGTGTATGAGTCTTCGAGACTCTCTTTCGGAGACTGTACATGGCATCTAAGTGATTTTATGCGACCCGAATGACGCCTCGTACCATTCTGTGTATCACCGCTACGAGAGTGATTCAGCTGTAATGGGCCGTATACGACGTCTACGTGTTCTCATGCGAGTTGTACGACATCTCTTAAAAGCTGTTTTGGCCCTCGTACATCCCCAGGAGTCAACGTAGACTCCTTGTGCAGCTCTACGAGACATATGAGAACCTCTACAAGACCGCGTAGTAGTCTTGTACGACTCGCTCAGATCGTAGAAATCTCGTATAGGACACGTATACCGCCTAACGTTCTCGTACATTTCGAAAAACTTTTTCAGTATGCTGGCGTCTATGAAATGAAATGAAATGTGCGAGAGCTCTCTGTGCATTTAGTGTTATGTTGTAGCGCATAAGGTGCACATTGATGCTTTATGCTATCGCACTGTCACGCGTAAACAGTGATTAAGTGTCCCTCTGAATTTTTTATAAGTTGCTAGGACTGGTCACTGCTGTTATATGTGCTACGCTTTTTTTATGCTTCCGCATTTATCTCTTCTGCCGAAGGTAATATTTCATTTAGGCATGCAGCGCCTAAACACCTGTGTACCAAAAAAATATAGATGTTACAGGTCGCTGCGCATTACCGCATTTTACTATATTTTCGTTTCCTCTGTGTGTCGCCGGCCTAGGCGTAATAGTAGGTTGCTCCACCCCCTACCGATGCATGTGGTTCTCACGTGTGTCGCGGTGACTTTATAGCTCTCCACCCTGCAGTACACAAATGAACAGCCTCACTTGCCTCTGATAGGAAAATGTTGATAATGCTTTTTTTATTCCGCGTTAAACAAAACCTGCGACAGTTTGATGCTATATGATTCCAAGATACTGCATATTCTCCAGACCCTGAGGAGGGAAGAAGTTGCCATGAAGGGCCAAAGAACTAATACTCGTATGACAGAGACCCATTTAGTAAGCACCGCGTGTTGACGTCTGTGTCAATGCAACAAACGTTACAATAATGCGAGCAAACAATGTGAACTCTCCCGCCCAGCCGGTGTCCAGGGAAGAAAGCAGCCCATTGTGTGGCTGGGCAAAGTTCAAGGCAACATTTATTCCGGTGCCTTTGACTTGACGGTTTTCATTGCGCTGGGCTTCATTTGCCAGAAACGCCACATTGCCTTTTACGGCAGTGATGTAAACGATAGAAGCAATGATTGAAGTAGGCGCTGCCTCCAAAAGTAATATAGTAGCGCAATAAGACACAGATCGCTTCGATTCTTCATGGTGAGAGCGTGCGGACCGCATATCCACTACGCAGAAAAACAAACACCATAGGCACTTATGCTGTGGATTCTTTTCGCACGAAACGTCTGCAAAACGTCTGTATAAGCATAAATATGGAACATATAAGTACGAAATTTTGCAGGCTGCCGTCGCCTGGTAGGATATTAACGTCGAGCACCTGTTTCAAGCATTAAATATGTTAGGAAGTCAGAATTATCTACTAACGTTTATGTTTATCAGCTTTTCAAACTTCATTTAATAACGTGTAAAACCTCAAGTATTTACTTAGTTTTAGAGAGAATAACGCAACCACTAATAGTGCCCTCTGCTCACTGTTCTGCGCTACCCTATGTAAGTACGGTTCGACACTATGCAGCACATTTCAAATGCAACTCAGCCACATCTCTCCATTTTATTCATGGACGGCTGCGCATTGCCAGGTACCCACTACTAGCACTCACAGCACAGCCATGCATTATTCGTGTTTAGGAATTCAATGTTGCGAAAACGGTTCCCCTGAGACTCATCACCTTTATAAGTGCTTTGTAAATGCACTTGATTTACCCGCTGAAGAGGATCAATAGCATCCGCACATGGATCGCAGGCAAAGTTAAGCTAAGTACGCATTGGAACTCAAGACAATGTATCTTTTTGTAATGGCAATTGGAACTGATGACAAAGCATTTTCACTTTACACAAACGTCCACCGTGGCGAAATTTGAGCCCATATCTTGTTTCATGAGAAGTCCCGTTGCAAGAGGCTTTTTTTCTCCCCTTGAATTGCACCGGTTGCAGGTGAAGAGTCGCATTGCGAGCTTGAAGAGAGCCATGAGCTTGCTGCTTTATGGAGGACTTCCGGCAAAGACCTGGGTCTCACTAATAACCTTCGATGGCGACCGAACTGTGCGCAGTCCGCTCTCCCCTCTTGACCATCGCACGAGGGCGGCTATTCTCCGACAGGTGAAATCCATGCAACCTTGCCCCCAGCTCTGCAGCAGCTGCGGTGTGTTGGCTGCTCTGCAGGTGCGCACTTTGCGAATATTCGCGCTGGCAATTAAATTTCTTCATCAGAAAACATGCTGCGAATAGCGGCCAGTGTTTCAGTGCCGTAACCATGATTGAACTAGGAACTAGGATCAAATACACGACAAAGCGCAAGCGAAGAGAAATAAAACGCGGCTGATTTCTCTAACGATAACACCGAAAACTAAACAAGACTATCGTCCACAACTGTGGGATTCATCACTTTTCTCTTCATTGCTTCTCACCCTACGATTACGCTCTGTCTGCTTGAAGCCTGCCATTCTTGTTTGGGTCAGACTTTGTAACTGTAACGAGCATGCTCTGCATTTGACGTGCTGCACTGCTTTGTTGATGTCGGTCGTCAGAGTTTCATGCACTCGGCTCTGGTACCGCAATAATGCAGGCTTCGAAGCCCCTTGTGACGTGCACAACATCCATACCATTGTGACCATTCACTGCATTGTGCACCACGACATCTGTTGCAGTTCTTGAAATGTAGCTATAGAAATACTGACACATTTAACTACCGCTTAGCTGCAATAGCTGAGCTTAACAACTGCGCTATTTTTCAAAGGTTCTGACTTCGGGCCCCACGAACCACGCTGAAGGAAGCACGATCATACTCGCTACAGACGGCCGCCTTCAGCGTGAGACCCCCGCCAAGGACCTTATCCCGCTGTTGCGTACGCAAGGCGTGCTCCTTCATGCAATCGCACTCACCGTTGATGCGCGTGCAGACCTTGAGCTGCTGGCGTCAGAAACAGGTGGAACATCTTTCGTGGCATTGGAACCCCGTGCGCTGTCAGCTGCCATCCAGGACGTGCTCTCCCGTATATTTGACGTTTCGGACAGGCTCGAGAGAGCTATCAACTGTCCAGCTGACCAGAGGCCTAAGGTAAGACTTCTCAAAATTTGTTTTGATTTATGGTTTATGGGGGTATAACGTCCCAAAGCGAGTAAGGTTATGAGGGACGCCATAGTGATGGGCGCCGAAAATATCTTTAACGTGCACTGACATCGCACAGTACACGGGCCTCTAGCATTTTTCCTCCATCAAAATTCGACCGCTGCGGCCGGGATCGAGCCCGCGTCTTTTGGGCCAGCAGCAGAGCGCCATAACCACTGATCCACCGCGGCGGCCCCACTCAAGATTTGAAGTGGGGACAACTGTTCCGTGCAGCTGTGAACTGATCTTTCTCGGGATGGTCAAGAAACATAGCGCATAGCAAATACCGAGATTTATGCTACAGTTTGTACTGTGACGACCCCCCCATAATGCACAGGTCCACACGGGACGGAGAGGCAAAGAGACAACGTATGGCTCAGTTTAAACAAACAGATATATTCAATAATTATACAGGATTATGATTATACATCAGAGGCTGGGATGTCCGAGCTTACGTGCCGACGACTTCATGGGGACGATGGAGGGGCTCCGGAGTTGAGCTCGAACGGTTGCTGGCAGAAGCTGCACGCCGTCGGGCTTCGGCGCTGAAGGCCCCCTTGGCGAACGATGTCGTCCTGAGCGTTCTTTCTTCCGTACTCTTTGTCGATTTTTATATCCTTCTTATTCCCCACATTCCCTAGGTTGAGGACGCCCATGCCGGAGTGGGAGGGGCCTAGGGCTTTCACTTGGGCGCACAAACACACCACCGCACTTATGGTCTCGCCCCCGTCACATGTTGAGTCCGAGGGAAAGAAGGTTGTCGTCGAGGTAGTGTCGGCTGTGGTAGACGGTCTCTGGCCCGCTGACGGTTCCCGCGGGTCACCGACCTCCGTTCTCCATCAAATGACACTCGCCACTCAAGGCCGGAACTCGAGGTCACTAAAAGGGCGGGAAAGTGGTCCCTTGTCCTAGGATGTGCTCGGGAGTGTTGGTGATGATGCCCGCCGTCTTGTCACGGGGCCAGGCCCACCGAAACGAGGCCATTTGTCCCCGGCACGGTCATGGCAATTGGGGAAGATAACGCCCGTCTCCCCGCGGCGGCGGCGGCGGCGTTCGACACGTGCCGACACTATGGAAAGGGGGTCCGGTTGTGCTTAAACCCCTTTGTTTTGGTCGTTCACTCTCAACGAGTATGGCTCGGTAACTGGACGCAGCTGTCACCTGGGTCTTCTCCGTGCGGTGCATGGCGGCAAGTCCGAAAGCAATCACACTCAAGTTGCTTGCAGCCATATACAGTAGAAACATGCGTGCTGGCTGCTTCCAAAACGAGACCGGCTGTCGCCGATCTCCTCTCTTCCAGCTGAATTGCTTTCCCTTGAGTGCTTTTGCCGCCACTGGGGGCTCCGTCTACTCCGCGCCGTCGAACGCGGACCCTCGTAGCACACACAAGGAACGTCACACTCGCTCACCCTCCAGAAGAATGTTCTCCGAACATTTGAGTCCATGCAGCTCCCGTTCGCTTTCTGAATCGCCTCGCACAGTGCGTCCGACAAAACACTTTTCGCTGCACTCAACACCACTGCACAACACCATATGCCTCAGCTGTCATAACTGGCGTCTCCAGGGGCAGGACTGATCTTCTTTTACAGATAAACATGAAACTCAGCACCCAAGCCTCTCCTTTCTAGTCCAAACTGGACGAAATAAATTTACCACAGTTACAAAGGAGCTCCCACTTCTAGCACGATCACGGCACAGATAAAAATATAGATAACGAAAGGAAGTAGGGCAGGTTCTGCATGCGCTCCGCATGCTCTCCTGTGAAGGTGTTACTTAATGACAGAAAGGTTTAACTACCAACTGCGATATCTTAACACATAAGCACATAGCAATGTTATGAGCTGCGGCATTACACAATTCTAACCAGTTCACAACTCCGCTCTGTTTACGCCATTAGTCCGACTTAGCTTTCCGATTTCGCAGCGGATATCGTCCTTCATGAGTCATACCAAGTAAGTCTGTGACCCTTTGTCTGCTTTGAGACTCGCGAGGGCTCGTGGCAGGAGCCTCTCCTTGCGTTCTCTGCGCGGCAACCTCGCGCGCTTCTTCTTCTAGCAATGCATGAAGTAAATCCGGTGGCATTCCGGCCGTCACCTCTGGCGCCTGCCGAACAAATGCAGGAGAGGGCGTTTCTTGCGAACTATCTGCGCGCCCCGCTTCACTTCTGTCCCCATCAAAATCCGCGCTTTCCCTTTCCTCATTTCGTGAATACTGAACCGGTGCCGACTTGAGGCGATTTGCGTGTATCCTCATCAAGCACCGGTTCACGTCTCGGACTCTGAAGTTTACCGGAGAAAGCTTCTCGACAACCTCGCACGGTCCTCTCCACTTCGTCTGGAACTTACGAGCTAGCCCAATCTGCCTTTGGCAGTTTTCAATGTACACGTTGTCTCCAACATCAAACGGCGCGTCTCTAGCACTGCGATCGTGCACCTCCTTCCTGCGCTTCGCAGCTTTCTTTAAGGCCTCCTTTGCTTTGTCCCTCGCCACTTGCAAGCGCGATTCTAGCTCAACCTTATAGTCGTCCAGTGAAGCGTATGGGACACGACAGGGACCCTCTGGCACTTCACTAGGCTCGTCCGGGTCTCGGCCGTAGAGAAGAAAGAATGGCGATTCGCCCGTGCTCTCGTGTGCTGCGGAATTGTAGGCAAACATTGCATACGGGAGCCACAAGTCCCAGTCCCGCTGGTCGCGCGAAACAAAATGCGACAGGAACCCGGCCACGGTTTGGTTCAGTCGCTCCACCGCGCCGTTGCAAGCCGGATGGTACGGTGTTGTCTGCTTCTTAGCGATCTTAAGCAGCTCGCAAACTCTCCTCATTAGCTGCGACACGAAGTTCGTTCCCCGATCTGTCAAGAGTTGCCTCGGGGGTCCATGTCGGAGCACGATCTGTTCGACAAATGCTCTTGCAACCGTGTCTGCCTTCTGATCTGGGAGTGCTACCGCTTCCGCGTATTTTGAAAGGTGATCGACAAATACTAAAATGTACCTGTTTCCGGAAGTGGTCGTGGCAATAGGCCCATTATGTCCATACCTCTCCGCTCGAAGGGAGCCGAAACCTCAGGGAACGGCTGAATTGGAGCTGGTCTTCGTCCCTTGGGTGTTTTTCTTTCGAGACAGGAATGACACTTCGCACAGTAGTCTCTAACATCCTGTCGCATGCCACTCCAAAAGTACAAACGCTCCACACGCCTGCGTGTCTTCGCTACGCCAAAATGACCGGCGCATGGCGCATCGTGAAACGCGCGAAGAACTCTTTCTGTCCACGACCGAGATATGACGACTCTCTCCCAAGCGGTTTTCTCTGGACTCCCTTTCGTGGTTGGCCTCGTGCGCCGACACAGGGTGCCGCCTTTGCCAATGAAATAACCTAGCTGTTCGGGGTGAGACGGTGCGCCCTCTAAGCTTTCGATTATTCGCTTCAGGTCAGGATCTTTGCACTGCTCTGTGCGTAATTCGGTGGGGTCGACTATGGGGACAAACTCATCTATAGCTGCCACGGCAGCTGTGCGGCTGAGTGCATCAGCATTCAGATGTGTCTTTCCTGACTTGTGCTCCACTTCAAAGCAGTATTCCTGTAGGTGTAGATTCCATCTAGCGAGTCGCGAGCTAGGGTCCCTGACACTCATCACCCATTTCAGAGGATGGCCGTCTGTGACTAGCTTGAATTTGCGGCCGTAAAGGTAGCATCTGAAGGGCTTTACTGCCCAGACAACGGCGAGGCACTCTCTTTCCGTAGCTCCGTACTTTTGCTCTGTGGAGCTCAGCTGTCGGCTAGCAAAAGCAACGGGATGTTCTTTGCCCTCGATAACCTGAGATAGCACGGCACCAACTGCGAACGTTGACCCATCTGTGGCCATAACGAAGGGCAAATCAAAATCCGGGTGGCGCAACAGTGGTGCACTCATTAGCTTCCTTTTCAGGGCCCCAAAAGCATCCTCCGCGTTTCGTCCCAGCGAAAGGCGACATTTTTGGCTGTTAAGGCGGTGAGCGGCTTAGCGAGCTTGGCGAACTCCTCTATGTGCCTTCGATAGTAACCGATCAGGCCGAGAAACTGCCGGACCTGGCGGACGCTAGTCGGGGATGGAAAATCCGAGACACACCTTAGTTTCTCAGGGTCCGGTCGCACGCCGTCAGCTGAAACAACGTGCCCGAGGTATTTCACCTCGTTTTTCAGGAATTGGCACTTAGAGGGCTTCAGCTTGAGACCCGCTCCTCTTAGTCGCACTAAAACCTGCTCAATATCGCGCAAATGGTTCTCAAAACGGTCACTGTATATGATTATGTCATCCATATACACGAAGCACAGCCTCCCCAGAAGACCTGCCAGGATAACATCAGCGGTTCTCTGCCAGACAGCAGGGCTGTTGGCCAGACCCATCGGCATTCTTTTCCATTCATAGTGCCTTGAGGACGTGTTGAATGCCGTTTTCTCGACATCTGCCGGTCTATTGCTATCTGCCAGAATCCAGCCGCCATTTCCACTACCGTGAAGTACCTGGCAGAGCCCAGCAGAGAAAGCGTCTCCTGTATATTGAGGATGGGGTATGGATCGATGCGAGTTACGGCATTTAGTTTGCGGTAGTCCACTACCAATCGATACGAGCCATCTGGCTTTTCCACCAATAGTGCTGGTGCTCCCCAGGGTGACTTTGAGTGTTCGACAATGCCGCGATCAATCAGGTCCTGCACCTGCCGCTCCATCTCCTCACGTTGGGAGTAAGAAATCCTGTACGCACGCTGGTAAACGGGTGATGAAGTGCCGGTTTCTATCCTGTGCTTTATAACGCCACAGCAGCCCAAATCCAGGTTGGACGCGGCGAATACCTCCGAGTAGTCGTTCAGCAAACCAGCCAGAGCCTCCCTCTCCCTGGATTTTACGTGAGAAAGATCGAACGACGCCTTTGGAGCAGCCGAAGGACTAGCACGCTCTACAGTTGCGAGTACCGTATCGGTGGGCTCACGTTTCTCTATCGCAGAGGTGAAGAAAGCCAATGTTTTGTTCTTGGGAAGGCTCAGTGGCTGTTGGCTACAGTTAACCACCCGTAGGGGCACTCTGTGGGCGTCATTAACTGTCACGAGGCACGCGGCTGCCTTCAGGCCATTTCTGAGAGAGTCGACCGGCTCAAGCACTCCCACGGCGCCGCTCTCTACATCTGAAGGCACACGCGCGTACAAAATGTGCTCCGACCAAGGAAGGACGACCGACTCATCGACCAACCTGACGGCAACCCGCGAATATACCTTCTCCAATGATCCCACTGTTTGACGGGTGTCAATATCGGTAATGCGAATCTCAGCTCCTCTCCTGTTCAAAAACGGAACTTTTGAGCCGCCCGCATTAACCTCTTCCTCAGAGAATGAGACTACTACCTTCCCTTTTCTCAAAACATCCTGCCCTAATATACCTGATACTCCGTTTGGCAGACACACCGTGTCCGGGCATACGTAGCAGGGGTGCTCCAATGCTATTCCGCCGAGAGAGAAGTGTAACAGGTAGAGTCCATTTATGCCAAGAGGATCCCCCGTTATGCCTACAAATTTGGTTGCCATACCACGAGACGCTTCCAACACCTCGCGGTCCCCCTTCCTTCGAAGCGTGTTAAAACTGCTCTCCTTAAGCAATGTCACCTTTGACCTCGTATCTATCAACAATTCCATGCAACAACCATTTAACTTGCAGCGCACAACAGGGCATGCCTCGTCGGCCGCACAAACCACCACCACCTCATCATCCACCGCTCCCTCCCCACGCTCCTCAGGATGGGGAGGACTATCCAGTTTTTTGTCTCGGTTTCTGGAGCCCCGCTGTAGGCTTGCTTAGGGCGTGTCTCGCCTGCTTCTCTTTTTGGCTCCCCACGGCGCACGTTTTGGCAGAACCTGGCGATGTGTCCACGACCCTGGCAAGCGAAGCATACGATTTCTTCAAAATCTCGCATACCGCGCTTGTAGATTTGTGGCGGTCTCCGGTTTCCAGCGAATGGGCGCTGTTGAGCGCGCGCTTCAACCTGGCGTTCCACCTGCTGAGATAGCAGCTGTTCTAAGCGATCTAACCGCTCTGTCAAGAGAGCAACCTCAGGGTTGAGCACCGCTCTCTCTATGACGTGTACTCTCGCTGCGGCTGTCGTTAACGCCTCATTTCGTTCCTCATCCAATGCGGCCGCCACGGCTTGGTCGAAATTGCTCGGCTTGCGCGAGAGCACGAACCGGCGCACGGGGTCTTGCAGACCAGCCACGAACAAAGCGGTCATTTCCTCTTTAAGTAGATCCTCCGCATATTTCTTCTTTAGCTGGTCTCCTTCCTCCTCCCTGTTTAACGTATCGCGTGCTAGGCGCTGAAGCTGCGACGCAAACGTTCGCATGTCCTCCCCTACCATCTGTCCGGCGTCACGGAACCTCTGTACCCGCACGTGACGTGGTTCAGTGTCGAAATGCTCAAACGCGAGCTTCTTAAATTCCGCAAATGATTTTGTGGATTTTACTTTTTCGTCTCACCATGCAAAATCATGAGCAGCTCCTGCCATCTTACACCTGCCATTCCCAGCATTTGAGCATCGGACCATCCCCCCATTTTCCCTATCTCTTCTAGCATGGAAAAGAAATCGCAGATTGGAACCCCTGTCTTATCTCCCGTAAACGTCGGAATGACGCTTCCTAATGCCAGCATGCTTGCTCCGAGCGACGGCTGTGGAGTGGGAGCTCCCTCAGATACAGACATAGCCCTCCGGGGCCTCAAGCCTCTAAATGGTGGTAAAAGTCCCACAATCAGTCCCGTGATTCCCTTTTGATTACAATTTTGAAGTCATGAATGTCGCAGCATTCAGAGGACATTTGCTTTTGAGACCACACTTCTGACACCAGTGTGACGACCCCCCATAATGCGCAGGTCCACACGGGACGGAGAGGCAAAGAGACACCGTATGGCTCAGTTTAAACAAACAGATATATTCAATAATTATACAGGATTATGATTATACATCAGAGGCTGGGGTGTCCGAGCTTACGTGCCGACGACTTCATGGGGACGATGGAGGGGCTCCGGAGTTGAGCTCGAACGGTTGCTGGCAGAAGCTGCACGCCGTCGGGCTTCGGCGCTGAAGGCCCCCTTGGCGAACGATGTCGCCCTGAGCGTTATTTCTTCCGTACTCCTTGTCGATTTTTATATCCTTCTTATTCCCCACATTCCCTAGGTTGAGGACGCCCACGCCGGAGTGGGAGGGGCCTAGGGCTTTCACTTGGGCGCACAAACACACCACCGCTCTTATGGTCTCGCCCCCGTCACGTGTTGAGTCCGAGGAAAAGAAGGTTGTCGTCGAGGTAGCGTCGGCTGTGGTAGACGGTCTCTGCCCGCTGACGGTTCCCGCGGGTCACCGACCTCCGTTCTCCATCAAATGACACTCGCCACTCAAGGCCGGAACTCGAGGTCACTAAAAGGCCGGGAAAGTGGTCCCTTGTCCTAGGATGTGCTCGGGAGTGTTGGTGATGATGCCCGCCGTCTTGTCACGTGGCCAGGCCCGCCGAAACGAGGCCCTTTGTCCCCGCCACGGTCACGGCAATTGGGGAAGATAACGCCCGTCTCCCGGCGGCGGCGGCGGCGGCGTTCGACACGTGCCGCCACTATGGAAAGGGGGTCCGGTTGTGCTTAAACCCCTTCGTTTTGGTCGTTCACTCTCAACGAGTATGGCTGGGTAATTGGACGCAGCTGTCACCTGGGTCTTCTCCGTGCGGTCCATGGCGGCAAGCCCGAAAGCAATCCCACTCAAGTTGCTTGCAGCCATATACATTAGAAACATGTGTGCTGGCTGCTTCCAAAACGAGACCGGCTGTCACCGATCTCCTCTCTTCCAGCTGAATTGCTTTCCCTTGAGTGTTTTTGCCGCCACTGGGGGCTCCGTCTACGCCGCGCCGTCGAACGCGGACCCTCGTAGCACACACAAGGAACGTCACAGTACTAAGAGCAACGGACAAACATGGGGACAATTCGCCACACCTGATCAACCTTGTTAGAAAGCCCAGTCCAATGGTCACATCGCGAGTCCCACGTGAGTAACATGACCGCACGGTGCATGCTGCCAAGAGCGCCCAATCTAGGGCACACCATAACATTATCGCGTCGAGCACATGAACGCCGTAAATTCAGTAACCACCAAGCTATCACAACTATTGAGAAAACGGCGCCGTCATTGCTTGCGTGAACAATGCCGGATGTGCAACAGCTGTGGTTATGCCTCGACTGTAACATCACGCTACGGGTAGTTTTGTTGTCCTGGTTTTTATTTCGAGGAAATTATTATTTTTGGTGGAATTTTTCACACTGTGAGGTTGTACACCATCGAAAGTACCTACTTGCTGAAGAACGCCAAGAAGTGGCCCAGTAAAGTCAACGTCTGCCGTTTTGTCATGAAGCTGAGTTTTGGTTACGGAATGCGCTTCAGTGGAAAGTTTCCCTTTAATAGCAGCCAGCTTTGCTTCTTTAACATGTACAGCCATTTCCGAGGGCACGAGAATTTTTCTTTTTTGAATTCTCCATAAATGGAAAGCAACCGCCACGGGGGACATTCAGGTTGTGACATAGTGCTCTGTAGCCGAAGGCCCCTTTTCTCAGCCACCGCTGCGCAATGCGGGTTTTATAAATTTTGACTGCAGCAAAGACTTCATAACCTGAAAAATAACGGGAACAATGAATCGTTCCCGCCATTCGAGCCAGATCTTAAACTGTTTTTGTGGAGAACAAAGACGCCTGAGATCTCATTACTGGTCCTATCCCCATTACACGAGAGACTAAGGACCCCGTGTCGCAGAAAGTCGGGGTCGGCGTATGTGATAGAAAAATTCGCATTGGTCGTAAAGGATTCAGTCGGAAGAGGCTCCCATGGGTGGGGCCATCCACAGCAGCGGCGCACGGATTGCGAGTCAGACACACTCTGCCACTAAGTCGCGCAGGCACATTCGTACCGCTTTGTTAAAGCGGGGCTTTATATGTAAGTCGTGTGGTCTTTCACGTAAAGATTGCGATAGCGAAAGTAGAAAAAGTGTTCCTTTCTACGTGGACTCTTTTGTTAAACCTTCAAACATGTAGCTAAAGTGTCCGCCCAACCCCGACCGCCAGCTTTTTTCGCAACCTTAAACTACGACCAACATCACGTTAAATATCAAAAATATTTTGCTTTCGAAGTCTACCTAGAGTCGGCATAGGTAAATTATGTATGCGACCTTACCGGTACTGTACCCTCCACATGCCCTCCTAATTACTGCTCTCGAGATAGTCCCAAATAAGTTCGTGCGTTTAATCCTCACTAGTTGCACCACACAGCAAGTATAACTTTCATGAAATCAAATGTTTCTCTTCCATCATTGACACTTCGTAGAAAAGGGGCTCCACATGCACTGTTTCAGAAGTTCTACCATCTCTCCGTATACCAGCCGATCACCTCAGTCCTCAACCATCTCATGTATCCGACTGTACTCGCCTACGCCACAAAGTCGGCATCGATTCATGCAATACTTAATGCTTCTACAAATAATTTTTGCGGCGCACTTCAAGAAACTTGAATCACCTTCTCCAGCTATTGTATGTATTACTAATGCTGCTCAGATTCACGTTGCAATAGCTTATATTGTATAAGAAGGTGCTATTCAAATATTTATGAAACTTGCTTGTTTTCTTCATGCTTGTGTTTTCACCACTCCCCCGCTATAATGCATTTGGCCGTGAGGGGTATAAAGAATGAAATAAAAGTTCCTAAGCCCCCACCTTCCATTTCAAAATAGTGTGGTAGCGAAACAAAAATAGTTCACCGATAATCCCTAACGCGATATTTCACCGCATTTCATAAGGTGCTGATTTTGCGCGCTTCTTCGAAGTTAGAGCTTCGGAACGGGCTCACCGACGGCGCTAAACGTTTTTCATATAAAAGGTGCCTTCTTTAACTGTTGCAGAATCTACAGGCTAACGAAAAGAGCTCAGCTCAAATTAAGGACAACGCAGCGAGTTATGGCAAGGAAAATGATCGGTGCAACGTTAAGAGACCGGAAGAGGGCAGCGTAGGTGAGGGAACAAGCGCGGGCTAATGGCATCCTAGTCGAAATCAAGAGGAAGAAATGGGCTTGGGCAGGGCATGTCATGCTTAGGCAGGATAACTGCTGGTCCTTAACGGTAATGGAGTGGATACCAAGAGAAGGCAAGTACAGGAGGAGGCGGCAGAATGAGGTTAAGAAGTTTGTGAGCATACAGTGGGAGCAGCTGGCAAAAAACAGGGTTAATTGCAGAGACGTGAGAGAGACCTTCGTCTTGCAGTGGGCGTAGTCAGGCTGATGATGATGACGATGATGAGACATTAGTTGGTGCAGCCTGCTGAGCTTGATTGTATGCAAGGCTTACGTTATGTACGTTATCATCATCAGCCTAACTACGTCCACTCCATGACAAAGCCATCTCCCATATCTCTCCAATTAACACTGTCCTATGCCAGCTACGGCCACCCTAGCCCCACAAACTTCTTAATCTCATCCGCCCACCTAACTTTCTGCCGCCCTCTCCTACGCTTCTCTTCCTTTAGAATCCATTCTGTTACCCTTAAGGACCATCGGTTACCTTGCATTCGCATTACGTGCCCTGCCCAAGCCCATTTCTTCCTCTTCATTTCGACTAGGATATCATAAACTCGCGTCTGATGGCTAGACCAATCTGCTCTCTCCTTGTCTCTTAGCAGTATACCTATCAGTTTTTTTCATAGATCGCAGGCTAGCCTTTAATTAACCGCTTTTCGTAAGCCGCCAGGTTTCTGCCCCATAGGTGAGCGCCAGTAAGATACAGCTGTTGTATACCTTTCTATTGAGTGACATTGGTAAACTGTTATTCATGATGCGAGGGAACCTTCCATATGTCCTCCACCCCATTCTTATTCTTCTCGTTACTTCACGCTTGTGATCCAGATCTGCGGTAACTGCCTGCCCTAAGTAGACGTATGCTCTTACCCCTTGCAGCACCTCGCTGCCAACTGTAAACTTCTGTTCCCTTCCGAGACTGTTGAACATTTATTTGGTTCACTGCAGGTGAATTTTTACACCCACTGTGTTTCTGTGCAAGTCTTACTCATTGAGCATGATTTGCAATTCGTTTCCTGAGTGACTTAGTAAGGCGATGCCATCAGCGAGTCGCAACTTACCAAGGTATTGTCCCTTAACTCGTATATATAACCGTTTCGAATTCAGGCCTCTGAATACCTCCTGAAAACAGGCGGTGAATAGCATTGGCGAGATCGTGTCTCCCTGCCTGAAACCCTTTCTTATTGGAATTTTGAAGCTGACATTATGGTGGACTATGATAGCAGTGCAGTAGTTATAGATATCTTCCAGTTTTTTTACATAAGGCTCTTCTACACCCTTAATCCGCAGTGCCTGCATGACTGCTGAGATTTACACTGAGTCAAATGCTTTCTCGTAATCAGTGAAGGTTATATGAAGGGATTGATTATAGTCTGCGCGCTTCTTTACCACCTGCTTGATAGTGTGAATATGTTCTGTTGTCCAGTACCCTTTTCTAAAGCCTGCCTGGTTATTTGGTTGACTGAAGTATAAGGTTGTCCTGACTCTATTAGCGATTACCTTATTAAATATCTTATAGGCAATGGAAAGTAAGCTGATCGGTCAGTAATTTTTAAATGTTTGACGTCTCCTTTCCTACGAATTAAGATGATGTTACCGTTCTTAAAAGCTTCTAGTACGGTCTAGGTGATAAAGCATTGCGTATACAAGATGGCCAGTTTTTCTAGCACAATCTCCCCTCCGTCCTTCAACAGATCTGCTGCTACCTGATCCTCTCCAGCTGCTTTATCCCTTTGCATTGCTCCTAAGGATTTCTTTAATTTTTTCGCAACTGTAAGATGTCCCAATGCAGTGCGCTGCTGACTCAGTCATCAGCTTCCTTATCACTTTGGCTGATGTATAGATTTGTGCAGGACCCTTCGGCTACTTGAACTATCTTATCTATATTGCTAATTACATTGTCCTCATTGTCCGTTAACGCATATATCTGGTCTTTACCTATGCCTGATATTTTATTCACCGCTTTTAGGCTACCTTCATTCTTTTGAGCATGCTCGATTCTCTCCACATTAAACTTCCTTGTGTCGGCTACCTTGCGCTTATTGATGAACCTAGTACTGCCATTTCTATTCGGTCTGTGCGGTTAGGCGCCTTCATGATTTGGCGTTTTCTAATCAGGTGTTTCGTCCTCCGAGATTGCTTTCCGTTATCCTGTCGAACCATCGTACCGCCTATATTATTGGGCACTGCGTAATGATAGCTCTGTGATTATCGTTGATTCCTCGTGGATCAAGGTTTGCTTTTATCAGTTAAAGTTGAATATCTGTTCTGCAACGATATCCTGAATTTTTCTAGTTTGCCCCTAACAGAAAACTTGGTAAAGGGCTTTCGCTTCACTAGTTTTTTTCATTCCCTCTTGAAGTACAGGCTAATTCGAGACCTTATCATCCGGTATCAACGCACTTTTCGGAGGACCTCCACATCCTGTTCAATGCATGGTGAGTGCATAATATGAGGTCAGTTTCATTTTAGTCTTACCGTTGGAGATGTTCCACGTCCATTTGCTCTTCTCTCGTTTGCGGAAGAAGGTACTATTGATCCGTAAATTATTTCTCGCAGCGAACTTTACTAATAACTGAGCCTGCTATTCATGGAGCAAATGCCATAGTCGCCTACTGCCTTGTCTCCAGCTTGCTTCTTCCGTACCTTGGCACTGAAGCCTCTCATTAGTACAGTGTACTGTGTTCTTTTATCTTTGTTCACTGCCTGTTCCACGTTCTCACAGAAGCTTTCTGCGATCTGGTCATCATATCTACATGCAGGCGAGTTGGGCCTGCGCAACCTTGAGTTTGTACCTCTTATTGAGCCTAGTTATGATAGCTGCTACCCACTCATTATTACTATAGAACTCCTCTATGTTTCCAAGTGTATCGTGATTAATTAGGAATCCACAACTCGTCTATCCGCTAATCTGCGATAGCTTAGTATGTGCCCGTCCTTTAGTACTGTATACGCCTCACCTGTCCTGCTAACTCCACTAAGCGCCATGACTTCCCATTTAATGGCCGCTAGTTCCTCGAACAGCACCGCTTGGCTAGCGTCACTACATGAGGCTCTAGCGTTAAACGTTGCCAGTTTCCGTTTCCGATAATAATACGGATCAATAATTACACAAATAATGGCCTCAAATTACCTCATAAACTTTTACGTTTCATTTTAAGGGGCGACGCTACATTGCGAAATTGACGGCCGTCAATATCGAAGATGAGCCCTGTTTTTAAATTTACTAAATCGACAACGTATTTGGATATATGGAACATCAAAAATACACGTTTGAAACCTCATTGATTGAGGCTTTCCCGCATTGAGAGTTGGTATAATGGCCTCTTCGACTTCTTATGCATCAGATATAGGCGCAGTATCTGTATTTGAAGGTGTAGAACAATTTAATTTGAATTCGTCGACGATACAATGCGCATCGACGTCAATTCTTAATTATGTAATGCGGTAAAAACAACCCAACAAGCTCTGAAATGCGCATTTGCCGTTCGATATTTCGAATCACATTACCAATTATGAAAGTTTAGAAGCCGGAATCGCCTTAATTGTTGATAGCCATCTATACTGCAATGTAACCTTGCCCCTTAAATTCGAAAATGAAAAAGATTACTTGTCAATTTTAAATCATTTAGTCGTCTAAATATTGATCGATGTCAGTTACATAATGTCCGTCTTGCTCTGCAATCCAGCTCAACACACCCTGCCGACGTATATCTTACAGTTTTTAAAATAAAGACTTGTTAAGTTTTAAAAAAATGACCTTGAATAGGGCGCGCCTCGCGTGCTCTGTTACCTCGCGCCAAAGCAAGCAAGCGCACACACAAAGCGTCCACAGTACAAACCCAATTAAAAAGAGCACTCTATAACTATGCAGATATAAAATCGCTCTCATGTTCTCCGCCTCATACATCGTTAAACAAAAATGACTTCTCAGCTGTCGTTGAATCTTGCAATACACAGTGGTTATAGCCCTGTGAGGTTTTTTTCTGTATGTATATTGCCGCACGTTAGCACCTGCTTCCATTTGCAGCGGTTCGTCCTCTACCTGGGGCAATATTCAAGGTGTATTGAGTTTGATGTCATTCCGAGTATGGCCCTCTGTCTGTCACTTTACTATTATTTTTAAGAGCCACCCTGCCATTTTTGTACTCTACTTGCAGCTGTGTGCCGGTTGGCCCTGGTGAAAGATTACTTATTAATGCTTGCAGGTGGACAACGCCATACGGAATAGATCTGTGTCCAGAATAGGTCCACAGCTGGCAGCCTCCTATCCATATGGCAGGTTCGTCATAAATGTTAATTACAAACCCCTCGTGAAGAAGTTCGATGATGCCCATTTCGTCGTCACTTTATCAAAAGGAACAGCCTTGATAATCAACGCCAGTGTCATTGCCACGTTTAAACTTCTCGGACAACCAATCTCAACGCTTCTTCTCGTCGACACAGGCCTAGGTGAGTGACGTACGTGGCATGCGTTCTTTCATAGAAACTGGTAATATTTGCGCCCCATGCAACTTTTCGTCGTTTCGAAAGTGACGCTGGCTCTTATTCTTTGGACACGAAATCTGGACCAGATAATACAAACTGCCGACGAAACATGAAGTCTGCTGATATTAAGCAATGAGTTTTAAGCTCCCGGTTCCAAAAAAATAACCAGACGACGAAAGACATCAAGTTAGCCAGAACAGCTGCTGAAGTTAGAAGCTCCTAACGCTCTATCTTACCAATACTCACCTATGTGGAAGAAACATGTGGGCCAGCGAGAAGAGTTCAACTTGAGTTAAGAACAGCACAGCAAGCTATGGAAAAGAAAATGATGGGTGTAACATTAGACACAGAAAGAGGGCAGAGTGTGTCAGGGAATAAACTCAAGTTAAAACATCCTATCAAATTGGTAAGGAATAAATCGCCTTGGGCAGAGCGTTTAATGCGAAGGCAAGATAATCGCTTTTTCTTAAGGGTAACATAGTGGATAACAAGACAAAGAAAGCGTAGCAGGGGGCAGCAGAAAGATAGTAAGGCGGATTAGATGAAGAATTTGCGGGGATAGGGAGCGCGCAGCTCGCACAGGGCAGGGTTCATTGTAGATATATAGGACAGTACTTTGTCTTCCAGTAGAGGTAGGAAGAACTTCCTACAGCTGGTGCTTTCTTTTGAGTCCCTAATTATCACATTCGCAGCGAACTTCGTTTCGATCACATATAGATGGTGTTCAACCTCATGGATCTAATATCCACCTGAAAGTACCGTTTATATTGCAATGGAACTGCGCTGGGATTTTAAGTCGGTTAGCTGAACTAAAACTATTCTTGAGAGGGACTTGTGTTCTAGTATTGGCCCTGTCTGAAGCTTGCCTGCCAAGCGGGAGATGTTTAACTGGGTATGTCGCCCATAAAAAACTGCAGCATAAAGTCATTTCCTGCAGGAAGTGTCGCGCTTTACATAAGAAGGCAAATTCTAAATGTTTCTTTAAGCGTTACCGATCTTTTCACGGATGACATTAAGGTAGCGGCTGTGAGAATACACCTCGGCTTTCGAACCCTTTCTATTGCATCCGTGTACGTGTCGCCGCGGAAGATTGTAGCATTGAATTTGTTTCTACAGCAGCTCTGCGACCGCTGCCCAGCTCCTCTAATCATCTGCGGTGATTTCAACGCCCCTCATGCCGTCTGTGGTGACAGGAACACGGATTCCCGCGGACGCAAACTCGTAGTCGTTATTGACAGTATGGACCTTTGTGTTGCCAATGACGGAAGCCCGACTTTCTTCCGGCCTCCAGCCGCAGCGACAGCTATAGACCTGACTTTGCATTCACCTCACGTCCGCGTGAGGTTGTCAAAAGCGCCTCACCTCATGGGATGTGATCATTATCCGATTTTTGTGTTTGCTGCCGACTTTCGTATGCGTGGTCTTAAAATTAGCAAGTTAGACAACTGGGACAAGTACAGAGAGCACCTAGAACGCGTTTCTGGTGATGTTATTGACAAAATTATTTCTAGTAAGATGGCAGCAACCACGGCGGTCAAGTTACCTTGTCATATTTCAGCCCCGGATTTAAAACTCAGGGACATTTGCGCAGCGAGAATAAGGGCGGAGCGACAACTCATGCGGAAGAAGGACGACAGGGAATTGACGATGACCTTAAATAGGCAGAATTCTGCTATTCCACAGCACACGAACAAGCTGTACAGGTCACAAGGGTCCTCATTTTGCGTTTGCGCTAGTTTGTGTTCTCACCGATGACGAGAATACGGCGAGTTATTGGCAGCCTTGCTAGAGAATCTCACCCTTGGAAGCCTTCTGAAGCTCTTGCAATACGCAAGGAAAACCTATTGCGTGCTTGGCAGATGACTTCGCCGACGCACTCGTACGTGCTGATTCTGGAATGGATTTACATACACCACCTGCTCTCTCCAGGTCTATCATGAACGTCCCGTTCACGCTTAGGGAACTTCAGACTGCGCTCAGTGGCATACGGCGCCGTTGTGCACCAGGTCTTGACGATATCACCAATCAAATGCTGCATAATCTGCCCCTGGAACTCAGGAAGGAGCTCCGATTCATTGCAAAAAAATTGCAGGCATTGTGCGTATGTTAATATATGCTGACGACATCTGTATTTGGATTACTGGCTACCAACCAAAGCGACTAGCCCTGATAGCTCGACAGGCTCTGCTTTCGGTACAAGCTTACCTTCAAGGTGTGGGATTGTCTCTATCAGTAGAAAAATCCGGCTTTGTTCTCTTTCCAGGTGTAGGAAGACGTCAAGCGCAGTTGAGATAGACCTTGGTCACTTTTGCATCCGCCAATTCAATCACACGCGTTTTCTTAGTGTCATTATTGACTCCCGTCTACAGTGGCGAAAAGCTGTCGACGCGATTGTTTCATCTCTATCTTCGCGTCTCACTGTGATCCGTAGAATTTCAAGTGAGGAATGGCGAAACCATCCTACGTACTTCAATGGTCAAACTTCATGAAGCTCTGGTGGTCAGTCGCATAATGTATCAATTACTTTAATTTCTTCTTCGGCGTCACAGCTTGAACGTCTCAAAGTTTTCCATAGAAGGGCCTAAGAAGAGCCATTGGAGTTCCTCAGGCGGCTGCGAACAAGGCAGTACTTCATGAGTCACTACCGAAACCTCTTAGCCTTGTCGCTCCTCAGAGACTACTAGTGCATCTTGGCCGCCTAGGAGAGACGGCAGCTGGGCAATCCCTTCTCCAGCGGCTCTGCAAGAGATATGAGTCGAAGGCCTACTTGACACTTAATACTCTTAGTTCTTTGGGCCTTAATGTTAGAAGGCAAAGGAAACGGTCGAAACACCTCTGGTCTTTTCCAATCCTCGACTGTAAGGACACAAGTCCGCATGTAAGCGCAAAGCACAGCTCTCCTTTGGCAGCAACGCGTTCGCTCATACTTGAACATTTGGAAACAGAGTATGTCCGCCATATTCAGTTTCATGGATGGTTCTGTGGACAAGGTCAAACAAGCTAGCGCAGCGGCTTTTTACATTTATTCTTTGGACTGTAAGTGGCCTGTACGCTTTACTGCTGTCGTATCCTCCACAACAGCCGAAAGTGTTGCAATTGGGGTGGCTTTACTGAAGTTAGAGCCTTGCCCGGCTCAACCTGTTGTCATCCTAACTGATTCAAAATCTGCCCTTCAGAGGTTAGAGCGTGGTTTCTCTACTGATGCCTTGTCTATAAGCTCTCTATGCTTGGTGCAGAATCTGCGATGCAGAAGCTTTGCTCTATATTTCCAATGGGTGCCCTCCCACATAGCAGTCAGAGGCAGTGAGGTGGCAGGCAGTCTCTCCCATAAGGCTCTGTCAAGAAATTCATCAAAAAAATTACTTCAAGATGAAAAAAGACTCTTCAGAGAAACGGTTCTCGATCATTTTAGTACCCTGTGGAGAGCGCCTTACGACCGATGAGTGACGAAGGGACTGAGAAGATCCCAGGCCACTCTACTACATTGAGTTCGCACGGGCTCTGCTCGCACTCCTGCCTGGATGCATAAGACGGGTATGGCATCGTCTCAGCTCTGTTCTTTATGGGGTGTGTGCGGGGATAGAGAACATTATATTATGTACTGCCCAGAGCGCAACGCGGAAAAGGCATGTGATGTTTGCT
This sequence comes from Amblyomma americanum, assembly GCF_052857255.1. Classification (NCBI taxonomy): domain Eukaryota; kingdom Metazoa; phylum Arthropoda; class Arachnida; order Ixodida; family Ixodidae; genus Amblyomma; species Amblyomma americanum. The sequence goes on from NC_135503.1 coordinate 124,053,784, forward strand.
TCCTTCAAGAAGACAGGAGGCCTTCGCAGTACAGTTCACACATTGTCTGCCCGAGTGGAAACCAGACATGCAGAAGGGAAGCTGCGCGCCTTCTTTTAACATGTCTGCAGGACACTGATCTTGTCTCGAAATGGTGACAGCAGGAACAGACTATGGTCTACTGTGATTGAATGTGTGCGTAGATGGTGTCTTCTGGAGTGGACTGTGTTATACTGTGAGTGAATGTGTTTATGGATTGTGGCACTGCAATGAACTATGTTCTACTGTGACTGATTATGTGCATAGATGGTGACTTCTGGGGAGGACTTTGTTCTGCTGTGAGTGAATGTGTGCATAGATGGCGACTGCGGGAATGGAATATGTACTATTATAAGTTACTGTCCGCACAGCGGGGCAGATCCGACAGGTTTTCAGTCATTATTAGCATATAAGTGACGCTACGGGGGATCAATCGCCGGCAGAATAAGCAAGGCTAATCCCACCTGTAGCATACAACAGCTCAACTCAACTAGAGGTAGTCAACTGCAGGCAGTACAAGGGAGCCATGCGGTTTCGGCTGCCTCAATAATGACACGAACAACTGCTCAATGTGTTTATCAAGCACTTTGCAGCGTCTGAATTACAGAGCACATATTCTGAAGAGGGCAATATCTGCAGGGAACTGCCATATTTATTCAACCTTCATTAACGGTTTTTTTCTTATTGTTTCAGTATTTCACTGCTGCGTCTGCCTATCTACCCAACCAACACTTTTCAATGTGCCAAAGATATAAAATATAGAACACCTTCCGCGGATTGCACAAAACTGTTCTTGTTATTTATATTGCACTCTAGACTCCACGTCAACTGGTCCGTGTTAACACGTCGGCAGAGGCTTTCAATCTGTCTGGACCAGTGTACACAATGACGCGTGTTCTGCGACCGATTTTTTTTAGGCGATGACATACGTTGTGTGCGTATGGTAATTTCACTTTCTTCTTTTCTTTTCCTGCTGTCGCCAGGTCGATTAGGACAAACATGCTCGAGTTTAAGGTCGTTGTTGAACCGATCAGTGACCGGAACTAGCAGGTTGGACGTGTAATCTACATCAGTAAGGCGGTCTAGCTCGTGAAGAAAACTATCTTAGGAGACATAAACGTAGCAGGACAGTCATGACTCTTTATCAAATTACGCTTAGCCGATTGGATTGAAAGAAGCATCGTGCACTATTGCGACTGTAAAACCGGCAGGCCCGTCTTTGTAGGGAGCACATGCATCTGTGTCTCCTCGCCGACACCCGACAGTGATGGGAAGCGTTACGCGACAACATGAGCGAGTCCATGGGTTATGCCTCTTCGGTAAGGCTGCATGCCAGCAACTTTACGAAGAAAAACACTTGGCAAGCCAGACACCTCAAAACAGGGTCCATACCAGTGGGATCGAGGTTCGGCCCCAGCCGCTCCGCGATGTTTTAGGTCAAAGGCAGAAGTTTACCGTCGATCCGAGGTAAACACCGGAGCTATTTGCTCTGGTACGACAAGTCGCGCTGTGCTGACTTCGGACAATGAGAGGGCCTTCGCTGTGACACCTAATGACCTGCACAATTCTAAGGCATTAGAGGCCATCAGTTCCGTTTTCAATAGACACGAATAGTCCGTTGGGAGGAAAGCAAATTTAGCTGCTAACAGTATATGAAGGGAACTCAGGCTTGACCGCCTGTGTTGGCTTAACCGCCTTCTGCGCCAAACGTGCGTCAGGGAAAAATGATCCCTTGACATGTTTTTTTATTTGTGAAAAACAAAAATCTAACATGCCACTGCGGGGTATAGTATACCTGGCCAATTCTTTAACAGTACCGTGCGAGCGTCGACCAAACTGCTTGTGAGCGCCTTATCACGGCGTTGAGCGGCGAAGCTAGCGAGAAAAACTGCGTGCGCTCAACCTTGCCCCGACAAATATGTTCGTCTGCTAGGCTCTTTCCACTATCGTGACACAACCCCGGCCGTGCTCTTTTCCTCTCCCCCGGCTGATGACAGTGGCGTCATGCGGAAGCAGAAGAGCAGCAAACGACGGGATGAGTAAATCTTTGATAAAGGTTTAGGCATGTCGCTAGCTATTATTACTCGGCCGCAAAATTCACTAAGAGGGCATCATTGGAGACAAAGCTGCTACGGTGGTGCATAAACTGCGGTCGCCCCGTCGAGTTTATTTCACTAGCCGTCCACGAGCACGAGAATGCCCCACGCATCCCGGAAGAAACGCGACTGCGTATAGCGGCACTGGCGAGGTCGGAAAAATCTCGAATGCAGATAGCTAGGAAAGTTAGGGTGAGAAAGGCAACCGGCAGCTTGACTTGTGCAGCTTTAATCATAGTTCAGCCTAACATCCGTGATGAAGGCCCCATTGGAGACTCATCTAGGTGTATAAAGCGCAAGATAACATCAGAGCAAGATATGGTCATTGATGCTGTAACTGCTGCGGATCCGTTCTTGACTGAGCACCGTATAAAGAAGATTGTCGGCTTGGGCACAAGTGACGAACTCGTGCGCAAACCGCAGCCTTTCCGCCTTGTTGGCAGCCGAAACCGGTGGTTTTGGGACCGCACCTCTGTTTGTGAGGCCTGCTTCACGTAGCCATTGTGCCCTACGCAGTAGGGCGCAATGCAGCAGACTAATCTTCTTTGGATTCTGTTGTTACTGAATAGCTATGCGTCAGGCACCCGCACCGGCTGCCTGGCTGGCTCACTTATAGGGACGCCACCATAAACAAGCAGCACCTCCACCAAGAGCTTGTGATGCACGCGATGAATTTTTGAAACTCAACAGGACTAGGTAGTGTATTTTCGAATTAGAATTTATTTTCCAATAAGTTACATAGAAAGGGGTGAGGAAAAGCTGCACGGGGAAGCTTGAATCACCCACCGCACCTGGTTACACGTGGCAGCATCGGCATGGCAGCGACTTATCAAGAATACAAAAAAAAATCGCAGAGTAGAATACCAATTTTTTTAACTGCATACAGAAGATAATACAACACAAAATTCATTCAAATACATCAGTGGCTATAATGTTGGCGCATTTATTTGCAGTGTTTGTTTATTCTTCAAATCTGCCGCCACGCCGCTTTATCGCTTTGTTTGCGATGCAAGACGACGCGACCAGATTGATCTCGATTGATCGCATCCAGGCAGAGCTGATTCTACGTTGTTCCGGAATGTTCTAGTAACTTTGCACGCTTTATCTCGAAAGCTCGCTATCAGTTTTAAATTGAGCACGGCCGACAGCGGCGGGCATTCTGTTGGACAACCGCCGAGCACGCTTGTTGCTACGCCGCCGCCGAGTAATTCAGTCCATTGTGGGCGCAAATCAGCCCGAATGAAGAGCTTTGTTTAGACGCCATTTTCGCAGCCGTTCTGATCCCTGCATTGCCATCATTACTACGGGACAATATACAATGAAATTAAAGAAACGCCTTATAGTAAAAAAAGAGAGAAGCCAAACAGCCGTCCGTTGAAAAATAAGGATGCTCATTCACACAAATCCGTACATCAGACGTAAACAGGATATTATTTCCTGTAAATGATTCTTTTAAGCTGTTTTAATGATAATCGCGATATTTCAAATGTTGTGCATCAGGTTTGTTAGAAGGCGCGGTAATTTATTGCATATGCTTCGTAAGTCAAAGTTCGTTCCACACGTGGGAACATTCCTGAGTTGACGTTTTCGACTTGGATAGATTGGAACATTGCGCGTGAGATTAGCAAGCCTGCGTAGGCTATCAAGATTTTTTTATGGCGTCCGTTGCATACCTCTTCATTAGTTTCACATCATAAAATTGAAAATTTCTGACATGTCATATTTTTCGAACAAATGAGCCGTGTGAGCCCTAAAATTAAGATTGTAAATGGATCGTAATCCACGTTTCTGCGGATAAAAAATGCATTGTTTATTTAGTGTAGTGGTTGTGCACCAGACAAACTGGGCATAGTTTAAATATAACATAAATAATGACGCATAGAGCAGCGATTTAACTTTAGTCGGCACCGATAAATGATGCCGATTCCTAACGCCTACAGTTTTTCATAACCTTGTTATTACACCATTTGCATGGTTGTCCCAACTGAGGTGACAGTTGAAATGAACTCCCAGTACCTTTATGGTTTCGACAATTTCTATCATTTACCTTCCAAGCTGGACATAGGGTGCAAATTCTAGGTCTTTATTCTGTGCCCTAAATAAAACTGATTTGTTTACTTGTACTTATTTTTAAATACTTATCGTCTGACCTGGACTGAAGTGCCGTCAGTGCAGCATCTGCTTGATGGACTATTCTTTCCGCTGATATAGAAAAGAACAGCAGTGTCACATCATAAGCATATAATACAACGTAAGCATCTGTAGATGATTTCAGAATGTCATTAGTATACAGATCAAAAAGAGGTCCTAAGATGCTGCCTTCCGGGACACCTGCCATTATGTGTCTGACTGAAGAATAGAATAGAACCATTAATCTAACCACTGGATAAATAACGAAGTTAGGGATTTTGCACCTTTTCAGTGGTACCGAGCCCTGAAAAAGCCTGTAATTTACAACACCTTTTCGTCCTAATTTGCGTCAGCAGAGCGGCTGTTCAGCATTTCCAAGAACACTTTAAATAATGTAATAAATGTGGGGCAAATCAAGACAAGGACACACCATAAAGGACATGAGAAACACGTGTGCTACATTTTTCACTTCACGACACACCAGCGCGTTCAAAACGCCGAATCTTGTAAGACCTGAGGTGATTCTAACAATTGTAAACAATATATCATTTATTTTGTAGATATGAACTGCAAAAATGAAATTTAATTATTTTTCGGAAGAAACTTTTATGTAATGCCGTTATTTTTCGTAAACGCTAATTGGTATTATATATAATTACCATTTTCTAAAATTTCCACAATGTCGCAATGTAATTCAAATAATATTCGAAACTCATTTTCTTATATATGCCTATCACAGAGTGCGGTAGCAATGGAAGCAGTGATAAGCGAGCGTTATATTATTAAGAGCTTGTGAATTCGTGCTGTCACAAGTAAATGTTCGTGAATGCAATGCTAGTGATTGATTTTGGCGTGGGACGTAATTATCGATATTGCGAGAAAGGAGGCCATGACTGCAATCTGGCTATTAAAATGTCGAAATGAGGCTCTTTTAAAATTCAGACTAATAGCCCTGTTTTTACTCACCACCATATCCATACTCAAGAGTTTTGGTTTAAGACTCCCTTCCTTCAGAAGTGTACACTGTTCACCTTTTTGTTCAGATTAGAAAGGAGATAAAAAAAATTATCTGGCTGTTAGAAAAGCCACTGACAATAAGTTCTTGTACGTGTCCTCGTTGTTTCTAAGCCAGACATTTTATTGACTTCTTGAACGCTGGCAGATTACGCCTCAGAAAATGTCCCGTATATGAAAGCAGATTTTAAGAATGCTTTCCTAGAGAGCAAGGTACATAGAGCGAAAGAATATGGGTTTCTTGACAACGCAAAGCAATGTACAAGGGAGGCGGGAACCCAAGGTTGCTTAGCAGACGTTTCGGTGACGTTTCTCGGCTCAGGCAAACTGGAACGACCGGTTTGGCCTGCATACTGTTGTCCGCATCAACGTGAAATTTGGTGCACAGCATTATGTGCCGACAATGTGGGCCGAGCCGGTCCTTGACTTAATTCCCGCCTTCGGGTACATAATCGCAATGTAAGAAAATAACATGGGCAAGACGGACAGCTTGATGATGATTATGATGATGATTATGGATTTTTATGGCGCTAGGGCAGCTATGGCCAAAGAGCGCCATGTCACAAGGTATTTTTTCTTTTTCTCAAGGTGAGGTCAGAGACCCATTTCCCAAGCATTTCACCCTAAATAAGCCGAGCACCAGACCAGGGGAAAGCTTGTACCCATTGTATCACCGGTGGGTACCCGGCGGCACTAGGGATCGAACCCCGCACCTCCCGCATGCGAGGCGGATGCTCAACCACTTGGCCACCGCTGCGGTCGCACAGCTTGAATAACTTTGGAACATGGGTGATAGATATAGGCCACTCCTGGATAAGTGCTTTTTAGTCGGAAAGGGCAGGCGGACACGAGAATCTTTCGAGGCGGAAAAGACAGCCAGACTAGAACGTGCTTATGTGAGCACTCCATCTGCCAATATCTTTAAAAAGGAGCATGATTACCTTCTTCTCAACTGACTACACGCATGTCGTTTGGTACCTCGGTAATCTATGACAAAATAGTTGTGCGTTTTCTCAATAAAGTTCTCGGAAGTTTGAGCTGTGTGTGCCCATCTTGTTCACTATCTCTTGACTTGTGGTGTGCTAGAACTGGAAACCTAATTGTAGGCGTCGTTATCCTAATTCACTTTCCCTAACACCTCTACATCGTGCACGATGCCGCGATAGGCTCACTGTGTGAATTCAGTTTCATTTGACTTCCCGTTCAAGCTCTTCTACACCCACTGAGGGCTTCCCATTTGCGGATAAAAGTATTCACGATTCGGAATCTATTTCGTTCTCGGAACTATATTAGTAACCCCATTCTGCTATTCCTCCAACTTATGCCGTTACCGCGTACCCCCTGGCCTCGTGCCCCTTTTTTGCCTACGTCTGCATCGGAGTCGCCCATCAGTGCTTTTATTTTGCGCATTGTTGGTTCCACGTCTCCTAGGAATCTTTCGATCAGCTCTCACACATGATTACCTGTTGGTTCCGAGGTCTGTACAACAACATGCATTTTTACTGCGCCTAAGGTTGGTAACTGCAACCCTCTGGCTAATGCAGTATATTTCTTCTGTGTTGCGAGGTACACAAATCCTTGTTGATGAGGAATCCCGTAGCTAGTCTCTCCCCTCCTTTTATATCGCGATAGACACTGTATATACTTAACCTCTGCTATTTACCTCGCTAAGACCTAATACATCCCAAGTAAGCCACTAGTTCCTCCAACAGCACTGTTTGGGTAGCCGCACTTCATGAGATTCTAGCACTTAATGCTGCTAAGTTCGCAGTCCAATGGCCCACTTTGGAGATGCAGAGGTTTAGACATACAATATTGATTGATTTATTGATTTCTACTTTCAAGCATTCATTACAGAGGCATGATTCTACTAACACTTCGATCCGTAGCTAAAAGCTAGTTGACAGTGAATTGCAGGCCGAACGAAAATTATTTACATACATATCCACTCATAAGGCTAATGGTTTGCAGTTGACAATTCAAATCTTTTTTTTTGTTCACAATCTCATGTCTACATCAAAGATATACAACAAAAATAAAACATTTAGAACACAACCATCTATACACAGAAAAGTAGAGGTACTCAAATTACTCTGGTTTATAATACTTTTTCAACAACACCGGGGAAGTATTGCTATGTTTTATTGCGTCTAGAAGGTCATTCCACAGCTCAGTCCCTACATAACCTATGGTCCTTTCTTCTCAAATTTTTTTTATTTTTTAGATGTGTAAAGTCACGAGTGATACTTTATGGCAGCATGAATACGGATCAGTGTGGCGGGTAATTGTTTTCAAGGCATTAATGTGCTGTTAGAGTCCTTTAGTGAAATAATGAGTTAAGATGCAGTATATACATCTGCTTGAATAAGAGGAGACGTGTGCGCGTTGTTGTTCGACTGTGTAATAAATCGAATTGGCCTTTTTTTGCGAAATATTAAGCGCCTCTAAATAGGAGTGGTAGGTGTTACCCCAGCATTCGGTGCGGTATGGCAACTGGCATCGAAAAATGGAGAGGTTAACCATTCGAATGTGCCATCCCCGAAGCAGTGACAGCATTTATACACAGGAAAGAATGCTGCACCTATTTTCTTACGCGGTGCCTGAATATGGGGCTTCCAGTGTACGTCCTGCTCTAGAATTTCTCCGACATAAGTGATGTTTACTACTGGTTCATTTGGTTTGCCCGGCCATTGCAGTGCAGGACAGTTTGATGCTATTGCTTTTCTGGGGATCTTAAATATAATGCATTTTGTCTTGTTAACGTTTCCAACAAGCCTGTTGGAGGAAAACCAGTTACACAAAGTTTCTTATTCTCGATTAGCAATATTGATTAGTTCAGCTATGTACTCATGAGCATATAGAAGAGCTGTGTCGTCAGCACACATAAAAACTGAGAAGTGATTGGTAAAGTGTGGTGGGTCATTTATATGTAGAGAGAATAAAATTGGACCAAGGAATCAAACCCGGGGCATTTTCAGGTAACTGGCTCAAATTCAGACTTTATATCGCTAAGTTTAATCATTTCGCGCCTGTTGCTGAGATAACTTCTGAAGAATTCCAAGCAAATTACCCTAAATCCTTAATGTAATAGCTTTGAGAGTAGAATTTTATGATCAGTGGTGTCAAATGCTTTTTTTATATGCAAAAAAAACCCTAGTCCTATTTTATTATCATTTAGGAAGGAATTTACTGAGATTGTTAAGGATAAAACAGCCGTTCCGGAAGATATATTTGGTCTAAATCCGTGCTCACTGGGAAACAGCAGGTCTTCTTGTAGAAACGTCTTTACTCTCTTAGCAATTAGGTTTTCGAAAACTGTGTTCATACCGCATAAAACAGAAATGGAGCGGGAATTCTCGATAAGGTTGCGGTCTTCGTTGTTATATATCGGCACTATTTTAGCCAGCTTCGGCAAGTATGGATAAATAGAGGAATAGAAGGCTAGGTTGTAGATTCTTTCAGGCTATGCCGACAAAACATCAATACATTCCATTAAAACAATGGAGACAATACCATCACACTCCGCTGATCATTTGGAATGAAAGTCGTGGGCTGTAGTGACAATCTCATCTAATGTAATATCATGGCAGGCAAACGACACTGAAATATGGTGCAGAGTTGCGAGGTATTCTGTGTAAGGAGAACTCTTTCCTATTTTTGCACCAAGACTGGAAACTATATGTTGATATTATGCAACAATATTAAGAACAGACTTTTACCAGTATTAATGCAGCGATGATTTGTAGGAAAATGCCGGTAATATCGAGGGTGCTTTGTAGTATTAGGCTGGCACGACTCTCGTCAATAGAAGCGGATACACTACGTCTCTGACCAAAACACAAGATGCTCGCACGGCAACGCTGGCCGGTCTGTTGATGCACTCCTATGAGGTTATGCGCAGGTCAGATTCTCTTCAGCAAGCAAGAATGCTTAGACGTCTGGCACTAGCTGCCGGATCTGGCATCGATGCCATAAGGCACTGCGTTAAAGTTTGCCGCGTTCACTGAAGCGCCGTAATACATGACTTGCGAGAAGTGCCAGCACATTTAGGATCACCATGGGGCACTCTTATGTTACTTGCTTGCGCTTGTATGCATGAGCTTACGCCTTCTGTTGAAGTCACACATGGCGTGCGTCTCTGTTGTAGACTGCTGTCAGCCAGACGGATGCCTCTAATGATTCAGAATGCGTTGTCGCGCAAGCAGGGGCCCAAGCGACTAACGGCTACAGTTTGTAGGCAGTAAGTTGACATTCTAGTGCAAACTGGAGAACTCCAGGTAATCAGCACAACTCTAAAATCCTGTGGCACTGTGTAAGCATAATAATATATTCTGGCCAAAAGAACGCACTTTTTTCTGTATTGTAAGGTTCTACTATCCAAAAATCAATATATCCCACATCTCCCCTGAGAGGATTGTAGCTTTTATTACCGAGTTTGCTATGGTCAGAACCCATTGTTGTTCCGTTAGCCTTAACTACTTGATGCGAGCAGAGTAAAGAAATATTTTACTACGCATCCAAATACTGGACCATAAACTTGAATATTTCCTTGACGGTGTCTAAAAATATTTCACAATTGCTTAACAATTATAAACGATGTCCAAGAACCTTAGACTTGTATGCAGGGCCGGACTCTAGCTTTGGCTCTTCAATATGCGTTTTTTTTTCCATTTTGTAATAACCTCGTTGTATTATTGGAACTCATTGCAATTTTGGACCCATCCTTTTTTGCTTTGTTTTCAGGTGTGGACAACAGGAAAGACGACGGCGTGTACAGCGGCTTATTCAGCAAGTTCGTCGGGAAAGGCCGCTACACTGTTAACTTTTACGCCGCTAGCACGGCGAACTCCGTTTTCCTCGAATACGTCACACTTCGGAAAGAACAGTTGCAAGCGCAGCCTACAAAAGGTAATTGGTAGAATAAAAAAATTGAAATTACTCTCGCTTCTATCGCACATCAAGTATGCTCTCAAAGAAAATCCAATAACTGGGACCTGTACTTATCCACTGAGGTTTTAGCTTTATACACTGCTGGATAATCTAATTAGTGTATATAAGTGGTGATCTGACAGGCCAAGGTACTTGACGTTCCGGACATCTCGTCTGTAAGTACAATTTCGGAGGCCCTGTGGAATGCAATCTCCGCCGAAGACGCTTCGAGTGTGCACTTTTGACGAGAACTGAAGTTTGCCTAGGTTGATAGACAACAGCACTATAACGCAAGAGAACTTCTCGTAAGGGAAAAAAGGAGCTTTCATAAGGTACAAAAAGTCCAAAAAAGGCAACCACAGGTGTCGCCTTCACCGGCCAGTTTCGCAAGCGAGCTGTCTGCTTCGGCACCAAATTTACAAAAACAATTGCGGCGTCCAGGCTTTTTCTGTGTGGACGACACGAGTTTGATTCAAGGAGTGACAAAATATTTAAACTCCATTTTCTCTTCCATAACATTTTTTTCATGCACCTGCCATCACACATAGCTACTGAGGCTAACTTTCAATCGGTGGAGGGTTCGTTAAAGCAAACCATGGATTCACAGATTTTGTATTGTTGTATAATGTGCATTATAGTATTACTGAGTGTTTTATTTTGCGTTGTTTGTTGTTTTATTTGCGTACTTTACTAGCGTTATTTCATACTTCGTTACTGCATGCATAATTTGTTTTATTTCAAGTACCTGTACCTATGCCGTACTTTTATGCTTGTATCGCCCCCCCCCCCCCTATTTGATACCCTCGTACAAGTGCCCTTAGGGGTACCGTAAATAAATAAATCAGCCTGACTACGACCACTGCTGGACAATGGCCTCTCCCATGTCTCTTCAATTAACCCTGTCCTTTGCCAGCTGCGGCCACCCTATGCCTGCAACCTTTCTAATCTCATCCTCCCACATAACTTTCTGCCGCCCTCTACTACGCTTGCCTTCCCTAGGAATCCATTCCGTTATCCTTAAGAACCAGCGGTTATCTTGCCTTCGCATTACATGCCCTGCCCAAGCCCATTTATTCCTCTTGATTTCGACTAGGATGTCAATAACACGCGTTTGTTTCCTCACCAGCTCTGCTCGATTCCGGTCTCTTAACGTTACAGATATCATTTTTCTTTCCACGGCTCGCTGCGTTGTCCTTAACTTGAGCTTAACCCTTTTCTTTAGCCTCCACGTTTGTGCATCACAGGTGAGTACCGATAAGATACAGCTATTGTACAGATATTGTATACTTTTCTCTTTAGGAATATTAGTAAACTGCCATTCATGATCTGTGAGAACCTGCCATATGCGCTCCACCCCATTCTTATTCTTCAAGTTATTTTCCTCTCATTAGCCTTCTCAGCGCCCTCTACCTGTCTGAAGTAGACGTATTCCTTTACCACTTCCAGCACCTTGCTGCCAATTGTGAGCTGGTGTTCCCTTGCTAGACTGTTGAACATTACTTCCGTTTTCTCCATCTTAATCTTCAGACCCACCGTTATGCTCTGTCGGTCTAACTCACTTATGATGCTTTGCAGGTCATTTTCTGATTGACTTAGGAAGGCAATCTCATAGCGAATCGTAAATTACTAAAGTATCATCCAGTAACTCTTATCCTGAACTGTTTCTAATTCAGGTCTCGGAATACCTCCTGTACACAGGCGCTGAGAAGCGTTGGCGAGATCATTCCTCTCTGCCTTACACCCTTCCTTATTGAAATTTTATTGTTGATTTTCTGAAGGACTGTTTTAGCAAGTAATTATCTAGATGTTAGCTTCATTGCAAGCTCGTGGTAATATCGAGATCATGAGGCATTGTGTATACAGGGTGGCTAGTTTTTTTAGCACAATCTCGCCTTCGTCCTTAAAAAATCTGCTGTTGTCTGACCCTCACCTGCTGCTTTCGCCCTTTGCATTGCTCCTAAGTATGTACTTCCTCTTTCGTTACTGCCTGGATTTACCATTGCTGTGCCCTACTGCTTCTTTCATGAACGTTGTGATTACTTTGGCTTGGTTTATGGAGGTTTAACGTGACAAAGCGACTCAGGCCGTGAGGGAAGCTTTGAAGAATTTGAACCACCTGGGGTTCTTTAAAGTGCACTGACACCGCACAGTATACGGTGCCCTAGAATTTCGCCTCCATAGAAATTTGACCACCACGGCCGGGATCGAACCCGCGTCTCTCGGATCAGCAGCCCAGCGCCATAACCACTGAGCCAGCGTGCGTTTTGTTCTGATTACTTTGGCTGCTGTATAGTATTGTGTAGAACTCTGCGGCTACTTTATGTTATCCCTATTGCTGATGACATTGCCTTCTTTAGCTTTCGACATACACATGTGATTTTTGCGATTGTCTAGCTTCCTCTTCACCGCTTAGGAGCTACCTGCGTTCTGTAGAGCATACTCGATTCCTTGCATATCAAACTTCTCTATGTCACGTGCCTTGCACTTTCTGATTAACTCTGTTCTGCCAGTTCTATTCGGTCTGTGGGGTTTGATGACCTTAGGCTTACGCGTTTGTTAATCAGAGCTTTCATCTCCTGATACAGCTTTCCTGGACCCTGTCTAACCATCCTACCGCCTATTTGTATGGCACATTTCGTAGTGATAGCTGTGGTATTATCGTTCATTGTCTGACCATCAAAATTGTCTTCCTCATTTAAAGCCGAGTGTCTGTTCTTCAGCGAAATTCTTACCTCCCACCGTGGCTCAATGGCAGGTCAGAGCGCTAGGATACTAAGCCAGAGTAGCCGGGTTCAAACCCGACCTCCTTTGCCGCGTTTCGATGGCGGCTAAGCGCAAAAAGGCACCCGTGTGCTGTGCAATGTCAGTGCACGGTAAGGATCCCCTGGTTACAAATAACTGCGGAGCCCTCCACTGCGGCACCTCTTTTTTCCTGTCTGTTCTCGCTCTTCGGCATTATTATTGCGCTACTCAAGGTTAACACAGACAAGAACGACACATACAGACAGGGCGCAAACTATAAACTGATATTATTGCGTGAGAAATTCGTTTTATATGAATTGTTAAGATTAAAAGACACAAAAACAAGTAGCTTCATGGAGACGAGTAGTCCAATCTTCTTCTGCTGACAGTCATGCGTAGAGGACGGAGTCTTTTCACTTTAAAAAGTTTTTCTCTCGCTTCGTCAGCGCTACCGACGGCTCGCTTACGCAAGTGCTTTCCTTCTCAGACGTCATGCAAATGCTTCATATAGCTCCCTTTGCATTTTATCTTGGGATCGCAGGATGACAGCGGTGCTATCAAGCAGTGGCTTGCAGTTTTTGCACTTGGAGCAATGCGCCGCCAGATTACCCGACGCGGGAGTAAAGCCGCATAACCTGCGATGCTCCCGGAGCCGTTAATTCAGGCATCGTCCCGTCTGGCCGACATATGCCCTGCCACATGATAACGGTATCTTGTACGCGACTCCGGAGTTACATGCCACAAACTTGGTCGCGTGCTTGGCCCCACAGGTGCTCTCACTATTCCTTGGCTGTGGGTTGTTCACTTTAGCACACAAACTTCTCAGTTTGTTTGGCGCAGAGAACACGACTGCCACATTATGCCTTTCTGCAAAAAAGATATTGGCGAGCTTCATGCAGAAGAATCTGAACAAACTGTCCATAAGAGACCCTTTTCTAGTCAAGAATTCGGACGAGGTGATCGTGTTTCTGCAAGAGGAGCCGAAGGTATCTTGCTTCTCGATAGATGTAAAGGACTTATTCTACAATGTTGCACAGAAACATGTACTTGACGTAGTGGAAGAAGCAATGGCTGAATATGGTGAAGTGAAATTTATGAATGAAAGCGGTGTTAGCACCTTGGATTTTGTGGCTCTCGTAGCGAAGTACTTGTCTTCTCTGTTCATCGAGTTCGGCGGGGAAGTGTACACCCAGAAAGAAGGGATGTGTATTGGCAGTTGCATAGCGCCAGCGCTCTGTGACTTGTTCCTGGCCAGAGGAGACCGACTGCTTGCTGAAACCTTGAAGCCACTCGGTGTCGTTAATTGTTTCAGGTATGTTGATGATTTCTTAGTCTGCTCTCGTCAGGGAGGCGTGACGGAAAGCTTCATACACGACATCTTGGAGCAATATGAAACAGCGCACCCTGGACTTGAGTTTACGCATAAGGTCCCGAAGGGCGGAACCCTGAAGTACCTCGACATCTCCATCTCAGAGGGACGACAGTTATGCTGGCAATTCAAATGTAGAAGTGAAAAGGGACTGTTGCCGTTTTATTCGGCGCATTCGAAGCTCACAAAGCGCGGAATTGCGATGTCTCTTTTCACCCAGGCAGTGAAAAAGTCCTGTCATCACAAAGTTAGTCACAGCATCAACTTGCAAGCTGAACGCCTGAAAGCAGCGGGCTATCGCACACAGATGCTCGTATCAGTGGTTGATAGTGTTCTGAAGACAGTCGTGAAAGGGAAACAAAGGGACAAAAAAGAGTGGGACAAAAAGAACAGGCCGGTTGTTTTGCCTTATGCACATGCCGTCTCGCATAGGCTTAAAAAAGTTGCAGAAAGGCATAATGTGGCAGTTGTGTTCTCTGCGCCAAACAAACTGAGAAGTTTGTGTGCTAAAACTGCAAAAACTGCAAGCCACTGCTTGATAGCACCGCTGTCATCCTGCGATCCCAAGATAAAATGGAAAGGGAGCTATATGAAGCATTTGCATGACGTCTGAGAAGGAAGGCACTTGCGTAAACGACCCATCGGTAGCGCTGACGAAGCGAGAGATAAACTTTTTAAAGAAGTGAAAAGACTCCGTCCTCTACGCATGCCTGTCAGCAGAAGAAGATTAGACTACTCATCTCCATGAAGCTACTTGTTTTTGTGTCTTGTCATCTTAACAGTTCATATAATACGAATTTCCCACGCAATAAAATCAGTTGATAGTTTTCGCCCTGTCTGTATAGTTTGCGCCCTGTCTTGAGCAACGCAATAACAATGCCGAAGATTACAAACCAACTAGGCCCATTTGAAGCTCTTCTTAGATTGTTTGCACACCTTCTATTATCCGTTCCTTACGGCGCTGTTCGGGCGTCCACCGATATAAAGTGTGACAGTTATTGCGCCATGTCCTGTCCTCAAGACCAATTTTCGATTTCAAATTTTTTTCAAATCCTGAATTCCTCTATTTTTCCTCTTACGTTAACTCGTTAATGGGCTTCCTCTTCACTGCCTTCTTCCGTTCCTTCTTCAAGTCTAAGCGTTTTCGGGACCTTACCACTCTGTGGTCGCTACAACGCGCCTTTCCGAGGACCTGCACATCCTGCATGATGCCAGAATGAGCGTATAGTATGAAGTCTATTTCATTTTTAGTCTTACCATTGGGGCTCTTCCACGTTCACTTCCTGCTCTCTGGTTTCCGCAAGAACGTATTCTTGATCCTTAAATTATTTCTATCTGCGAACTCTACTAATAACTCTCCCCTGTTATTCCTAGAACCTATGCTGTAGCGCCTGCCACCTGGTCTCCAGCCTGCTTCTTGCCTACCTTCGCATTGAAGATGTCCAACATAATTTGCTGCGGAACAAACGTTAGCAAAGACAGAGAGATCCCAAGAGACAATATTTACTCAGCACAATAATCCAAAGAAGTTGGCCATTGAATGTGATAGCGATATTAATCTTGCTAGATATATTTAATACGCTTCTTTACCTAATCAGATTTCAGCTGTTTTCTGCGAGGCGCGGCGATCATAAGCTTTATAATCTCTTTTCTTTCGAGCCAGCGGGAGACATCTTATGAAACTATATTGTCACGAAGTGGTGACTGCACTCCGGAGAGCAGAAAGGCTGTGAAAATGGTGTCTAAACAGAACTCTATTTTGGTTGACTTGCGCCCACAGTAGACTGAATCACTCGGCGGCGTAGCAACAATCATGCTCGCCGGTCGTCGAACAGAATGGCCGCCGCTCAATGTCGGCCTTGCTCAATTTAAAGCTGATAGTGAACTTTCTAGATAAAGCGTGCAATGATATTAGAACATTCCGGAATAACGTACAATCAGCTCTGCCTGGCTGCGATCAATCGAGATAAATCTAGTCGCGTCTTGCGTCGCAGACAAATCGATAAAGTGGCGCGGCGGCCTATTTGAAGAAGGAACAAGCACTGCAAAGATTGGCGGCATTACTCCCCTCTCAAAGAAGCATCGACGCGATGCATTAAAACAAATAATGCAGCTAGCAACAAATAAAAAGGATTTTGCGAAACTATACTGTGGAAATGCAACCGTCCTTTAGCGCACATAATGGGGCTTCACACTCACAACATGAACAAATTCTGGTCGTACGCGGCGTCACTGGGATGCAGTCATTGCGTCAGGGATGACTTCATAGTCCAGTTCACCTAGCCGACGAAGAACCTTGTACGGGTTGAAATAGCGGCGCAAATGCTTTTCACTCAATCCACGGCGGCGAATGGGCGTCCACACCCAGACTTGGTCTCCTGGCTTGTATTCCGCGTTGCGTCTTCGTAGGTTGTAGCGTCTGGCGTCGGTCCGCTGCTGATCTTTGATCCGTAATCGGGCAAGCCTTCAAGCTTCTTTTGCGCGTTGAAGGTAGGCGGAGACGTCGACGTTCTATTCTTCTGTAACGTTAGGCAGCATGGCGTCTGGCGTGGTCCTGGCCTCCTTGCCATGGACGAGCCTAAAAGGCGTCATCTGGGTGGTCTCCTGCTCTGCGGTGTTGTAGGCGAAGACGACGTAAGGCAGAGTGGCATCCCAGATATTGTGTTCGGCATCGAGATACATACATGGCGAGCATATCGGAGATGGTTTTGTTCAGGCGCTCCGTCAGCCCGTTGGTCTGCGGATGGTATGCAGTTGTCCTCTGGTGGCTGTTATGGCTGTAACGCAGGATGGCTTGCGTTATTTCCGCCGTGAATGCTGTTCTGTCCGTGATGAGGACATGGCGGCGCCGTGTCGCAGAAAAATGCACTCCACGAAAAATTTCGCGACTTCTGCTGCGGTTCCGTTCGGTAGGGCTTTTGTCTCGGCATAGCGGGTCAGGTAGTAGGTCGCTATGATGATCCACTGATTTCCAGACGTTGACTTTGGGAAAAGACCAAGCAAGTCCATGCCGATTGGCTGAAAGGGCCTTGAGGGGGTTCAATGGGGTTAAGAAATTCTGCTGGCCGGGTGGAAGGGGTATTTCGTCACTGACAATCTCGGCAGGTTTTCACATAATGTGCGACAACGGCAGACAGTCGGGGCCAGTAATACTTGTATTGAATGCGGCGGAGGGTGCGAGTAAACCCGAGATCTCCAGCTGTCGGCTCGTCATGTGAAGCCTGTAGAATTTCTTCGCGGAGACAAGTAGGTACAACAAGGAGGTAGGCTGTTTTGCTCGTTGAGAAGTGCTTCATGAGGACATCTTTCTGTACACAGAAGGAAGAAAGTCTTCGCTTGAATGAGGCCTGGGGTGAAGAAACTTTGCCTTCCAAGTACTCGGTGAGACGTTTTAGGTCGGGGTCGGAGCGTTGCTGCTGGGCACAAGAGCTGGAGTTGATGGGTCCCACGAAGGCGTCCTCATCGTCGTCCGGCGGCGGAGCATCAACAGAGGCTCGTGAGAGGCAATCGGCGTCAGAGTGTTTGCGTCCGGACTTGTAAACGACGGTGACGTCAAACTCCTGGAGACGCAGACTCCATCGAGCGAGCAGGCCAGAGAATTCCTTCAAATTGTTAAGCCAACACAGTGCGTGGTGATCGCTAACTACCTCGAACGGTCGTCCGTACAGGTAGGAGCGGAATTTCGACGTAGCCCAGATGCAGCCTCGGCCTTGGTAAGAGAACGGCAAGCGTATGCGATGACTTTCTCCAGCCCGTCACTGTTTTGAACGAGGACGGCGCCTAGGCCTACGCTGCTTGCGTCGGTATGAACTTCAGTATTGGCGGTTTCATCAAAATGCGCGAGGATCAATGGGGACTGTAAACGACGCTGAAGTTCTTTGAAGGCATCTGCTTGCGGGGCTGCCCATCTAAATGGCACGTCTGCCTTCGTCAGATTTGTGAGGGGCTCGGCGATGCGCGAAAAGTTTTTCACAAATCGTCGGTAATATGCACACAGTCGGAAGAATCTGTACACTGCTTTCTTATCGGCCCGCGGTGGAAACTATTCAATAGCAGCTGTTTTCTGCGTACTCCTTCCTTGCTAACGATGTGGCCTAGAAACAGCAGCTCTTCATAGGCAAATTGGCACTTCTCTGGTTTCAGGGTTAGGCCAGACGACTTGATGGAGTCTTGTACTCTTCGACGCCTTCAAAGGTGCTCTTAGAAGTTCGAGGCGAAAACAACGACGTCATCTAAATATACCAGACAAATTTGCCACTTGAGGCCTGCCAGTACTGTATCCATCACTAGCTGAAGCGTCGCTGGTGCGGAACAGAGACTAAATGGCATCTCCTTGAACTCGAAGAGTCTATCCAGAGTGATGAATGCCGTCTCCTCGCGATATGTTTCATCGACCTCAATTTGCCAGTAGCCGCTCTTCAGGTCAATCGATGAGAAATACTTGGCATTGCAGAGCCGGTCCAGTGTGTCGCCGATGCGGGGGAGGAGGTAGGTGTCCTTCGTTGTTATGTTGTTCAGGAGACGGTAATCAACGCAGAATCGAAGTGCGCCGTCTTTCTTTCTCACTAGAACAACCGGTGCCGCCCATGGGCTGTTTGAAGGCTGGATGACGTCGTCGCGAAGCATTTCTTCGACTTGGCCACGGATGGCTTGTCGTTGTTGCGGTGACACACGGTAGGGGCTTTGACGGAGAGGTCGAACGTGTTCGTCCGTTATAATGCGATGCTTGGCAATTGGCGTTTGTTGGACCTTCGGCGATGTCGAAAAACGCTCACTGTAGCTTCGAAGCAGATTGCGGATCTGGTCTTGTCTGTTTCGGGGAAGGGATGGATTGATGTCGAAAGTGGGCGAGTTCTCTTGGTCAGGCGCTTCATCTGCTGAGGGGTCGGAGAGGGCGATGGAGTCTCGTACGTCGGATATTTCGTCGAAGAAAGCAATCGTCGTTCATCTGTTAATGTGTCGGTATTCTTCGCTGAAGTTAGTCAACAGTACTTCAGCCTGGTCATTGCGGAAATGTCCGATGCCTCTTGCGATGCTGATCCCTCGGTCTAGAAGCAACTGCATGTTCCCCTCGATGATGGCTTCAGCGTTAATGGCTTTGGTGGCGCCTACGGTCAGGATAACGCTTGAACGGAGTGGGACGCTCACTTCTTCCTCCAGGACACTCAGGGCAACGTGATTTTCCCGAGCTTTCATCGAAGCGATGGCCTCGTCCGTCGAAAGCGTGATCAGCTTGGATCGCAGGTAGATGATCGCCTGATGCTCATTAAGGAAATCCATGCCAAAGATCACTTCGCGGGAGCATTGCGGTAGCACAACAAAGGACGCAGGATAGGTTTGTCCTTTTACAGTCGCTCGCGCTGTGCATCGCCCTAATTTCGTAATGAGGTGGCCCCATGCGGTGCGAATTTGTGGGCCGTCCCTAGCGGTCGTCACTTTCCTGCGCAGCGAATGTTCCATTCATCACCGAGTAATCGGCTATTGTGTCGACATGAGCGGTAACTTTCCGGTCGTCGATAGCCACTTCTAAGCCGGATGTCCTGGCTCTTGCATTGCAATTCGGCCTCGGCGTCGGGTGACGGCTTCGTCGCCTATGCGATTCGCGGGTGGGGCGTGTCGGCGAAGCTGTTCTGTGTGGCGGCGTCGTTTTGAATGCAGGTCGCGTCGTGATCGGGGTTGTCATTCTGTGCGGCGTCGTTGCAGCGGCTGCAGCGTCTTCATGGGGCGTGGTCGGTGGATGATCTTCGGCGTTTCGCTCGTGAGCAACCTCACCTCCAGAGGTTGCTGTCTTTAGTTTCCCCTACGGGAGCTAGAAGACCTTCCTCGTACTGCGGCTGCGTAGCTGCGGCGTGGCAACGCAAAGCGCCATGTTGACGGCGATTGTGAGCGCCAAAAGCGGTTCGGCGTGTACTCCTCTCGACGCAGGTACTCGCCGATTTCCCGCGGTCATTGGCCGAAGCTTGGTTGTGGGGCGTCAACGGCAAATCCTCGAACACCTATACGCCGGTACGGGCACTGACGAAGAATATGGCTGGCCTCGCTGCAATGGAAGCACAACGGCCGGTAGTCGGAAGTCCTCCAGGCGTCGCATTTCCTGGGGCTTGAGCGTCGCTCATAGGCTGGGCGGGGGGGGGGGGGGGGGGTGCGGCGTTCGGGAACAAGTGGTTCGTGTCGGAGAGGACGTATGGGTTATCGTTGGGGCGTAGGAATGCGTACTGCAGCGACGTAGGTCATTGCCTGGGGTTCTGTGGCCGTCGGGGTGCCAAGTGTCTGTTGCACTTCTTCCCGTACCACATTCCATGAGAGTCGCTGCTTGCAGCTGTGGGAAGAATGGCAGAAATCGGCGTAGCTCCTCGCGGACAATTTCGCGGATAACTTCCCGCAAGCTGTCGCTGGTGGTGCTCGTCGTGTCCGAACACATTCCACAGACAGAGGAAGGGCGGTTGTACTGCCGAGCCCGAACGTCGAGGGTCTTTTCGATCGTGCAGGCTCCTTGCATGAATTCGTCGACTGTTTTTGGCGGCTGGCCGACGAGGCAGCCAAAGAGTTGTTCCTTTACGCCGCGCATTAAAAACTGAACTTTCTTTTCCTCGGTCATCTCCGGGTCGGCGCGGCGAAAGAGCAGCTTCATTTCTTCCAAGTAACCACGGACGGGCTCATTCGGAAGCTGGATCCTGGACTCGAGGAGTCGTTCAGCTCTTTCTTTCTTCACGACGCTGGTGAATACCTTCAAGAGTTCCTTCTTGAATAGCTCCCATGTCGTTAGGGAAGACTCATGGTTTTCATACGATGTGCGTGCTGAGCACTGCAGTGCGAAAAAGACGTGCCGGAGTTTCGCCGCGTCATCCCAATTGTTGAATGATGCCACGCGCTCATATTGGTCCAACTATTCTTCGGGGTCTTTGCTTAGGGATCCATTGAAAATTGGCGGCACCCGCGGCTGCTGCAATATGATCGGGGTCGACATCTTTGGCGAAGTAGTGGTGCTTGTAGCGTCTTCCTTTCGCTGTCTGGTGCGGCCCGGCAGGGTCCCGAACTCAGGCTCCTCTCCCTGGAGACGTCGGGTGGCTCGCTGAGCTGCTGGCTCGTCCTCAGGTGCGAAGTACAGATGACTTGAAGGGGGCGTCCGGAACATGGGAGGCTACCCAGCACCTAACACAGATGTCACCAAGTGGTGACTGCACTCCGGAGAGCAGAAAGGCAGCAAAAATGGTGTCTAAACAGAGCTCTTTATTTGGGCTGACTTGCGCCTACAATGGACTGAATCACTCGGCGGCGTAGCAACAAGCGTGCTCGGCGGTCGTCAAACAATGCCCGCCGCTGTCGGCCGTGCTCAGTTTAAAGCTGATAGCGAACTTCCTAGATAAAGCGTGCAAAGTTACTAGAACATTCGGGAACAACGTAGAATCAGCTCTGCCTGGCTTTGATCAAACTAGATAAATCTAGTCGCGTCTTGCGTCGCAAACAAAACGATAAAGTGGCGTTGGGGCAGATTTGAAGAAGGAACAAGCACTGCAACGATTCGCGGTAATGTATTTTAACTCCTTCATGACAAAGACAACGCAGAAATTAATACCGGGAAAAGAAGGAGTTATGTCCTGGTTTGCGCTCCGCTTTGTTTCTTGGGAAAGCTGTTGTTGAGAGAAGAGATGCAGATTGCTAAAGTGGGTGAGCGAGCATCAGGTGCTACGTATAGGATGCATCCCATTGTTGTCGTGGGGCGCACACACACTGCCCTTGTCTAGCCTATTACTTAAAGGCGCACCTTGTGAAATAACGGTCACTTTTTTTAGCAAGCTGCTGAACTTACCGCTTCCTTTTTTCTATGGACTATGAATGAGATGTTTACCGAGTGTCATGTGAATTATGCGTTACCAGGGCGCTGCTGCTAACGGTCTAACGAACATGTACATTTACCGATCTTAAGTATGTTTATTCATTTATTTGTTTATCTCGCATGAAACCGTGCACTCACAAATAATAACTGAAATGCTCACAATTTTAGTTTTGCTATCAACCTTAAGGAAATGTTTCATAAGGCGATTCGCATTGTTCCGTATTGGATATATGGAAACCGTGTGAAATACAGGCAGCCTATATGCATATGGAACATGCATATGGAATAGCAGAAATTCAGACTCCGTATGGCGTCATGTACAGCCAGGCTGGAATATATAGCGGTCCCGCATGTGCCTTTACCACTTTGGAGCGAGTTATTCCTTTACAGTCGGTTTGTGAATGTGTGTTTCGATGCACCCTTTACCCAGAAACTTGAATCAGGTAATTGTATGCTGTAGCTGAAAGTACCACAGGTATGTTTTGTTTTCTTCACAGACGCAGTTCGCGTTTCATTCTGGCCTGACTGCATGTCCGGCAGAAAACGTAGCATCGACCGGGAAAGTAAACGGACCACCGCTCAGGGCGCGGAGCGGCTGCGGGGCCGCCCCGCAGTGCTGTTTTCTAGCGCTTTCAGCCAGAGTGACGGCAAACTTCAAGTGTTGCGTTCAGCTGCTCTGCTTTTGACGGCCTCGACGAAGGCGAGCGCGCGTCGCCTATTAATCGAGCACATCGGACTGTGGAAGAGCAGTTGGACAGCCGCAGCCCGTCAAACCGCGGCAGTGTAAGGGAACGAGTCGCAGTTCTGCTTTTGGCTGTCCCTCATGTTAGATATTACTGCCGGATTTTAGGCTACGCCGTCCAAGACGCCGCATCGGCAGCTACCGCGACAGGCGCTTTTCCACGCCAGTGTGGTAAGCAACAGAGACGGTGAGCTCTGCTTTTCTTCTCTTTCGAAACTGTCTTATAAGCATGGTCTCCGCATTAAGCTTGAGATTATGTTCAGCGAGTCATTTGCAAACTATATTAATTCGGGCCTACGATGTGTTGCCTTTTATGAGAATTTCTTCACGAGAGTTCAGTCCCGAAGAGATTGTTAGGCAGACGAATCACAAATATTGTTGTCCGTCATGAAATTTATTCACGAAAGCAGATTACATATCTCATTGGTGTTCTTCAGAGTGCCCTTAGTGGGACGAAAAGTTGCCGTCGACCGCTATGAATTGGCTCAGTCGTCTCGGACCGCGTTGCCTAAAATCCGGCAGTGGTGGAGGCTGCGGATGGGCAGTGATATCTGACGTGAGGGCAATATAAAAGGACCACAAAAAACAAAACTGCGACTGGTTTGACGGACTGCGGCTTTCCGAATGGTCTGCCACAGCCGGATGTGCTCGATTAATAGGCGATGCCCGCTCCCGTTCGTCGAGATCGGCCACAGCAGAACAGTTGAACGCAACACTGGATCAACCGCGACAAGCCCCCGCGCGAGAGCGAGGGCGAAGTTTGTCGTCACTCGGGGCACTCTGGCTGCTAGCGAGCGGCGCTAGAGTTATTATATAGGCTGGCCAGAGTTGTGCGAAGGTGCCGCCATAGGCAACCAAGTTTTACACTGAAGCCGTGTTTTGGCAGAAGTCAAGCAGAGAGAGTGGGAGGGGAGTCGTAAAGGTTTTTAAAACCGCGGTGCGCAACGCGGCTCCCTCCTTTGTATTGAAAATCACAAGTTGTCTCAAGCAACCCGGGTTATTTTTTTTTTGTTCTCGCTTCGGTTGTCTTGTTGAAGCTTGCGATGATATATCTTTTGCTTTCATACATATAAGCCTTTTGCTTTCATACATATACATACATATATATTATTCTTGAAATGGAGCTTTTCGCGGCCATTTAAGAACCACGGATCTTCCACATGGGATTGAATAAAACGGTTTGGTTACTGCACTTCGGAGCAGAACACCCTGTCACATTGGGTGTGTTGGCATCTTCGAGGCAAGAAATGCACGAAAACTTTAGCAAACGGACACAGCGCACGAAAACAGAAATGTGAGCGACTTATCCTCAGCGCGGCACGCTGCCGCCGCGAGAGGTGACGCAGTGCGGCCCGAGTGCCCTGTAGGGTTGGCTTTACGATGGTAGAGAGTTTCCTGGAAGTCACGTTGTTACGGGGCGGCGAGAGAAAACAAACGCGAAGCTCTGGCAAAGCCTATACAGGGTGTGCCAGCTAAAAGTACCCAAATTTTGAAAAACGACTCAGTGCGCTAGAGGACTGAAATCAGTTGAGTGGTGTTCAGGATTGTGTGTCCTATTGTGCGGTTTTTTGTTTAAGCAGAGTTGTTGTATCAGTAGAGACTAATTAGTCAACTTAATAAATACTGGCTTCAGCAGGAAAGTGCCAATACGAAAGATGTAGATGATATTGAAAAACAGCCGGAGGAAGCGGGTCCCCTTGCTCAAGCAGACACGGACAATCTTTCGTCTTTCACAATCACAATCATTATAAAGACTGCACTACATAATACCATTGATGTAGCAGCACCTCCTCTATTTTTGCAATGCCTGCCGAGTACGGCCGATCCGACCGTCCAACACCCTCTCCTATCCTCCTTTCCTGCTCTCCCCGTCGGCCAGCCTTCGCGCCTGCTCTACATCTGTGAGAGAGAGTGCCATCTCAGTGGCGCCTGACGACCGAAAGCGGAGAAAGACAATTTTTTAAACGTTCTCTCCTTCTTCGTGAGGCAGCGCTCTGCATGCCTCATAGTAATCGGGCTGCCTGTCAGGTACCGCCGCGTCATAGAGCGCGCCGTTCGTGGCGCTGCTCACCGTGGAGCCGCTGCAGGCGCTGGTTTTAAAAGGAGCCACAGAGAGCGAGGTGCAGCGGCGTTGGCATTGCAACGAAAGGCTGTGGCGGCTTGTTCGAATCATGTTTTCTTTTATCTGAAGCACTCCGGGAGAGGCACTGAAACTGCTTGGCAGAAATATGAAGTCAGAGGGTAGAGGTAGTTAGTAAAACGTTTTACTCTACTGATTCGCGATTCAATCGTGTTGAGTAAGGAAAATGGGAGAATTAAATAAAGAAGGAATGATATATCTTCCCGAGAAGGCATTTTTCGAAACTGCCAAGTACCAGTAGCTTTCAAGTCGTAGCTCTACTTTTCGTAGGCTAAGCTGTCATCGTTACGATAACTAGATAAAAATTTTCTCTGTGCGTGGCAGACTGCAGCTACGATTGTTTTAAGAACCGAAAAGAACTTTAGTCGCAAATGCACGGCACAGAAGCTGATACCGAAGCATTTCGGACGTTCTGCCTGGTCTTGATTACAACCAGCCGCTACTAAAACGATGCAAAACTAAAAAATAAGCCCTTGAAGGAAAGCAGGCAGATACAACCTAAATCAAGTCCGCTGGAGCACGTCTTCACGCGCACTCACCCTAAAGGCTGAACCACAAGGCAGCGTTTCTTCGGCGCAGCATCAGCGTTTATTCTACCGCCGTTGTCGCGTCAGGCCGCAGGAGAGGGCGATCAAACACACGAGGGCGTACGAACTGGTTGTCCAGACGGCCGTTAGTTGTGTTTTGTTTCGTTCACTGTTGTTACGTTCCGCTCGCGGACGAGATGCTTTGTCCTCCTCGAGCGCACAAATGTGGTTGCGCTACAATGCATACTTTTTTATGTCTGTAAATATGCGTCAATACAAGCAAATGCATAAATTCAACAAATGTAAATGGCTATAAGCACAGAGTTGTAATGTATATAGCAACAGAGATATGCAAAGTATTGTATATGCTATTGCTGTAAAGAGTTGTAAATATATGTAAATAAATGCACGTGAACGTACCCTTCTTTTCTACAAATGAGCTTAAAATTTCCCGCCCTTCGCACAAAACTGAAAGTATCAGCCACGCTTGCCGTATAATTAACTGGTGCAATTTTAGTGCTGCTGCGCGGACACCTCGTCCGCGGTGCGGACCACACCATTTATCCGCGCAAAACAATTTTCGCTAATGGGCCGCCGCGGTGGCTAAGTGGTTATGGCGCTCGGCTGCCGGCCCGAAAGACGCGGGTTCGATCCCGGCGGCGGCGGTCGAATTTCGATGGAGGCGAAATTCTAAAGGCCCGTGTACTGTGCGATGTCAGTGCACGTTAAAGAACCCCAGGCGGTCGAAATCTCCGGAGCCCTTCACTACGGCGTCTTTCATAGCCTGAGTTGCTTTGGGACGTTAAACCTCTATAAACCAAACCAACCAATTTTCGCTAATCATGGTGCCACGAAACGAACAAACGTAACAACTCACAACGCTATATTCGTCTGGCAAGGAACAGCGTCCTCAAGTGATAGGCGGAGCGAACGCCTGAGCCCACCGCTGCAACGGCGAGCAAAGCTGCTGCTTCAGCCGATTGTCGTTGGAAAAATAGCTGCGCCGCGGATGAATCGAGAGCTACGAAAGAAGGGGTACGAAGCAGGAATCTCACGTGGTGTAGGTCTGTAGTTAGGAGTAGGACAGATAACGCCAGCACCGCGCGACCGTTGGCAAGCATGACACAAACAGTCCAACCATCTGAGTAGCATCGCAGCGCGGCAAGTAGCTGAAGTGACGCGTACCGGCAGCTCCCATTGCGAAGCGGGGGCCCTATTCTCGATATTCGCCGATCCGCCCAGAGTGGGGCATACCCATGACGCGTACATCGGGGCGGTGCCAATGTACTACGTAAACGTAGAATGGGATGACGAATTTGGAAAAGAAAGGAAAAAAGTATCACAACAACAGATAGTGTCGTCTGCTACTTGGCGCCAAGTTCAAAAAACACCGATGCCATAAAGCGTGCCTGAAGCCAAGCATCTCCGGCGCGTACGCGTCGTGCATTACAGCCGCTGAACGAAACAGTGAAATGCGTTGCGGTCTCGGCGTATGAGTCCGCACATATGCGTTGGCCAGGGAAGGAATACATGGCTCTGGCGTTGGTTTTCAACGCGACGCGAATAGTCGCAATAATAGTGAATATAGTTTAGCGGTACCTGCGGGAAGCGATGTTCTTCGCGATGCGGCCGCTGCTATACCCACAAGGAGCGACGAAACGTGGCGGCAGAGCGTGAAAGACGCTATCACTGAGAATTGTTTGGCGGTCCCTGACTGTCGTTTCGTTGGCACATGCGGCGCTAAGGGTCTTCGCGCCCCCATACAGTGAAGGTAAAAGAAAATGATATACTGAAAATCTGTCCCTTGATAACTTATATTCCTCGAAGGAAAAAAGTGTAATAAAGAAAAGAACTTACATGAAAAATTTTCACGTTTGTCCATTCAAGGACGTTCACTAAGAGGGTATATGGGAAAGAGCTCTACGAAGCACGCAATCGCGCCAGAATTAAAATGGACTCAGCAGAGGGAAGCAGTGAAGGCGATAGCGAGCAGCGCTGTGCCTATGCACCGCGCTGCGGTGCTATTCAGCTGAAAGATCTGCTCAACTTATGCAGAACCGCCGCGCGTTGGCCCACGCGGCCTAGGAAAGGCGGGCGCTGTGGGTGCAGCTGGCCAAGGACAGGTTTAATTGCAGACATGGGAGAGGCCTTTGCCCAGCAGTGAGCGTAGTCAGGCTGCAACCGCTACGCACCCGCAGCAGCAACAGGCAGCCCTTTTTAATGCAGCAACATTCCTTTCAAGAGAGAAAGGTTTAATGTCTGTAAAGGTAAACACGTCACCTGGGAAAAGGTCTTCAAATATGGCACTCAACCTTGGGGAACAGGATGAATATAGAGGTGGAGATTGAATGTGGACGGTGATGCCACATTACAAACAGCTTCATGCAGTGTGCATGACACTTGCTTTATTCGCTTCATGCAAGTTGTTATCTTAATGTGCGCATACACACGCATTATCTAGTGCGCGTAGCACATTAAGCATGAACATGTCTCAGGGTGAGGCGAAGGAACCAAAGGAGAATAAAAACAACTGTGAAGTTGTAGGCACCAAAATTAAAAATTAAGAACAGCAACCCGACAAGAAAAGCACAAGCATGCACAGCAGCAAGGTAGCACGCAAAAAAAGGCAAGAAATGCCAGGATGATGTGGCCCTCAGCAAAATATTTGAGGGATTCAGCATCACAAACAGGCAGTGGTATTCTGGCAAAAGGTTCATTATTGTCAGTAATGCTGCATGATAACACTGGATGTGTAATGGTTTTGGAAAGCCCTGTGCGCTCCACGAGGAATCTACAACAAGCTTCAGCAATGTTTGTTGCATGATGTGCAAGTGTATGACCTTCCCTGTGTACACTCCTCATCACATACATATTAGGGTCATTGTCGGCTGCTTTCAAGCGGGCCGTCCAGCATGATCGGGGTACACTAGAAAAGCACAAGCCTCACGACCCACCACAAACGGGCCGAACTGGGGTAGTACAGAGTACGGCATAACCCTAGGTCGACGCTTGGCCAATGTCACGACGCGTTAAACCATCGGTTGCCGGCATTTTAATAAAGTTACTCCCATCCTATCCTATCACAATGCTGTTAGGCAACATTTACACCATACACTGGTGCACTGAAGACCCTGTGATGGCACTAATGTGCACTGCAGGAGAGTAATGCTCCCAATGAATTGCATTCACTTTCAAAGTAGTTTCCTTTGCTGTGCATTAAAATAAACAACCGAAACCCTCTATGCACACCAAAAATATGACGTCTTCCGTTCAATGAAGGCCACCATACAATCTGTAGGCGTTGAAATGTTGGCAAAAGTCTGAAGGGGCACTGTGGACAAATCAGAGTTGCTCTGTCACAATACATTACCACAAGGTTGCTCTGTAACTATACATTACCACATTCCAATAAGAAAGGGCCTACCTGCAGTGAGAACGAAGCTCGTGTACAGCTCATGGATTATTTGTTCGAAGAAGAAGAATCCTGAGCGCATCGCGCAAGATTACCCTGGTGAACTGCATTGGCAAGAAGGCTATTACAGTACTTGACTACATGAAAGAAAAAAAAATGAAACACTTAAGATGCACAGTGGTATGTGCACATGGAGGGTAAATTGTGTTTTTCAGCACAATTAAGGCAGCTTCAAACATGGTAAGCAAGTCTGACTCTTAGTTTCCAAGAGGCATGAACAGAAAGTATTCATCACGATTGTAATTATAGAACAGGTTGCAAAATTATGAAATCGTAGTATTTGAAAGTGATTGTGCATAAAATTCAGCCTCCCTGAAAAATTACCTTATTGTGCAGTTTTGCTCGCTGTTTTCTCTTCAAGTTCAAGCAGAATTATAAAACTAAAGCAAGTCAGCTGCAAATAGGCAGCTGTTTTGTTTTGGACTGTCAGAAAAAAAAAATTTCTTTGTGATTACTGCCAGGTAATACCTTTACTCCTGCGTGGCATGTGACGGCATCCTAAGAAGTGTTAACATGTTATTGGGCGATATGTGCAACCAGAAAAGAAAGGTATGGAAAACTTGCGCACACCACTGTCAAGGAGAAATTTATAACAAGACATCATTAAGGCTGCCATTCGCCAGAAAACCCAGCGTTATCAAGTTACCATTGTGTCAAAAAACCGCAGCACGCGTGGATGTCTGGAAAATAAGTCATTGAAAACAGGACTTGTAATTTAAATCAAATATCAGCGCATGTCTCAAGCTACTGCACCTCATAAAGCAATAGATTTTGCGTACAAAAAATCTGATTAAATTTCATTCTGGCTTCAAAGAGCCTTGGGTCACCAGCCAGGCATACTCTACCAACTAGACCGTGCACGCATATTGACTGTACTGAGGTACAAAGGCTGCCGCAGTGGCTGAGTGGTTATGGCGCTCGGCTGCTGGCCCGAAAAGCGCAGGTTCGATCCCGGCCGCAGCGGTCGAATTTCGATGAAGGCGAAATTCTAGAGGTCCGTGTACTGTGTGATGTCAGTGCACGTTAAAGAACACCACGTGGTCGAAATTTCCGCCGCCCTTCACTACGGCGTCTCTCATAGCCTGAGTCGCTTTCGGACGTTAAACCCCCATAAACTAAACTAAACTGGGGTACAAAAAGGGGGGGGGGGTGCTGTTGGCTTCATTTGAAGCTTAATAATGTAATTACTGCAGTGAACTAGAGATGTCCTAATCAGTGAGAAACCAGTTAGTAATATCATGTAGGTGAACTGCAGTGAGCAATAGTTCAAAGAAAAGAATGCGGAACCTGTGTTGATATAATTGTGATACATGTGCGAACATATGAATGAAGAACAGTGTATGTGTGAAGAGAAACCACTGTAGGGAGCCATTAACACTGTCGCGTAATGCCCTCAAATGCTGAGCTTAAGTGTCATCCTACTATATTGGGGAATGAGACAAGTTGCTCTGCCTTTTAGGTGTGGCACCTTGTCTGAGTAAGATGCGTTTTACATGTACCGTGAAAAGTTAGTGGAAGCCTGTATTTCCAAAATTTATTTTCATCACTGGCCTTCATGAATCCTAGAATGCATTATGCAGCCTAATTGCGAATCATTATCTAGTGCAACATTACATATTGAACAATATGTCTTCCTTCAACACCCTTATTAATGATCATCGAATTAAACAGATACCATCATCTGCAGAAAATATCGTTAGCAATTCTTTTGGCAGTCGGACGAAACCACCACCAGAGATTCGCCAACTACGTGTGATATCTTTGAATGCCAGAAGCATTGTTAATAAAACAGACAGCCTTGAGGTAGTGCTCTTCTATTATGATCCCCATGTACTGGTGATAAGCGAGACATGGTTACACAGTGGTATTTTTGATGAAGAAATTGTGCCACCGGGCTACGTCATTTACAGACGTGATCGCGGTTCACGTGGTGGTGGGGTTGCTGTGATTGCTAAGTGTGAAGTGAACGTAACGCTCCTTGACCAAATTGATCAGCATGAAAGCTTGTTTTTGCGCCTTGTAACGCATGGCTTCATCTTTTACCTTTGCGCTGTGTATCGTCCACCTGATGCAACGGATTCTTTTATGTCTAGTCTTTTCGATCATTTATTACATTACCAGAATCGGAATCTTATCCTTACCGGTGACTTCAATCTTCCTGCCATCGACTGGGACAAACCATCGTATGGCCTATGTGCCTCATGTGATATTGTTTTAGATCTGATGTTTTCTTTAAACCTTAAGCAAGCTGTTCGTGAATACACCAGACAGTCATCTGTACTACACCTATTCTTTGTTAGCCAAACCTTTTTTGGTGGAGTGCTTGACGTTGAACCGGGAATATCAGGTCATTGTCTTTTATACTTTTGTTGTGTTTCGCCTGGTGCCTCGGGAGTGCGTCAGGCTAAAATGATAAAGGACTTCGTTCGTGCTAATGATAATGCAGTCATCGACGGCTTACAGTCGCTGTTAAGCAGCTCCTCCGGGAATGACGTTCATAGTTTGTGGCATCACTTTAAGAATGCAGTGCAGTACTGTACCGAACATTGTATTCCACTTAGAAAAGTTCATATCAACCGTCGCAATCCTTGGATAAGTCGAGAACTTCTTCAACTGAAACGCAAAGTGAAGCGATTTAGGAAGAAAAAGTTATCTTCATTACAACAGTTCCAACTACTCAAACAGAAACTTGCCTTAAAGATAAAATCAGCAAAGTTTCATTATTTTGAAATGACGCTCCCCGAATTCATCACAAGCAATCCCCAAAAGTTTTGGAAATTTTTAGGTTGAAAGAATGAGCAGTTGAGTAAGGTTCGAATTAATAACGACATTGTGACCGACTGCACAGTGATTGCAGAAGGTTTTAACTCTTACTTTCAAGGCGTATTTCTGACGGAGAGGGCAACCACAGCTAGAATTCGAGGTGATGATCTTGGTAACGTACCGGCTATTTCTGTGAATGGTGTTCTGTCGATGCTGCGTAAACTTGATGATAAGAAATGTTCTGGTCCTGATGGGCTTGCTAATGCTTTTCCTAAACGTTTTGCAACGCAATTATCCGAGTTTTTAACACAGATATTTCAAGTATCTTTAACTTCTGGTGATGTGCCGGAGGACTGGAAAATGGCCCGCGTTGTACTAATCCATAAAAAAGGAGATAAGCTAAGTATTTCTAACTACAGACCGATTTCAATTACTTCTTCTTGTTGTAAGTTAATAGAACACATAGTCTCTGGGTACCTTAATTCGTTTCTAGCTGGAAATAACATTTTATCCCGTTTGCAACACGGCTTCAGAAAGGGTATGTCCACCGTGACGCAGTTGGTTTCTACTGTTAATGAATTCCAAGTTGTTCTTGATAAATCCGGGCAGGTTGATGTTCTTTTTTTAGACTTCCGCAAAGCTTTTGACACTGTTTCTCATGGCAAACTCATTTCTAAATTAGATAGTATTGGCGTCCCTACTTATCTTGTCAACTGGATTCATGCATATCTTAAACATAGGAAACAATACGTAGACGTTAATGGCTGCTGATCTAAAGATCTTCCAATTACTTCAGGCGTACCTCAAGGCAGCGTCTTAGGGCCACTGCTTTTCCTAATCTATATAAATGATCTGTCTGCTTCCATCCCCGGAAATGTCTGTTTAAAGCTTTTTGCAGATGATTGCATACTTTTTAAGACCATTAATAACCAGAACGATCACTACTTCTTGCAAAATGCGCTTCTAGCTGTTCATCAGTGGTGTGTAAAATGGGATATGCAACTAAACCTTGATAAAACTATTCTCTTACGCATTTCGCGCAAAAAGCATCTTAGTCCTTTCTCTTACACCCTGCAAAATCATGTAATCCACGAGGTTACATAATATAAATATTTAGGGGTAACATTAACTCATGACTTAACATGGACTTCACACATTGCAGACATTTGCTCCTCGTCATTTTCTAAGCTTTGTTACTTAAGGCGGAAGCTTAAAGATGCCCCAAGTAAAGTTAAACTCCTTGCATACTCAACATTCATTAGGTCCAAATTAGAGTACGCTTCGGTATTATGGGATCCATTCATAAAGAAAGACATATACAAGATAGAGGTGGTGCAAAGGAAAGCGGTTAGGTTTATTTATAACAAATACAGGAGGTTAGACTCATCTACAACACTAATGAAAACCAACCATATTCCATTACTTGAAGTGCGCAGAAAAATTTCCCGTCTGTTGTTTATACATAACCTTTTAACACATACACTAAACATACCCCGCCCTGAAATTCTCAAACAATTGTCGCGCCGAACACACCATTCACGAATTCATTTGCTGGAACCCATTTTTGTAAAGACTGACTCATTCAAGCACAGTTTTTTTTCCACGGACTGTTTCCGACTGGAACTCTCTTCCCGAGGCCATTTTCCAGTCCTCAAATTTTAGTAAAACTCTTGAGAAGCATTTTCTCGAGTAAATGAGCGTTGCATTTCGTTATTCTGCTCATTGTTTGTAACCCCATGTATTTTCTTAGTATTTGTCATTTTCAATGCCTTGTATAGCCCCTCCTGCATGGGCCAATTTATTGGCCTGCAGTATTATGAAATGAAATGAAATAAATATGCCTCGTATACAAAGATAAGAATTTTATTTTTGGACAGACCCACCTTTCATAAACTTTCAACAGTGGTGTACAGGCACGTTATTGTTGTCTAATTTTCAAAGAGGAGTACCCAGCAGTCACCTTTGCTAAACAAAAAAGTGGACGCACGTACACTGACGGTCCGGTCACACTAAGGGTGTAGAGGGTAAACAGGCTGTCTGGGATTTTTCTTACAGCCACCAAACAACATGCCCAAATTACATGAAGCAAAGTGAAAATGGCTGAGTAAATGAAAATGGGATCTAACACAATTTGACTGGGAGGTTGGTAGCGCAGCACACAAAATTATCTCGGGCCCCGAATTCCGGAAAGAGAAAAAGATCCCGGACCTGGGAGGACCGCCTGAGTAACCCATAAATATCAGTAACAAAGTTTACTACTACTACTATTACTGTCAATATCCAGCTGGATTACCTAACTGGATCATACCCTTCCAGCTGCGAGATGCCATTTGGAGCTTTATTATTGAAATAACGTCCAGCTGCATAATTCATACTTCCAGTTACCTTCAACTGATTTAATGCAAAATTCGTAAGTTTTCGTCGGGGGTACAAATTTCAGTTCGAAGATGGCAATGGGTAGCCTGACAAAACTCTGCCCAAGCCTTGCATTTTAATCACGAAGATAATGGCCATGAAACAATCACATGACTTTTTCCTCAAGAAAAACAGTTCATTGCTGTATAATCACATGCAGCACGTGAAAGAGGCAGTCGAAAGCAAGCACACAGAGGCAACCAAATACCATGAAGTAAAGCATGTTGCAGTCTTACCACACAAACTGTGCCACAAAATGTCTTGCACCCTGAAGAGATGCTCTAAATGACTCCAGATGCAGCGACCATGCTGTATGTTGAGCATGTTGTGGACTGCTGGCTCTCCACAAACCAAAGCAAACAGAAAAGCACTGGTGAAAGCATGTCCAGTGAACAAGAAGGAAAACATTTAGCTGCCTTCCGGTCTTTCACTGAAGAACCAAATAAAATGTGCGTTGTGTAGAAGCAGAACACGTAAGGAAGCACTACAAGGAACGGCATTGCTTCAAAATCACCAAAGCATGTGTTAAAGCATAGACTAAGCAAGTTGGCCGACGGTAGGCGGAAAGCACTTAAAACGCTTCCTGACTCACGAAAAAACTGCAGCACCCGAGAAAAATTCAGGGGGCACTTTGTCGACCTAAAGTGGGGTGAGGCGAAAGCCTTTAGCACAGCGTTGCTGCTTGTGTCGCTGATGTGTGGTGAAGATGTTGATTAAAGACTACACAATTATTCGCTTCACAACACTTCCGCATTAGCACGCGCATGCTTGGTTGCTGGAGACACAGGAGAGCGTTTAGGCGGCATCCTTCCAGATCGGCATTCAGAAGGCGTCTGGGAAGATTGCCTGGGAAGCGCTCCTCTCGAACAATGGTGGCGCAACTCAGTAACGTCACACACATGCGCCGTAGGCTGAAGGGCAGGTATTAGGCACTAGTATTGCTAATTAACTAATTACTGTTTAACTTTGAGGACTCTTGCCTGCTTACGTGGAGGAATGTGAAAGCATGTGTTTGAGAAAAGGAAAGGTTTTGGGGGGAAGGTCCCAGAGATCACATCTTGAAATCTCGGTGTACACCTCAACCACGTTTGATCGATAGCTTTAGTGTGACACTTTTCTGAAAGCATCCCTGCTGGCGAGTCATCAGCCTATGAAGGATTTCGCCTTGAAGCTAATCTCTGTTGCCATGCATACCACTAATGAATTGAAAGCCAGAAATATGGTCGCGTTTATAGAAGAGAACCAAAATGAAGACTTCACCAGCTTCTTAGCAGTATGCTGTCAAACTTGGGAGCAAATGCTATTGATTGTGTGTGGCATAGCTACATGTGAAAACCACGGCAGTGAGTGCGATTTCCACACGCAGCTGATCATACACTTCCTGTCTGTCAGGTAGAACCCAAAGGGTGCTGTGTCCTTCTCCTTGTTGTAGATGTTGATGCTCCTGCTATTATCACCACTCGCCGGTGGTGTCATGATCCTGCAGCCGAGTGTAGAGGAATGCGTTCGGTTACACAATGCTAGCTGTGCTGATCTTCGAAGCAACCTCTTGACCATACCGTGCAGCACTTGATATCTTTGCAGACAGCTCATGTAATCATTCAGGAGCCTGGTATGGCCACCCGCCTAGGTAATCAGTCCAGCCGAGACGTGAGCGAAGATGGATCTGGCATCAGGGCTTTCGAGCACGAGATCCCATGGTGAGAGTGGTCCGCCACATCTGCATTTGACGCACACTATCACCTTCAGGTTAATGTTGTACACTGAAATCTTCGAACAAGCTAAACATTGCATTTCCAAATATGTGAAACTGTTGAAGCTGCAATTCCAACTGCAGTCTAGTTTCACGTATGATTCTAAAATATGCTCAGTGCAAAACCAATCATTCGTACCAAAATGAACTGTTTCCATAATGGCTACAGGTAGTTGATCGCAGAATTTCCATACTGATGGCCACAAATAATTTCATATTACAGTCTTTTATACTCAGTAAATGAAAACACTACAATATATGTTGCAGGGAAGGGCACAAGTTCAAATGTTTATGACTACCTTCAGTTTTTTTTTAATATATGCATGCTTTTGCATTTTGCACCGATCAAAATGAGGCTGCATTGTGGCATTGTGGTCAGTAAGAGAAATCCAAAGCCAAAGAACAGCACTGCGTGTCACCTACACCTATCTCTGCTGTCATCTGAAAACTATAGTCATGATTAATTTAGATTATTTTGGTAAGCAGTTCTATTTACACTGTTCTTCCTTGCTCAATAAACTATGTATAAATGCAATCAGATATCACTGGCTGTATGCAATCTTACTCCAGGTAAACACGTTAAACCTTTGTGCTTGCCACAACACACTAAGCACGTGCTCACGAGTTTGACGATTTCCATGCGGGCAGTACAGGATAATGGATATAGTCCACACAAATGGGTCATGGATGGATCCCACACAGGCTTCTTGTGTGTTGGTACCTTCACCGGCAGGAATAGCACACCTGTAAAAAAATATTCAAGGTTCATATTTTTTTTCCACGTGCCCTTACAGAAATAATTACAGAAAAATATTTTTCGCCCTCCTGCGGTCATTTCCACGTGACTGCTATATAACTGATGCTGTAACATTGTTATGAAAATTTCAACTTGAGTAGCGAAATCAGTTATGTGCTTCATTAGTAATGCTTTAGCCGGGTTATAGTTTCTTCTATGCTTTCACGCAATTTTTTTTCACTCTTAAGGGAACGTTGTGTGCTGCACATACTCATTTGCCTGCTTTGAAGTCATTTTCAGCCTGCATGCAAAAGTAATGAAAATGATGCTGCACAGGCTGTCACCACTGTAGCTTTCGTTTTTCCTACCTCAATGAAGCTGGAGGCGTCAAGTTGTACCTTTCCCGACAAACGTTTACGCTGTCTTGCTGACACCGCTGTGATCAGATAGTGTGCCAGTGCACACAGATGTCTCGTCGAGAAGCCCGACACATTCCTGGAGTTTGTTGCTTGGCACACGAGCACCTATCGTGTCATCCACTCATCACGTGCGCAAAGCACATCCGTTCAGCGACGTTCACTGCTGGCGATCGCACCTCAGAGCTCGACAGTTCGGCACGGCCTCTCACAGCAATGCATCCTTGCATAACCACCACATCATACGCCTCGTCAGATGATTGCACAGAAGAGCTGTCTAGTCAGAAACAACTCGAAAGCGACGTGGTGCTATCAAAAGTCGCTCACCTCTCGCAGCTCTAGGGTTTAACAAACGACCTATAAATGCAACGATCAGCAAAACTCATCAAAACGCACCGCGGGCGCCGCCATTGCCACGCTACATTAACCGCACGGACCGATGATTTCCCACTGCGAGCGAAGTGTTTGCAACGGGAGAGCAGTTAGCGCCCCAATGCGGCTGCACATTTAAGCGTTGGCTAAAAACCCTCTGATCCCTTGCTTATTTCACATGTGCCCTTATGACGCCGTTTCATTGCATTGTGCAAACAAAACAAGCTTAGTTTCGGTTTCAAATAAATACCTGTTCAACTGCGGTGACCTAACGTCGTATAAATCAGCGTTGCAATCACTCATTTCCATAATTCGGGTACCTTTGGCCGGGCGAAATTATGGCGGCGAATTGCAGCCATTTTAAAGCGAAAGCTTTACTGACCGCGAACTTGCGATTTCGTTGTGGCGGTGCTCCAAGGCGGCACATGACGTCACAATGTGCGCCTCACCGCGGATATTTCTCTCTCTCTCGCTCCCTAGTCACTACTGCGCACGCGCCACTAGTAGCACAACAGTGAACTCTGTAGTAGCACTGAGGCACATGTGTTCCGCCGCTGCGCAGCGCCGCGCCTTTCCTCAAAATCCAACTTTCAACTTTCCCTTTTCTCTTTCATCTTTCCCTCCCTCTATACCGCGATTCGTGTGTCCACCGAGATATGCGAGACGGTAACTATGCCATTTCCTTTCCTCAAAACCAAACAAAACAAGTGAGCCGACGGCATTCATAGAGTTCATTAGCAACACAACGACTGGAATGGCGCTCCTGACAAAGCTAGGTCGGGAAATAGAAAAGCCACAAAATAGCAGGGCCGCAATACCAGACCCGCTAAGAAAGAAGCTGTGCATACAACCTATCCCCCGAAACATGGATCCAAACCTCCATGCTAACAGGAGACAGGGTAGGGCAAAATTTTATGAGAGGAACATTGGGCATCGGGACAACACAGTCTACACTGATGCCTCCCTATACCCCCAAACACACAAAAATAGCGCGGTAGCAGTATAGTAAATTACCACGGAGAACACATCACAAGCCGCACAGCCCAAGTATCTAACATAACGGAGGCAGAGGAGATTGCTGTCGCCCTGGCAGCGAATGAAGGATATAGGACAGGGAGATCCCTTAACATCTTAGCGGATTCACAAGAGGCGTGCCGGAACTATACTAGAGGCAGAATTAGCAGCACGGCACTCAAGATCCTCAGTAGAGCTCTGCTCCCTTAGGGACGACCAATACACAACACAATCTGGATACCGAGTCACGCAGGGATAAGGGGCAACGAAGAGGCAGACAATCTAGCTCGAGGAAGGACCAGCCGAGCAGGAACGTCATTAACCCCGGAGGGGCCCCAGATTAATTGCGGGGACAGCTATTCAGAATTATTAAACCTATATAAGGGGCTAAGATTCCAATACCCCCCACCACATAAAGCATTATCCAAGGAGGAAGCCACAGGATGGCGAAGACTGCAAACAGGCTCCTTCCCAAACTTATACATATTAAACAAGATGTTCCCCACACAGTATAGCGCCAACTGTCCGTGGTGCGGAGCAAAACCAACACTATATCATGTCACATGGGAGTGCGGAAGAAATCAAGCATTCCACAAACACAAAACACCAAGTGCGGAGCAATGGGAGAGCCGGCTCACCAGCTGCGAGCTAGGGGTCCAAAGGGCCCTCATAGCACACGCAAGCGAGGTGGCCCGACTCAGTGGAGCCCTGGACTAGGGGCCCACCCACGGCCAAGGAGGACCCAAGCTTCAAGACGAAGACTTCGTCCTCTACCGTTACTACTTCCTAAAGGAACCAATAAAGTTTTTCATTTATTCATTCATTGGCGTTGACAACTTTGCAACGGCCGTTCATTTTCACGAAAGGAAAGGCGCACAACCGGCTCCGTGGGTCAGTGCAGACCTCAATCTCGCTTTCATGTACGTGGCGTTGGTGTCCAACTGCGAAAGCCTGCTTTTATTGCGTTCCGCACACGGTTAGCCAGCGCCCTCCCTGCCACCCTAGGAGGTGGCATGCAGTTAATGGTTGATCGCGAAAGATTGATCACCAAATGAGCGCTGCGGCCTAGCTATTGCTCCAGTGCCGCATGTCAGCCACAACGCTGTCAGCGCTAATGCATTCAGACCCCATCTCTCACCACCGCCACATGTATCAAAGCACGAACGAGGCGTCCGCATATTCAGAGAGCCAGTTATGCGCCCTTCCTTTCGTCAAACCATTGCCGTCTATAATATTGACAACGCCAACGCCAATGAAGACAGTGAACGCCGGCATGTTTCGCTTTGTATATCCTGGATTAGCTGAGCTAATCCACATTAATTTTTTAGCAATATCGCCACATCGTACACATGATGAAAGGTCAATTATACATCACCCCAAGATATGTGCGTATCACGTGTTACACGTGACATTGTTCCAGCCAATCACATTTCAGGAAGCGGCCATTCTCAGTATGCAACTATTTTCTCTAAATTGGCAAGTCGAGCGCATGTGTTCTCATACGTACCACCTGTACCTTCTTTTGCCCTTCACAATCACTTATATTTACCAGCCGGGCACCAAGAATAGCGCTGCTGAAAATGTTTTTTCAATGCTACGTCAACTTGACGTCAGCGCGAAAAGTGCGTCTGCAAACAGACGATGATGAACACACTTTTTACTCTTCATTGTCACTGACTGACACTTCTGACAGCTAATCAGAGAGGCAACATTGCGCCGACAGGCGAATGTGAATATCGAGAATAGGGCCCCGGCTGGCATTGTAAAAATAGAGGAAACGCTGGATGTGGCCTCTTTTTCATGCCTTAAAAGAAAGCCTGCGAAATACAAAAACAACCACGTGATAGCGCTGCTATTTCAGCGCGCTCAGACAACCGATCAAGTAAATAAACCGCTTGTCTCTGCAGCGTTGTCCCAGAGGGGGCTTGCTGTTTGCAGTGGACTCAAGAACTGCATCAGCAACTACTGACGCGTCACGGAAAGCAAGGCGCCGCTTTTCTGCAAAGCAAACCCTGGCCCGCATACAGCCCTTTAGACAAAAACGCACCGCGACTTTACGCGCGCGGCCGTGCCGCCTGACTTGCATCGTCACGGGCGCTAGAAGCTGGTGCGAGAACCGCCCATGACCGTGCTAGTTCGGCAGCAACGCCGAGCGCGTTTCTCATGCAAAAAAAAACTCATGCGGGAGAAGTTTAAATTTTGTTTGAAAGAATAGATGAAGACTTTATTCATCGATACCCGATAACAGCGAGAAAATTAGGCTACTGAAAGTAAGATGTAAGAACATAAAGTACGCACCATGTATTATGGCAAGAGAAAATAATATACGAAGGAGCAACGGCTTCCGGTTCTTTAGTATCACTGCTTTCTCGGGGCAACAAGATTACAATAGAAGGGGCAGCACGCGTCAGGACCGACATACGCTACTTTACGAACGCTCGTCGAAATGAGTCTGACGGGCGCCTCATTTCGGTTTTAGCACATTACAGGTGTGTTCAAACAAGTCTCCTGAAGCAATGCAGCCCTAACACCTCTTCAAAACGTCTGCCGCTGCCATCCTGATAACATATTCGAAAATTCCGCTGCAATCTTGGGGCAATTTTAGCTTTCAGTTTGTTTGGCGTGATGGTCTCTGTTCGAAAAACTCATCTTTGACGTATCCCCACAAAAAGAAGTCGAGTGAAGTAATGTCCGGTGACCTTGCAGTCCAGGACACTGGTCCTTGCCGCCCTATCCCGTGCTCTCTGATCGGGCGGCCCGATCCACTGCGCCGCGGTGGCTCAGTGGTTAGGGCGCTCGACTAGTGATCCGGAGTTCCCGGGTTCGAACCCGACCGCGGCGGCTGCGTTTTTATGGAGGAAAAACGCCAAGGCGCCTGTGTGCTGTGCGATGTCAGTGCACGTTAAAGATCCCCAGGTGGTCGAAATTATTCCGGAGCCCTCCACTACGGCACATCCTTCTTCCTTTCTTCTTTCACTCCCTCCCTTATCCCTTCCCTAACGGCGCGGTTCAGGTGTCCAACGATATATGAGACAGATACTGCGCCATTTCCTTTCCCCAAAAAACCAATTATATATAAATTATATATATGGACCCCATCAAGCCAGTCCCGAGCTTGGCTACTGCTGTAGGGTGGCGCACCATCATTCTGGAACCATGCGTCCCGCAGCCGCTTCAGGGGAAAGCCACTGCAGAAACTGTCCACTAGGCCATTCAAAATCCCGTCGACGTAGCGTTGCCTGTTGAGAGTATCGTCGTAGAAGATAGGACCAATAATCCTGCCATCAAAACGTCCGCACCAGGCATTAAATTACCACTGGTACTGGTGCTGCGACTGCAGCAGCCTCTGTGGGCTCTTGTCAGCCCAAAAACGGGCGCTGTGGAGATTGAGTTGCGCGTTTCGGGAAAAGTTAGCCTCGTCTGTCCACAGCCCATTGTCTAGGCAGGGAGTCTGGCCTATCGTCACACTTTAATATTATCCAGCTGCTGAAGTCCAGTCGCCTACGAAATCATCATCTTGTGACTCTTGGTGAAGTTGAAGATGGTATGGATGAAGCTTCGCTTTCTTCATGATCCTCTACACAGATGATTTTGACACGTGTAAGTCAGCGCTTACCTTTTGAACGCTAGCGTGAGGGTCCGCAGACATGAACGCCAGGATGTCTGTCTCCACGTCATCACTTATAGTGGAAGGCCTGTATAGTAACTCCGTGTATAGTAGAGCCTTCCTGTAACACCCTGTATAGTGACTCTAAGCGGCGCGAGATAACAGCGCCGCGGTGCGGCCCCGAAGCCTCTCGGCTGCCTTCAGCGGTGGTCCATTTACTTTTCCAGCCGATAGTGCATATGCCACATAGGCCTAGTGGCCGTTGCGTCATGCCAGTATGTATGTTCTATATATTGCGACGA
The DNA here is from genome assembly GCF_052857255.1 of Amblyomma americanum. Lineage (NCBI taxonomy): Eukaryota > Metazoa > Arthropoda > Arachnida > Ixodida > Ixodidae > Amblyomma > Amblyomma americanum. The sequence goes on from NC_135503.1 coordinate 124,096,178, forward strand.
AACGTTCTGTGCCAGTGCAGTGCTCTGAAAGTTCAATGTTGCGCTGAACGGGCAATGCGTTACGGCTGTGTTCGCATGGTGGCACGGTTCAGCACAAGGCGCTAATAATGATGTTGTATTTCAGCAACAATTACCGTAGCGATCATTGGAACAATTTTTTTTATTATTTTACTAGATGGCGGCAGGACCTGGAGGTCCTGGGCATCAACCCAGATCTCACCAACGGGCCCGTTCACTGTGAACGAGACCCATAGGTCCATGCAAGTAAGAACAGACCTCTTCGAGCGTGATGTTCCTCCTGGTCCAGTAAGCAGCTTCAAGGTCAGCGATACTGAAGGCGTCCACACTGACGGGCGCCGCATTTGGACGCTCACATGGTTCAACGGCGGCGACCATGGATACGATGGCACAGGTGCGGTCATTCATGTACTTTTGTTCTACCTCTCCGCGAAGTCCACAGAAAAATGCCAAAGCGGCCGAATTTACGCCCTGATGGAATTTGCTTTTTGCCGAGATTGTCCCACTGACAGCTTACAACATTAGTTTATATACCTTCAATTCCCTTCCGAGAAGGGCGCATGTCCTAACTGAAAAAGCGTGCTCTTAAAAATCGCTACTAGCCTTCGGTGGTACTCTCAGTATGCGGTGTATTAAACTTAATCTATTTCATACTGCCTGGTGTCTTCTCGCGAAACAGTTTGCCTTATTATGCCACCCACTCGAAGCATAGTCAATGGCAGTTTCGACGGCAAAGAATTGACAGGTATGAACGATGTGACGCATAACTTTTAGCACTCACCTCTCGAAGTGTGCTCCGCTTTCGGTACTACAGTCGCACAACAGCGGCGAACGACGCCACGCGGAACTCCAGCAACATGCGTTATGCTGCAGCAGGGTTCATGGCGGCCCTCTTAAATTATCTACGTGTGGCTGTCCGCGGGCTGCCATAACAGAGAGCCAGACTTGCCATTTCTTTCCAGTTGCTCCGCCCACTTTCGTTAGCTTCCTGCAACGCTTTCGTTTTCCTCCGGATGGGTGGTCTAGGGCTGCCCGCCGGCAGCCACACTCCCCAGGGAATGATTGTGCTGGCTGGGTTCAGCGGTTTTGTTGAACTGGGAAGCACCCTTGGCCATTTTTATTTCGACTACAAGGACTGTGCTCCTTCATGCGAAGTTTTTTCCATCTCTAGAGTGACGTCGGCGCTCCTTTCGGCTTATCCGCTGCGCACATCGTATGTATCGCCTAAAGTGGCGCTGTCTGCGAAATTTCTCGCTGTTTATTTATTTATTTATTTAATTTGTTTCCGTGTGTGCGCGATCGTACCTAGGCTCGTCAGTCACAGGCGCAAATGCTCCCATCACACTGCACCACTTGGTACAGCAGATGTTCCCTAGTCGTTTTAGCATCCGCCTCGCATGTGGGAGGCGCGGGGTTCGATCTCCAGCGCCGCCGAGCACCCACTGGTGATACATTGAATACAATCTTTCCCCCTGCCTGGTTCTCGGCTTCTTTATAGTGAAATCCTAGGGAAACGGGTCCTTGACCCGATCTTTATTAAAAGAAAACTTGTTCCATGAAGCTTTTTTGCCTCTGTTGCCCTTGCGCCATAAACATTCATCCTCTCTTTCGTGCACCACTTGGCTCGGATTGACAAAACAATTCGACTGACAAGTCTGTGCACACGGCTGAAATTATAATGGTGTTCGAAGCCTTTCTTGGGAGTGGCCATGTGTTGCAGCCCTGAATATGCGCTCAGACACGCGCGTGCATGCACGTTGTAAATGAGTGACGCGATATGTGGACTCGTGGTCTAGTATGTTTTCTGTGCAGTAGAAAGGCCGATATGTTCTTAAAAGTGTTGAAAAATATTTGCACATGCATAAATTCATCATTATCGTGATCATCAGCGCAACCAGGCGCACCTTTCCCATATATCCCTAATTAACTTTGTCCTGTGATAGCTGCGGGTACCTTATCCTCGCAATTTTCTTAATCTCATGGTATTTTGCCGGGCTGGTTCGTGCTGCATGTCAACTTGTGAGAAAGGGCGCTACACTGACACACCACACATGATCGACGTCTGTGCCTGTGCTCATGTGCACATAACCTGCTGGTGCGGTGTGATGGGAAGCACTCGGAGGGTGGCTACCGTGGCAAAAGCGCATAACGTGCGCCGAGGAATGAGTACTCCGTGGCTGGTTGCATCCGGACCCATCCGGGAGGTAGTTACCATGGAAGGAGGCAGAAGTGGCGGGATCTTAAGTGGCGATATCTTAAGAAGGCGCAACCAATGAGTGGCTGCCGCAAGAACGGCCTGGACGGCGAACGGTATGGTGAAAGTGAAATAAGACATAACATAACTTCTTGATTACATGCTACCATGGAAGCAAGAAGGTGATGCGAGAGCGTATGGCAAGAGCAGAGGGTGGCTGCCATGGGAACGACCCGGAAGGTGGACGGTATGGTGAAAACGGAGGAAGACATGACCGAAGGATGTTACCATGAAAAAAGGTGTTGCGAGAGCGTATGGCAAAAGCAGAGGGTGGCTGCCACGGGAACGACCCGGAAGGCGAACAGTATGGTGAATGCGGAGGCAGACATAACCGAAGGATGTTACCATGGAAACAAGTTCTGGCGAGAGTGTATGGCACCAGCAGAGGGTGGCTGCCACGGGAACGACCCGGAAGGCGGAGGGTATGGTGAAAGCATAGGAAGACATAAAAGAAGGATTTTACCATGGAATCAAGGTGTTGCTAGAGCGTATGGCAACAGCAGAGGATAGCTGCCACGGGAACGACCCGGATGGAAGTTACCTTGGATGGAGGAAGGTGGGCTGAGAGCATTGGAGTGTGCAACTGGAAGGTGGCTACCAATTGAAGGAGGAGGGAGGCTATGGCGGGAGCGCGGGAATGTTGTACGGTTCATTTGCTGCAGCTGCTGCGACACGCAGCGCCAGAGGAGATGGTCATCTGTGGCGCCGTGCGGCTAGGGCGGCGAAGTGGAGAGGAAAGCTATATCAGATACAAGTGAAGAAGGCAGCGTCGAATACCCCTCAAAACGCGCCCTCCAGCTAATGGTGTCGACACACTGGGAGGGCCTCGCGGTTGCAGCGATGCAGAGGGTAGGCAGGAAAGGTAAGGAGAGGGTCCTTTATCTTTCCGCTGTGTGCATTGGGTTGTTCGGTGGTCTGGCTAGGGATAGAAGGGGTGAAGGGGGAAGTTGGAGAGAGGGTGCAATGTTGCTACACCCTGCTTCATACGTAGCAGTCAACGCTACTCAATTACTCGCCTGTTAGCAGCTGCTTCCTTTACATGTAGCCCACTATAGTCGAAACAAGACAAACACTCTGGAACTATATACACATGAAGCTGCTTTTAAGTTCCCGACCTCAACTTGAAAACTGAGGTTTCAGCATCCGCCTCGCATGCGGGAGGTAAGGAGTTCGATCCCCAGTGCCGCAAGGGACCTACCGGTGATTCAATAGGTACAAGCTTCCCCTGGCCGGGTGCTCGGCTTATTCAGGGTGAAATGTTTGGGAAATGTGTGTTTGGCCCCACCATGAGTAAACGAAAAATACATTGTGCCATGGCACTCATTGCCCGCAGATGCTCTTGCGCCATAAAAAATCCTTATCATGATGATATCATCAACTTATCTTAAACTTGAAGTGCTTTAACATATGACGCTTAATCTCGCTTTACAAAGTTATAACCATAATGTACAATTTTTGCATTCACAATAATTTTAGACCCACCTTTTGATTTATCTGTCTACGTCATTGATCACGCTATGGCATTCCTCCCCTGAGCCGCGACGACAAAACCAGAATCAATCACGGGGAACGTTTGTGATAATACGTACAGCGTTGTTTGTCATGAAGCGTGCCATAACCCGAGAGCACGGCGTCTCTTTCTAGGTGAACCCATTGGAGGCTGACACAGACCCACTACGCTCCTGCGCGGGCTCGTAAATGGGTGCTGCAGTTTATATGAGCAATCCGCGTACAATTTTCCACTCAGACGTGTGTCGTATGAACGATATTAGATATTAGAATGCGGCTGTGGTCTCATGCTTTTCAGAACCGTTTGAATACGCATGCAGACTTCACGACAGTACACAACGCACCGAAGGCTGCAGTGCTCGCGTCTTCGTCGCCGACCTCTTTGTGCGTGAGCGCGGTCGTATTTGTTCTGAGATCTGCTGCCACCCTCAATATAATCACGTCATTTCTTGCGCACGTAAGACCGGCAGACTGCTTGCGGTGGGCACTAGCCCATGGGGTTAAGATACTTTTTGTCAAAAGCGAATCTGCTCTGATCCGTGCTACCCAGTGTTGGTAAATAAAGGCGGCCTTTTGAATTGTCTTGTTGTTTTGCAATAACAACACCACAGCAGCTTTCGTTTCTATCTTAACGTGGCTCACAAATTGCTAATACAGCGATAGAAAAAAATGAGCCACTTAACATCCCGTTGGTCACTAGGATAAACAACATTATGAAGTCGTGTCTTGCTTCTGCAGCCACGTCGTTCGAACTCCGCTATTCCACGGACAGAGACAAGCTCCGCAGGAACTTCAGCAGCTGCGACATCGTGGACCCAGCATCGGACCTAGCGCACGGATCGCTGGTGCCACAGCCAGCATACACGGCGCAAGCTGTGGAGTTCATCGTGCCGCTCTCTCTTACTCAGGAGCTTCAACGCTCTGGAGCGAAGTTCCTGGTTGTTTTCTTCGACATCAAACCTGTCTCCTCAACTGGAATAATCGGAGAGGTTTGTGGCTCCTGTCTAAAAGCTGCTGATTATTTTTTTTAATGCGTTAGCTTTAAAAGCCTACCGACGCTAAAATCTGTGCGTGGGACACTTCGCTTGGCAGGTGGCTAATTGGAAGAAGAAAATCCCTCTCTCCACTTTCATAGGAAATGAAAAGTCGGAGCAGGAAATACAACGACAACGTGGAAAGCGACGGGTGAGGGCGATTAGCGACGGGGTACGGCGTGGCGCATTGAGGCTCCTGGATTGCACCCGGGAGAAAGCAGCCGGGGTATGCCCGGTTCCACGGTCATTCTCAGTCTGGATCATGTAACTTGCTTGCGCCGTCTGAACCAACCCGACGTGGCAGCTGCGTCCGGGAGGAACATTAATCCTAACGCGTGCTCACCCGCACCAATCGCATTGATCGTCTATACTTGTTTGCCATTGTTTAGGATATATGGACTTTTCAGTGAACACTTCCGGAAATTATCAAAATTGGGTGCTTGAAATAGAAAAATTTATTTCCGGACCCAGCTCTCAGCTATGACGGAGACCACTTATTTAAGAAAGCATGGTCATTTTACTGCAAATTACCTAAACTTTGTTAAGTAGCCTTTAATTACGTGTCACATATGCAGAAAAGATGGCACAACGCGACACCCTTGCCGCAGAGAGCAATTCCTGTCTGACAGAAGATGTCCTACATTTAACGCGACAAGCTCAGCCAGCCGAAATTGAACTGCTGGTTGACAAATGAAGGTAGGCGTTTGGTACCCAGCTTTCATCTGTTGGAAGACAGAACAGCTATAATCCAAATGTCCACAGAATAAGGTACGATTATTCAGCACACGTTCGATGCAGAGCATATACACATCGTACATCTGAACACATGGAAAAAGTTTGAAGGTTATAAAACTCAGCATGTCTTCCAACAACACCCCACTAATAAACAGGAATGCAAATAACACAAAAATTATTCGCCGGTTACTTCGACAGCCTCTTTACCGGATGACGCTGAACTCTACTTCCCAAAAACTGCAAGCAATCCCGTGCTAGTCTACTGGTTGTCGACACTCATGTTGACACGGGAGTCGTGCGGTAGCGTTTTCTTCAAAGCAACCGAAACGCTGTTTCTAGCCACCTCGGTGGCTCAATGGTTATGGAGCTCGGCTGCTGACCCGAAAGGCGCGGGTTCGATCCCGGCCGCGGCTTTCGAATTTCGATGGAGGCGAAATTATAGAGGCCCGTGTAGGGTAGGGCGGGGTAAAATGAGACGTGGGGCAAAATGAGACATGTCTCGTCTAGCGACATGTAGCGTATAATCTTTTAGATTAAGTACGTTTCTTAAACCACCATTAGGTGCCGCTAAGTGTCCACTAAATGTATGTTAAAAACGGCGGAAATCTTGCGTTGCCCACTTCCGGAAAAAATTCTGGGGCGACTTTCGTGGAGGGGCTGTCCCGCCAAAAAGGTGCGAAGTTCGGACGCCGTTTCTTTGAACCTGTGCAACAGCGTAGCCGTGAATTACTGCGACAAGGTACGTATTTGCGTTGTTACTGCATCTCCTTGGCTAGGTGCGGAAACAATTACAGTTCCCTGTGTGGTAATCTTCATAACTATAGAATTGATTGAGTGGGAATCTATGGAAGGGGCAAAACGCGACAATTCGTCGCTCAGAGCAAGCAATTGCAGTCTCTGCTCGCTCAAAGTGCATTCTTTAGCTTGGATTTTTTGTCTCGTTTTCCAGAATTGCCCGCACGTACAAACGAAAGACGGCGAGGGCTGCATGGAGCGAGGCCAATATGAAGAAGGCTCTAGAAAGCGTGCGCCAGCGAAAACATTCTATTCGCGCTTCACCGAAAGCCTTCTCTGTGACTAAGGATGCCCTTCAACGGCGAGCAGAACGACTGGAGAGGCATGGTCCATACGTGCTTTGCTAGAAGCAGCTTGGATCAAACACACAAGTAGTTACAGCGACTTTACGCAAGCTTTTTCAAAGCCTTTAAAGCTGCCCACAACAACGCATGCCGACATTGGCTGCTGAGAAACATTGGGAGTCGCATCACGATGGAGAATGTAGGTGGGCTGGTAAGCAAAGCCTTTGAACGATCAGGAAACATCAGAAGCATAACCAATGGATTGCTGAAGTGTGGTGTTTGGCTATTTTCTCGTGCTCCGCTGTATGATCCTATGTTCGACGAAGCGCCATTGGCAACCACAGCGGGACATCAGACTTGCGGTCAAAGCCAAGAATCCCGCGTTAACTGCTACCCGCCTACTTCTGCCGTAGAAAACGAAGAGCCCGCTCATAGTGACCCGACCTTTCAAGTTCTTTCTCCTGTACCTGCTACAGAAAAAGCAAAAAGTGGGAAGTCGGAGTCAAACACCGTTTTCACCTCATCGTCTTACAAGACGAAGCTAGTTGCAGCAAAACCTTCCAAGGAGTCAGGTAAGGCCTCAAGAAAACGAAGCGGGAAATCAAACGAAAGGGCTGTTGGTGACAGTGTTCAATCGCAGGATATCGCACTCAAAGGAAAACGTTCTGCGAAGCGATTAACAAGCAACAAATGTGACTGGGAGTGCCTCGTGTGGAAAGAATTACGAAGCAACACAGTGCCTCGTTCCGTGTGGATCCAATGCACGATGTGTCACGAGTGGGCTCACGAAGAGTGCGCAGGGCCCCATGGATTGTACTTCAAGTGCTCCGATTGCAAGAACTGATTTTGTTTGGTTTTAACAAAATGGCTCGTTTTGCCCCACCATATGTCTCGTTTTGCCCCGTAGGTCGGGGCAAAATGAGACAAATGGGACTTTTTTATAATTGGTGAATATTCATAGTTGTGATGTTGCAACCTTTCTCAGTTTTGCTGACCACTTAGCCAAGATGCCAAGGAAGGCTCCTGGGCAACGTTTTCGTGTTTTGAAATAAAAGAATAAAAACAGTATGAGTTTGCAAATTTTTGCCTCGTTCTACCCCACCCTACTGTGCGATGTCAGTGCACGTTAAAGAACCCCAGGTGGTCGAAATTTCCGGAGCCCTTCACTACGGCGTTCCTCATAGCCTGAGCGGCTTTGAGACGTTAAACCCAGTAAATCAAACCAAACAAAACCGAAACGGTGTTTCTATAGCCCGGCCTGGCTGCGGCACCAAGTTTCTCTTATTTACTTTGCTGCAGTATGGAGCTCGCAGAAGAGCACTATGAGTTTTCAAACACTTTCTCACCCACTCGACGGGGTGCTGGTCGCTATTGGTCAGGAGAGGAGGATAAATCGACAATGTGCGAGCCCATTCTTCTCCAGCCGGGTGCCGCGGCTTTGCGCATGCGCGCTATTGCCCACGCCTTGCAGTCTTCTGCACTACTTAGTCGCATTAGCACTGTACTGGTCGTTGATGCCACCGAAGAGTAGCCGTGGACAAGACGCGGCGATGTCACTTTCTGAAACGCAGAAAAATTAGATCGCTTGAGCACTGCAGCGGTAGAATAGCCGGAGCACGAAACTGAACGCAGCACACGCGAGCAGGCTGCGCGCAATAATAATAATAATAATAATTGTTTTTTTGGGGAAAGGAAATGGCGCAGTATCTGTCTCATATATCGTTGGACACCTGAACCGCGCCGTAAGGAAAGGGATAAAGGAGGGAGTGAAAGAACAAAGGAAAAAAGAGGTGCCGTAGTGGAGGGCTTCGGTATAATTTCGACCACCTGGGGATATTTAACGTGCACTGACATCGCACAGCCCACGGGCGCCTTATCATTTTTCCTCCATAAAAACGCAGCCGCCGCGGTCGGGTTCGAACCCGGGAACTCCGGATCAGTAGTCGAGCGCCCTAACCACTGAGCCACCGCGGCAACGGTCCCTCCACAGCCTTAGCATTCAATGGTTCACACCCTCCACGCGCGCAGAGGTTCTCACGGCACCGAATTCGATCTTACCTATTCTACGAAATTTCGAAGCGCACTCTTTTGTAGCGACAGCTACATAACTGTAGCCGCTTCGCCTCTTAGCATGGTCGCACTTTCGCCGTGGTTGCACCTCGGCCGTGGTCGCACCGCTCGGCGCGCTATCTGGCATGACGTCACTCCGCTGTTGCGCTCGTCGTGGAGCAGACGCCGCTCGCCTCGCCAGTTGTGCGCATGCGTAGTAGAGGGAGAGGGGCTGTCGCAGTGTGTACATACATACGGTTCGGCGTAGCGGGAGGCGAGCCGCAGCGTTTGTTCGGCGTCGCGTCTCGTCTACCGGCGTCGTCGCTCGGAGCCCGCAGGGGAGGGCGACCAAACACATCAGGGCATACGAACTGGCGTCTGCAGACGGGGGTGGGGAGACATCGTGGGTAAATCCCCTCAATTATCCCCTGTCCGCAGCTAATCTTCCTTTTCAGCGGCGACGGTAACCTTATGCGGGGGCAAGGGAGACAATAGCAAGGGTACAGAAGGGGCGCTGCCGCCTTCGCAGAAACGGGCGGCGGCTTTTGGCCCCACCAATCCCCACCAACGAGGTATTTCCGGCGCTGACGCTGATATCTGGCCTCGCCAGATAACTGCGTCTCCCTGAGTCGCCTCGCTCCAGGCGCCGAGTTTTCGCCGGAGTAGCTCACATCCTGACGCGGCGCCGAAGGAACGTTGCCTTGTGCTTCGGCCGTTATGGAGAACGATGAGTCGGCTAGGCTGAAAGAAGCCAGACTGCGGCATCGGAACGAAACAAGGACGAGACAGCGTGCCCAAGAGATTGAAGAAAAGCGTGCCAAACGTCTCGATAAGCGCCGTAATGACGACGCGGCTAGATGAGCTCGCTTAACCTCCGACAGTGAATCCGCGACGGTAGAAGACGACGTGCCGAGTTTGGCGTCTCTGAAGGAAGCCAGACTTCAGCGTTGAAACGAAACAAGCATATACAGGGATTCACCAAGTAAATCATCAGTAGCACTACATCGCCTAAACACAGCGAAGCCTAAGTGTAGTCATGGCCTGCAGCACTCGCTACCTACCAGGTTTAGCCAGACCTAAACCACATCCAATTTTTTTTTTCTTCCACACTTGGGGGAAAAGAATACGGTCGTCGTCAAGTACGCGGCTCTTATTTTTGAGGGCGACGAAGAAGGCAGTACTTGCCGGGATGCCAATCAGTTGGTAGCAGTAATTTGGCGCAGTAGGCTTTGCAGCAGGCTAACAGCTTTGCACCCGACTTCCATCAGGCCTCGTTGGCTATTCCTGTTTGGTAGGGAAAATAAACACCACATTTCCTTCTGCTGCAGGCCTTCAGAGAACTACTTTTTTCTGTTTCGAAAGTTGGGTTCGAAACTGAGTCTGGGTACGAAACTGCCAGTGTCATCAACCATTACACTGTGTCATTTAGAAAGTTTGCTGGCAAAATTAGTTTGTTTCTGAAAAATATCTTTTCCACCCATTCTGAAGCAAACGGTAATTCTTTGACATAGGTTTACAGATGTTTACCCTCTGGGATAGGGGCCTCTTCATTATGTACAGTCCAAGAGCCTACCGCCATGCAGTCACAAGGATTCATCTTTTAAAAAGTCTGCGGCCCACTGGCACAATTCCCGTGTGCCGGTGGCCACACATCCACAGGCGGGCATGCATAGCTTTACGTAAACACAGAGTTTATTCCGAAACCAAAATTTTCGTTAGCCGAACATGTGCACAGAAACAAACTGACTGTCGCAATGCGAATGAGCACTACGGCTGTTTGGTTGACTACTTCTAACGCTGCGAAGAAAGCAAGATTAAACATCATTCAGAAATGTACATGTATCAGAAGTGCATTCCGGCGAACTGCCATGAACAGAGCAGTATCACTTCTGCGCTGTCACCGACGATCTACGATTGTAAAAAATGCGCATGCCGTTTTACTATGTGATGCGCAAATATGCATTTGCAGTAGTGGTTTTACGCTACGCTTTTACATTGACCGCTTTAAATTACGCCTTTAAATTTTGTTTCTCCGTTGCTTTTTTGTCCCACTGCCGCATGCGCTTTAACGGGCTGACGTTCGTGGAGGGTGAAAGATTGATGGTGGCGAGAGGATTTGGGCAGCTGGGAAATGGATCTTTACCACTGCATACTTTTTAGAGGCTGAAAGCTCACACATACACCCCACGCAGAGGAGGTTTTTCGTGTAACTTCTGACGCTATGCAGTTATTTGCTGGAGAGCAGCTGGTTATACCTTCTGCACTTACTGACATAAATAGAGGCTGTGACAAATGCGTTGTCTCGAAATTTAATAAGCCCTGCCCCCCATTCGGCCCGTTTGGGATCTAGTAGAAGTGGTTCAGAGCTTGGCGTCAATGCTCCACGAAATTGCCCTTAGTAGGTTCGCAATTGCTGAAACCTGCGGATAAGCAGCGAGTAGAAAAAACGGCCCCATAATAGCTGGCACATTAAAGCTTGGTGTGCTACAACATTCCTAAATATAGAGACTATAAATAGCAACAACATCTCCTCTCAGCCCATCACACGTCGCTTCTCTGCCGCCACGGTTTGGCCACATGACTTGATTTCTTCCAGCGCTATATTGAGTCGCTTATGGCGATCATGAAAGTTTGAAGCGAAGATCAGCATGTAATGTGAATGGGAAAAAAATATCTCTCCGCAGTCTTGACAATACGCTACGTATAACAATTTGTAATGTCGTGCAAGCTGAACACAATTCGAAAACTATACCTTTGCCCTGCACAAGTCGCGCGGCGTTACAGATGGGGTCTTGGTCGATCACTTTCTTTGATTCTCATTTATTAGGAACAACCTTTGAGGTGTTTTAATGCAAAGTAGAGGGTGATTCAAAAGTAAAACAAAAAGTAAACATTCATTATTTCTAAAAGCAAAGAACGTAGTACGATGGAGTTTGACAAAAATCCCCCAAATAATTTGGCGAGCTTTCTCAGTTTCTGCACATCGTACCAGACTGTATTATGTACGCCATCTAAAGTGGTGTTTCACTTGAATTCAGGTCCTAGATATATACATTGATAATTATCACCATCCCCTTTGTATTCCGGTTGCCTTGTCATTGACTCCTGGCGTGCTCATTATCTTCCCATTAGACACCAGTTTTCATCTTCCCGTTTATAAACTACTCCCTTGACCTCCTGCAGCAATCCTCTAAATGCCTCTTACTTTTTTTTACTTTTTGAAAACTGAGTATGTCCGGGTTTTTCATAAACCCCGGTGTTTCTCGGATTCCTCGGAGGCTCCGTACATTGAGGGTTTGGGGGCCCTACATTGGATGAGAATATGTTCTATTATTTCTCTGTCTAACACAGCATCTTGTTGGGTCACTCAATAGTTCATTACTACACAGCCAACTTGGCACGCACAAAGAAGGACATGAAGGGAACACAAACGCCGTCGCGCGACTCATTTTTATTCATAAGAACATACAATCTTAAACCCTCCAAAATTCCACACCGTGGAGTAAACGCAGTCCAAAAACTACTCTTCGTTACGTACTAGTCAATACATGGGGCACTATAACACTCTCCGCTTTCTTCTTTTTTATCGAAAACACCTGAGCTTAGCCACGTGTCACCTGTTCGTGGCTTTTCCTGAAAGCGTTTGTTTTGGTCAGCAAAGGCCGACAAGGTTCGTTGCGTGCATCTTTTGGGCATGCACCGCAATGTTGCGGCAAATTTCTCTGTTTCTTGTCAACTGAAGGATGGTGTTTCCTCAACCACTATTTTATAGGACGGGCCCTCTGGCCGCTGTACACATTCCCATAGGTTAGGGAGATTTCATAAACCACACCCGTCAATCATGACACGAAAGGAATGGCATGACGCTTCATGAAGTACGGCGCACTCTTCGCTTCGGACATGATCAGAGGGCACAAATAACGAAGCCAACTTCCGCACGACCGAAAATGCAACCAACATGCCGTAGTAGTTCGCCGCACTCTTCAAATTTTTGGGAACCTTATGAATATAGGGCAGCACCGTAACCTTATATTACGATGGAGGCAAAATTCTAGAATTCCGTGCACTGGGCGATGTCAGTGCACGTTAAAGAACCCAGGTGACCGATATTTCTGGAGACCTTCATTACGGCGTCCCTCATAGCCAGAGTCGCTTTGGGACGTTAAACCCACTTAAACAAACTAAACCAAACCATTCATGAAAAAAAAACAGGGTCAAATTTGGCCTAAATTGCGGCACGTGCCCACAGCCTACGCGCAAGAAATATTTTCGGCATTTGCTGACAAAACAAAATTGAGAGCCTATTACGATAGTCGACAATTCGAAATTTGAGCTCAGCTCTTCGTACACCGCCTACTACCGCTGGCAAGGGGCGTGTTACACTGGTAGCCACACTCCTCGATGGATGCATGGATGCATGGATGCATGCATGGATGGATGTATGCATGGATGGATGCATGGATGCATGGATGCATGGATGTATGAATGGATGTATGGATGGATGGATGGATGGATGGATGGATGGACGGACGGACGGACGGACGGACGGACGGAAGGATGGATGGATGGACGGACGGACGGACGGACGGACGGACGGACGGACGGACGGACGGACGGACGGACGGACGGAAGGATGGATGGATGGACGGACGGACGGACGGAAGAATGGATGGACGGACGGACGGACGGACGGACGGATGGACGGATGGACGGACGCGCGGACGGACGCACGGATGGATGGATGGACGGGTGGGTGGGTGGATGGATGGAGCATCTCCTTTGAAACGGGGTGTTGGCAGTTGCCACCATGTTCGGCATTTTATTCTATATTTACATTTAACTGTGTTGTAAATTGGTCTTTAATTTCGACATTTTCTTTACATCTTTTCAGTCCTACACTTCCAACCTTACGTCCCCTCACTGCTTTTCAACCACCAATCTTCCTAGATCGTTTAAGTCATTGTGAGTCAACACTTTTTTCTTACCCAGCTGCCCACCTGTTATCATCCAGGTTTCCTCAGGCGTTCTTCGTATAGTATTTTGCTCTGAGCTTCCAGTGCTTCGAACACTGTCCAGCCTATATCCCCCTGTACTGCCTGGTTCGTGGTTCTCCTGTCGGCACCTGGTGCTAATCTTCCAACAGCTCTCTGACTTACTTTTAACCTCGAGGGAACTTCTGCCCTTAAGCACTGAACCGCATTCTCAAAGTAAGCTCCGGCAAAATTATTACTTTCATAATACCTCTCAGTACTTCGTGTTGATTGTACCTCCCCCCCTCAATTTCAATATTTCATTACCTCGGCATCTCTTCGCCTTTTTCCCCTAACAGACTGTTCATGCTTTTTTGTGTATATGTGTGCTTCGTCTACTCGCACTCTGAGATATTTGTATTCGCTATGGCCTTGTAGTGTAACCACCTGATCAGTTGTACTGTTTAAAATCATCACACCCGACTTATTTCTGCTGAAACTGGAACATAGAGCGTCTTTTTCGTCTCCATAATTGACCAGGGTTTGTAACTCTTCCACGTAATCTGCAAACCCCACAATATCGTCCGCACGCAATAAGCCTGGAAGCCTTTGCTCAACGACCTTCCCGCCTAACCGGTACGACAGACTAAATCTTAGATTATATCCCAGATTAGGTCCTAGATTGTTTTCTTTTTGCCTTCTTTCAATATTTCTCATATAAAGCATGAACAGCAGGGGTGATAGAGGACAACCTTGCCTTAATCATTTGCTTACCTCGACAGTTGTACTTTTTATCCTTTCCCTTATAATTTCAACTTTTTTTCTTGGTATATTTCCAGCGGGAAATTAATTACCTCATGACCGATACGTTCATCTTTTAATATGCTTTTTAATCATCTCTCTCTCAGGCTCAACTTATGCCAGCGGCGTGTCCATGTGTGAGGAGGTGTCCGTTTGTGCGTGAGAGTGGAAGTTTTGGCCACACCCACCAAGGCGAGGGCGTCCCCTATCTGGTGAATTTAGAGAAGACGCAGTGTGTAAAACTGGACCGCACATGTAGCTGAAGTAGCTCACTTCTGAACTCAAAAGCTTGTAAATATGTAAAATAAACCAAGTCTTCTTTCTCCACTAACGAACTCTTCACTCAGCGGCACTCCTGTCCGGGTCGCAGCGGGCGTCATCTTGACCGAGGTTGTGTCGAGAAGCGACTCCGATCCCCACCTTCAACAAGCAGTACAATCAGATATGTGGCTCAACCCAAGCGAGGTGGCGCCAAATGATAGCAAGGGTGGGCTGCCCAAACTAAGGCCAAGATGCTGCAAGGGTTCCTCCAACAACATTTTTCTCAAAGAGTTGAAACGGCGACAACCTAGCCAAAAAATTATCGATAGTTTCAGGCTCATGGCAGAACGCTAAGAGAAGAGACATCGCCAACCAGACCTGTGTAGATATAAATTTAGAGGAGGGATACGGCAGTGCAACCTCGTCAGAGATACTTCAAGCTTGCGAGATCGACAAACTTTCCTGCTCCAGGTGGTGATAATCCGCCGATGGTAAAAGAGCTGTGTCTTGCGCGCTCAATCGCGCACGGCGCCGAAACCTAGATGCTGTGATATATGCTGTAGCCGGGAGGATAGGCAACACGGGGCCGCATAGGAACACATTTGCGAGGTTATGAACGATCTCATTTACTGTCACAATGCTGTGACCGGGAACCCGTATTAAATGAACAAGGCTCAAAGGCGAAGGAAGCAAGGATAAAAATGTGTTTAAAGAGGGACCGTCAACATGCGAAGCACGAACACGAAGAAAAAGAATCGGTAATGACTGCCACTGCGGTCATGGAGCGGTCTAGCTTGCGTAGAGCAAGTACAGCTACCAGAAATTCTGCTTGAAAAATAGAGGTGAAATCTGGAAGGCGCAGTGCAAAAGACCCGTCCAAACGCGCAAAGAATATTCCCACACATGCATTTTTATTGCATTGCGAGGCGTTGATTGGTATTCCAATATCTGTAGGTAGGGTCCTTAAATGACCTTCTATTAGACCATTTGTGTCCCTCATAAACTAAGTCTCTCTGGGACGTTAGACTTCCGTAAACTATCTAATAGGGCATTTAGAATATGGGATGGGAAAATTTTTGCATTTTGAGAGAAGAGAGAGAGAATGAAGGAAACGCAGGGAGGTTAACCAGATGTGAGTCTCCGGTTTGCTACCCTACACTGGGGATGGGGGATAGGGGTTAGAAAGATGACAGAGAGGAAAACGCAAAAAAAAGGAACGTGCACACATGGAGACACACACACACAAGGCGTTCCAGTTAAAGTCTCTCACACAGGCCGGTAGATTGTAAGAAGCGCAAAAGCGCTTGCACGGCCTTCTTCTGCGACGGTAGGTCCTTTCGATGTTGGAGAATTCTTTTTTCGGATAGCGGTTGGTCGTCCAGTTGGTCAAGTTCGTGGCTAAGGCATGCCCTCTGTGGACTGTAATGCGGGCAGGAGCACAATATATGGCCAATTGATTCTTCATGGCCGCAGTGGTCACAGGTTGGGGTGTCGATCATCCCTATGCGGAAGGCATAGGCTTTAGTAAAGGCAACACCCAACCAAAGTCGATATAAAAGCGTGGCGTCTCTACGGCGAAGCTGTGATGGCGCTCGAAGACTTAATGTTGGATCAAGTGAGTACAGTCGCGTATTTCTTAAATGTGGCTCATTCCATTGCGACTCGGTGCACTGCCGAGCAAGTAGGTGGAGCTTCCGTGCCGCGTCAGTTCTAGAAAGAGGAATTGGGACGTGGCGCTCCTCATTATGGGCTGAGCGGGCAGCGTGATCCGCCCGTTCATTGCCGATAATCCCGCAGTGACTTGGAAGCCACTGGAACGTTATTTCATGGCCGGCATCACTTATATGATGTAACGTCTCTGTAATATGGAAGATTAGTTGTTCGTGCGATCTGCGTCGTAGAGGAGACAGTAGAGACTGCAGTGCCGGCTTCGAGTCGCAGAATTTGTGTGGCGGCTCATCACCAATGGGATGAAGGGCAGTTAAGAGCGCTGCGAGCTCTGCTGCCGTCGAGGTTGTCGCGTGGGTCGTCTTAAATTTGATTGCTGAAGCTTTCGCTGGAATGACGATTGCCGCCGCGGAGCTGCTTGGAAGGACAGATCCATCAGTGTAAATATGCGTTGAGTCACGGAAGTTCTCGTACAAATGTAGTAGCGTGAGCTGTCTAAGGGCTGGTGACGACAGATCAGCTTTTTTCGAGATACCAGGTATTGCGAGGTTGTTTTTGGCTGAGCGAGGCACCATGGAGGGATCGAAGGTCTCGCAGCCGGAGTGAAACAAGGTTGCAATGATTCATCATATGCAGTTATCGTTTGGCTGAAAGATGTGTGTGGCCTGTCCGCTGGTAGAGAGGCTAAATGGTGACGAGGATTCCTGGCTAGATGCCTTATATGGGCCCTGAGTACTTCACTTTCAATGCGGGTCTTGACAAGATGGTCTCTAGCGATTGCTATCGTAGCCACTGTTGAAGCACTCTGAGACAGGCCTATACAGATCCGGAGCACTTGACCCTGGAGACTTTGTATTTTTGCGTAGATTCGTTTTGCCTGTGTTGATTATTGCTGGCAAGCTGTATCGCAGAAATCCTAGAAAAAGCACCCTGTACAGTTGTAACATGGCTCTAGGCGACATTCCCCAGGTCTTGCCAGCGAAAAACTTGAACAGGTGGCAGATGCCTGTCAACCGTTTTTTCACGTATGATATGTGTGGGCTCCATGACAAGTCCCTGTCGATTATGACACCTAGAAACTTGTACGATCGGACCCATCGTATTATTTGGCCATTTATCATTACACTGTAGTTTGCCATGGGTTTGCGCGTAAATGGCACTAGTGCGCATTTCTCGGAGAAAATGTTGTCGAGAACAATGTGGGCAGTGGACCCACGGTTTTGCGCAGGAAGGATTGAATAAATTTTCACGCCTGAAGGCTCAAGTAGTCTTTGCACAAACACAACCAGCGGAGTATGAAACCGAGGCCAGTGGGCACCAAAACTTGTGGCTCCAATCCACGCTATGAAGGTGGTTGGACAGCGAAGCTGAGAAGCGACACCCAATTACCCATTGCGACGTCACTTGAAAATTTACACGCGTTGCTCTACAAAGAGGAAACCGGAGACAAGTGAAATGTACTTGTATGTATAGTACTTATAGGTCACCATGTTATATATGCTAGCGTAGTGACGTCAATACATGATTTGTATGCTGTTGGGGAACTTTTCCACTCGGAGTAGCTTACGCAACCATAATCTTTATCGTGAAACACACGCGGGGAGGAGGAACATGCTTCGCATTGTTTGCAGGCGCGTTATCACCATTATGCAATTTTCACTTCACACGAAAACGCTAAGGCGCCCGTGTGCTGTGCGATGTCAGTGCACGCTAAAGATCCCCAGGTGGTCGAAATTATTCCGGAGCCCTTCACTACGGCAGCCCTTTCTTCCTTTCTTCTTTCACTCCCTCCCTTATCCCTTCCCTAACAGCGCGGTTCAGGTGTCCAACGATATATGAGACAGATACTGCGCCATTTCCTTTCCCCAAAAAAACCAATTATTATTAATACTTCACAAGAGGCCTTGGAATGACGCCAACCCCTTTCGAAGCAGCTGCAAACCTAATGTTTACCGGAATGCGTCGGACGGTGTTTCCATTGTTCACACGCTCCTTATCATCCATCATGTGGTTTTGATGCTTGCTTGGTGGTTTTTTCTTCTTTCTTTTCTTTTTCCTCGTTTCTTTTCCTTTTTCTCTTTTTTTTCTTTTTGTAGACGTGTACTGACCTGTATGCCTGATTTATAAAGAGATATGCTGTTTGCAGTAAATCTCTAGCCTGCCGTTATTTGCTTACGACAACGGCAAAAAAATATTCTCGGATGGCAGATGTATACAGCTTCGCTGTAGAAAGGAGGATGGCTGGCAACAGAAAATAGTTTGCGAAACGTGGAAATGTAATTCATAGATCCTCAGTAAGTCTGAACAGTTGGAAACTGAAGTCTAGATAAGAGAAGGGGAATGCGGGCTTCAAGGTACAGCACGTTGGTAGCCACAAATTAGGGGAGGCCAAGGCACATTCGAAGCGCTTCCCTCTCCAAAAGGACAAGAGGACAAAGTGTGTATGCAGCCGAGACTGAAAACAAAACATCCAAATTCTAAAATGGGCCTGACATATATTATGTGAATTATTAATCACGCATCTCTGCGCATACCGTACCGATGACTGCCCAATGTACGCAGCATGCCCACGGCACGAGCCCCTCTCACAACGACATGGTCAATGTTGGGCCGCCGGGTGGGTTTGTCGTCAAAAATGACGAGTAGATATTATAGGGAGTTCACCTAGTAGCGTGCTAGGGCCAACCGCACCCAGTGCGGAGGCGCTGCGCGATGCCCAACCCCTCCCGCCGCCTTTCAAGGGCCAATTGTCACCACTTCCTCTATCCTCATGGTTGGCTTTGAAGTCGAGTTCATTCTGCATACAACGACTTGGTGCAGATGACGGAATTTTTTTTCTTTGTTTTTCAACACCTGGACGTATTGAACGAGCACTACGACTGATAATTCAGCACAACATATCAGTAGCGCATATTTCCGAAACAGGCAGAAAATCAAGCGCGTGCCGGTTTATTATTTTTTTTCTTCGAAAGTCACTTGTAAGTTTTGATGAAATAAACAAAGCAACACGTTTTGGACAGGCGAATGTCGAGAATGAGACGATAAAAATAAAGGGGTCATGCGATATATAAACTTTAAGCGTGTACAATGACTTCTAGCCATATGCGCACGAATATAGCTAAATAGACGTCAAGTGGCAAATGCCACAATGACTCTAACGGAGTGGCAGTGCGGGACGTGAGAACGCGCAGAGGCGCCTTTCTGTGTCCTGACTGCTATTTGGGTTGCTGTTTCTCTCGCTGGTTCCACCAACTCAGCGTAAGAAATTCTATCGTCCACAGACAGGCTGATAACGGGGCGAGGCAGCCACCGGTGGATCAGGGAGCGGGAAAAGACGCCGCAGGATTTAAGGTCAGCGCTTATATAGGCAATGATAAATGCGTGCGCGACGCAGTGCGCGTCACGTGCCCTGATCGGCATGACTCGGCATGATACATCTTCCCATCTTTTTTTTTTTTAACAAGGCACCAAAAATAAAGCGACACGTAATACATAGAAACAAACGAGAGTATAGGTAGACTGGCTGCTAAATTGTTTGCTGAAAGTATGCTAGACGCCGAGGTTGTTCGAGTCCGCGGCGGTCTTCTTGGTGCCAGCGTAGTCTCACAAGGACAGGTTCGATGCACAGTCTCATCTGTACCCGCGTCTCCGATGTCGCTGTCACTGACGTCGCTGTAGCTGCAGTGGTCGAACGCCTCCGCGTTTGCTAGTACGTGCTGGTGATTACGCCGCAGCGTTCGACCCTCTCCTGTTCTAATGTTGTAGGACCTAGGCGCTACGTTTTTCAGTACCTTCGCCATTTGCGACCAGGCCCGGCCTTTTGCACGAACCACTTGTCCGGGTTCTAGTGGGTGCAGCGGCCGTCCTGTCGACTGTGGCTGGTGCTTCTTTACAGGTGACTTGGGATGCTGGGTGAAATCGGAGAGCCGCGTGCGCAGGTTCCTGCCCTGTAGGAGTTCCGCCGGTGATCGACCATCCTGCAAGGGAGCAGAGCGGTACGCGAGTAAACCTAGCCAAAAATCCTGTGCGTTCGCAGTCTTCTTAAGAAGCCGTTTTATAACCTGAACGCCCTTTTCCGCTAGCCCGTTGGAACGTGGAAAGTCTGGGCTGGAAGTTACGTGTTTGAAATCGTACCGTCTGGTGAAGACAGTGAATTGGTGGCTTGAAAACTGAAGACAGTTCTCATTGCATACTTGCACCGGGATTCCGTACCTTGCGAAGATGGCTCCAAACTTGTCGATGACTGCAGTTGCAGACGTGTCGGCTAGTTTTTCGACTTCGGCAAAATTTGAGTAAGCGTCAAAAACAGCAAGATACGCAGACCCAGCACAATATAACAAATCAACGCCGACTCGGTACCAGGGGTGATCAGGCGGGGGTCGCAGCAAGAGAGGTTCTCGTGGCTGTTGGTATGCATAGGTTTTACAGGCCGCACATTTTCGCACGATGTCTTCAATGTCGACGCTTAAACCGGGCCAGACGACAAAACACCTGGCCCTAGCTTTGTACTTATTCAGGCCCAGGTGGCCCTCGTGAATCCGTCGGAGCATTTCTGGCCGCAGCTTCCTTGGGATAACTACTTTGCTGCCTTTCAGCAGAATTCCGTCAATCACTGAAAGTTCCGAGGCCAATGCTTTCAGCTCTTCTTCTATATCTTAGTTTGAGGATAGGCTTTCTGTCACCACATGCAGCTCCGGCTAATTATAGGTCTCTTTTGCCAATAGTTGCATCATTCCTTCGTTTACCAAGGATTACAGGGCAGAGCCGGCGTGAACTTCAATGTCGCTGAAACCAGTGATCTCTTCCCTCTCGGCAGGTGAGGTCCTTGGCAGCATGTCAGCCAGCACCAACTCTTTGCCTGGCACAAACTGCAGAGCATAGTCATATACTAACACGCGAAGAAAAAAACCATTGCAATCTTGGGGGCATGCTTCCAATGTCTTTAGATGCAATGACTATCAATGTTTTGTGGTGTTGATTGTAATTTTCCTACCGTAGACAAAGTGATAAAACTTCTCGCAGCAGTATGCAATTCCCTTCGCCTCTTTCTCGATCTGCGAATAGAGTTTTTCAACTTAATTCATTGATCGTGACGTGAAGGCGACCGGACGCCAGCCACTGATATGTCGCTGAAGCAGTGCAGCTCCTATGCCATCTTTAGAAGCGTCCGATGTTATCTTTGTTTCTTTCATGGGGTCGAGAATAGCGAGCAACAGGGCAGCGCGAAGTGCTTCTCAGGTTGCATCCAATTCTCGTGCGTGTTTTTCTTTTTAATCGAGCACAGCCTCCTTTCGTATCAAGCTTCAAAGAAGCTTTGTTTCATCAGCCAGCGTGGGCAGATATTTGGCAAAGCAATTTACCTCTCCGCGCATGTGCTAAACAGCTAGGTTATCGGTTGGTGCGGCATTTTGCTTACACAGTCTACTAAAGTTTGGTTTGGGCGAATTCCTGCTTGGCTGATCACATCACCTTAAAAAACGATTTCCTGCACTCCGAACTTGCACTTAACCAGGTTGAATGTAGGGCCCTGCTCGTTGTGCTGCGCACAGAGCGGCTTTCAGGCGTTCACCATGCTCCTGCTTAGGTTATCTCTATACAAGAACGTCACCTATATACATCCTTACTGCGGGTAAAGGGTCAAAAGTCTCGTTGAGCGTTTTCTGGAAGACTTCGGGTGCAGACGCAATCCCGAATGGAAGTGTGAGGAAGTGGTAGCGTCCAAAAGGCGTGGCGAATATGCATATCTTTGATGTTGCCTCGTCGAGTGGAATTTGGGAGAACCCCGCGTTCCCGTCGAGGCGACTGAAGAATTTTGCGCCCGATAGCTACGCCTCGACATCTTTGCGTTCTGGCATCAAGTAACGCTCGCGTTTCAAGCATGCGTTCACGTTTCTTGGATTCATGCATACCCTAAGGCTGCCGTGTTTTGTTCTTACAATAACCAGGGGACTTACCCAGTCAATGGGCTCGTCTACTTTGCAGATAATGGCAGCCTTTTCCACGCGTAGGAGTTCTTTCCGCAGGGGTTCTCTTAACGCCAAGGCGACGCGACGCGCTGCGTGGATCATCGGGACTGCATCGTCACGAAGCAATATCCGATATTCCCGCTTCAAGCAGCCAGTGCCTTCGAAGAGGTCGCGAAAGTCTTGCACTGCCGGGTCAACCTTGTCAGTGCTCACAGAATCAACAGCACGGGACAGCAGTGCAAGGGATTCGTCCAGTTGTAGGCTTAGTACGGGCTGGCTCCGCTTCACAACGAAGGAGTCCGCGAGGCACCGACGATCATTGATGGTGATTACTTGCGTTGTCACTCCGCAATGCTTGATGACATTTCCGCTGTATGAGAGTAAAACGGAATTACTTGGCCGCAGGCGTGGCTCCGAACGGACTTTGCTGTACACACTCAGTGGCAATAAATTTGCTTGGGAGCCGGCGTTCACTTTAAACGCAACCTCCTGCTCTGCAACTTGAGCTTGACAATCCAGTCCCTTTCCTGGATTGCGCATATGGTAAGGTACAAGATTTCAAAATCCTCGTTTTCATGCTGCACTTCGCCCACCTGCTTTCGGCAGCAAACTGGAAACTGATTTGGCCTGCTCAAGCGCGGCAGGTTTAGCTAAAGGGGGATACTACCTTGGCTCTTGTCTTCTATTGCACATAGAGCACTAAAACGAGTTTCTCAGGTATTGGCTGCGTCGTGGGTAGTGTTTTTCGGTAGCGTCCACTTTTGCTTCGCTATTCTGCCACGCTTCGTTTTGTTTGCTCGCTACCTCTGCAGCTTTGCAGATTTTTTCTGCCTTTTTAAGCGTCAAATTCTTTTCCCTCTTCCATTTTTCCCTACATTTACTGTTCCAGGTACCAAACACGATTTGGTCGCGAATCATGGATTCGGAAAGTGCACCAAAGTTGTATCTTGCGTGCTTGCTTTCGCAAGTATCGTATGAAGTGCTGCAGCGGCTCAGCTTCTTCCTGCGTCATTGTTCTGAATAAGCATATTTCGTAGACTTCGTTTTCCTGTTCTGCGCAGCACTCTTGAAAGGTTTTTACCACAGTCTTGCTTGTTTTCGCCTTCAGCGAACGTAAAGTTATTGAAGACTTCCAGTGCGTCCTCCCCGGCCGCTGTCGGAGCTTGGCAGTTTCAACAGCTTCGGTCAGCGGTTTTTGCTATCTCCGTTACTTATAAGTAGTACAGATAGAACTTTTGCTTGAACAGCTCCCACTTATTTCATACATTTCCTGTTAAACGAGGATGATCCGGTGGTTTCAGCAGCTCAATGATTGTTGGAACGGGCGAACCGTCGTAGCTGCGTTCCCCTTGCGTTCCGCTTCCTGCTGTCTACCGACGTGACCTGACTCCACTTCTGACACCATGTATCAGCCACAGACAGGCTGATAACGAAGCGAGACAGCCACCGATAGATCCGGCAGTGCGAAAAGACGCCGCAGGATTTGCTGTCAGTGTTTATTTAGGCAGCGATCGGTTCGTGCCGTTCGTGCGCAGCGCCGTGCGCATCACGTGCCCTGGTCGTCATGACCCGGCATGATTCAGAAATAATGGAAGTTTTTAACATGCACAAAACGACTGCACTCATAGCCGTAGGAATGACTTACAGTAAACGGATGCCGAACACAAACATCGTCAAACCATGCACATTGTAACGCGCGCAGGGATACGCATAGGAATCACAAGTGAAACAAATCTATAGCCCAAGGACAAAGGGCAATTCGAACACACAGGAAAGAACTGAAGTCACAAAACAAGCCATGAATCAATGTACATAACAGAAAACAGGAAACTTGCAAAAGTCACAAGGAAGAAATATTTAAGTCGGCCGCACATACTAAACAGGCTAGTACATATCACTCAATGCATACGTTAAACGATCAAGAACCCACCGAACACCTAGAAGCCACTTTTCTTCACGGAACTTATAAAAATATTACGGTTATTTTAAAAGCGGAATTCACGCAAACAGTGCACAGGAAAAATTAAACTCAAGTCAAAATTTTCCTTTTCTGGCCTTGAGAACTGCAAAGCTGCTGATCACTTGGTAAAAATCGCAGCTTTTAGCCAGTTCACTTTCAATCGATAATATTACCAAGATCTGAAAGCCTCAATTTAACTGACCCATTTTTAATCCCAAGTAGTTTTTGGTTAGTTTCAGCTTCGAAAAACTCCTCTCGCTCGATGCCACAGACACACATATGGGGAGAAATACCTACAGTCCTAATGAAAGGGTTGAAAGGAAGTCTATAAAATCCCACTCCGTAATCAATGTTAGGAAGTCCAATGCTTCCCAACTGTTGGCGTCTTCGAGGCCAATGCCGGCTACTTAGAGGTGTCTCCTCATCCTAGGAACCTCTATAAATGTGTGCTGTCAAACAGCTCAAAGTAGAATGGTGTCAGTTGGAGTATAAACTTTCAGCTCCTGCTCAGTTATATAAAGAAGTCTTTTCGCTTCGAGAGTTTCAAACAAATTTGCCAGTTCTAGAATAACTAACTAATGCAGCGATCGGTATAAAATCTCTTAATGCAATCCAGCATCGCCCTCTTATTTTCTTTCTGCAATGAAAGTCCCGAATCTCTTGCCTGTTCACCTGCCGTCCTCTTCGTCAACCTATGGCGTCTCTCAAATGCAATTCCGAGTTCATTTGATTTTGTGAGCGCCCGTTCACTAGCATTGTGCATTATTGGTTACCGCGTTCCTCTATGAGGAAATGTTTAGGGCCTCCAACTTTGCCATCAACTTTGTCAAGGGACACTACTTTTGTCTGCAAACTCAGCATTGACTTCGTCAAGTGCTGCACGCGACAGGTGCAAGTAACATAGAAAAGTAAAGTCACAAACAGCTACTGCAATGCACGCATGCACCCCTTGTGTCCATATTTCCCTGTAACCCACATAGGACTTCCATGACTGCTACCAATTCGTAGTATATACCGCAGCGGTGGCCGAGTGGTTGAGCATCCGCCTCGCATGCGGGAGGTGCGGGGTTCGATCCCCAGTGCCGCCGGGTACTCACCGGTGATTCAATGGGTACAAGCTTTCCCCTGGCCTGGTGCTCGGCTATTAAGAGCTGATATACTTGGAAAATACCTTGTTCCATGGCACTCCTTGGCCAACACGCCCGTGTGCCATAAAAATCCATCATCATCAATTCGTCATATTTATTTACTTACGATACCCTCAACCGCCGAAGCATTGCAGAAGCGAGTGGGGCGAACATTTGTGAGGAATCTTGGTTGGTGAGTAGCAAGGTTTATGTAGAAGACGTTAGGAAAAAACAGTGTAAAAAATGTAATATTGCAAGAAAACATTGAAGTCATTTGATTTATTTCTCTCGTTTCTTGATAGCATTTATGGCCTTTCAGTGTTGCTTGTTTTATCCCTTAAAAAGGGAATCAATTGTATGTTTCTGATGCCTGTCTGCTGACTGCATACGGAACAGAGGCCTTTGTCAGGCCTTTTGCCTTTGCTCCGGTTTCTATAAATCAGAATGAAACAAATAAACTGAAAAAAATAACCAGACTGCAAAAACATTACAGTACAAATCATTGAATACCCGACATATTAATAGCAACAAACACCTAAGAATGATAAAATGTATATAACAAGATGTACAGCTCAAATTGAATCTTTCACGGGCACGAAAAAATAAGGGAACGCAGCCATGGAACAAGAGAGGAAAATACAAAGCCAACTACTTAAGCATATCATTTTTATGACGTAATAGGATTGCAAACAAGTTCAAAACGTCTTGTCTTCGTTTGAGCAATATAAATGAAACGCTGTTGCAACACTTAGGCCACGTCATCAACAAACATAAAAGCGGATAAAGCTTTTCTAGAAAGGCCATAATCCTTGACGCATGCGATATCAGCCGGTAGGTGGTTCCGGACGCCGCATGTACGTGATAAAGATGAGTGAGAGATTATGTCTGTGTTACAAGGAATGTATCCAACCTTGTGCTTGTGGTCAACTCGTGACGAGCAATAAGCGGGTTCTAGAATGAGCTGCTGTCTTAAAGTTGAATTATGGCAGACTTTGAAAAAGAGGAATAAACGAAAGAAATTTATACGCAGAGACAAACAGGGTAAGGAAAGACTGTTCTTTATACTTGTTACGCTTGATGTGCAATGATAGTTAGATAAAATGAAACGAACCGCATTCTGTACATGTTCAAGGGACTGACAAAAGTTAGCTTAGGGTCCCTTATGGAAGCGGCGTATTCTAGTTTGAATCGTACAGGTGTCTAATAACGGAGTATTTGTAATGAAACTGAGGCCTTGCTGAAATTTCGATGTAGATACCCGAGCATGCGGTTAGCGTTGCAAATTATTGAATCAATGTGCGGTTGCCACGATAATGTTGAGGTTATGAGCAGACCTTAGTACCGATACTGTGATATAATAATAATAATAATAATAATAATAATAATAATAATAATAATAATAATAATAATAATTGGTTTTGGGGAAGGAAATGGCGCAGTATCTAGCTGTCTCATATATAACGTTGGACACCTGAACCGCGCCGTAAGGGAAGGGATAAAGGCGGGAGTGAAAGAAGGAAGGAAGAATAAGTTCAGTGTTATTCAGGTGGTACTTTGGAGGATGAGTGGAGCGACGTGATACACGCATTAACTTGCATTTGTTAGTGTTAAGCTCCATTTTCCACATTCTAAACCAATTTGCAATGCTCTCAATGCCCGAGTGTAAAATTTCTATATCAGCTTCGTTGCAAACTTCCCAAACAACAACGCAGTCGTCAGCGTAAAGATGCATAGAAGATGTCACATAATTAGGAAGGTCATTAACAAATATGAGGAAAAGCAACGGACCTAAAACAGAACCCTGAGGGACACCAGGTGTTACTTTAGTTTGGTTTGAATCGTAGCCGTCAAGTTTTACGTATTGACAGCGGTTAGTAAGAAGGCAGTCAATCCTAAAAAGGAGTTGATGGTCTAAATTCGAAAGAGACAGCTTAACCATTACTAGCTTATGGTTAACCTTATCAAAAGTTTTGAAGAAGTCAAGGAAAATAATAACGATATCGGAGTGTTTGTCAAGGATAGCATGCAAACGATGCGTAAAGGCCAGCAACTGCGTTTCGCAAGAAACTGAACGTCTGAAGCCATGTTGCGCATGCGTTAAAAAGGAGTTCTCTTCCAAGAAGTTGAATATATGCAAATACAGCACATGCTCCAACATTTTGCAAGAAATTCTTGTTAATGACATGGGTCTGTACTTTAGAGGTGAGTGTCTGTTACCTGATTTGTACAACGAAACCATCTTCCCGGTCTTCTATTTCAAGGGTAGTTAACCGCATTCAAGAGACTGTTGAAATATTTTTGCCAAAAAAATAGATGAGCAACATTTGTTTGCTTCAAAAATTTTTAATTTATGTTATCAGGTCCTGAAGATGATGAAATTTTCAATGAATCAATTACTTTTGCGATGCCACCAGGCTCAATGATTACTGGGAACATCGGAGAACACTTGAAATCTGGAAATTCATCCGGAACATATTTTGCAGTCACGGACGGAAAAGCATTCGAGAATACAATATTCAGAACACAAGGGGATACATCAGGCGGAATTGGCTCTCCAGAATCATCGTGAGGACAAATTGCTCTGTTATCTTTAATGATTACAGTGGACCAGAACTTCTTTGGATTCTTAATTCACATGTTTGGCAACGTGCTGTTAAAGAAGTGATCCTTCGCATCCAGGATTGCATCAGCGTACTCTTTTGAAACGGATAAGTAGGCATCCCATCGATGATGCGTGTTACGAGCTTTAGCTAGACGGAACAGCCTCTTTTTCTTGATATAAATGCGGGCGAGTGTTCTACTAAACCGCGGTGCTCTAGCGTTGCTCCTAATCCATCGTAATAGAATGAATGTGTTGCAGAGCTTAGTAACCTGCGCAGCAAACAAATCCCTGTATTGCTGTACAGAACGCAGATCAAAATCTTTTACGTACGTGTCCCAGTATCGACAAAGGTTGTCATTAATAGCGCAAACTTTAGCTCGACTGTAGCCACGAATCCGCTCAGTTTTACTGGTGAGCGTGGAAAAGAAATTTTTCGATCGAAGTGAAGCAAACCATGGTCACTATAATGCCGGAAAGATGTGTGATAGAAGATGGCAAATCCGGGTGAGTCGTGAGTATTAGATCTAGCGCATTGGCGGACTGCGACGTCCACCTGGTTGGTTGTGTGACAAGCTGACTGGATTGAAAACATGAGCAGAGGTCTAGAAAACTCTCACGTTAGGCCGAGAATGGAGGAATGATTGGATACGGACCTTCCCATGAAATATCAGTAAAGTCCCCTAACAAGAATATAGGCAGGGCAGGATAGCGAGACACGGTAATACTGATGGCATCATGCAGTTCATCGATGAACGTTGCTCTGGTGTTTGGAGGGCGATAACAGACGCGTAGTATTATTCTGCTATTTCTGAGAGTGATACCAACCCATGCGGATTTCAAAGCTAGAACCCACTTCTATGGAAAACGAAGGGATTGATCTTGATACAGCAATTAGTGTTGCACCACCATGCCGGCTTTCTCTATCACGACGGTAGATATCGAACTTCCTTTCAACGTCGAAAATTTCACTGCTATGGATTCTTTCATTCAGCCAAGTTTCGGTTAAATGATTATCTCGGCGTCTGTAGCCGAAACAACTGAGTCCAGTTGATCGCGTTTATTTGTTATGCTTCTTGTATTGGAAAATATTACCGAAACTGCCTTAGATGCCTGACGAACGCCACGTCCCTTCGCTGACTGCTAAGTCCCTGTGCCCTGCATTCTCTAGAAGACGATTTCTCTTAGTACGCGCATGAATGTGAGAAGCCGATTGACATTTTGTATGGTTAGTCGGGTCGCCGTGCACGTCTCCAGTGCGAGGGTGATTTTTGCTGTCTATCACTTGGATGCTATCAGCGCACTTATCGTAGGTATACGTGGTGTCATTCACAACTAGTTTGTCACACCGAAACTGGAACTTAGGCGTTCCCGGTAAGGCCTTGGCAAACTCAACCAATTTCTTTCAAGCGTAGCGAGTACAAAGCGAAAAATCCCCTTAAAGAGACACATCGCTGCTTTTCACTTCTGAACGTTGTGTTAACACCATTTGTTTGAACTTAAAGGTACGGAATTAGACAATCATGGGCCTGCATCGATCTTCTTCATAACGACCACCGAGACAATGCGCATGCTCAACCGCATCATGAGTAATATTGGCGTCAATATGTTCTTTTATTAGGTCAATGACCTCCTCACTTTCGTGCCACGTTTCGTCGCTATCAGTGATGCCGAAAAACAACAGGGTGTCGCGATGACTTCTCTCAAGTGCATCAAGGCTTGAACGCATATCGAAGTTTTCCTGAGCAATGTTTTGAATTGTCTGATTGGCAGCGTAGACATCCTGCTTATATCGTCGAGATCATCACACCCGGTTTCAACTGAACATATCCTGTCATTCATAGCTGTGATTTTCGCTTCAAGGGATTTCTGTGCTGTTCTAATTTCTTTAACGGACTTCATTAGTTCAGCTTGCCCCTAAGCTAAAGTACCTGTCTGCTCTTTCAACTCGCGTAAATGCTGAAGCATCTCTTTCTTCCACTCACCTGCTTCTGTGCGTGCAGCCGGATTATCGCTATTAGACTTGTTGGGACCAGGGTTGCTCTCGACGTGGCCACAACACAACAAAAGCATTCGCAGTACATCAAAGCACTCATCGAAATTGTCGCAAAGGACGTGTGGGCGAGGGAACAGCAATAACGAACAACTGCTTGAGCGTTTAGCGTATGACGAGAGCTGTTTACATACCTGAACAAATCGAAGATATGAAACGTCAAGCATAGTTCCTGCTGGGCCGCTCCCATGTCCACTGAGGTGCCACCAGTTGACCCCGGTATTTACGCTCAGAAGTTGGTGATGCTCCCCACGATGTGGCTGTCCTCTTGTACCGGACGAACGTGTCATTGTAGAAAGCACTGAAGCCATTTACAGCGGCCTGGTGGTACGTTAGGGTGCTGTTGCTGACTGACACGGACACAATGGGTGGCTGCTAGGTTGGTTCCGGGTCGTAGAAAGGGCAGCATGCGAGGCCGATCAAGACCTGAACAAATCGAAGATATGAAACGTCAAGCATCGTCACTGCTGGGCCGCTCCCATGTCCACTGACGGGCACTAAACCGCCTTATTACACTCATCGCCGCTAGTGAAGGCCACCAGTGGTTTAAAAATGTGTTCGGTCACAACCTATATTTACAAGCCTATAAATACATCGTTTTACGCTCGCTGTGTTTATATTTTTCATTTATTGCGTTATACAGGTACCAACTTTCCTATGTAATATCACTTGGTCTTGAGGGTACTGGTAAAGCGTCCTTGTGACAGACCTGTTTCTTAATTATTCTCTGTACATGAGTCACTGCCAGTAGAGAATATTGATTGTTTGGGGCAGACAAGCCCCCTCCTCGCGTCTGCTTAGCTGCAGTCTAGCGACGCAAATTGCAAGACTGACGACATTAGCCACTGGGACCGATTGCTCGGCATGTATTCTACGCAATGCATCTGGTCCTCCTCCTGCGGCGGTATTTGTTACATGTTCCGTGGTGGGTTAGATTGCGATGATTGGCAATTCGAGCCTCTCGGTGCTCGCACTTCCTGGAAAGCAGTCCTTATAACACTGTAATAAGCATTGCACTTAATTATGCAAGTGCTTGAGCAGCGCTCGATTGAAGTCGAAGGATTGTTGTCTCTATTGGCACTTCAGTCGGCTTTTTAAAGCACCAGCGTTAAAGGCCTCGTGTCCAGAAAAACACTGTCGGCCTTCACTGGCGGCGTGGCCGAATTCCTAGGACTGGCCGACCGGTTCGTGGCGTCACAATCACATGACCTCGAATTCAAACACTCCCATGCGATCACGCTTGCTTCGTCCAAGCGCGGAACCGACACGGTGAAATGCATAAAGCCTGCTCGGACTGGTCGCAAACGTCTTCATAAAGTTTATATATGCAAAGTAAAGTAATTGCGGTGTAAAGTATTTTGGGGTTAATCAGGTAGGGTACGAACCCACGAGTTTTCAACTGCCGGACGAGCACGCTGTCCATAGGCCACAAACGCTCCTCCGTTTAAGCGGGTTAGAGGTGGACCTGGTGAATCGGTGCTGTGGCCTTTGACTTGCTGTGGTGTCTTAAGAACATGTACTGATGCGTGCATACGTAATTTTGACTATACTAATTAGGGATTGGGTGATTTAATCCGATTAAATCGATTTCTGAGATAGTTCACTGTGCTTGAACTGTTTGATGCGTGTGTATGTGTGACGTATAGATTTGTAAGGTGTGATTCCGGCGTCACCAATCGCGGAGAGAAAGTAAGAGAGAGGGGTATAAACCCGCCGCGCGGCCGCCGAGTGTGCTGCCGCGTGGTGATGCAATACTACTTTGGTATTCGGCCGCGTTTGTCCAGCGGAAAGTTTCAATGCATCGCAGGGTCTGCCGGGGAACGCTACGATCCTATTCGCCGAGATAGCCAGGAATGTTTGCAAAGTCTGGTCAATTCAGTGGGGGCAAAGGAGACGCTGTAGGCTTCAGTCGCGTCTGACGATTTTTAATCGTATAACTGATCAGGTAATTACAATACAAGGCCATTAAATTCTCAGAATAGCTGAATATAAATATATCGGTGTAAGGGCAAACGAAAGACGTCTACATTTAAAAGCACGAATACTCTGTTGGGGCAAACGGGCAAAGCGATAGCGGGATAATGAAACATAGGACAATTTGGGGTAAAACCGGTATGAAGTACTGAGAGGTATTTGGAAAGGAATAATAGTGCCACGGCTTACTTTCTGTAAGCGGTTTTGTCCCTAAGTGCAGAAGTTCCGTCGGGATTAGAAATAAATCAGAGAGCTGTTGGAAAATTACCAGGTGCCCACGGCAAAACCAGAGATGAGGATATGGGCTGGTCATCCTTCGAAGCACGGGAAGCTCAGAGTAAAATGTTATATAAAGAACGCCTGAGGAAAAGAGGAAGGGAACAGCTGGGCAGCTGAGGAATTTAAATACTTATACAAAAGGAGCGTTCACTCATTCTGGCAGGAAAGGTTTAGGGAACTAACCACGAAGTATACACCACAGTAGTGATTGAAAAATAACGAGCTTTAAACAATAGGTAAAAAATGGAGAAGGTAAGATATCGACTATATAGAAATTGTAAAAGGTAGATTAGAAAGGAATCATTCTGTGATCGCTCAAGTGGCAGTGGCCCCCCCTTTGAAGCTAGATTATAGTACATTTTAATGCGTAGCTACAAAAATCAATTTAACCAACAAGATGAGACATCTGCACTGTGTGGAAAATCTGCACAAAAATTGAACATCTTATACTCGTATGTGGCAGTATCCATCCGATGTCAATACAGGCACAGTCAGTCTTTCTGAGGCCCTACGGTTTAGAGCTAGCAATGGCCATGTGAACGAATCTGCGGTGGAAGATGGATAGCAAGAACGAATCTACGCTGGAAGACTGGTGGCTCAAAAGCAGAAAGGCGACATTAGATCTCAAGTGTAGGATTAAAAATGTATATATAGAAAATGGTGAAGGTATACACTTATTGATAATGTCAATAAAAATATATAAAATAAAAAGTGAGCACGGTGGCGGCTACTGCCAACGCCCTTTTCAAAGGGAATGCGCCAATCTGCCCTCCATCCATGTGCGGAAAGAGCGGAGCTCCCGCCAATCCCCTCCCGCGCGGCTGCACATAGCGGCGGCGCACCGATAACGCGATTGCGTTCTACTATTAAAAATGAAGCTTAAGCTTCCTCGAAGTTTTTGTAGCGATAGCTGCATTATGGTAGCATTTCGAGCCTTCAGCGTGGTTGGTCACGTGGTGCGAAGCAGCTGCCGGCGGCGCGGCGCCGTGGCTGATAACGTCGTTGTTCATGTGACCAGCCACGTGGTGCGCAGCAGCTGCTGTTGGCGGCGCGGCGCGCCGGCGAAACCGCGCTGCAACAGCTGTGTGCATGCGCCGTGTCAACTGCGACGAAGATGAAGAAGAAACACCCAGCAAGAGACTGACTTTGCAATTCAAATGAGCAAGTTCCACCCGGCCAGCTGTAGCTATCGCGTCACTCCAGGTTTAGTCAGACCTAAACTACCGCCAGTTTTTTAACGTCGAGTCTCACACAGCGAGCGCAAATCTAACATCATCTAGGAATAAACCGTCGCACCTTTCCTGTGACCGTAAGTGTGGTGAGCAAGTTACAACATTTAAGCTGTCAATTTCTCCGTCGAGGAGCAATTGCATTTTGCCCACGACCGGTCCATCAACATTACTGACAGCCACCCCGACTTTCGGCGTCTTATCATGCCACCGGCATATTATAGTTTATGCACTGCTCAGTTAGACATAATTCTCTAATTTTATATAAATTGATTAAATTTTGCAGCATTGTTAGGAACACCATCCATTAGAATACATCAATTATTATACATAGGTTGCAGCGCGACGTCATAGCAGCTGCCGTTATTGACGCCATAATCCGCTTATACTCACCTCCACTGATGGGAGGTATGCTCTGCACTCAATCATAACCCCAGTGACGTCACGTCGTACGCATCGATTAGAACAGCTTGGTTAGAACAATAAACTGAATTGTGTTTGATCACCCTAATAGCGCGTGAGAGAGGGATCCCGCGAATTAGTCAAAAAGAAATTATGATTTCCGCATGCACATTCGCCGGTGAAGGTAATAAAGAGAACCACTGCCCCACTCCCACTATCTGCCTTCACGCTTCACCTGTTACTGTTCCTTGCGTATGTTTTCGTCTCCTGGTATCAAGTCTAGCGAGGTTTTTTTGCTCAACTAGCTGCCCGCTTCTAATAGATGTGAGCGCTACTCCATTTCCCAAAAAGACTGCTACTTGTGTACAACTTTCCGGTTTCTTTCTTCTATCTGCAGGGGTTGCCTATATCTGTTCAGAAGTTCTTATGTCCAGGCACCAAGCCCTGCGGGCCATCACAGGGTGACAGTGATGACGACACGACAGTCGAGGCGACTACCGAAAATCCGGAAACAACGGTTCCCACAGGAACAGATTTAACAACAACCAACTCTACAACAACGAAAGTCACTGCCGAGTCGACAGCCACCACAGAGTATACGGGAGAAGTATCGACACATCCTGTGCCGCCAACTACGATTACCGCTGACGAATCGGGAAATCTTCCTCCTACAACCACGGCGTCACCGCGTCCAGACAAGGAGTCGGAAGGCCTTGGAAGCGGCGACGCAAGCACTGGAGGACCGGCCGAGGAGATGGGGGGCAGTGCATCTAACTTCACTCATGTTGTAGCGCTCTTCAGCTCAGTTATCGTGGCAATGGGAATATGTTTGGGGCTCGCAATCTACCTTGCCACCAGAAAACAAGAGTCAGCAGACGTACTGGTGCCACCCAGTGCGCCAACGGCGTCTAACTGGTAACAGCGAGGTCAAATATGGCGAATAATCCTTTATTGTGTTGATTAAAAAGATATCAACCCTGTAGCATGTCTTGCTAACTTGGAATAAACTGAAGTTGCTGAAGTTGTCATGAATAATTCGATAAATGTATTCGATAACTTGAAGTTCATGTGGATTAAAGAATTTCCAGACATGAGAAAGTGAAATCGGAAAACTTGTCTTCATCCGACAATTGAACATGCACTGAGGCCGCAATACTTAGTTATAGGTAACCCGCAGTTATATAAACAACTTTTCGGCTGAGAATATTAATTTTATAGCGATACCTGTAGTAGCTTTACCATGTGCTACGCCATGAGGCTACTGCCACCTATACACAAGATTTTTTTAGCCTCACTTAGCAGCATACGAGCGACGCCGTGCTCTGGACGCGAGGCACCGTTTCCCGGTAGCGAGTGTGGGAAGCGTTTTTAGCGTCGTACCAGTGCAATGTTTCAAATGTAAATGCAGCGCAGTCTGTTTTTTTCTGCCCTGCTTGTCCTTCCTAGGACACTGAGAAGAAACTGTGTTGTCATGTACGCAGGCTATTCTCGGCGGCACTGCGCAGTCGCCGGTTGCACCAACAACGAATGAAAACACAAATGCTAACACAAGGCATGCGTGAAGTACATCAGAGCAAAATAAGTATCTGCATGTGCGGCGTCTATTTATTCTTCCAATTTCCAGCCGCACCTGAGTGGTTGGTAAGGGTATGCCAGTAGACTTCAAACCTAGCAAGCGTTCTCGAATAGGTGTCCTCCTCCTTTTGGAAAGTAGGTAGGCAAACTCTTTTATTGCGCCCAAAAACAGGGGACCAGTCAAAGGACCGGTTGCGCTGACTTAGAGGAGGTCGGCGGGGATCCTTTGGGATGCCGCGGCCTCCACCGCGCGCTGGATAAGCCAGCGTTGGTCTGCTGGCTTGGAAGTACACAGGAGAGACTCCCACGTCTCTGGGGTGTTTGCGTTGTCTCTGTTGTAATGTGGACAAGTCCACACCATGTGTATGAGTGTGGCCGGAGTTGAGCAGTGTTTACACATGGGGGCTATCTGTTCCGGAAAGATCCTGCTGTATAAGAGGGGGTGTGGGAAGCTGCCAGTTTGTAGTTTGCGCCATTGGACGGCCTCGCGCCTTGTTAGATCGCGGTGTGCGGGAGGATATGTGCACCTTTGGAGTCTGTAGTGCTGGAGTATGTCCGTGTAAGTGGTGAGTAGAGATAGTGAAGCGCGTGGGATATTAGTGTCAGCAAGTCGAGATCGGCTCCTTTTGGAAGCCGATACAGGCAGTTGTGGAGGGTTCACCAGTGACAGTGTCCATAGGAAATACATGGGAACTTTCAGAAGCTGTATCGTGTCTAAAAATGGGCACATTTTCATGAGGTTTGTGGCAGCGTTTTCTTTTTTAGTGAACAGAGGAAATGTAGCGGACAAATTTTATTTTTTAAGTTTAATTTTTTTACAATTCAGAGGTAAATATCCAGGAAAATTGCACTTTTAGATATGTCGGTCTTTCATGTCATCTTGTGAAAAAACTAAGCCAGATATCAAAATTTCGTCCGCAACATTTCCTTCCTTTTTCGCTCTTGGTTGTTAAGCCGCAATTTTCATCCATATCGAGCCTAGTGTGCGTTTTACAGGCTCTGAAAGTTATGTATTTTCTGCGGGGATTTGAAATTCGCGCAATATGTAACCACTGCGACGTGGCTCCACCTGGCATCAGCATCTTTTTGTCGCTACTACGCTCTACCACCAACCTCTTGGTTGTCTGTGTTCGTGCGCGCAGGTTTTTACTCAGAACTTGGACGGACTTGAGCTCTTTCTTCCCTTTTTTCTTGCTTGGGCTGTTTTCTGAAAGGATTTCTGCTTACCTTTTTTGCTCGAGCTTATGGTGTGTGACGTTGAGCTGGCGCGCTGTTTTGACAAGCTGCACAGCGTTCCCTACCATGACAAAGCGATCGACGGGGGTTAGCAAGACGGCCCACGCCATTGAGGAATTGGACAAAGGGCCGCGCCTGCACCATTCTATCACACAGTCATGGGTCGGGAGGAAACACCTGTTTGACCAGCGTTGCCAAACGCTTTAAGATAATCTGACAACAGTTGTACACCCAGTGCGTCGTTTGCTCTTTTGGTTATCACTTGCTTATCACGTGCGCCGTCGTGCCTCCTATACAGCGATGGCGGCCCCAATTTCGGAGGCTGCCACTGCTTGCTCGCTCGACGCTTGGTGTCGCTGCAGTTGAACCGGTCTCGACTCCCTAAAATCAAGTTCATCTAAACACGCACTGGTCGAGTTGTGTGGACCTCGCTCAGCCCGACCCCCTACTCAACCAGACGTTATTGGTTCATGTAAACAGGGCTAACCAAGAACTCGCTTCCCGCCCTTTTAAGTTTTATCCAACTTTGACTTATTTCGTTGTGAAATTATAAGCAGTGAAGGAGGTGTGAAAGGAAGTAAATCTACTACAATTTATAATAAATATTGTCACGAGGCGGTGAAAATGCCATGAAAAAACAGACGAGCAGATTAACGTGGTACTGAAACAAGCTCTTTATTGGGCTGCTGCAGAATAGGCGTTTACACCCATACGCGGTCACTTGGCTTGTATTGTGCGTGGCGACGGTGGAGATTGTAGAGTCGGGCGTAGGTTCGCTCTTGGTGTGTAATGCGTAGCCGAGCGACTCGTAGAGCTCCCGCACGCTGCAAGCAGGCGGTGACGTCAAGGTTGTCCTCACTGGTGACGTTTGGCAGCATGGCGTCAAGCGCTGTCGTTGCTTCTTCGCCGTAAATGAGCCTAAAATGTGTCATATATGACTGGTCATCTCAACTGCGGTGTAGTAGACGAACATGACGTACGGAAGGAAGACATCCCAGGCTCAGCGTCGGCGACCATGGCGAGCTTGTCTGCAGTGGTTTTGTTCAAGCGCTGCGTGAGGCCGCTCATCTGTAGATGAAACACAGTCGTCGTCCGACGGCATCTATACTGTAGCGCACGATGACTTGCGTTAGCCCCACAGTGAACGCAGTTCGTGTGTGTCACGCAGGACACAGTGAAAGAAGGAAAATACACGCTGTAGTCACAATGGGTGTCCTAGGTGGTTTCTTGGTTATCGCCGTTTTTCGACGTTTCCTTCAATGGTCGCTTGAGCGACCGAGTGTTTTGTGCTTCGAGAATGTAATCAGGCTCACGAATTGGAAGGCCATGGCTCCTCCTTGGGTCCACGAGCTCAGGCAGTAAGCAGTGCATATAAAATTTTTTGAGCCGCGGCAACATCTCGTCCTCCCAAAACGATTGATTCCTGGATATCACCTCAGTGCTGATGCCTTTTTTGGTCCACAACACAAGCAAGCACTTCCTACGGCGAGCAATATTCAACTGTCCTTGCATTTGATACCAGTAATTACTGTTTGTCTTCAGCTGCAATCTCCCGTTCTTGTTTTCCTCACAGCACGTTATTTTTTTGGCGCGAACTCCTTCCAGTGGAGTAAGGTTCCTCGCTGAGTACGGACACTTGACTTCAACAAGAACGTCCTCCCCAATGAGTCCGTCCGGGGAAGCGCCAAGAAAGCGGCTCTCCTGGTCAACAAACAGGCCGCACTCCTTCACCACGACGTTGCACTCATTCTCGATTTGCTTGAGTGCTAAGCACTCGTGGTCCTTTCCATACCGAATCGCTTCGGAAGTTATTTCTTTGTACAGGATGTCACCAACTGTCCGCCCACATCCCGTCGTTGGCTTCATTTTACAAATACCACCAAACAATGATGCCGTCAATCTTTTTCGCCTTTCTTGTTTCCACACAGAGGATCCACTCTGCTTTGACGTTGCTCGCTGCAGGTCTTCGATGTTGGTTGCTGATAGCGAGAGCGATTTCAGGAAGTTGTCGGAAGCAGATTGAAAAGCATCAGGCTCCATGTCTGGTACGCCGTAATCAGCATCGGCACCAATATGTCGCTTTTTTTCTCGATGCTGGCAGCGTGGAGTGATTGATATCTTCTTTTTCGGTAGCTTTCGCCTCGAATCTCTCCTAGAAATTAATGCCTTCACAAATGATGCTGTGCATCCTCCAAGCTGCCCTCCCGATATCCTGCGCGCGATTTTTTCCTGGTATGTTCCTCGGCAGTTGAGCGATAAGGAGGCTGAAAAACACCTTGTCTCGTAAGATGCTTTCAAGGAATAGTTTATCCTCTTTCCACCTACAAATTTTGCCACAACGGAATTGTAATGCTCGGCAGCATTGTTATCGACGTCCATTATTAGGCTCGCCGCGTTTGCAACCACTCTGCTCATGGCAACACAAATTTCTTCAAAGGTGCCTTTCTGAACTATTTCAGGAAAAATATTTTCTTCTCCCGCTTTGCTTCCGGAACAGAAGTAATCAGCGCAGTTGGCGTGGTCTCCAAACACATGATTTGGGCCGTTCTTTATGTCATGAGCAAGACGTTCTATTTTTTCAGAAAACGATGCATCTTCACTGCTTATAACTTTTATTGCTATTGCAACTTCATGCCGTAGGCGCACAGCTGCTTGGAGAATAGAGTTTTTTTTAATTTAGGAGGAATTTTTCCAGCCGCTTCTTCTGAGCGATCTCTCTTATTTTTGCTGCATAGTTTCAAAGTAGGTGGTTCCTGCACTCAATATTTTCGACCCGCTGGTTGCCATACGGTGCTGCTGCGACAATAGATCGGTAAGTGCAGGAATCACCATCAGCTATAAGCTTTGTATATTTGATGCCATGTAGCTCAACGCTTTTCTTGAAGCCTTCAACAACAATAGCTTGCTCCATGCTTGTTGAGCTTCCCTGCCAGTTCTTGTGGCACTGATGCTCTTTCGGGGTGGCACCTTGTGGAGTCCGACGACACCTTGCGCATACCTTGTTTTTCACGCCAAGGTACAGGACTTTTCCAGTTCTGTGACCAACGATGGCAGCCTGAAAGAGTAAGACCAATATTAGTCACGAAGCTGCCATACTGGCTGCACTGCTAATCGCTAGAACATATAGGTATTGTCATGCTTGTGACTCAAGTGCTGCTTTGTAACTACCTCCAGGCAAATTGATGCCTTTCGATCACAGCGGTACATAGCCCCGCTTTCATGCTTATTCGATAGTCTTTCTTCCTGCTCGTAGTATGATGTAAATACTCTGTTTTTCACAAGATATTAATCACTGAACAACAGGGAAAAAATTATAATTACTAAAACTGTGCGTTTGCACGTATACAAGGACCAACTCAAACACACATAACATCG
Organism: Amblyomma americanum; assembly: GCF_052857255.1. Lineage (NCBI taxonomy): Eukaryota > Metazoa > Arthropoda > Arachnida > Ixodida > Ixodidae > Amblyomma > Amblyomma americanum. The sequence goes on from NC_135503.1 coordinate 124,136,331, forward strand.
CTGACAGCATTTTTGTATTCACAGTTCTAATCACTGCACGCTCTCTCTCTTCGTTGACGCTAGCACTGAAACTAGTTTCAGTGCTTTGTTATGAAAGCGCGGGCCTTTTCCATATCTCTTCAATTAGCCGAAGGAGCAAGTGTAAAATATTTCAAGTACAAAATGCATCATTTTTACCACCTTGGCAATTAAATAAATTTTACACTCACCACGCCTGACGAAGCGTCATATTTGTTCTTGTAGGATCTCTTTGACCACGCACCATCTGCGATGACTGCTATCGTGGGTGTACCGTCACTGTCAATGCTGCCACATTCTCTTGCCAGCCTTGCCTCTTCTGCGCCCGCTCTTTTCATTTCCTCCCAGGCGGCTTGATTGATAATGTGGCCAACGTTGTCCTCTATTTTTGTGTAAGTGTCCGATGACATTCTTGGGATGTTCATAGACGCAAGCAGTTCGTTAAGGTTTGAGAAGTCACAGCCAATTGACATTATTCCACATACCGCTGATGTGTTTACATCACCGCAGCCGATAGAAGCTTGTACGTCAGGTGGCGGGTCCGTGTGGATGACATCCTTCCTTCGGCACATCCTGCATACGAGAGTCAACGTGCTTCGAAGACCTTTCTTTCTTTCAGACTCACAGTCCATATCCGCTAAAGTGCAGTTGAAGGGAGCATGGAGGGCGGTCTTTTGCGAGATGCTCAACAGGTACTGAAGGCTAACAATGCCAGCACTTGCACTGCCGCTCTTTACTGAGGTGGTCGCGGAACCTTCAATAGCAATATCTTCGTCGCACGACCCTGTTGCGCTCATCACTGAAGATGATGAAGATGACAGGGCACTTCCTGGCACCTCCGGTTCTCTGATGAGGGCTTCAACGTCTGCCGGCCTTGGGTTGTGCTCATTGACTTCAGGCGTCGAATAACCTTCAGCAGGGTGGCCAAGGTCACCACGGTAGCGAGAAGAGTGTCTTTTGCTCTTAGGAGCTTCGTTTTCGAGAGCTGGCCGCTTTCTGGTGTTCGCAATCAGTGCAACTGCACGCTTACGCTTCCCGTACCTGAAATTCTTTGATGGCATTTTCTGCTGACTTGCTGCCTGCTGGTATTCAAGCCCTTTGAGACAAATCTACTGCTGTCAAGACAGGGATCAAAAGTATGGCGCACAAAAGTGCCACAAAATGATGACCACCGTTAGAACAAGCCAAACACTCAAGCCTTGTTGGTGCTGAGAAGCGGAACATGGGTGTTCGGCGCTAGGAACGCTCGTACGAGACTAGGAAAAGTAAGCTACACGCTGTGACTGCACTCGGAGGACATCCATCTGTAGCTATATAAGGAAGGGTACGCGGGAAAGGGAAGAAGACCAGCCATGAGGCCTTGTGCTAGGAGCTCCTTCCTTTCCTTTTATTTGGGGCTGGCTACATAGGTGCTCAACGCAATGGACCTTTTTCCAGTAATGTCCTGGGGATGCGCCAAGTCTCTTCCGCCATTTTAATCGAGCACACCTGTCTGCTCAAGCGAAACCAGAAACCCCACCCTACCACTGTAAAATAATTTTCTCAGAAAAGTCGAGGGAGCTTAGGCGGCCCAAACAAGAAACGCTAAATTGGTGGGTTACTGCGAAATGGCCCATTGTCTGACGCCCACATCCTTCTTTGCTGAATGGCTTCAGACGGGTTAACTTTTTTTTGCTTCGGTCCCCCGAAATTTCGCCGCGTACCTACAGAAAGTTCTGGGCTCTACTCTTTGAACGCGCAAGAACGAATGCTTTCGTGTCGCTGTGTAGTTTACATACCTAGAGGGGGGATAGAACTTACCACCTTTTTTTGGGGATGCTTAAGTGCTACCATCTATCGACAGAAAAAGTTCAAATCAGAGTTGTCTTGTTAAACGAAAAGTAAGGGCAACAACAGCAATGACAATGCGAAATAAACACTGGCAGCGCAAACAATGAGAGCGCAAAAAGCTTTTCACTGAGGCCGCGTCGCCGAATCAGCGTCCACACTCGAACACGGCCACTAGGCTTGCATTGTGTGTGAGGACGGAGGAATACGCGGAATACGGAATAGCCGGCCGAAGTGCCGAAGGGGAGGTGTTTCCAAGGTGTGTCAAAAGATGACTTACACTTATCTGTTCTGGCTATGGGAAACCAGCATAGGCTGTATACCCCATCCTTGCTGTCACCTGTCATTGTAAGTGAATTTTCGCAGAAAAGATTCGAGGGAGCTTAGGGGGACCCAAACTCAAAAACGTATTTTTCGTTGTGTCGGCTGTGTGGTGAGTTACTGGAAAAAGGTCCATTCTCTGACCACCACCCCTTGAGAGGGGTTATTCTTATTTCCAGCTTTGGCAGGATATACAAAGAAAGTTCTCGGCCCTACTTTGTTCGCGGAAGAACTACTACTTCCGTGAAGCGGTCAAGGGGGTGTCGCGGTAGAATTTACACACCTGGATGGGAAATAGAAGTTCCCTCCTTTTTTGTGGTAGTTAAGTGCTGCCATCTATCGACCGAAAAAGTTCAAATCTGAGTTGCCTCGTAGCTGGTGAGCCCTCTTAACTTTTAGCTCTCGACTGTTTGCAGATTTGCTCAGCTCATTTTATCGGTGGCAAACCAACAAAATTTAACCTGTGTTCGATGTTGAACCTTCGATACGTAATGAAGGTGATCTTTGAATGATTTAGAAGTACAACGCTAGTGCACCGAACGAGTGTAATCGTATCGTGAATTTGGAAATTCCCTTACCGCAGATCGTTTCTATGCGCCTTAAGATTTCGTAGATATTGTCATCTCGCCGTCTTTGGGCTGTATTCTAGGCTGTGTAAATTTGCTGAATGCATTTAAAACGCAGGATAGGTATGAAGCAATCATATATATAAGCAGTACTTTTGCATAATTCATTCCTATATTTATTACCTTTCGTTCTCACGTCTTAATTTTGCAACCATGCTATAACAAGGACTGCATTCTCAGATGTTATGAAATTCAGTATGGCGGTCACGGATGTCTGTCGCCAGCTCCCTGGTTTCGTCAAGCTCTCCTCACACCATTTGGTCAGGGAGTCCGTCATAATTTTGAAATGTTGAAAATATAAAGGAACTAACTGAACTGAACGTCTCATAGTATTATCACGACGCGTGGTGCGCGTCGTTTATTATCGCGTCTGCGGCGTGCTGGTATTTACGTGTCGGAGCAGTATTCCTAGTGGCACGGACAGTTGATTTGCACGATGCAACGTGCAGGATTTTTGCCGTTCGAGAGCAGGCTACGTTCCGAAAAATGGCAGTGAGTGAAATGCAAGATAAGTGAGTACGGATAACATTAGAAATTAAAACATGCGGAGAACAATTATGCCATGGCTACATGAAATCTGAGTGCAAGTATTGCGTTATGTGTTTGAACGCAGTAAGGTTAGGCCGACTTGGCTTTGCATTACACCCTCGGGTTACAGCTTCAGGATTTTGACACTTTTCACAATCCGTTGTGAGCATTGTGCACTGAATGAAGGCTACAAATGTGGGGCACATGTAAACACAGTATTCCGTTGTTTAGAAGAAAACGTTGAGGTAAGTGTGAATACCTCTATTTGTGGACTACAAATTTCACAATGAGAAAGGAAATTTTTTTGCCTATCAGCAGTCACTGAGAACTGAATTGGCTACATTAAAGCAATAACGTCTAGTTTTTGTACACTTCGCAAGAAAACAGCAGTGCTTCTAAATAATTAAACACAGTTATTGCGTATTTTAGTTGCAGTAAATTGTTTGGGCTCACATGAGGACTTTTTCCACCAAATACGTCAACCTTGGTTTTTTTTTAATCCACTGAGTGCATGAGACACATTGGTTGTCTCGAATTTTGTCGCCTTGAGCGATTAAAGCTATTTTTTGCTTAAAACGCCTCGACATTTCCAAGTTTCGCGCACTGGAAATGAAAAATATGTGCCTGTGAAGACCAACTGCATTTAAAAAAGCCCATGAACTATTGCTGAAGCCAAAGTGGACCCACAGATGAATGCTAATAATAAAGACAGGTAAATAATTGGTGCACGTTACTCCAGGCATTACTTCACAAGGAACACAAAGATAAAACTGATTACTGCACAGCAATTTTTTTAGTGCACCTGCATTCTGGCTACATACGCATTGTATGGATCGTGCTTGAAGCAGGTCGACAAACATGATGCAATTTTGTGAAAAGAAGGTAGCTGTAGTATAACAGTACAGCAAACAAAACAAGGGCAGCACACAGAAACGAACACAAGCAATTCTAGTTGCATATCTTGCCTTATTTTGTGTTGCATTTACTTTGAGGCGCGAGTCTTAGGTACGCGGTGCCACCCTGCTGGACTGCAATCTCTTCTCAACACGAAACTTGCATTTGTCAAATAGTAGTACTATTGTGCCCGGGAAAGGCGATACCATTTCAAAGAAGCAAACATTCACGTTGCATCACTTCCGGCAGTGTATCGGCGTGTACGCATTGTGTGCACCAGCATCCAGAACTCGGGCTGAGTCGCCAATGTATGGGAGCGGGGAGATTTTCATTTTTGACAGTCCGTCTATTGCCCCAAGCAATGCATCTGCCATTTCTCTCTCTGAGCATTTCATGGTCATGCTATAAACTATCAGAGTGCGCCCTTTGTGTTGTAGGCAGTAGCCACATGCAGTGGCTAGGCCGGTTAGCTTGGCTGTGCTGCTGTGCGCTCGCGCGAGGCTCGCTGCGGCTGGCACATGTCTCGTGCTCGTGCCGCTATTCGCCTGGCTGGCAAAAAGCTGTCCTGTTGGCATCTCAACATGGTGTCAGGAGTAACGCAATTCCCATAGTAAGACCAGCCGGGGTTGCTTCCTCTCGCTCGTATACTCATCTACGGTGGCACACGTCACAGCAGCGTCTACGGCCTTGACTACGCGGCCAGAACTTGGCGTCTTTCGTCATTCAACTACCCGAGGCCTTCTGCCTCACTACCCCAGCCGTCTGGCAGAAATGGAGGAAGCGGTTCGGGCGTTTATACGCGGCTTCCGGTCTGTGCGACAAGTCGGTCACACCAAGTCGACATGCTCCTTTACTGGATGGGTGACCAGGCCAAGGACGTCTTAGGAGAACGCCCAGAACTTAAAAGTCGTCCTGAAGCAGGTCTACAGCTACTTCAAACGCGGCGCTACGTCATTTTTGAACGGGCAGGATTCAACACGAGTGTCCGAAACAAGGGCGAATCCATGGAAGACTTCGTAACTGTGCTTCTCATGCTTTCCAAACATTGGGAGTAACGCACCCTCCGAGAGGAACTGGTTCGAGACAGACTGGTCGTCGGCATTCAAGACCAGAAATTTTCTGCGAGACTGCAACTTGACGCTGATCTTACTCTTCAGAAGGCGCTCGAGTTTATCAGGCAGGTCGAAAGCCTAGGTCAGCAGCAAGCCGAGCTTCAACCCCGAAGCACTGACCGCCAACAAAGTTGCATCAGGCAAACAGCAAGTCAGGCACCCCACGAACGCTACTCACGTCAACGACGGCCGAGAGCACTTTGAATCAGACACATCCGCGTCCAGCTGACAGCGTTCCGTCATCATGTCATTGGTGGGGAATAGAACGACACCCGCGTTCCTTATGCCTAGCGCGGACACAGGTATGCAAGGGCTGCCACAAGGAGGGCCACTACGCGTCTGTCTGCATGTCACGCCGGGTTGGCTTCGTTGAAACATCCGGACCCGACAGCGAAGGTGGATTTCTCGCAACCATCTCGCCCTTAGATACGTCGACATGGGAGACAACCATCCTCGTGCAAGGCCAACCTGTCAAATTCAAGATCGACACAGGTGCCGACGAATCGGTCCTCCCACCTACGACTTTCAGCATGCTCCGACATCAGCCTCCGTTCTCGCGTGCTCCTCGGCAGCTCTACGGTCCTGATGGGAGACCTCTCGCAGCCAAGGGCGTAGCGCGTCTTCAACTCGCCTACGTGGACGTGAAACGCTCCAAGACGTCACGAAGACTGAGGCCCGCGCTAAGGACTTCGTCCAAAATGTGTCAAGACGTCCAGCAACCGAAAAATTCCCATTCTTAAAAGCACCAAGTATCCTTCAAGACCGTGGGAGAGAGTTTCAATCGACCTTTTTTTCTTCAATAGCCACTAGTGGTTAGTTGTGACTGATTATTACTCTAGATATTCGGACCTTACTCGTCTAAAGAAGCTATCATTAAGTACAGTGATCAATCCCCGCAAATCAATTTTCGTCCGACACGGCATTCCATAGGTGGTGGTCTCCGATAATAGTCCGCGGTTCTCGTCCGCTCACTTAACTAAGTTTCCTCAATAATACGTGTTCAGACACGTCACGTCAAACCCGCACTACTCTCAGAGCAACGGACTCATATAGGCTGCTGTGAAATTCTCAAAACTTCAATTAAGAGGTACCAAGACCTGTACCTGACCTTCTTGTCCCCGTTTCCCAGAAGCCACTTAACTTCGGAATTGTCAAACCCAATACCGCTAACAACAGCGAATAGACTACGATATACGACATGGCGTACGGCAACTTCCGACCCTTCTGGAAGGGGATGAAGTCTGGCTTACAGACTTAAAGCGAAAAGGGAACGTGGTGGCGTCCACAAGCGAGCCTAGATCATTTATAGTTGGCACTGGGAACGGCACTGTATGGCGGAATCGAACCCATCTTATCCCTTTTCTCAAACCTGCGGAAGCAGAGAGCGACAACCAAGACTTTGTATACGAGTAATCTCTGTACGTCGACATAGATATACGACAAGGCACTGTCACTCCCCAGAACTTTAGTTTCTCCGGCATATTCACAAACAGCCTGCGCTGACGCCTCCCACCGGTACACCAGGTGCGGACGTTGCATCATTCCCCCAAAGAGTTTGCTTTTTTGTCAAGAGAAATGTTGTAGGTAGTAGCCACATGCAGTGGCTGCGCTGGTGCGCACTCGCGCGAGGCTAGCACGTGTCTCGTGCTCGTGCCGGTATTCGCCTGGCGGGAATAAACCTGCCCTGTTGTCATCTCAGCACCTTGTACCCTATGTACCCTGTGTACCGTGTTTTTGTTGTTTTTGCCTAAAATACGATGGCACATACCCGCGATGGGGGATTGGCCAGGGTTTTGTGCAGATCCAAACAGGAAAAAAACTCATCCAGGTTTATCTCAAGCGGCTCATAAATATAGCGGAATCTGAAAGAAAAAGAAACTCACAAATTTTGAGAGAGCTTGAGGAAATCGGAATGAAAATGGAGGAAACAAACCGGTGTGAGTACGATAACTAATAATAATATTAATAATAATAATTGGTTCTGATGGAAAGGAAATGGCACAGTATCTGTCTCATATATCGTTGGACACCTGAACCACGCCGTAAGGGAAGGGATAAAGGAGGGAGTGAAAGAAGAAAGGAAGAAGAGGTGCCGTAGTGGAGGGCTCCGGAATAATTTCGACCACCTGGGTATCTTTAACGTGCACTGACATCGCACGGCACACGGACGCCTTTGAGTTTAGCATCCTTCGAAACATGACGATGTTGAATAAAAGAAGTGGTTCAACTTATTCTTTTGGGGTGCAGTGGTTGGGTAGATAGATCACGAGTGATACAAAAGCTCCGAGCGCCAAAGTCGCGAGTGCTTTAGCGTTTTTCCTCTATACTAAATTTTAAAGAATTAATCAGAAAGATAATTTTGAGAGGAAAGTACCGTGTGTTGCTGATCTCCCATTACCCTCTTCTCTTTCTCTCCCCTCCTTCCGCTTCCCACGTTAGAGTGGCATACTGGCCGCCCCCTAGTTAACCTCCCTGTCTCTCCGTTCATCTGTTAATCATGGACATAGTGGACTAAAAGTGAAAATAAGAGGTGTGGCTATCGCTCTGTTGATGGGATGAGCCAGGTTCCAATGAGATAGGGTGGAAGGTTTTTAGAAGATGATGTAAGGTTTTCGATATAGTCGTCCCAGGTGGGACCACACCCGCATTGCGTGCGTTATAGGTAGCATGAAAGGCTGCTTGTTCACCCATCTACATTAAGGCGAAAGCCTTTAATGGCTCATACTCGCACGTCCGTTGTAACGCTCTTTTCCACGAATAACGCGGCAACTAATCAGGATAGCAGAAAACAAATTGTAGCTTCAGATATAGGGGACAAAATGTAACCCCCACGCCAAGATTGATGACTGCAGACTGATTAGTTATTTATAGCCAATTATAGTGAAAAAACAAAAACCAACCAAATGCGTAGATATAGGGCGGACGACGATATAGACCAGAACCCAGAGCCGCTCTCGGGCGCGGCCATTTTCCGCCGACTGGCGCGCCACGGTTCGGGCGTTTCACTGGGGACAGCCGGGCTGCTGCAGCTCCACGGCCGCGCCTGCATTTAGCCGCAATTTACTGCCCTTCAGGCGCTAAGAAAAACGTTGTCCAGCATACTTCCACAGTGTGGTTGTATTGCAGGAAGTCTTTGCGTTATCAAAAGGATAAAATTGATGCGTTAATCATGATGTTCATGTTAATAGTGCCAGCCCTTAGCACGCGCTCGTGCTTGTATCGCTAGCGTCTTGGTGCTTCATCACAGAGAAAACTGTTTTGGTCAGTATCAAGCATTATGTGCACAGCTAGCATGCAATTTCAATTCCTATTCGCTCTTAATCCTTCCTGCCTGCCATGAAGCACCCACCACAAATAGGGCTTTCTTGTAGCCAGCTACGTGGTGCGCCAGTTACATCAACAAATTGTCGTTGTAAGCTCAACTGAGTCGCAGGGCTAACAGAAATCAATTTCTGCCATGGTTTATGCTATCTGGCGCATAAAAACGTATTTTGGCTTAATTTATCAATGATTGAAACAATATCAGCAGAGAGGCCAGTTTTAACGAATTCTGCGGCCCGAAGTTACGTATATTTTATTCGCAAGTTCTCGGTGCGTGTGACAGCGTTGCGTACGCCGCTTGGCCAAGTGTCATAGAATGTAATAAAATCGTGCATATATGGCTGTGATTCAAGCAGGTACCAACAGCAAAGAGATACTATGGTCAGCCCTTAACCCCGCCGATCCCTCTGAGATACTTGCGGAAATAGAAACTTAAAGTGGCAGCGGTCGTGCTTACATATCCGCGTACGAAATGTGTTTAACAGGAACGATAGCAGGCTCAGCGCACGGATGTCGAAGACGTACTGGCGATCGAAAACACGCGCTTCGCCTGGACAACCTTCGGCCTGCAGCTGGCCGATCCGGTTACCGCTTGCCCATCACTGCACCGTCGAGTCAAATCAATAAATATACATTCTGATGCATAAAATTATCATAGATGGTAGCGTACGTAATGGACGGCAACAAACGACACGCCAACGCAGAAATATGCTTGCAAGTACCAGTTTCCACTCCGCACCCTACCTGGTCGACAACCCTCCCCTTTCTCATTTGCAGGTTCGGCCAAAATAATACTTTTCTGACATATTCTGTAGAGAAAATGCTGGTTCCTTGGGGTTATACGCTGCTACGCCAGCAGCTTTTTTTTTAGCACAGTCCATGGTTTGACTGTATACCCGCTAAAGACGAGCGAAAGTTACGAATATAGTAAAGATACACTCGCCAACATTTTCTTGAAGGAAACGTAAGCACGTAGATTCGGGGCCAATACGGGTCCCTTCATCACATAGAGCGCTGCATGGAACGTCGCTAGCTCAAGTGTGTTTAAAATTGCGCCGTGATCGATTATAGGCTTCTGGAAGATTTCTTTGGAAACTAGTTACCTTGGAAACCGTTACCTGCGCTTGCTTTGCAAGGCGCCACCACTCATTTCAGCGCCGCGGATCATGAACTATGGTTTAGTCACTGCTGTTGACGAAACAGTCATCGTGTTTGATCTTCAGAATAGTCGGCACATCATGGGAACCGATTATTCAAATGTATGTTAACTTAATTCTATTGGTGTCTCATATAATAGAACGGACAGTGAATGCCATTACCAGATAGCGGTTTGCTTTCTCTCGTTTTCATAAATACTGAACAAGTTTTTTGCAGTTATCTTAATGTAATTGTAATTTACATTGTACATGCAATAAATTGCGCGCACTCACTGTGCACAACATGATCTTTCTGTACTGCGTGAAGAGTATATACAGTATTGTGCGTTTTTATCGCTGACACTTTCAAAAATTTCCCCGCCTCAACCGCTGGCTCGTTTGCGGTGAAACTGCACACAGAGCTTGCGTATTATGGTAGCTTTTTAAAAACATTTTTGAGCATTACACCTTTGAGCGACTTGGCGAACTATAAAAAATATCGGAATAAGGTGACTGCTCTTTTAAAGCGGGAGAAAAGAGCATTCTTGCGTGACCAATTTGAAGCCTGTAAGAGAATCAGCGACGTTTGGAAGAATCTTAATCATTTATTCAGTCGTGCAACTGTATCTCCTGTCAGTGGATTAATTCATGAAGGGCCCCACATACAGGGATCGGAATGAGCAGAAGCATTCCATATATTTTTTCATAGACACTGTCGGTAATGTGCTATCATATGATACCGTGGGGCTACATATAAGACGTAATACTGATAGTATTTTTCTTGGACTAACTGGTGAACATGAAATTTGCAGCATGTTTACCTCTTTCAAAAACAGTAAAGCCTGCGATATTGATGGCATTCAAATAGTACCGCTGAAACATGTTTTCACTCTTGTAGCTCCTGCACTTACCTACATATATGACCTTGCTTTGTCTTTTGGGCAGTTTCTCAAATTAATGCAGATTCTAAAGTTATTGTGCTGTTTAAAAGTGGAGAAAAAATGTCTTATTATATGCCCATACCCATCCTACCAGTTGTTTCTAAAAGTTTATAAAAGGTTATCCACAGTAGACTTAAGAAGTTTCGGGCTAAATTCTCCTTACTCTCTTCATACCATACGAGTTTTGGAAGGCAAGTCTACTGAAACCGCCCTGTTGATGCAAAAAGAAATTATTTTTAATGCTTTACAAAATAAACAGATATGTCTAGAAGTATATAGATTTTTCTAAGGTGTTCGACCGCCTCAAGCGTTTATTAAGAAAATTGGAAAATCTAGGCATCCGCTGCACTCCTCTGTCTCTTATAAAGTCATATATGCAGCATCGTCTTCAATGTGTAATGATAACAAAGCAGGCCCAATCTTCTTTTAATATAAAAACCGGTGTTCTACAGGGTAGCATTTTAGGTCCACCATTGTTTCTTTTGTGTTTAAATGACATCACGAACGTCGACAGCATACCGGAATACATAATATACGCAGACGATACTAATATGCTTTTTAAAGGCGACACTCCTGATTCAATAACTCCTGTTGTAGGACACTAGACAAACTGAGGGCTTGCAATGAAGAAAATTCTCTAATCACTAATACGCAAAAAACAAAAGCAGTCATATTCCACCCCAGGCAACGTGTAATTCTTCAAAACATTGATTTATGCATGGGGACCCCATTATAAACGTTTCACATTCTGTTAGAGCACTAGGAGTTTTTTTTTTCACGAAAATTTGAGCTGTAACGCAAAGGTTGACAATGTTTATCTAAACTTTCAAAATGTACTTGTGTTCTTGCAAAATATCGCTCCTGTTTACCGGTGCCAAACTCATAGTGTACAATGCGCTGTTTCTGCCCTATCTCAGTTATCGTTTTTTAGGTCTGGGGCATTACCACAGAGACAAATATCCAAAAACGTTTTCGACTGCAAAAGAAAGCGATTCGTTTTATTGCAAATGCAGAATAGCGAGCCAACACTGGTTAGTTGTTCACCCGCCTCAATATGATCAAAATTCCGAAACTCTACGTATATCACTTAGCCACAGGGTATAAAAAGTCCCTTCATCACATCCGCGATAGCTTTCTAGACATGTGCGCGCTAAAACCAAATGATCCAACATATACTCTTCGAAATCCTCAGTTTTGGTGGATCCCCTTCTCGCGCACTACATATGGTCATTACATATGGTCACTACATATGGATCCGGAACTTCACATCTTTTCGTAAGCAGTTCACGGTAACAAACAACTTTTCATCACCCCTTAGTGACGTCACTTCTGGCGTCCCTCAGGGAAGTGTTCTCGGTCCCTTATTATTTTCAATTTTCATAAATGACCTGCCATCGCATCTTACATCATCGGTCCGACTGTTCGCCGATGACTGCATAATTTATCGCCAAATCCGCTCAACCACTGACCATGCAATTCTTCAGCAGGACCTTGAATGTGTAACTAACTGGTGCACATCATGGCAAATGACACTTAATACTGACAAATGTAAAATCATGACAGTTAGCCGGAAGCATTCAAACTCGCTATTCACTTATTCCCTTAACAGTGTCACACTATCCCGCACGTCTTCCTATAAATACCTTGGCGTTTATCTGACTTCAAATCTTTCTTGGGCGGAACATATTCAATGCATAACTGCTAAAGCATCGCGCACGCTTGGCTACCTGATAAGAAATCTTCATAGCGCACCTGTTTCTACCCGCAAGCTAGCATACTTAACATTTGTCCGTCCCCAACTCGAATATGCATCAGCCATGTGGTCACCACATCAGGCTTATTTAATTCATTCACTCGAAGCAATTCAGAACCGTGCAGCGCGTTTTATTTCTCACGACTACAACCGTCATTCCAGCGTAACAAGCATCAAGTTATCTTTATCGCTAACAAGTTTACAGACACGTAGGGATATCGCACTTCTTTGCTTACTACAGAAACTAATATACAGTCGTCACGCGTCCACACTGCCACTTACACGCCCAATGCGCACTTCACGTCGCCTACATAATAATCTTAGCTTCCAACGTCTATTCGGCCGAACACTCGCGTTTAATTCTTCTGCTTTTCCACGTGCTATCAAGTGTTGGAATGGCCTTCCGGATTGCATTGCTACCATACGTGACCCATTAATATTCAAAAACGAATTGACCACCTTCATGCATCCATGATATTGTACATAAATTGTTTTCGTATGTGTTGTCAAATCCATGCAGTGCCACTATTTGTTTGCTGTTTTTCCTCTGTGTCAATATATTACGGTTTTTTTTTTCATTTACGGTGTAATCATTGTTTGCAGTCCAATGTATTTAATATTGTTTATTTTTTGTTCTTTCCACTTTGTACCATCTTTTGTCTGCTAAATATTGTAACCCCTCCCCTCACACAATGTTCCAAGTGTGGAACCTGTGAGGTATTTGTATAAATAAATAAATAAATGCTGCACCATAACGTTCCAGTACTGCTAAATAAACTTATTTTGAAGAACGTCTGTATTGACACCGGCAATCCGAAAGACATCCGGGACATATGTTTACGGTTGTAATGTCATTTATGTTGTTTGTGCCTGAGACCGCTTTTTTGATAACTTGATGCACTTCTTTTTGTGGTATATTTGAGAACTGTGACAGCCTTGCTTGACATGTTTCTTGATTTACTGAATGCACATCTCAAGTGCCAAAATGTTTTGCTTTTTATTTCTCACGCAAATCTTTGCCGTGGTCTCTTTTTTTCTTCTTTGTACACGTGTCCCCCCACGCAGCAAGCCATGTATACGGGGGGTTAAGGCTGTTTCAAGTGGAAGTTGTTTCCACTTTTTGCCTGAGCCAACCCTCATGATTTTGTGATGAAAATAAAACGATTGATTGATTGATTGATTGATTGATTGATTGATTGATTGATTGATTGATTGATTGATTGATTGATTGATTGATTGATTGATTGATTGATTGATCGATTGATTGATTTATTTATTTATTTATTTATTTATTTATTTTTCATAAATTATCGTGTCATAACGATCGCCGCCGGAGGATTGGATGTATTGCGATTCTCCGTGGACCTGGAAAAAGTCACACCGACAATGCTATTTTCGCCTGTTGTGGTGGTGCGATTTCGTCTTTTCTGGTATCTAATACCTCCTCCTAAGGTTACCAACGTGCGAAACTCCAGCGCAGCTATGTGCTCGTACTCTCATTTGCTATCGCAGCGTTGGTACGCATGTACAACTGCAACAGCTGGGATCAGAGAGCACTTCAAGCTCGTGCTATTAAGTGAAAGCTATCATTAAATGCGTGTACGAGAGCAATCTATGACTCTCAGTTTTTTTCGCCGCATCTTTTCTTAACGAGCCAGTGGCACCGGGCTCAATATTGGACCCCGCGCGTTACTCCGACAACAGTCAGTTGCACGATCGTTCGCCTGTACGGCGCCTCTCGCCGGACTACAAATTTATGCACTTGAAGCAGGAAATGAACCTCGTATTTGTATTGCGTGGACAGCGAGGAAGCGGTGACCGTTAAACAAGTGCCGAAATTTACTCTGTATAAGGTCCGCGAAGGCATAGCCTTGGAGCGAAATCCACGCACACTCGGCGAGTAGGTGGTGCTGTAAAATATTTATTGAAAGCTATTTAGAGGAGAGAGTGGAACTGGCCTTGAGAGCCAGCCCCTTACAAATTCTAAGAGGGGTTCCTAGTCCGGGACCCCTGTGGCTTCCATGGCAGCTGGGGCCCTAGCCACGAGAGCTCGTTGGTATTCTAAGGTAAAGCAGCCGAGCTAGACCGCCTCCCAGCTATCTCCGGTAGGTGAGAGGAAAGGGGGTAAGTGGGGTTAGAGGGGCATGCCCACACCATGTGGTACACGTCCGAGAAACCGCAATGCGGGCAGCGCTCGCATGGAGGTGCCACGCTGGCATGGATGAGCTCCTTAAAGATTTGATGCGCGTCCACATGCATCATCCACATCCTAAGGAGTTTTAGCATTCACGCCCAGCCGCACTTGCTCATGAAACCTGCTAAGCCCTGAATAATAAGCCACACAGGCTCAGCAGCGAGTTAGCGGAGAAGGCTGTCGGGAATTCCTCTCAGTATATATTTGCAAGCTGTAGTAACAAGGCACTGCAGTTTCAGTGTCCCCGTGATAGGGACACGCTGTACATAATGATAGTGATGCGCGTCATCCGACATATTTCTCTTAATATTGCTCCCCACACTAGTCACTTTTTTAGTTCACTCCTCCGTAAGGCTTAGTAGACAACAGCCGCAAGTGTGGCAATGTTTGAGTTGGGCAGAATAACTAAATGGTACGGTCAGGGGAAAATAATACAATGGAGATTATATCAAAGGCAAAACTTAACCACACGCAGAGACAAGGTTATTAACATAGCTATTAGCTGCTATGTACCCATGTGTACCACTGGAGCTCCAATTCATGCATTATGCCTGTACTTCAAGCTGACGTACACATCAATATTACTTTCGAGCTTTCAATTTTTACACGAGTGTGCTCCTGCCTCAACCCCAGCATCATTATAATAAGCTTGCACTGAGAAGTAATTTTGTTGTTTTTCCATGAGTAAACCTACTCACATAGACAATATGCATGAAATATATTTTTTTATAAGCCACAGAAGAAGTTTTTACTTCAAACAGCTGTGTCAAAGACATCATCGCCAAGTCCTAGTTATCGGCAGGGAGAGACCAGTACCATTCAGTGTCAGTGATGTCATTCCCATCAAACACCATAGTAGGCAAATAAATAAAGGACACTAGTGTTCACGCTAAGTGCGAAGTTGTATTTATTGTTGAAAAATGACACCGCCGTCATATGGCATTCGCCCGCCTTAATCATTTCAATCACTACTGCACAGCAATCACACACATTCACTAGCAAAACATTATCGCTCTTATTAAAGCCCAGCCTAGAAAATGCATAGAAATCTACACAAGTGGTATCCACAAAACACTGCTGAACATCCGCGCACACTGATACCTCAAGTGAGTGAATTACACAGCACCTGCACGAAAACATTATTCATGCGGATCCTTGCAGAGCTACGGAGTACAAACAGCAACTGGTTCGAAATCAGTAAGCTGAATATCGAAATGGGATATGAAATGTGGGTGGCAATAAAGTGTTATGGGATTTCATAAAGTCGCATGAAGCTTTCTTGACAGCATATGCCATGTTTAAGTTATAAAACCAAACCAAAGCGTACCAGATACAATGCGTGGTGGACATGAGGTTCCAGAAAATGTTCCAGGAACTGATAAATTGGCATTTATTCTGGTGCGTTCCAATCTATACTGTACAGATTTAACTTTTACACGGAGTGTGTCCCTAGTTACAGTTTAGGTACAATAGGGCCAATTTATGTAGTATTTACTAATGTTAATGCAGAGTACACTAAGCTGCACAATGGTGAGTGACGATTTAATAGTTTGTGAAATACCTATGTGAAAGCCAGACCCAACTAGGAATGCCCAACAGCTTACTTTAAGAAGGAGCTCTCACATGACTTGTACCATGTACATTTCATCAATCGCGTCTTTCATTGCTTGAATGCAGTGGCCTGATAACGCACGCTAACACAGCAAAAATATTAGCAGCAAAAGGCGAAGTGACTTCTTTTATATGGTGTTAAGGCGAGCTGCGTCACCTGCCTGCCGTTCAAGTCGTGCTTCATAATATATAAAGAAATTTTGCGGCTTCCTTGGCACATGCTCTCTAAACCACCTTGCTATCAGATTAGCACTCTTTGAAATGGGACTGGTGTGAAGTGACACCTGTCTTGCACATCTCAAGTCATTGGTTCTATTTCTTGCCACTTTTTATAAAAAACAGACAACTTGTTATATTTTGTGGTTGAAGCAACCATGGCTAGGGTTCAAATAGAGTTGTTTCTCAGTATTTGAATAAGGAATAAATGAGTGATGTGAATTACGCATGAAGAGTATTTGCACAAATATATAAGCAATACTTGCAGTGATGGGGCCGTTTGATATCTGATACACTCTAGAGAATATTATGTGTCACAGATTCGATTTATCTCTTGCTACTCTGTGTGCTATATATTTCACGCACATGCCTCGGATGTCTTCCAGCCTTCTGCATGAACTGTTTAGCTTCGTGTCCATGCTCCTCAAGCGAAGTAGTTGGGCATGAATGGCAGGCCTTTCAGCTGCGCTGTTAAAAAAACACGACCAGAGCAGTGAAAAGCGTTAGCTCTAAATGAAGAAGCACAGGGGTTTGCAGAAATTGCATAACAATAAAATTATGTGTGAAAAAAGACTCGGCATAGAATCGAGGTATGAACCTGTCTGCTTTAATGGTCGATAAAAGCTCTGTGTATGCAAATCCAATAATTAACAGAAATGAACTTGCCTAATTGATGCTAATTATTACAATTGTGTGACGTCATCTCAAGTCATGTGAAAACGATGCAATGTGACGTCATACAAGGTCACGTGACAACTTTGTAAAGTCGCGACAATTATGTAATGTGACGTCACACCAAGTCACGTGACAACGACGTAATGTGACGTCATATCAAGCCCCACTCCCGAAGTCATGAGGGTATAGATCAAACCCCTGCGATAGCATCACTGGCTGACCTCAGTGTGGTGGCAGTATTGCCGACACATTAGCATCAAAATTTTGAGCAACAGTTCGTCGTACAGCGTTCCGGGTGGTGCCATAGCATTTCTCTTTGCATTTCTCTTTGTGTGTTTTAGTCAAGTTGGACGCTAGCTTGCGACAGAGGTTCTAACCGATCACATATGCACTTTCAGTTGCATGCTTTAAGGCGCGGTTGAGGTGCCCACCGAGACGACACTTGAGAGCTACTGCACCCCTTCATTTCCTCAAAACACGTGCTTTCGCATTGCTCCTCGTAAACAGACTTAAATGCCGTCAGAATTTTCGCGTTTGCCCAGCTCTGTGCAACTTGAAAGGCCCACTCAATGGCCCGAAGGAGTGAAAAAGATACTGCATAAAAACGTGGCTACGCCTTTGGGGGAAACAACGAAACTGGGTCATCAAGCCACTACCCGTATCCGTCAGCAGACGACTCACCAATGGGCAGCTCGCCGTCGGTTTAAGTTGACGCCCGATGCTTCACACGGGCCACTTGTCTTTGCAAGGAGAGAAAATCACCTGCACAATTGCTTTTATCAACGTTAGTTAGAAGCAGAATTGCTACACCTCCAGGGCTTGACTTAGGCAACGAGGGACTCCGCCTGCAGGGATATTGCTGTGCTAGTCCGTGCACCATTACTTCTGTGCCACAGGGCACCCTTGGCCCTGTGGCACAGAAGTCAGATTGAGTGCTGAAGTGCAGGTGGCGCTAGCTGCATCTGCGCCATGCCCTCAAAACGCTAAGGCGCCCGTTTGCTGTGCGATGTCAGTGCACGTTAAAGATCCCCAGGTGGTCGAAATTATTCCGGAGCCCTCCACTACGGACCTATTGTTCCTCTCTTCTTTCACTCCCTCCTTTATCCCTTCCCTTACGGCACGTTCAGGTGTCCAACGATATATGAGACAGATATTGCGCCATTTCCTTTCCACCAAAAACCAATTATTATTATTATTATTATTATTATTATTATTATTATTATTATTATTATTATTATTATTATTATTATTATTATTATTATTATTATTATTATTATTATTATTATTTCCTCACCGAAGAGCTGAAATGACAGTGCGCATGCGTACCAGTGTATGTGCATGTGAGCGACTGCTTGGCAGGTGCACTGCGTGTGGGTTCTCATCTTTCTGTCCGACCCTGCAAGTTGCTCTACGCTATTTCTGTGTTGTGTGCAAATATTATTGCACGCAGTACGATGGAGCATTTGTATAAGAGGAATATTGTGAGATGTTTAATATGTAAATGATCGCAACGTTTGTGATGATTCGCTGCGACATCACCCACACCTCCGCTTACAGTAGCGACTGTCTTTGAGGTCGCCGTCAGCCGACACCTTTTCCTGCCAGTCAGTCTCTGATAATCACTCTGCCGTACCGTCTGTCGACAGTGAACACGAGTTGTCGAGTTCAAATAAATCCAAGTTATCCGGCAACTCTTTTCTGCTGTTACTGGCAGACAACTGCAGATTTATAACGGCAACAGTCTGAACCACCCGTATAAACTGTCAAACGTAGACTCGAGCGACAGTCTGAATAACTTCTTGAATTCCAAGTTTGTTGCCTCTCTCAGGTATCCGTTGACTCAGTGACGGTCAACCTGCGCCACTATGCACAATGCAAGGAAAAGGACGGTGTCAAATTTTTCATCACTTTTGAAATAAACAAATTTAATGGCCACTCCACGAGATGCGCCTCTTCGAACAAATGCACAGTGCTGAATACAACTGGCACAACCTCCGCATATGCCAAACGACGTGACAAACACCACCACATGGCTGCAGCATACGAACTTTTCTGCACTTTTGCACTCGATTTGGCCACTGCGCCGGGAGTACTAGTGTCAGGCTACACTCGCGCGGCACAAACTGACGCTTCACTAGCACGGCACTTTTGTGAACTAGTGCAAAAAGTGCAGCCAAAAGAGGCGACCTATACTCAGGTGTGCAATGTTGGTATCGTGCCCATAATGTGTACTCTGGTATAAGACCTTGACCTCCTGTAATGATCATAAAAGAGAAGCATGTCTTACCACACTTGCAGCTTCCTTGACTTTAATTCGCAAGAGTCTTGTTGCCTGGACTTGGTCTAGCCACTCCTGACAATTGTAGAACGTCCTTGTACTTCTGTCGGTAAGCCTTTTTTAACATGTAGATATTATGAACTTGCACACTTGGATCTCTTCCTCCTGTGCTTTCCCTTCATGGAACTCTGTAAATTGTGCAGAAAATATAGTATGCAAAATATAATGCACACGGGTGTTAAAATTGAAAGCACTCAATATCAATGACAAATTAAACATGCTCCTGTGCTCATCAACCATGGCTGTTAGAAAAGAATTGCGCATTATGAGCACTGTAATTTTCGGTACACTGTCCCCACTTGTACATGCTTAAAAGTTGAAACTTTGCACCTTGCAGAACGTACAGCATATTTTTTTTTTAATATTGCTCTGTATATCTTCAAATGCCCAATGCATTTCAATCACGAACGTTTGATACTCGAGCTATGCTTCTGTTGCCGTCACCTGAATAAATATTTGAATGCGTGTTTGCTAGCTGGCCCTAGTTGCTACCTAAATAGCACCCACTTTCACGCAGAAGTGTGCAATTAGGTGACAGAATGCAATATGTTATAGTCATTGGCTTGCGGACATGTGCGCCCGTAGATACTGAAGGCATGAGCCTTTCTTAGAGACATAACTTTTTTTTCCTCTTACAGTCCATATCATATATGATCAGCGTTAGCATTGACATTTTTGATGCGCGGATTTTATGCTCGGAATATATCTACCGGGTGCGGACAGTGTACCGGAAATATTGGCAATTCTTCCAGAGCTTAATTCAAGCTACCACAGATATCCGTCGGACGTTCGAACTAGATCCGAACGTCCTGTGAAGAGATTGGACGTACGAACAGAATCCGGTTTCGGACATATCCGTACATTCATCAAACGTACGAACAGTGTCCGATTTTGTATATCCGCATGAGAGACGAAGCGTACGTCCGAGGTATGTACGGCTGAGTATTTTCCCAGGACATGAGTATGGACGTTGTTATTTTTTCGCACAGAAAAATTGCTCCTTTCGTGTATGTATATTTTGCATTCTTTTTATCGAGAAAGACTTATCCCGGAAATAAATTTTGTGAATTTTATGGGCAAGTTGGCTCGAAATCGTATTAATTCAAAGTGCATATTTGCTTCCATGAATTTTTTTGCGTCAGCTACAGGGTTTGCTGTGAATACGTTTGCAAACTGGACCGATTCCATAATCCTTTCTGTAGTGCAAGGGCCGCCAATGACCCAAAATAATTTAAGGATGGCAGCATGTGTTGCACAATTCTGAAGCATCTCAGTTACTAATTCTAAGTTTATAATACCTCGACGGTATTATAAACTTCTACAAATTATCGAAATTGTGCGACATCATGCCCACTTCGCTCGTTAAACTTGCAATTGAAAGCATTCGTAAATTCAAAACTCCCGCCAAATACTCCTGTCATCGTCATCATGTATGTCAGTTTGCGGTAAGTCCAATCCACAAGAATACCGGAGAAGTAATACCGGCCTCGCGGTCGCAGTTCACAGCAGCATATACCGGGCCATGTGGTCCCGCTCGTGAGTCAACCGCTGACCCGCCGTCTGGTCCGTCTGGTCTGCTGAAGCGCTGCCTGGTCCTGGAAGCTATGCTCTGATGCTATGATCGGCTAAGTTTCGGGTGGCTGGTTGTGGCATTTTCTCTCTGCGTCTTTGCGCGGTAAGGCAGTAAGCCCGGGCTATGTCCACCCAGTCTCCCGGCCAGGGGAGCTCCCTCTGGTCGGCTTCTCTGTCCACTGATCTCCTACCGTTGGAAGCTTTTTTGCGCAGTGGTGTCGGCAGTATCCCTGTCGCGCTGGTGCCTAAGGATGGTGGTGCAATCAAGATGAACAACCCTGGTGCTGTTCGGGCTGCTCTCCAGTCGGCGACTTCTCATTATGAGTCAATCTCAGAGGTACGCCAATTTGGACGCGGCGGGATTCTGTGCAGATCGCCAGACCTCGCCTGTGTAAGAGATTTGCTAAACTCCTCATCCTTTGCCTCCATTCGGGTAAATTCCTTCATCCTTTCTCATCTGGCGTGCGCGAAAGGTATTGCACGAGGCGTAGACTCTTCCCTGTCTCCGGCAGAGACTCTTGAGCTTCTGTCGGCTGCAGGTGTTGTTGCTGTGCACCGCTGTAGCCGGGATGTAAACAACTTGCGGATGCCCACTGAATCAGTTATTGCTACCTTTGCCGGCACTTCCTGCCCCTCTGAAATCAAGGCATGGCCTCTAATTTTTCGGGTAGACCCGTTATCATCTCGGCCTCTGCAGTGTAACAACTGCTGGCGCTATGGACATAGCGCCGGCGGTTGCAAATCCAACTTGAGGTGTTGCAACTGTGGGGATGGTCATTCAAGGAGCACCTGCACTGAGAAGAATGAGAAGTGTTGCCTTTGTGGTGGTGCTCACTCTGCAAACTACTCAAATTGTCCATCTCGAGCTCAGGAAATCCAAATTCTGGAGATAATTGACAGGAAACGCTGTTCGCGCCGTGACGTGCCCACGGTTATGCCGGTGTGACCGCTCTGCAAGGTGTCACGTTAAACTCAACGCTGTCCCAGGCAATTGCGGCTGCTGTGGAGGCTTCGATGTCTAAAATGGTAGAAAAGATTGTCGCAAGTGTGTCGGAGTGCCTTACAAACGTTCTAGCGACTCAGCTTACACATGCCGTGCAGGCCAGTTTGGCACCTCCTTCGACAGCAATTCCCTCTCCTCTTATCCGGTCTCCAATTCCAGTAGCATCACAACCCCAGGAACAAACTTCTGTCCCTTCCGCTGTACCTACCTCGGGTACTTCGAGGGATGTTGGTATAATGTATGATTCCGAGATGGTGGAGCCTGATGCGCGGCTTCTTAAGCGCAGCGGGTCCCCTATGTCTCATTCGTTGTCTTCTCTGGGCAACCAGCCCAAATCAAAGAAGAAGCAGCTTGGCACTAAACCCAAGGATAACATTTTGGAGCAGGCAGTTGCTGCTGCTAGGCTTCCGCAACCATAGCGTCGTTGCGAGTTCTGCAGTGGCACTGTCGCTCTATTCTTTCCGCTTCCACAGATATACACTGCATTTCTACCCAGCTTAAACCGGATGTCATAATTCTGCAAGAAACGTGGCTTTCAACCGACAAACATTTTCATATCAAAAATTACCGTTCATTTCGCCTAGACCGCCAGTCAGGAGGCGGGGGTTTACTAACTTTAGTCTCTTCAAAATTTTGCCACAGGGCTATGGTATCTTTTCAACAAATGTCTGGCCTCTTTTGCGTACATAATGGTGTTCATTCAGAGAGGTACAGACAAACGTGAGGTGTACCGCAAGGAGCTGTTCTTTCTCCTGTGCTCTTTAATATTCTGTTAAGCTCAATTCCTCTCCACCGCCATGTACGCACTTACGTCTATGCGGACGACATTGCGTTTTTTGCTGCTGCGCCGGATATACATTCTCTGTATGGTCTGTTGCAGTCATACTTGAATACAATTGAGCACTGGTTGAGCGCATTACACCTGAAGTTAAATGTTGGCAAGTGCGCCACTCTTATTTTCTCTTTATTCACTCCTGTAGTGGTCTCTCTCACATGCCAGTTAAAAATAATACCGCAGGTTCAATCCCTAAAATACCTAGGGGTCATTTATGACAACAAACTCACCTGGCGACCTCACATTGACCATGTCGCGGCGAAAGGGGCTCGTGCCGTGGGCATGTTACGGAGATTATGTCATCACCGGTACGGCATGCACTGAGATGCGCTATTTATGATCTACACTGTGTATGTCAGGCCAATTTTAGAATTTGGATTAGTGTTGTTTTCAGGCTCGGCTACATATAAACTTCGCCCTCTCGTCCTTTTAGAGAGGGAAGCACTTCGCATGTGCCTCGGCCTTCCAAAATTTTTGGCAATGTGCTGTACCTTGAAGCCCGCATTCTGTCTCTCTTACCACGACTTCAATTTTTAACTGTGCAAACTTACCTCAGGATCTATGAATCCCATTTCCACCGTTCCCAAAGCATGTTCTGTTCTCAGCCGACCTCCTTTTTTGGTGTCCCCTGGTCTCGTTTCAATTCCCCTCAGGTAGTGTTTGTGCCAAGATTACTTCAGCCTTTAGATGTAAACATTTATGATATCCGTCCTGCGCTTCGCAATGGACCCGCTATCCACATTGTTTTCGACGACATATTCCCAAAAAATGCAAAACTTTTGCCACAGAGTATTCTAAATGGTCTTCTAGAAGATCATCTGAGGACCCTACCTACAGATATAGCAATAGCCACTGACGCATCGCAATGCAATGAAAAAGCAGGTGTGGGAATATTTTGCTCGCATTTAGACTGGTCCTTTTCACTGCGCCTTCCAGATTTAACCCTTATTTTTCAAGCAGAGTTTCTAGCAGTTGTACTTGCTCTACGCAAGCTAGACCCCTCTATTACAGCAGTTGCAGTAATTACTGATTCTTTATCTTTGTGTTCGTCCATCGCTGCACATGTTGACGGTCCCATTTTAACAACTTTCTTATCCCTACTTCCTCCGAATTTGAGCTTTGTTCATTTAGTATGGGTTCCCGGTCACAGCAGTGTGACAGTAAATGAGATTGCTGATAATCTCGCAAAGGCTTCCCTCAGCGGCCCCGTGTTGCCAATCATCCCGGCTGCAGCCTATATTACAGCATCTAGATTTCGGCGACGTGCGTTTTTAAGCACGCAAGACACATCACTTTTAACATCGGCGGATTATGAGCACCTTAAATATTATTGGAACAGGAAAATTTGTTGCTCTCGGCAGATTGAAGTATCACTGACGAGGCTGCGCTGCCGCATCCCCCCTCTAAATTTCTATTTACACAAGTCGGGTTTGGCGCTCTCTCCCCTTTGTGCGTTTTGCCGTGAGCCTGAATCTATAGTACATTTTTGGCTGTATTGTCGCCGATTCAACTCTCTGAGAAAAAGGTTGCTGGAGGAGCCCTTGCAGCATCTTGGCCTTAGTTTGAGCAGCCCGCTCTTGGTATCATTTGGCGCCACCGCATTTGGGTTCAGCCACAGATCTGTTGGTACCGCTGTTCTAAATTTCCTGATAGAATCTCAGCGACTGCCTTGCTAAGTGTTCAAACTTTTCTTTTCTATTAATTATTACATTCTGACTAAATCATTATTATTTAATTCCTCTCTTTATTATTATTCTTAAAATTTTAAAATAAAAACACTCCTCCCTTTTCTGTTCATGACGAAGAGTCCACCGGTGTTGCGCTCCCACGTGCTTTTCCTTTTTGTTAACTGCGTTCAGGTGAATAGCCACCCGATTCTTGGCCGATCCCCCAGTGTGGGTATGTGCCATCTTTTGATAGGCTAACAACAACAACAACAAGTCCAATCCAATCTAACAGTCAACATTGCGGCGCCGTTGTCATTTTGTTGTGTAGCGTGGTGCTGCTTTATATCTTTGTTATTACCAAAGCGGTCTTGTTTGGTCTGCGGACAAAAGTGGTGTGGAAACTTGAGCAATTCGAAAGACGCAGGAAGCGCCTGAAGATCTGTAACGCTGGAATGCCCTACTGCGCCGACTTTGGATGAAAGAAGGCTTAGTGTGAATGCCATAGGTGGTTGCCTAGGAAGGTGAGTAGTACACTGCGTGAAAATTACTTTTGGGCAATGCCGCAGGATCATATAGCATTTGTTCGTATGATACTGGGGTTGCAAGCACGAGGTGATGGCTTCTTTGTTAGCCGCGAACATCACAATCTTGCCGCTCAAAATGTGTGATATACTGTGCCAGTTCACTTTCTACCATCGCCATAGGTAATCTGATTTAGGTGCACTTTTTGCTCAAAATCTTTTCAATATAATCAGTTTCATAGTTTTTTTACACCTCATTCATCTACTACTTTTCATGTCAGTATACTTATTCTTTCTACATTCATTTAAAGGCTATAAATTATGATGTAAAATGCTTGCTTGACGACTTGATCTATAATAGGAGTGCTCTGTAAACACTTCTGTTAATTGGTTGATGTTTCCTTAGGCTACTGCATTTTTGCACGAGTTTGACAAGATTGATGTTTGTTGCTTTGTCTTTTCAGAAATTATGTGGGTGGGAAGATTATGGACGTGCTTTCCAAGCTTGTCATACCTGAAGTCATATATTTTACGAATATAAGTCACTCCTCTGCTTATGTACATCAACGAAAATAAACTATGCCTGCTGTACATTAAGCTGTTTTTCATTTTATTGCCTCGCGGGAGTGAAAAAAGCATGCATGCACCATATATGCAAATATCCGAGATAGATTCGGCAACAGACGTCCGACGGCGAGACAAACGTATACATTTGGACTCCCATCGGACGGCCGGCGGACGTTCACCGGCTGTTTGTGGATGTTCAGCGGACGTCCGGAACATCCGAAACGGACATCCGTCGGCCTTCCAGTGGATATCTATGGTTCCTTGGTTAAACTTGCTTGGTGATTGCTATATATATATATATATATATATATATATATATATATATATATATATATATATATATATATATATATAGCAATCACCAAGCAAGTTTAACCAAGGAACCATAGATATCCACTGGAAGGCCGACGGACGGGATATATATATATATATATATATATATATATATATATATATATATATATATATATATATATATATATATATATATATATATATATATATATATATATATATATATATATATATATATAGGTACGTTCACTTCTGCAAGAGCTACAAGCGATAAGTAAGCAAACATTTCCGTGTTTAGATTTTCAAAAAGGCGACTTGATCGCGCCGGACAAGCAACTCTGGCTCCCGGTTACAACCGGGGTTGTCCGCAGCAATATATCGACCAACATGTGCCTCTTTATCGCGTATCGCGCATGTAAGCTTTTTCGAGTGCAGCTGTCATATAATAATAGCTACTCGAAATCGCCTCAAACAATTAGGTCACTTAACTTTGTCGAAAGGAAATCCGCGCAAAACGAAAACAGGACGAAAGACGAGAGGACGCAGAAGCTCGATCAAAGAAGGCGCATCACCGGCTTCACAGTTAAGTATCTGTATAGATTTAATTACAGTTCGGTGCAAAAGAGTTCGCAAGGTATTAAGCTCGGATCGAGGCCGCGGCTTTCCACTGCGTGATCCCCGTTTTCTATCGCTTGTTCGGCCAGCTTGCAAACCTAGTACAAATATGCCCGCAACGGACAGTGGCGAACGATTCCGCGGAATATTTGTGCGCAGGTTAGTGAAACGGGCAGTTTTGTCTTCTAGCACGACCGTCCAATAGAAAACGTGTATGTGGCGTCAGTTATTGCCAAAGTACGCGCCCATCATATCGAACAAGTACTGCCGTCACAGTCGCCTTCCAGAAACCCTTTTCTTCGAATATCTCCTACAAAACTTAATGTATAACAGGAACGGGCGGGCGAACGGTACTCCCGTGCGAAATGTCAGCACTAACAAAAAACTAATAGGGGTTTTGTCGTGCATTCTCCAGAACTGTCTACATGCATGCAGTGCCACGTGAAGTCGACCACACCTGTTTGTCCGTGGCCGGAGTGCACGTGCGTCATTTACGAGTGGCCTATGGCTTGTCGTGCATGCACGTTCCCATGGAACTCGGATCGTGTTTAACCTCATATCTTTAAAAGCTGTGCCGTACGCCAAGAAGTGGCGATTTTCATAAATGCACAACAGAGCCCGCCGTTCGAGCGCCCTCTACACAAGCCACGAAAGGAGCACAGAAGCTCGCAGAAAAAATCTACAAACTCGCCCGTAGCGCACATATATGCATGTATGCGCGCAACGGACTAATTTGTACTGCATTCGCACAAACTTGCTCAAGAACGACAAAGCTCTACCGGCCCCGACCCAAAAAAAAAAAGACATTGAGAGACGTCACAGCGAATGACAGCTTTCAAATTCATGCACGATGTAGAAATAATTACCTTTGTCGTTCCCAAAGGGAAGATGCAGACTTTCGGGAGGGAACTGCATGGTCTACTACACAGCAGTGACGAACCAAATTTTCCAGCGTTGCAGTCCGCTGCTGCACTGATCGCCCTTACGGAATGCTCCTTCCGTCTCCAACTTCTGGGCATTTCTAATATGCTGCAGCATGTTCTTCCGCTTAGTGCGGACCTTGTAGCAGACGCTGAAACGTCTATAATGATGAGGATCGTCGTAATGTGAGTTACGGTCACCGCGATCAGGTTGATGTCGACCCTTGTTGGGACACTGCCGCCAATCCGGACAGAACCAGGCAGCGAGAGCGGGGCGCGCGCAGTCAGAAAATTTGGGGAATTAAAAAAAAAATCTAGGGAAAACGTGCTTGTCTCCAACCATACATGACGTCATTAAAAATCATGTGACCATGACGTTACGTCACGTCACTATGACGTCACAAAAATGACGTCACGATATTTTTTACCAATCAGCGTCTGACAATGAAGGTGGTTTTACTGTGCTTACATCTGGAGAATACAATGCGAGAGCCACCACTACCCTTGAGACGGTCTTTGACAGGAAGGACGTCGTCAACCTCTCCAAGGTAAAGAGACAAGCCATGCGCCTATGCAAAACCGCCAAACTTGACACGTTAGCAAGTGCCTTAAATTCTACGAGCCGCTTGACCTGAAATGCCTTCTTTTCTGCTAAAACCCATAAGACAGGTTACCCTTTTAGGGTAATAGTTTCAGAGAAAGATTCATGGCAGAAGCCAATAGCCAGCTTCATTAGACAGGCTAAAATTATTAACGATTGACGACCCTTTTGTGGTTGACGGTTCTGAGCAAATTATAAAATTCCTAAGCATTCATCATGATGACAACCTTAAAGGATTCTCAATTGATATAAAAGATCTATATTATTCATTGCCGCACCAGCAATTAATGGAATGCATCGAAGAAGCCATTGACAACCATGGCGTAGTCAGCTTCCAGAACCAAATTGGGGTTTCCGTCAATGACTTTCTGCGCATCGTGGACTTTTATTTGAAATCTTCCTTTGTTTCATGGAATGACCAGACCTATATCCAGAAGAAAGGTGTGTGTATAGGCTCATGTGCCGCGCCCGTCCTTAGCGAGCTGTTTCTTGCCCACTATGACAGGTTGCTGCACAGCAGAATTCCCGGCACGAGCGTAGTAAAAGTCTTTAGATTTGTAGATGACTATCTCGTCCTTTTAAAATGCAGCGAAGAAGCTTTCGAAACTGCGGTTCCCGATGTGCTATCTCTGTTTGACCAGTGTTTGCATCCCCTTTCACTGACATCCGAACTTCCGGAAAGTAACTCAATGAGATTTCTTGACCTACGGCTACATTTTTCCGCCACACATACCTGCTGGGCCTACGAGCCGCGAGGTAAAAAGCCACTTCTTCCATTTGCGTCTGCCCATACCAAGTTAGTAAAGCGAGGCATCATCAGCCTGTGCCTCAGTAACGCCCTTCAGAAATCTTGTGACCATCTTCTTCAAGAAAGTCTTCATAAACAGATAGGGCGCCTCCATGCTGCGTGCTACCCCTTGCAGCTCATTATAGCAGTAGCAGAATGCCTCAAGAAGAAACGACGGGAACAACGTCCACCAGCACCCAATGGAAACGACCGCAAAAAAGTTATCGTTATACCCTACCTGCACAACGTCAGCCATAGCCTGAAAAAAGTTGGCAAACGTGCAGGCGCGGACGTGGTGTTTTCGGCACCCCATAAGCTCTCCTCACTCTGCAAGAGAGTTAACAGTAGTAGAGTTCCTCGTGGCTGTGGGCAGACGCATGGCAATCCCAACGTTTCATGCGCCACAGGTGTTGTATATTCAGTTCCCCTGACCTGCGGAAAGAAATACATAGGCCAAACGGGGAGATGTATAAACACCAGGCTACAAGAACACCACAATAATATGAGCAGGGTAGCTATCACCGGGAACCTTGCAAAACATTGCAAAAAGTGTAATAACGACACCTGCACCCCTGTATACGACGGGTGCGCGATCATTGGCAAAGGACAGAATCGCTTATCTAGAGAAATAATCGAAGCCATCGAAATCCGGCGTGCAAAGGACTGCTGTGTGAGCACTCCGTCCATCTGCCTTTCTGAGAAAGAATTGATGTTCTTAAAGGCAGCTGGGCATACCTTTTGAGAGGTGACTTAACTCAGGGTATTTGTGTTCTAGCAGACATTTTTTCCCCTCTCTCTTGTTCTTTGGGGTTCATGGTGCTTTGGTTTTTGGCGTTTTTCGTTGACTGCCTTCAAAAAACTTTTTAGTCTTTTTAACTTTTGGCCCCTGTTAAACTTGAGAAATGTTGAACGCCCTCTTTACATGTTTTTAGCCGCACACAGCAATTTTTATTGTTTTTAATGTTTTTATTCTTTCACTATCGTTTCCACGAGTTTTAAACTTTTATAAACCCATTTTTTTTCGCCATACTCTCGCATCCTGTTTAATCCTTCATCTATTTTTTCTTAGTTCGCGTGACGGCCCTCTACACCGTGCAGTTTTTTATCGGTTTTAGTCTGTTACATCGCCTCTTCCCTTCCGTCCTTCTCAGCCTCAGACGTCTAAATTCATTATTTGACGTGACTATTCACTGTTTCCATGTGACCGCGCATACCTGATTGTACCCCCTTGCTGCCACCTTATATATGTTTGTGCTCCGAAATAAAGATTCAGTTGATAGTCAGCGCCCGTCCCTGTGCTTCCATGTTTGACTTCTGTCCTGTTCTTAGCGCTGTTCCTACACCTACACCAGCGTTTCCAGCCTACCTACCCGCAAACGCTTGTTTCTCGTCACCATCTGGAGTCAGGCCAGACGCCAAACAGGGCCAGACGGATGCACGTTATTAAGATCGGCGCCAGCGGGTCTCATCATTAGCAACTTGATGACGATCGCTCCCAGTCAGCAATGAGTGCTGCTGCACTAGGTGGACCCATGTGTCAGCATGGTTCCATTACCACGCTTCGCCCGGTCGTGGCGTGGGACCAAAACGGGGAGCAAGATTCTGCGAAAATCCGCTTTCGGGAGACCAGCAGCCGCGGCCTTCTTCATACCTTCCCCGCACTCGCTAATGGCACAACCAATTATTGCTTCCCGGGATCCTAACGAGCAAGAGCTCAAGCGTGGAAATCGACCCTCTCGGAGGTCTTCAGTGCCGCTCGTCCACAGCAGTCGTCGGCACAACCACTTTGGATTATCTCCCGACGGGGCGCTCAGGCTTAGCGCGTCGGCTTCTTCGAAGGAAGAAAAGGGTTCGTCGACCGTGGGAGAGTTGGCGGCCCAGCTGACGTCACCTACCAAGCCGGCGGTGTCTCGACCGCATCCCCCTCGCTCGTGCTCAACTTATGCCACGGGCGTGTCCATGTGTGCGGAGGTGTCAGTTGGTGCGTGCGAGTTTGTGCGCGAGAATGCAAGTTTTAGGCCACTCACACCCTGGCGGAGACGTCCTCAACCTGGGGAATCTAGGGACGGAGAACAGTATAAAACCGGACGGCGATGTGCAGTGAATCATACTCCTTTTGAGATGCTCCTTTTGCATCCTCCATCTGCATCCCCCATTATGATCTTACCTTAAGATTCTCTCTTCATGGAGAAGTTCACTTTTGATCTCTGACTGTGTTCGTGTTCGTGAATGCATTGAATGCACAGTGCATTGAAGCGGTGTTTCCGTCTCACTTGTATTCGCTAGTGTATTAATTTCAGCCTTACACGTAATTTCTGGCTCCCAAAAAAAGATAAACAGTTTCTTCATACCCGCTCCAAAGCGTACATGCCTAAGAAGAGAATCTCAAGGTAAGATATCTCACAGTTCTTAGTACTTCATCCCGACTTCCATTTGTGTCAATGCATCCGTTCAACCACACTTTTTGCTTCGCTTTTCCCGGTCGCTACCAGATGACGCTTCTTCTGCAGAAATTAGTCCAGCCAATCCCGACAGCACGAACGCCGTCGATATTCAACCAATCGGCGATGACTCTACCCATCATTCCGAGCTGTCCCTACCATCCGAAGACTGCTTAGCGGGTAAGCATTTTCAGTGTTTCCAACCAAAAGAAAAGTCGCCTATCTGCTATGCTAATGATAATACCTTGTTATAAATTGATTCGGGGAAAAGGTTGAGGAAACTTGATTTCGCATGTTTTAAAAACCATTCACTGAAAATTGGAGGAGCCCGATGTGAAAAGCAAAATGTGATCATACGCCTTTGATTTCATTTGTAGAAGCTCCAACACCGGGGCCTTCACTTCGAACAACAGGAAGAACCAACTTTGATGAAACAAGCAATGTGCTTTCGCCTGCCTTCACGAATTCAAGAAACAAATCGAGGGAGGACGAGTCAGCGCTGTACGACTGTCGGTCACTTCCAGCCGAAACTTACAGGTTCCCCAGAAACCGAGGCGGTAGATCGTGCCAACGTGATTGGTTTTTGCAATTTCCCTGGCTTTTTTTTATGAAAGCAAGAGCGACGTGGTCTTGTGTCACGAGTGCCATCGACATTTCGATGAAATAGGGGACAGTGCTGGAAGTATGGAACCAGCTTTTGTTAAGGTTGGTTTTAACAATTGTAAAAAAGCTGTCGAGTTCCAGTCACATGGAAAGAGCAAATTTCACTTGGCCTCCGTGAGCCGGAATCTGTCATGCCAGGAAGACATTTCTGTTTTGCGTCTAATTTCGCAGCAATACAACAAACAACGGGAGGAGGCTCTCCAGAGCTCAACGTATTGCGCCGCAGGTGCAAAAAAGGCAGCAGAGGATCTCTGCTAGGCGATCTCCCAGTTGCGCTCTGAAACTGCGTTTGAGAAGCTGTGGCAGCACACGAGCACAACAGCACCACGCCTAGGCCTGAAGGAACCTCGTATGTCAAGGCCGACAAAACCTCCTGCGCGGTATGAGACGAGGGCTAGACTTGTCCAGCCAGTTGCACGTGACGTGAATGCCGCGCTGCGCAAGGAGTATTTCGCTACTGCCGACCGAATCATAAGCGAAACAAAACAGCGTTTTGAGCAGCCGGGCATGAAACAGCTCGTAATACTAGAAGACATCTTAACCAGCGCCGCTGGAGGTAGTCGGTATACAGCAGATGAACTAGAGGCGGCTTTGGGAGTGCATGCAGTTGATTTTGACTTGTGCAGACTCTCGGCGCAGTTTATACTATTATCAACTCTTATAAACGGTTCTGATTCTACGGCAACTCTGGTCATTTTGGAGATCCTACAAAGGGAATCGCAAAACATTCGCGAGTTGATGCATCAGGTCGTGAGGTATGTTCAGCTTCTGTTTTCGATACCAGCGTCTGTCGCTTTTAGGGAACGCTCTTTTAGTGCTCTGCGCAGAATCAAAACGTATTTGCGCAGCCGAACGACTCAAAAGAGGTTATCGCATCTTTTGATTTTGCATATACACAAAGAAAGAACGGCGCTCCTAAATTTAGACGGCATCATCAGGGAGCTTGTGAGCAGAGCAGCGGAGCGAGCAGCAACCTTTGGTCCCGCCTAAGCACCTAGAAAGAGCAGCACTGTCCGAAATGTCAGCTGCTCAATTGCGTGCATTATTGGTAACTATATACATGTACTATAGCGCGTTTGCTTATATTGTGGTATTTAAACTGTTTTATGTTATGGTTTTGTTCATGCGCGTATGCCTGAATATGTAAATTTGTCAAATTTCAATAAATATGTGTGCACTTAAAAATCATTTTGTAATTTTTTCTTTTTAATGCTTGTATAACGTGCATCATCTAGCGATCAAAGAAACACTGCATAACGAAAACAATTTTTTCACGCAGTTAATTGTTCTCTCTCGAGCCAAACTTGGGTTGTAATATCTGAAAAACCTAGGTAAATAAACAAAAAACAAGTAAAAAGAAACTTGTTTGAGCCCCCCCCCCACAAACACACACACACATACACACTGAAAATATACTTCCGGCGTCCCTGGGGGTTCATATTTTTCGAAATGGGCTGCACCTCGATCTTGCTTCTAGACTGATCTCTTTTATTTCCGCTGCCCCAGCTCAGGTGCTTCAGTATCGATGGCAGATGCCGGGGCTAGCAAAAATCTTTTCCTTCCTTTTTACTATTATTTTTAATAAAACCACTACCACCACCACTGATCTCCCAAGCCCTCACTGTCCTCCATAGACCAAATGCATGGGAGCCCTAGTCTATCGACTACGTCCCTTTCTTTCCTGCTTCCTGACAGCCGTATCCTCTGCGATATCAAATGGCCTCAGTAATTTCATCTACAGTATTGTGAATGTCCACGTGTAGTAATCTTTCTGTTCCTGCGTTGACCGGGATACCAACTTACCTTTTGTATATTCTGCGTATTATGACGCCCAGCCTGTTATTCTCACTTTTCATTCATATCATATAAGGTGCTGTGTAAGCTATCCTGCTCACAATAAAAGCCTGTATTAACTTTATGGTTTCTTTTTCTTAGTCCATGCTTGCAGCTTGATACCCTACTAAGCATTCTTGCCACTTGCTCAGTTGTTGCCTACAATCAAAGCAGCCAAGCTCATCAACAAGCACATTCCCGTGCGAGTAATTAAATTCGCCAAATCACCATAGTATAACAAAGTTCTCGAAAGACTAGCCAATACAAAGAAGCGTTTGTACCACCTAGGTAAAACCTCGAAATTATCAGAACGACGGCATGCCTATCGCACCGCAAATGTTACACTCGTGCTTTACGCGAATCCAAACACTATTTCTTTAAACACACCCTCCCCAATTCGCTACGCTCTAATCCTCAATAGCTCTGGCGTACGGTAAAAGGCCCTGAAAGCGATAGTGTGATTATTAACTCCAGTGATGGTGTACCGTTAGCTGATGAATAATATGCCTCCGCATTCAACGATTTTTTCGCAGCGTCGTTCTCCAATCATACAGACGTCCCAAAGCCCCGTTTCGACATATACTCATTGTCGTCAATGCCTCCTCTTACTGTAAATCCAGCTGGTGTGGAAAAGCTTATTGATTGCCTGAAGCACTCTTCTGCGTCTGGTCTTAACGGCATCACTTAAAAATTCCTTAAAAATACCAAATTTTACTCATCCATCATTTTGACAAAACTTTCCGAGCAATCTTTATCCACGGGCTTGGTACCTGATGACTGGAACGTCGGGAATGTGGTACACATATGTAAAAATGGTGACAAGCATGTTGTTGAGAACAATCGCCCCATTTCTTTGACAAGTTTTCCTTGTAAAACTCTTGAGCATATCATATCCCAAATCACTACCCATGTTGATTGCCATTCTTTCTTCCATAGTTCTCAACATGGCTTCAGAAAGCATTACTCATGTGAAACGCCGCTGGCATCATTCACTCACTTTCTTCACAGCATCCTAGACCGCGGCAGTGTTGTTGACTGTATATTTTTAGATTTTTCTAAGCTTTTGACAATGTATAACACAGTCTACTGCTCTTTAAATTAAATAAACTTAATCTGGATTCTAATGTTTTTGCATGGTTGAGAAGTTTTCTTACTAATCGCTCCCAATACGTAGCGGTTAACGACAACGACTCCAACTGTATCCCTGTTTATTATGGCGTGCCACAAGGCTCTGTTCCTGCTCCTTACTCTTCCTAATCTATATCAATGACTTACCCACCAAAATTCAATCTCATACGACTGTGTAATTTATCGCGAAATAATCAATCTTGATGATGAAAAGATGCTGCAATTGGGCCTTAACTCAGTAACTACATGGTGTCAGGATTTGCTAATGACTCTTGACTTTGACAAGTGTAAAGTAATGCGTGTATCTTGAACTAACCCTAATGTTTCATCTAATATCCTACAGAATTATCCGATGGAACAGGTAACATCCTACAAATACCTGGGCGTCTTCTTCTCATCCAAGTTATCATAGGAACAGCATATCAACTATATAACCAGCAACGCTAATCGTTCTCTAGGCTACCTGAAACGTAATTTTGCAAACATTTCTTCATCCCTTAAATTACCACTTTATAAAGCACTTATATCCAACCCAAGCTTGAGTATGATGCCTCTGTATGAGACCCCAGCCTTGATTTCCTGGTAACCACCATAGAAGCTATTTATAATCGGTCTGCTCGTTACATACTCAGTAATAATCTTACTGCCAGCACAACTAATATGAAAAGCACGGTACACCTACCACCTCTCTCGCTGAGACGTCAGATACTTTGTGTTTACTGCATAAAATATTGCAACGTCCCTCGTGCGCGTGGCAGATGGAGGCACCCTGCTGTGGACGGACTATGTGCTGCTCGCATCACTGTTGCCGGCCACAGTGTCCCGGTTCAGTTCACCGTTTTGTCCACATGCGCCGACGACCTCATTCTCGGCATGGATTTCCTCCGACCATTCAGGTCTGATTGACTGCTCGCAGGGTGTACTACAACTTGAGCTCCCACAAATCCGTTCCGAGCACGTCGATCCCTCTCTCCGCCTGTTCAACGCAGACTATGGTCGCCTGCCGTCTCAAGCCACCTCCTTCGTTGCACTGACACCCTCTCCCCACGTTCCCCATGGCGACTACCTCGTTGCACCTAGTACCGATGTCCTGCTGACCCGCAACGTTGCTCTGCCCTATACCATCGCCTCGGTCAAGGCGAACACACTGTCTCTGCCGTTCCTCAACTTCGGCTTCTCTCCTCAAGTTCTTCCATCCGGCATTTGCGTTGCTACGATCTCCCCCCTCACACTGTGTCAAGTCGCTCCATTCGACATCGCCCCTTCTCAAGATTACGCAGGCCATCCCCAGAGTACCTCTCTTTCTACAGACGCCTTCGCGACCATGATGTCCTCCGACCTGCGTCCCGCCAAAACAGCTCAGCTTCGAACCCTTCTCGAATCTTTTTCGGACATTTTCGATTTGAATAACATCCCGCTGGGCCACGCTCTCTCTCTGTGAAGCAACGCATCGACACTGGAGATGCCTCTCCTATCAGCCGTCAACCATACCGAGTCTCCCATTCTGATCGCCAGATCATTAACGCCGAGATTACTAAGATGCTTGATAAGAACATTATCGAACCCTCCTACAGCCCCTGGGCATCGCCAGTCGTCCTTGTGAAGAGAAAGGATGGCTCATGGCGTTTTTGTGTCGATTATCGCCACCTGAACAAGATAACCAAAAAGGACGTGCACCCTCTCCCGCGCATCGACGACGCCCTTGATTGCCTCTACGGTGCCAAATTCTTCTCATTCATAGACCTTCGCTTCGGTTATTCGCAGATAGCAGTGGATGTCCAGGACCGTGAGAAGACCGCGTTTGTGACACCTAGCTGATCGGCTGTATCAGCTCAGTTATGCCTTTTGGCTTATGCAACGCACCGGCCACCTTCTAGCGTATGATGAACGCCCTTCTACACAGATTCAAATGTTCCACGTGCCTCTGCTATCTCGACGACGTCATTGTCTTCTACCCCAGCTTTTCCTCTCACCTCAATGACCTTTCCAAGATTCTTACACTTTTCCGTCATGCCAGCCTGCAGCTCAACTCCTCCAAATGCCGTTTGGCACGTCGTCAGATCACAATCTTTGGCCATGTGGTCGATGCCATGGGTGTTCACCCTGATCCTTCTAATATCAGTGCTGTGAAAGTCTTCCCGGTGCCGCGTTCCTGCAACGACGTACGGAGCTTCTGGGGCTGTGCTCCTACTTCTGCCGATTCGTGCCCGGCTTTGCTGACATCGCCCGCCCCTCAGTGATCTGCTAAAAAAGGACATGACTCACCTCGGGACCCCTACAAGAAAACGTCTTTGCCGCTCTAATCTCGAAGCTCACCACCTCGCCCGTCTTGGCACAATTCGATGTGGCTGCTCCCACTGAAGTCCGCACTGACGCCAGCGTTCACGGAATCGGCGCTGTCCTTTCTCGGCGGCAGTCTGGGTCTGACCGTGTCATTGCCTACGCCAGTCGCCTCCTCTCTACATCAGAGCGCAATTACTCCATCACGGAACGCGAGTGCTTGACCCTTGTGTGGGCCGTTGGAAAATTTCGCCCGTATTTGTACGGCCGCCCTTTTACGGTTGTCACCGACCACCATGCGTTCTGCTGGCTCTCCTCACTGAAAGATCATACTGGTCGGCTAGATCGCTGGGCTTCACACCTACAGGACTACGACTACACCGTGGTCTATAAGTCCGGTCGGCTACACACCTATGCTGATTGCCTCTCCCGATATCCCGTTGACTCTTCTGACCATTCTGGCAAGTGACTGCACCGCCGACCTGTTCTGGCTCTCTGCTATTACTCACGTTGGCGATGAGCACCGACGGGATATCGTGCTCCACTCTATTATCGACCGCCTCAACTCCTCCCCATCTGACCCTGCTCTGCGCCGGTTTGTGCTGCATCATGACACTCTATACCGCAGAAGCCCGAACCCCGCCGGCTCCGACCTCCTGCTGGCTGTGCCGAAGCACCTGCGCACCGATGTCCTCCATGAGCTCCATGACCTCCCCACTGCTGGACATCTGGGTGTCTCGCGTACTTACAACCGCGTGCGTCGTCGCTTCTTTTGGCCCCGCCTCTACCAGTCCGTACGACGCTATGTTCGTGCCTGTGACCAGTGCCAGCGCCGGAAACGTCCTGCCACTCTCTCAGCGGGTATGCTCCAACCTGTTGATGTGCCCCCTGAACCTTTCTATCGTGTTGGCTTGGATCTTTTGGGTTCATTTCCTGGGTCCACCTCCGGAAACAAATGAATTGCCGTTGCCACCGATTATGCCACTCGCTACGCAATCACGCGGGCCTTCCCCACCAGTACTGCTACTGACGTTGCCGACTTTCTCCTGTACGACCTCATCCTCCGTCATGGTGCACCCCGCCAACTTCTCAGCGACTGCGGCCGTTTCTTTCTCTCTAAAGTTGTCAACGACATTCTCCGTTCCTGCTCGACTAAACATAAGTTGACCACCGCCTATCATCCCCAAACCGACGGCCTCACAGAACACCTCAACCGCACTCTCACGGATATGCTCGCAATGTACGTTTCCCCGGACCATCCGGACTAGGACATTGCCCCTCCATACGTGACTATCGCCTACAATTCTTCCCGTCATGACACTGCCGGCTACTCACCGTTCTATCTTTTGTACTGCCATGAGCCCCAATTATACTTGGACACGCTGCTTCCGACATCTCCTTCGCAGCCTTCTGAACATGCACACGACGCAATTGCCCGGGCCGACCACGCCCGTCAGCTGGCTAGATCCCGACTTCAAGCATCGCAGGCCTCACAGCAGGACTACTACGACCGCCGCCATCGCATGGTAACTTTCTCCCCTGGAGCCCTCGTCTTGCTTTGGTCGCCATCATGCGGCGTCGGGCTTTGCGAAAAACTTCTGTCCCGGTATGTTGGCCCATACCGTGTGCCCCGCCAGGTCACCGCTGTCACCTACGAAATCGCCCCGGCCTTCCCGGAGGCCACCTCCCGTGCACCTCAGCATGACGTTGTCCACGTTTCTCGCCTCATTCCCTACCTCTCGCCATCCCTTGCCACGCCCTAATCTACACCAAGACAGTGGTTTTGCGGACGGGGCCCGTGCAACGGATAGTCTTGGTGAAGACGAGGTGAACGAAGTGTCTCGGAGGTGCGCGTGCTCTGGGCTTGGGTGCTCTGTGCTGTGCTCTGTGCGGGCCCTGTGCCCTTTGCCTGTGCGCTGTGCCCGGGGCGTTCTTGCGTCGTTCTCGCCTTGGACCACGTAATAATATACTATCACGATACACTTCCCGACCTTTTCTCCAGGGGCCCTCTTATATGTCACGTCGCGTGGACCATAGTCATAAAATTGAATCTTTTTCACGCCGCACAAATCCCTTGAACAATTCATTCCTCCCGCGTTCAATAAAAAAAGTGGAACCACCTTCCCCGGCGCTCTTGTGTCTATTACAGATGTTATCTTGTTCAAAAATGCTTTAACAGCTCTTTTTGGTGCCCCTAATTAATAGTATATGCGCTATATATTATTTCTCGATTCTTACTGTAGTATTCTTACTTGTATAGTATTCTTGGAATCTTACTGTTATATTTTGGTGTTCCTATTTAATCATTTTTGCACTGTTTAACATTTCTTTATTGACATCGCTATATGTATGCCTGTGCTTTTCACTTATTCATGTTATGTATTCCATCTGTAACGCCCGACACGGGCACTGAGGGCATTAGAAATAAAAATTTAAAAATAAAAATCGCCTAAGCAATTCCGTGTTGTTGCCCTTGCCGTCTATTAACAGACCTAAGATTTTCGCAAGTGGCACCTCTTGAATTTGCGCTCCCACAACAAGTACTGCAACAGGGTCAGGCTCTTCCTAAATATTAGTAACTGATTTGTTATGTGCGCACATTGGAGTCCACAGCTATTAGCGTATCCTTGCACAGTATCCGCCGCACATTGTAGTCTTTCCTGCATGCTCCCAATCGACCATCTGGAGGTCCAAATCGTAAGGTCGTTGTTGTGTACAAACGTTAGCGCAAAATAAGACACATTCACAAGAAATGTGGACAAGACAACGCGCTGTTCTGTCTGCACTTGATTTGTATCTGCACTTCATT
This sequence comes from Amblyomma americanum, assembly GCF_052857255.1. Lineage (NCBI taxonomy): Eukaryota > Metazoa > Arthropoda > Arachnida > Ixodida > Ixodidae > Amblyomma > Amblyomma americanum. The sequence goes on from NC_135503.1 coordinate 124,176,378, forward strand.
TATTACACAACTAAAGAACACGATACAAGACTTATACACCACTTGGGAGCCATGCCACCAGCACACACACACACATACACCATGGCGTCGATACGCACGCACACATCTTGTGTTCAGTTGCCAACACACGTACGGTACACCGCTGCTTTTGGCACACAACACTTCCTCCCTTGTAATTTTTTTACAGGTTCAGTTTCGACGGCGGTCGACGTACCCTCACAGGGCGACTTGTGACAGGATCAGGGAGGCTCACGGTAACTGCTACCCGAGGAGTATTAAGTTTGTCTTCTGGTGCACTCACACACGGATCACGTTGAGATGATGCAGATTTGTTTTCATCTGGAACACGAGCAGGTGACGTCTCAGTGTCCGGAGAGGTTTGCATATACCGTGTTGGAATTCAGGTTCCGGATCCAGATGGCGGTTGTCGTCGGTGTAACCCCTGCGCAGTTGATCAATGTGACGTTTCCAGGTTGTTCCTTCAACTTCCACTTCATATGAAAGCGGTCCTGTTCTGGTTGTGACTGTTCCAGGCACCCGCTTACTCGTGTCCTTTTAGGTGCGCTCTGAAACTTCTTCCCCTTCAGAAAAGGTTTGGTTTCTGGTTTCTGGGGGTTTAACGTCCCAAAGCGACTCAGGCTATGAAGGACACGTAGTGAAGGGCTCCGGAAATTTCGACCACCTGGGGTTCTTTTACGTGCACTGATATCGCACAGCACACGGGCCTCTAGAATTTCGCCTCCATCAAAATTCGACCACCGCGAGCGGGATCGAACCCGCGTCTTACGGGCCAGCAGCCGAGCGCCATAACCACTGAGCCACCGCGGCGGCTCCCTTCAGAAAAGGAGCGCTGAGGCTTACTTGGTTGAGATAACCCATATACGTGCGTCCACTGGGTTGTGGGGGTAAAAGTGTCAGTCCAGTGCGCAGCTCGCGCCCGAGAAAGAGGTTTGCTTGTGTCTCACCAGCAGCACAGTGGGGTGTCGTACGGTATGTCAAAAGGAGGTTTGTCAACTTCTTGATGACGGATCCCTCTCCTTTCATGGCCTTCATACTGTGCTGGAAGGACTGCACGAACCTTTCTGCAAGACTGTTCGTCGCCGGGGGGTATGGCGCGCTAAATGTGTGTCGCACACCAGTCTGCATGAGAAAGATCCGAAGCTCTTCTGATGTGAATTGAGGACCACTGTCCGTGACAATGCGTTCTGGAATGCCGTGAGATGCAAACATAACGCGTAGTGTACCCACGGTGTGCTCTGCCGTAGTTGAACTCATCACATGAATTTCAGGCCATTTTGACAACGAGTCAACAGAAATAAGAAACATTTTGCCCAGGATTGGCCCTGCAGAGTCTAATTGAACTCGGCGTCATGGTCCACTCGGCACTTCCCACGGGTGCGGAGAGACCTTTGGTGGCATGTTGCTCTCGCTGGAGCACCCTGCACATCTCTTAGTGATGGCTTCAATATCGGTGTCAACAGATGGCCACCACAGAAACGAACGTGCAAGTGCTTTCATTTTCACAGTACCTTGATGTCCAAAATGCAGGTCATTCAGGACTGCTTCTCGCAACGCAGCTGGAATGGCAGTTCTTATGCCCCAAACAATGAAGCCGTGGTGTAGAAAGAGTTCATCTCTACGCCTGTGGAATAGAGGATTTCATTGTATTGTTTGCACGAGTCCCACCCATTCACAACATGGTAGCGGACTCTCGATAGTAGGCGGTCACGCTCTGGGCCTGTCTGACTTGATGAGCTGTTACAAGTAGTTGCTTCATTTGGTTCAGGTAGAAAAGTTCAGCTTCATCTGGTTTGTCTTCAGGACTGTCTGGAAAAGGAAGGCGTGGCAATGTATCTACATTGGCATTATCCGATGACTTGCGGTACTGTATCTCGTAGTCGAGCACAGCTAGAAACAAGGCAAACGTTGAATGCGTGCTGCTTGCATCGCAGGAATACTGCTGGTTGGGCCGAAGATACGTGTCAGAGGCTGATGATCCGTGATCAGCTTGAAATGTCTTCCATACAGGTACGCATAGAACTTTTGTATACCCCAGACATTGGCTAGTGCTTCCTTATCAATATGAGAGTACTGCTTTCCCGAAGCCTTCAAGGTTCGAGATGCAAATGCGATCGGTCTTTCCCTCCCATTAGGCATTTTGTGCGAAAGGACTGCTCTGAGTCCATGGGTGCCAGCATCACATGCTAGACGTACTTCCAGGTTTGGGTTGTAATAGACGAGGACAGTTTCGGAGGCTATAATCTTCTTTGCTCGCTGAAATGCCACCTCACATTCCTTTGTCCACTTCCATGGTGATGATTTCTCCAGAAGTGCATGCAGTGGTCTGAAAAGATTAGCACTGTCTGGAATTAACTTTCCGTAATAATTCACAAGGCGAAGGAATGACCTCAGCTCAGACGTGGACTTGGGTGTAGGGGCGCCCATCACTGCCTTTACCTTATCCCCTGTCTTGTGTAACCCGGTTCCATCGAGCTTGTAACCACAGTATGTTACAGTCTTCACAGAACGAACATTTCTGGAGGTTAGCTCTGAGCCCATACTCTTGCAGCCTTCTGAGCACTTGTGCTAAGTTCTTGAGATGAGAATCTTCTGACTCTCCAGTGACAAGAATGTCATCTTGAGTAGTATGGTACATTGGGATTCCCTGCAGGATTTGCTCTATTGTTCTCTGCCACACCGCTGGCGCAGGAGAGATGCCAAAAATCATTCTATTGTACAGATACAGCCCCTTTTCTGTGTTGATGGTCAAGAGCGGCTTGGACTCATCGTCTGCTTCCATTTGTAGGTAGGCTTGTCTGAGATCTATCTTTGAAAACTTCTGTCCTCCTGCTAACTTTGCAAAGATGTCCTCAATGTGGGGTAAGGGACACTGATCCACCACCAAGTGAGGGTTGATTGTGGTTTTGAAGTCTCCACATATGCGGACAGTTCAATTTGCCTTCACTGCAGGCACTATGGGCGTGGCCCAATCACTGTGATTTACTTTTGTCAGGATGCCGACTGCTTCCAACCGTTCAAGCTCAGTGTTCAATTTCTCCTTCAAGGTATAGGGCACTTGTCGTGGGGTGCACAACTTCGGTTCAGCACCACTTTGAAGGTGCAGTTCCAGCTTGATGTGCTTGAGTTTTCCAATGCTGTCATCAAAGACGTCCCTGTGTTCTGCGAGGATCTTGTTCAGTTGATCTGCACGTGGCCCCAGTTGGTTGTCAATCCTAAATACACTGCTTAGCTCGAGAAGGTTGAAACGATTAATCCAGTCTCTTCCAAAGAGTGGAGGCCCTGGATTGCCGACTACAAAGAACCGCGCGTTGCGTTGACTTTCCAGACGTGGCATTGGTTGTTGCCACACCGTCAAGGCTGAAGGCTTTACCCGTCAGCGTCTTGAACCGTACTGAAGTTCCCTCCAGAGGCAGATGAGAGAGATACGCTTCGTACGTGATTCTTGGCACGAGAGAATACTTGGATCCAGTGTCCATCTCCATTTCCAATGTGTGCCCTTCAATCTGTGGCTTCAGCCAGATCGGACTGCTTTTGTTTCCATCGTCGACATGTGCCAGAAGTTCAAATGCATCACTGTCTTGTTCAATTGCATGCACTTGACTTTGCCTATTCTCCTTGTAACTAAGGCTTGACCGGCGTGGTGCTCTATTTGTGTCACTTGACTTGCTTTTACACGCGGTACATATGTGGCCAACTTTATTGCACTTGTGACAAACACTTGTGAGAAACTTGCATTTCAACGGTGGATGCCCCTTGCGGTCACACCTTTAACATCTTCGCACTTCCTTCTCGACGTGCGCAACGGAAGCCGGCACTTCTTCCCTGCTTTTGAATTCGGCGATGTCCTTCACAGCAAGTTCATGCGCTACTGCTTCATCAAGGGCTTGCTTTAGCATAACCTTTTTTTGCGGTTAGCAATTTCTGCTCGACTTGCACGTAGCGAAGACCGCACACAAATTTATCCCGCAGTGCCTGGTCCAAAAATGACCCGAAGTTGCAGTTCTGTGAAAGCCGCCGGAATTCTGCCATATACCCGTTAGCAGACTCACCTTCTCTCTGAAGTCTTTTGTAGAACCGATATCGCTCTGACATTTCAAGTGGCACAGGTAAAAAGTAGTCTCCCAAGTACTTTTTTATGTCTGCGTACGTTTTCTCTGAAAATTTGTTCGGCGTGGTCAGCTTGCGAAGGATAGCGTAAGTTTTCGCTCCCATGCTTGTAATTATCGCCGCTACTTTCTTCTCTTCCGGTAAGCTATTGAGCGCGAAGTATTCGTCCGCCCTTTCAATATACGACGACCAGTCTTCAACAGTGTCATCGAAACTGTCAAGCTTACCGATTAGCGCTGCTTGAGCTGCCATTGTTCGCCCGCCCAGCGTATGGTTCGCAGAGTTAGGCCTGACACTTCGTGTTTGTCAATGCTTTTCTTACGGTTGCCGGTTACTGTCGCGTGACGTGGCGATCTCCAGGGCGTACTTGGAGCATTCTTGATCCCGTTCTCGTCGCCATTCGTTCTGTCTGCACTTCATTTATTACATAGCTAAATAACACGATACACGACTTATACACAACTTGGGAGCCATGACGCCTGCACACTCTCACACACACTCCATGGCGTCGATACGCACGCACACAGCTTGTGTCCTCAGTTGCCAACGCACGTACGGTACGCCGCTGCTTTTGGCGCACAACAGTCGTCAGCATACAGCACGTGCTTGACACCCTACACAAGAAAACGATCCTTTCCCGCTCGTTGCCTGGGCGACGGACCGGCGGGCGAATCATCGTTCAGAAAAGCGTCGAGCAGAGAGTCGGGCGGGGAGGATGTGCGAGAGTTCGCGGCGCGGCGGCAAAGTTCACAGAAATGCGCTACTTTCAATATGAAGGGGTTTTAGCAGATCTCTGTACATGTCAGATATCGGCGCTAGAGCACGGGCGCTCGCACGCGCGTCGGAAGTGGGGTCCGGCTTAAAACAATCGGAGAACCACGGGGCTCTCGGGGACTTTTTTTTCATGGTTTGGAGCTCTTTCAGGTTCCCCCCACTTTTTTTCGTGGTTTGAGTTGTCCTTCCGGCGACCCCCAACCCACTTCACGCCTTGCAATTCTTTCCGTCGGCTCGAGAGGGAGAAAGAGCCAGCACTATGAGCGTGGAGGTGCCACGGCCGGTCTCGAGGTGAGCGCGCGCTTTTCTTACGGCCTTCGCAATGGGGTCTGTTTCCGCCTCCCGCCGCACCTTGGTGGGGTCGCTGCGACCGCCGTTCACTCCGAAGGAGAACGCGCGCTCGCTCCCAATTCGGCCCGCGTCAGTGGTAACTGTCAAGCCCTTATATTTTTCCCTTTACGCTTTACGCAAAGACCGCGTAGTCAGCCCCTTTCCCATGGGCGAAATCTGAAACAACGGATTAACGTTTGCGCGCTCACTCCTTGAGCCGGACTGTGTATGGTCGAACGTATGCTTCGAGCACAAACGTCAACAGGTTCCATCCTTATATTTGGCTAAAAAGCAAGGCTTTCAGCTTCTATAGTTCGTCTTCCGGCAGGTTATTTAGGAGTGTGTAGAATGACATGCGGCATGTAATACTTGGATGGCGAGTTTCAAAGAGTAAAGGATTCTGCAGAGCAAATATAGCTACTGAAATTTCAAGCGCAGCTGCTTTAAGTTTGCACAACAGCGGCATTAGCAAGAATTCATGGTGCTACCCAGGAAAACACGTCATGTCATTCGCGAAAGGAACGGTTATATACGGAACCCAACCCTGGCTGCTGGAGCAGAGAACGCTGCACGCACGCGACGTCCAAGATTTCCTCTTGGAAAGGCATTTTGAAGTTTGGCGGCGTCTCACGACCGCCCATCCCACCACATGACAATGCGAAAATTAAGTCACTTGTTTACAGTAACTGCAAGCATGAACTAACTGCCAGCAAAGCAAAATTAGGAACTGCGCTCTGTCTTAATAAAATCGACCTTTACGAGCGAGCAAACTTATCTTGGTGGCGATGACTACCAGCTTTGCATTATTCTCCTGCATATCTGTAGCCTCGTCCTTGCTTCGGATAAACCTCCCGTGAGCATGAACTTTCCTCACGTCATTCAGGAAACAAAGTAGCACCACAAAAAGTTTTCCGCAACTTAACGGAGCTCCACTAAACCTCACAGCAATGCGCGTTATACCAGCTGGCTTAGCTTATAATGCAAGGAACAGAAAATGAACATTTGCAGTACTTACATGTTAGTAAAATGCCCTGAATTTAAGAAAATAGAGGGCATTCGGCATTCAAGTCCATAATCTGATGTCTTTTACAATGATATTTAAACCAAATATTCTAGGAAGTTTCAGGACACGCCGCAGGTTGAATATACGCGGAGAACAAAAAAATGGCGCTCTTTATGGTAGCTGAAGTCACTTATTGGACATACATACTTTCTGAAATTGCAATACTCAGTACATGTCAATATCTGTGGCAGCATACGCAGCTTGTACTGATTGGTTCTGTATATTCTATTAATGTTAGTCAGGCCAGAATGACGACAAGGAAGCTTGCGTCCCACTAGAAAATTGTTTATTGGGGCTAACTCGTGTCCTCAAACATAAAGCATGCAGTTCAGCGGCGCAGCGATTAAACAAGTGCTCGGTCAACGAAGGTCAGAATGACGGTCGCTCTCGGCCTTGCACAATTTAAAGGTGACCAGGAACTTGAAACATTAGACGCCTAATGCGCTTACGACCATTTTGAATATGAAGAGAGACTTGCACGCGGCTACAGACATTCCAGAGGGATGTGGTGGCTTCTTGTTTGACAACAAAAGCAGAAAGGCCGCGGGCCATTGGCTTTGAGCAGATAAAAATTCATTACAATGCTTCTTGACACTTTCTCGCACATTAGTAATTAGCATTCTTTTGAGATATCTATACAGGCCTCTCGTTTAAGGAAGTTGTGACGTATAAGAGGGTGAAAATAAGTTCATTCAGGACTTGCGAAAAGCGATATCGGCGTAATTAAGTACTATATACGCCTCCCAGCAATCTTGCAATTTATTTGACAGTTCAACGACTCAAGTATCGTCTCAAGCCACCAGCTACGGCGCTATCGAATTTATGGCTCAAGCGGCGTAGGGAATTTTTTCCCCGATAAAGTACATTTTTATGGGACAAGCACCAAACGTTCGTTCTCTGAGTTTTCATTATCTTCCTCTTACCACTAACTTGTCATTTAATCACGGACCATGATATATAAGTGATCACAGTATTTCCGTCTGAACTGAAAATTAGAAATGCTCGACATAGTTGTGAGGAATGGGAGAGGGATTCCTCATTTTAAATGTTTTCATCGAGCAAAGTTTATGACGAAGAATCTGTGCACATGTGGACTTTGTTGCCGATACGCAGCTTAAGCATCTGGATTTTGTTTTCTTTGACTTCGGTGCTGCGCTCACCATGAACCAGCGGACCACAGCGCAAAACCAGTCAAAAGCCACCCGCCGCTGCAGATGCAGGCGGGGAGCGAGCGGTGGGGTCGCCGCGCCTCTAGCGGCGGCGGGCGGCGTAACTCCCGGAGAAAAACTCGCATTGCTTCTGCGGCGAATGCGAAGGCCGTATGAAAGAGCGCGCGCGCCCCCCTCGAGACCGGCCGTGGAGGTGCATGCCCCTTTTCGACGCCCGTCGCGGAGCGGCGCTGGGAGCGCAGGCGCTCCGCACATACGCGAGGAAGTGTTCATGGAGTTGCCGCTTTGACATGTACAGATATCTGCGCCCTGCTCGCACGTCGAGCCTCGCGCACGCGCAGACAGCTCCAGCATACGCCCGTGCGCGTAAGCGCTTCACCGTACGCCTAGGATGTGTCCATCGAGTTGGGGCTTTACGCGCTTACACAACACACACACACGCACGCACACGCACACGTAAACGCACTGTCATTTCAGCTGTTGGTGAGGGCACGGCGCAGATGCCGCGTCTGTCATGGGTCTCAAGGCCGCTCACTAAACGTAGAGTTTGTTAATAGTAAGAAACTCTATGCACTAAATCAAGCACAAGTATGGCCGCGGAGCATAGAGTTAGTTTCTAAATAAACCTAGAGGGAAAGCTGACGCCACCGTCTATGCGAGTTTCTGAAAGAACCATGAAAGAGCACTTCGTCCATAGAGTTTCTTACTGTTAACTAGAGCGAAAGCCTATGGGAGTTTGCATGGAGCTTCCTCGAGACCACCTGTACCACCATATATGCGCTCTAAGCATCGTGGGGCGGAAAGCTACTGAGTGCCGAACAATTTTTGGCCAAGAAATAATTAAAAAACAAACGTTGTTCGATAATCAAGAATGCCCTAGCGTTTAATACCCTTTCTATAGATTGCAACAAACGAGCAGAAAAGCATGTAAATGCAAAGTTTGCACAAAATATGCGATGGCTTGCTTTCCTATTGGCCAAGCATTGCAGACCACAAATGCCAATATTTCGTGCTTAACAGGCGCACTTTTAAAAAGAAATGTGTTTCTGAAAAAAAATGTCGCTTCAATAATTTTAAAGGTTTTACCACAGCATTTCGGAAAACAAAACCCTTTTATTGGCGTCGTGTGCTGTTGCGCTCTCGTTACTATGGCTTTTGCGCACTACTTTTACGCCGAACTCGTCTGCGCGCCTCCGTGCGCCGTGGATACGGAATGGGACATCTCTGTAACGCCACTCTATGTTCTGAAAAACCTACTGTCCTGCACCAAGTAGCTCATCGCCCCATGATGCTTTGCGCGCCCATGGAGGTACAGGTGCAGTGCCGCCAGCTTTCCCTCTAGTTAATAGTAAGAAACTATGGTCCAAATGTCACCACTTCGCGCACTTTCGCGTGCGCTCCCAGGTACCCTTAGAGCGTGTGGGGGTAGCGGTCTCGGTCACAGAGGATGCCCTCGACTCAGCGTGGCAAGCTCAGCTGGATACCAGCTGCCAAGTGTCAAGGGGGTTGGTCGTTTGGTTCCCAGCTTTCGCCGGTCGCAAGCAAGAGAATGGGTCGGAGCCAAACGTTCACAAAACAAAACAAAGTTTATACAGCAAAGGGACGATACAGAGAAATGTACAATCACTCGTACGAGCACATACAAAGTGAATCACAAATACAATGCAACTCATGCAAATTCGCAATAGAGAGAGGTACAATTCAACAAAATCTTAGCACCTTTTTTTTTATTCGAGAAGTGTGCCATGAGGCATAATTTGAAAAAGGAAAGGGGGGAAGGAATGCACGGGATTGAAAGTTAAAAGAAGGAGTGAAGAACCGTTGCGCTGAGGTAGTCGCAGAGGTTGTTAATAAAACGGTTGTCCATTGTCCACTTCACGAAGTCACTTTCGCGGTTCCACCGCAGGCCCACCTCCCTGAAGAGCCGTTTTCTGATAGCAGCCGTCGCTGGGCACGTCCACAACAAGTGCCGCACATCACATATGTCCGGTGCAGCGCCACAGTGAGGGCACCTGTCAGGTAGTGACAGATCTTTGGCACGCCACCGATGACGGACAGATGGTGTCAGAGCCGCCCCTGCCCGAATCCGGCGCACGGATACCTCCTCCTGCCGAGTAAGACTACGGGGGAGAGGATGCGAACACGGAGGAATTAGAGCGCGTGTTCGCTGGCGCAGAACTTCGGAATCGGAAACGTGGGACAGGAACGGATCTGGGGGAAGAGGGGAATGTGGCGGATCGTCTAATGTATGAAGATGAGTCATAGCATCCGCTTGAATGTTATGCGGATCCTGGGCATGGCCGCGAATCCAGTGTATGCGCACAGGACATGGATACTTTGCGCAGAGCACATGAATAGATTGTGAAATCTGGAACGTTCGTCGAACAGCCTTCAGCTGTTTAAGGGCGGCGCGGGAGTCGGTGTAAATGTGAACTGTATTGAATGTTGGAACGAGCGGAAGGGAAGCAATGGCATTGTAAATGGCTTGAAGTTCCAATGCCAGGGGAGTGCACGTATCCGCAGTATACGTTGCGCGAGAGTTGAGATGCGGATGAGATGGACTATACACTGCAGTAACTCCCCTCTCTGCAGAATGAGATGCATCCGTGTATAATATGCACCCTTCAGGCAGATACGCTGCTGATACCGACGGGGAAACAGTGGGGCGATTATCAGTGAGCTGGCAATAGGACCACGGTGGAAGTGTCTTTAAACGATGAAGTTTGAGAGACTGTTTTCGAGCTCTATTTGCCACCCGTTGGTCGATGATTCCACTGAGTGTATTAAGTTGGGCGAACTCCTGTAGCACAGGTATGGGTGTTAAACGAGGCAGATATGTTATGACGCGCATAGCCTCACGATTGACAGCTTCAAGGGAGTCCCACTGTCTGCGGGTGAGACGTTGAAATTGAGCCTGATATACTATCCGTGGCTGAAGGATAGAGCGCACAAGCTGGCGGGCCGTATGAGCACGTGCGCCACTAGAGCGCATAGCTATGCGACGAATCAGACCTAGAGTAGCGTGAGCCGATTTACGGGTGGCTGTCAGCCACGGGGTGCCAGTCCCAGATGTATGGAGGAGAAGACCAAGAATACGAACAGTTTCTACCTGAGGAATCAGAGAATTATGTACCGTAAAATTTAAAGGGGGAGCTTTCCGTAAGGCGGCTTTATTTCCAATTCGAATGAAACATGATTTAGTAGGAGAGAGTGTTAGACCCAAAGGTGGGAGGCGAGATGTCAATACATCCAGCGCGTGTTGAAGGACCGACTGATGAATAGACGCATCTGGATGACAGCACCACAAGGTGATATCATCGGCATATGCAAGCACGCGGATAGAAGGGATGGTCTCTAGGGCTCGAACAAGAGGAATTAAAGCCACATTAAATAATGTGGGGGCGAGAACGGAGCCCAGCGGCACTCCTCTATTGGAAGTGAAATTACCAAAGGGCTTTCCGTGGACACGCACGCTGAAGGTTCGATTTGCTAAAAAGGCGTGAATGGAGAGGAGGAACCGGTGAGGGAGACCAAGAGTTTGAAGGGAGGCAAGAATGGCAGAGTGAAGGATGTTATCATATGCCTTGGTTATGTCTGTAGCGATTACGGTTCGTACAAGGTGACTCTGTGGAGAGTGGTCAAGCACGTCAGCAGCCAAAGTAGCAAGGCCGTCCTCCGTTCCAATTTGTGGGCGGAAACCAATTTGGGAATCTGGGTAACAATCATGGGATTCCAGCCACCATGATAAGCGTGCGGCTAGAATGTTTTCATAAAGCTTGCAGATGGTAGGGGTAAGGGAAATTGAACGAAGGGCCGAGAGAGATACTGGAGGCTGACCTGACTTGGGGATTGGAACCACAATAGAATGCTTCCAGTCTCCCGGCATGACGCCAGAAAGCCACACTTCGTTAAAAGTATCAAGTAGGGTTTCCAAAGCCCTCCCTTCCAAGTTACGGAATAAGGAGTTAGGTATGCCGTCGTGCCCGGGAGTAGTAGTAGTTTTTAAACGGTCAATGGAGGCCAGCAGCTCTGCCATGGTGAGGTCAGAAGTAATCCCATCGGGGGTCTCTGTTACCGATAAGTCAGGTGGAGACGTAGCGGTGCAGTCATGGTTTGGAAAAAATTGACGGGCCGCTTGTTGGGCAAATGTGTCCTCATCCACATTTAGCGCGAGGCGAATGCTCTCTGTGTAATCTGCAACCTGAGAAGGGCGCTCCATGGCGTGAAACACTCTCCAAAGATGTCGATTGCCCTGCGTAGAGGACAGGCGGGCACACCATGCAGCCCAGCGTTGCCTGCCTAGCCGCTTTGCATAGCGCCGCGCCCGTGCGGTAGCGCGGTGAAGAGTAGTAAGAGCCGAAGGGTCATCGGGGTGACGAGTAGCGTAAAGATCCGCCTGTCGACGAAGAGCCCACAGATTCAAGAGATGTATGTCCGGGTTTGGGTCGTCTTCATTTACAGTAGTGGTAATAGTGTGAGTAGCGAGAACAGTAGATAGAGTAGACAATGCTGAAGAGGAGTTGAATGTAGATAAATGATTGTCTGCGCGTACAGAATCCCATGATGTTATTCGTACAGTGCGGCGTATTTTCCGTAGACGCGTAGGCGTGAGGGAGATAAAAATAGGGCTGTGATCGCTACCCCAAGTATCAGAATCAACAGCCCAACGAGGGTTACCGGGGCCTAACCACCAAGTCAAATCAGGTGAATACGGGCCACCTCGTGGGCGGGTAGAAGTATTCGGGTGGTTTAAAAGTTGAAAGGAATGATCTGAAAAGCTCCCTTGGATGTGTGAACCCCTTGAGGAATCCGATGGGTAACCCCACGCAGTGTGTGCGCCGTTGAAGTCACCACCAACTAGAATAGGGATACCCGAGTTGGTAGAACGTAGAAAACGAACCCATCCCAGATTGGGAGATGCGGAGCCAGGACGACTATAAAAAGAAACTAGAATAAGGGGTGTGCGTGCAGGTTTTACGAGAAGGGCGACAACCTCTTGACGTGTGTTGCACCACCGTGAAAGGTCGAGCGGTGTGTGCGTAACTGAACTGTGAATACAAATTGCAGATTTACCTGGGCTGAGGGAGGAGGCGGTGCAACGGCGATCAGGGATAGAGGGTGAATGATATGCGCAGAAACCTGAAAGGCGTGGGAGTGCATTATGCTCTTGCAGTAGGAACGCCCATGCCCTCAGCTTTCCGTCGCGAAGGCGGATGTTCACTTCAGAGGCCTTATTAGCGAATCCTCGGCAGTTCCACTGCACCACCACCGATGATCATGCGCTATCCATGACGAGGCCGAAGAGCTTCCACGATGAGGGATGTCACCTGCTTCATCAGCGCTAATATCTTATCCACTGTCAGGGTAGTCACGGCTAACAGGTGGTCGGCACCTGATTGTGGCCCAGTGCTTACCCTAGGTCATTCCTCTGATGATTGCTCCCGAGTTATTAGAATTCTTCGAGAGGATTGAGAACGACGCTGTTCCCGGCGCTGGGTGAGTTCGTCTAGTCGGCGGCGAGCCTCCGCGATTGCATTGTCTAAAGCTGTGTCTTCATCTGTGGTATCCACATGTGATGGATGCACTGGACGTTTTGGCGTACCATTTGATCCGGGAAGGTGAGCCGCTTGTGCATATGCACGCTGGTGAGAAGACGTATGGTGAGCAGCGGGCTCAGATAAAGGAAGTTCAGGGAAGTAGTTGTCACATGCGAGAGCTGCAAAGCGATTACTTGTAGGAACATCCAGTTTTGGAGGCGACTTGTGAAACTTCTTCGCTTGCTTCTTCTTTGGACAAGCGGGAGAGCGAATGTCATGGTCCGGCGATTTGCACAGGGCACAAAGAACTGTTGGTTCATTCATGTCGGCCACAGCTGCTGGATTAGGGCAGGCATTTTGCATATGTCCTTCTTTGTGGCAGTGATAACAAAAAATACGACGAGTTCGGAAGGGCTGTGGTTTGACGATCGCACCGTAGAAGGTAAGGTACTTTGGGAGAGTCAACGGGCCTTGCAGGATGAGCAGGTATGAGCCCTGGCGACCCATAGGCCGTGCTTGCAGTACAACGTGAGCTGAGCAGCGAATATTTGCGCGCACCTCCTCGGGAGGGCTCGTGCTCTCGAAATGATGAACCATGCAGCGGAGTGTGTCAGGACCAGATGCAAAATATATTTGCACCGGGACATGCTTGCTGTCATCCAGGGGGATCCGCGTAACTGAGCAAAGTTTCTGGGCGTCCATCAAGGATGACAAGTTTACCGTGATGGTGTTCGATGGGCGATGGACGACAAACCCGCAGTAGTTCGAAGAGCCAAGGGCATGGTCAATTGTGGCTTGAACATTCCGGGCAGGGATGGCAGTCATATCAAAGCGCAATGTAGGCTTGATGGTAACGCGGAACGAGTTCGCAGCAGGCGGAAGAGAGCCTTGACTCATGGGAGGCATCTGTGGAGGAGGCTCAGACGCTGGTGACGGCCCTTGGTGGGAATACTGAACTGGCGCGACGGGCACAGTTTCTTGAGGGAGTGCCACGGGCACGGAGGCGGTAGAGCAGTCCATGTCACAGGCCAAAGTCGTAGCATCGGAAGACGGCGCAGGCTGGAGGCCCAGAGGCGCTGACGATTGCGTGGACGTGGAGGCTGCGTCAGGTGGCAACACAGCGGGCATCCGCGTAGCCGTCGTCGACAACGCAGAATCCATGCAGACGCGTAGCGCGGCCTCGCTCGGCAGCGCCGAGCTAAGCCTAGCTTGCCCCTGAGGGTTCCGGTTGGGTTTTCTCACTTGAGAATGCGCCCGCCGTGCCGGGAATTTCTCCGCAGGGGCGTCGTCAGCATTCGGTCTCACGGAGGGCACTGTCCGACCCACGCCACACACGAGAAGACAGCGAAAAGCGAAAACACAGACCTAGAAGCAGACACGTATCCACCCACTAGGTCTTCGTCTTCTTCAAATCTTAGCACCTAAAGTGCGCTAACACAAAGAGAGCCAAATAAACAAAACCCAATTTGTTCACCGGGCACTGTGACAGTCCGACGACTTGAGCAGCACGACGGGGCCGATCCGCAGGCTGGCGCACGTTGCCTCGCTGGTCCGTGGCTGGTCGAGTGGTGTTCTCCCGGAAGTCGAGCGGGCGCGCTTCTCGGAAGCTTAAACGGCGGCTGGGGCAACAGACAGCGGTTGCAGCCCCTCATTTATAGGTGCAGTCCACGTCTGTTTGTTCTTCGCGCCGGGGCAGGCGCGCACATACACGCAGCTTCAACAGAACAAACTCCTCATTCTTGCGCCGGGCGCGCAACCCCATTGGTCGAGCGCGAAAACCACCTTCTAGAACAATCTAGGTCATTTGCGGCACGCTGAGACATCGGCGCAGGAGCGAAAGGGGGGGGGGGGGGGGGAGGGTATCACTTTGGTGCGCACAAGGTTACCCCTTTCCGTCGACAAGCAAAAACTTCTCCAACATTCGAGAAGAATCGACGCCGCGCGTGTCTATGTTTACTTTGGCGCCGCTCCGGCGAGATGAGTGGAAAGTTACGCAACCGCCGGGGTTCCTTCCCCGCGAGACTAAAGTATCCTCCTCACAACAAATTAAATCAACAAGAAGCAGTTTACTGGAGCAAGCTGCAAACCGGAACCTTCCCCAATTTACGCATCCTTAGCAAAATGTTCCCGAACCAATACAAGGACATCTGCCTATGGTGTGGTGCAACACCCACCCTATACCACGTTACTTGGGAATGTGACATAAATAAAGCATTCCATGGCTCAGAAAATCCGAGTGCGGAGCAGTGGGAGAGTGTACTCTCCAGCGGCAGCCCAAAGAGGATTGGTCATCCATGCCCAGCGAGCGGCCAAACTCAGCGGTGCCCTGGAATAGGGGCGCCGAACTCTGCAAGACGGAGGGAGACATCTGCTTGAAGATGAAGACCTCTGTCTGACCGAAAAACCTTGTTAGAGCATTAAAGTGTATCCTATCCTATCCTATCCTTCCTCGCTGTTTTTTTTTTTATTTTACCGAGTGTGGGCGCGATTGCTTACGCGCAGCGCCGGTTTTTTCGAAGATGCGCCGAATTTTGTGACACCAACCTACTCGGTAGTCCTAACAGGGAAATGTTGAAGAGCATAGAGGCAGCACTGCCCTGCGGTGAGCCCCTACTTCCCAGCTGCGTGAGCTCTGACTTTACTTCTCCGACATTGAGCCTAACTTCGGTTCGAGAGAAATTTATTAATGTAATTATACGTCCTTACAACACAATTGTAGTCCGGTAAATTTTTAAGTATGATATCATGTTTGGCATTATCAAATTCCCCTTTGAGGTCTAATGCTAGGGTTGCCCTGGTCGGATAGCTTCTATAGGTTTGTCGATAATTTCTTCTTTTAGCTGTAAAAGTACATCTTGAGTCGAAAGGTTTGGTCTGAACCCGAACGCCGTGTTTGGGAAGTGGCCACTTTTATCTAAATATCTGTAAATTCTTTTATATATAACTTTCTCCGTCAACTTGCCGGTGCACAATGTTAGCAATATTGGCCTCAAATTATTGATACCAATCTCTTTACCTGGTTTCGCAATAAACAGAACTTCTGCCGTCCTCCATTCCTCAGGAATTTTGCTTTCCGACCAGCATTTGTTAAAGAATTTCGAGATAGCCTCCAAGTTAGCTAGCATACTGGTGGTAGCCCAATCTCCACCAGCCAAGGCAGGCGTCCCTCCTTATGTCCATGAGTGCGGCACGTGCCTCTCAGGTTGTGAACTCCTTGTTCATTTCCTCAATCTGCGTGCCCGTGTATTCTTCCATGCCAGACCGACACCCTCCGATTGTATCTCCTTTTAGGCTCTGCAATGAGCTCCCTTTCGCTCCCCTTGAAGTTGTGTATGGCCTTCAATTGATTTGCTTGACGCCCTTTTTTGCTCTTTCCTAGGTCCATCAGACATCTCAATATGGACCAGGTTATCTTGAGGTTAAGTCTGCCACTGAAAGTTTCGCAGAGGTTGTGCCAGTTAGCCTTGGCCAAATTCGAGGCGTACTGCTCCGCGTGCTCCGTAAGCTCTACTATTCTTTTCTTTAGTTGCTTGAAAAATTCTGCCTCCTCCACCTCTTTGTGAGACCTCTCCTCACTTCCCATATAGATGCAATAAATGCGGGTCAATTTCCCGGAAGGTCCTCCAATGTCTTAATCTTTTTGGTGCAAGTTTCCACGTCCTCCAAAAGCGTTTTCGCCCATGTCTTATAATGTTCAATGCTGCGCTCGTTTTTACTCCTGCACTCCCCGACTTTATCCCAGTTTGCAATTTTCCCTGCCCCGGGCCCCCTCGTTACGTTTGGAGACGCCAACATGTCATGAATATTCAAGCCACTGAGAAGCATCAATCGACAGGGGTTTGAAAGGGCCGTCGACGTGGTTGCAGCGCCACGAGTGCAGGTGGTGGCGTCTACAAGGGTACCCCCCCCCCCCTGCTGTTTACGGGGGTGAAACGGCCGTCCGCTGCCTGAGAACGGCTTTGGTGAACCTGCCGTTTGTTCTAAACGCCGGACCCACCCGGGACATCTTTATCCCGTAGGGGACGGCTAGGGAGCCGGAGAGCGGCGGGGTTGCAAATGAGCCGTGGCAAATGCGGCCGTGTTTGACTAAGCCAACGTCGCCGGAATCCTCGTGCTTCGAAAACAACTTTGTCTTAGACTGTGCTTTTCCTTATACGTGGAACCTTCTGCAAACTGCAGTGGCAACCTTTAGTTCCCATGCTCCACGTGGAACCTTCTGCAAACTGCAGTGGCAACCTTTAGTTCCCACGCTACCGCTGTGAAGTGCAGGTGACTGACCTTCGACGCTGCCATGGGACCCCCTTCGGGCTATTCATCACTGCTGCCTGGAGAGCGCGGACCATAACTTGCCAGAAGTGGCAAGCGTGTGTTGTTGGGGCCGTCCTGGAAGGCGGACCCTAAAGACTGGACACGTGATCGACGTCACAGTGATTGGACACATTTTTAATGAACTAAATTCCCCAACTAAGGACCTGGGGACAGGGGACTCTATTTAAGCAGCGATCTGGCGTGTGATCGCCAGCTCCCGATTCACTCTTTGGAACTATGTAAAAATGTAAATAAACCCTTTCAGTCTCTTCTTCACCTCGAAGACCCTCTCATCTCTTCGTCATCCCCACAACAGCAGTCTCCCGATCCGGAACCCGGGGACACCGACCTTGGCCAGAGACGGCACAGGCGAACCAGGGGCCCGCATCTAACAACTGGTGGCAGCGGTGGGATCGAAGCGCAATCCCCCAACACCGGTTTCCTGCTATGGGGTTGGAGCCCCACACATAACTCCTGGCAGCGGTGGGATCGAAGCGCAATCACCCGGCCCAACACTGGTGGCCTGCTACGGTACAGAAGCCCCACTTCCAACACCCTCTGCCTGGTACTCGTTGCACTCAGCTGTATAGTCTGCAGGATAAAGTGATCGCTTCCCAAGTTCTCATTCAAATTCTCCCAGGCTGCATGTCTGAAGATTTTTACCTAGAGTTAAATCTGAAATAGTGTCCTTATAGACACTTGGGCCCGTTACGATCATTAGCAACAGTCAGGCAGGTTCCTTCCCCCTTCCTCTATTTTGTTTTCCTCTCCTTCCGATTCAGCCAGACCACACCGAACATTCCGATAACACAGTGCGTAATTCACATCTATATTCACAACTGCGGTGACACGACTCTGCCGTCGGGATGCGGCCTATCGTCTCGGCATCCACCACCCGTCTGTCTCGTTCTTCTTGGTCGTCTCTCCTCTCTTCCCGGTCCTCCTTTCCAGCTCGCTCTCTCTCGTCCTTGCTTCCCCGCTGCTCCCTTCGGTCGGCTCCCTGTGAAGGCATCTTGAGCTGGTTCCCGTCGTTACGGAGGCGGCGCGCAGACCTTGGGCTTATCGGATGATGCCACCGTAACTGCTGGTCGGGGGGGGGGGGGGGGGGGGGGGTCTGTCGTCCGTCGCCGCTGAGCGGCAAGCACACACATAGAAACACAAAGCGCCAGCTGTTTCTTGGGCGCGCCGAATCGCCCGCGCGAACACGCACATAACCGCGGCGGCCGTTTCTTCTGGCTACGTTCGGATGCGATAAGGCCGCGCGCCCGACAGCACCTCATTCGCGATTGCATCTGCTAAGTTTTCTCCCTTCACAATCTCATATGAGTAGCCCCATAGGCAGCTTGCTGCGTTCGAAGTCTCCTACAATTAGCAGTGGACCTCCAGTAGCCGAAGTTTGGCTTTTCTAATAATTTTCTCGAACCTGCCCCTTGTATCCTTCAACCTACTATAGATATTTACGATACATGTACTCTTGTTTTCGCCACGAAAGGGAAACATTTCTGTGCAAGTATATTCTGCCCCCTCCACTTCCAGATCAACGACTTGGGTCATGTATTTTTTGCATACTAATATGCACGTGCTTGGGTACGTGAAGATTAAAGGTCTTGTATTCAAATAGCATCATGTCCGTGTTGGTCTCCTGCAGCGCTATTACCGTGGGTTAATTGAGATCAACGCTATTTACATATTGCTGTAATGTGGCCTGTTTTTTTCCTAAATCCTCTGAAGTTCCATTGCCAAATTGTTAATTTGCTCTTTTGATTATGACTGTTCATCTTGTTCGGGACACTCGTCAGCATAGTCTAAAGCTCCAGTGGCAGTCCAACTCTTGACCGAGGTCCTTTTGACCAGCGTTGTTCTTTTATTTTTCCTGTCCATCTCAAACTTAAGGGCCGCTATTTCATTTTGCTCTAGGCCTACCGCCTGTTGGAGCTGATGTTGGTTGAGCTGTAACTGCACCGATGGATGGAGAGTTGCATTTGCTCCAGGTTTGATCGCATCTGAAAACTTTCCTCTCTAAATTCTGGTTTCATCTGTATGATCATATCCTTGATTTCTTTGAGGCAATTTCAGGAACCCCAGTTTGTTTGGGCTCGGAGCTCTGGGTGACAGGCCTCACACTATCGATTATCATTTTTTTTAATTTATTTTTCATTTCCTCCTTAAGCTTGCGATTCTTCCCTAAGCTCTTCCAGTTTTTTTCAGTTCTCTACATTCATTACTGCTTCCCAACAACTGAGCACCGAAGGTAACTCGTGCTACCCAGCTCAACTTTTCCGCTATTTTCTCCGTGGTCTTCTCCCTGCATCACTTCGTTGATCCGCCTCTGCTTCTGTCAATTGATGCCCAGCTGACCGACCACGAGTGGTTGCTTGATCTTTGACCGCCGGCTGCGCCCGCCTCTAGCCTTGTCGTGGGCCTTGACTTCCTGTCCTTTGCAACTCTGAGGTCATGCATCTTCTCCGCCTCCCACTTCTGAATAATGCATAAATTTAAGATGAAGCAAGGATTTAAGAAAAAGTGGCACACTGGAGCTGGACGCAACGCATTCAGCATACGCCATGGCTATTTTCCGTCATGTGGTGCTCCTCAGATTATTTTTTAAATCGTGTTTAATTACTTTATTAGCTTAGATCCCAAAATCCTTGCAAGCCAAAGTTCTAATGCTACTCCATGCTGGGCATCCTGGCATTGAAAAGCAAGAAAATTGCCAGAAGCCATGTCTGGTGGCCAAGAACTGATGGTGACATAGCTAAGAGCATGAAAAGCTGTGCAACCTGCCAAGCTTACCTGCGTGAACCGCAACGCATTCAGCGTACACCATGGCCATTTCCGCAGAAGCCCTGGTCAAGGCTTCACGTAGAATTTGGGGGCCCGTTCATGGCTCATACTTTCCTGGTCATTGTTGTCGCCTACTCAAAATGGGTCGAAGTTTTCCCAGTGACGTCAACGTCAGTGGATGTTATCAATTCATTCAGACCAGCATTTGCACAGCATGGACTGCTGAACGTCATCATGTCCGCTAACGGACCTGCTTTTACAAATGAGCAATATTTGGAATTCTTGACACGTAATGGAATATGTCGCATGCTTGTACCTCTCTACCATCACGATACTAATGGTGCGGCACAGTGCGTCGTACAGACTGTCAAGAACAAGATCAAGAAGAGTGGACCTTGATCGTTTCAAACCCAGATTTCACGGTTCTTATTTCATTACAGAGCCACACCGCATGAATTCACAGGCAGAGCACCATGTGAAATGCTCATGGGAAGGATGTTCAAGACGCGTTTCGATGTTCTTCACCCAAATCTGCATATATCAGTGCCGCTGAGACACCTTACGCAGAAGCTGCAAGCCGATAAAGGGTGCCGGTCTTCTCTTATGCAAAATGTGGGAGACGACGTATTCACAAAGAACCTTCGACAGGGGCAACCGTAGGTACCTGCACGTGTTACAAGCACTACAGGTCAGTCAGCAGCTACAGTCTCTCTCAGTGGCAGTACTGTCTGGCATAGGCACGGCGACCACTTCCGCCCTCAATCCCAAGAAGTCTTCGAGCCAACCACTGGGCCTCCTGTGGCACAAAACGCTTGCAGCTATCCAGCAACTGTGCGTGACACAACCTTGCTGTTTCTGCACACTCTGAGCCAGCTTTGAGTAAGACTAGTGGCGCAGAAGAGACAACTGTGAATGTGACTAGTGACACAGAAGAGACTGCTGTGAACTTTCCTAAGTCAGTGTGCAGCACGCCTCAGTTGTGAAGAAGCGCTAGAAGCCGCAAGCCAGTGCAGCACTACTTGCCATAGTCCTCTCCTTGAACAATCTAATGGGGGAGGACTGTTACAATGTTGTTTTCATTTCTAGTTTCATTTTATACTCAAAAGAAAGCATTTGACAGAAGTCTGCCTGGTTGAGAAATTTAATTTAGGACAAAGATGACTGACACCAACAAAGTTAATTTTTGGAAAAAACGACATTTCGGGACTGGCTCAGTCTCTTCTTCATGGTGTGACTATGGGCGAGGCGCAGCTCGGCTTTTTAAGCCCTCGTGTGGAAGACTTCCGGGTCAGTGACCGCAAACCATGAATGTAAGAAGAGGGAAGTGTGCCCAAGGGAGCGATTCTTCCGTGTCTGTTGGATGTGCCATGACTCGAGTAGAAGCCTCCTGCACGGATTATCTTTGGTTTCCAGTACAATAGTGCCGTCACAGTCAATCCGGTGGTCGCATGCCTCGCACTGTTCGGCCACAGCGCTGCGTTGACGATTTATTTGTCAGACGTGCACTTTGTGTTGACTCATTCTTTCCGCGAAGTTCTTCGTTTCCCCTATGTACGAGGCCAGGCAGACCGAGCAGCGGATTTTGTATACAACGCCTTGGGCCCTTTCTTTAGGGTGACGGTCTTTCGGGCGGGGGAGAAGGCGTTCAATGGTGGTAGTCGGTTTGTGCGTTGTTAGCACCCCTTCTTTACCGAGAATGCGAGCCAATGTCTCGCTCACACCTTTCACGTATGAGATGCAAACGCGTTTTTGCTTCTGGCGCATGCTTTTGTTCTGTCTTTTTTGTTTTTGGCTAATGCCTCGGATGAATGAACTGGGGTCCCTATTTTTTTGGAGATCGGAGACGACTCGGTTCTTCTCGTTTCTTTTTTCTTCATGTGAGGAACATATTGCAGCGGGTAGACGACGACGACGACATTGAGCGGGGGAACGAGTGGACGAGGAAGAAGACGAGAAATCATCTCTGGCTGTGTTCTGAGTGCCGCCCGTAGCTGTTCATTCGTTTTTGTAAATAACTGTAAATATATTCTTTCACGTAACATATTTGGTGGAGGTGCGGCTTTCCTCTACGCCTACCGAAGACGGAGCTCCGCAGCGGCCGCCAGCTGACTTCGCTCACCATGACCCAAGACGCCTCCCAGCAAACATCACAATCGGCAATGCCATCGCTCGTTCTTTCTTCCCCTCGTGACCCTGGGACATTTTCTGGCACCGACAACGTTGACGTGGACGACTGGATCAACATGTATGAACGCGTGAGTACGTACAACCGCTGGGATCCGACTCTTATGCTCGCGAATGTCATCTTCTATCTAAAAGACACCGCCCGCGTCTGGTACGAGACTCACGAAGATGATTTGACCAGCTGGGACGTCTGCAAGCAGAAACTGCGCGAGCTGTTTGGACGGCCCCTCGGCCGAACACTCGCCGCTAAGAGGGAGCTTGCGTCCAGAGCTCAAACATCTAAGGAATCCTATGTTTCCTACATTCAGGACGTGTTGGCCCTCTGCCACAAAGTTGACAATAACATGCCCGAACCTGACAAAGTGGGTCACGTGTTGAAGGGGATCGCCGACGACGCTTTCAACCTGCTCGTCTGCAAGAACTGCACTACAGTCGACGGCATTATTAAGGAATGTCGCCGCTTCGAGGAACCTAAAAGCAGACGTATTAGTCAGCCGTACACACGCCTCCCCAACACGGCTGCGACTTCCTCATGTGAAGACCTGCTGCACCGGCAAACTCCTGCGCCTCCAGAAAATGTGACCCGCATCATTCGACGCGAACTCGAAGCTATGTCCCCTGCCTCAGCTGCCTCTACGTGATGGTGACAACCACTTGCCCACCATCTCGATGGTACAAGTCGTCGTCCGTCAAGAGCTTGCAAACATTGGTCTCCAGCCCGTCAGCCCTGTGCGTCCTTCATCACCACTCGACATCACTGCGATTGCTCCTGAACGACCTTCCTACTTCGCTCCACGTCGCCGTAACCCTAACGACTGGCGGACACCCGACGACAGACCCATTTGTTTCCTCTGCCACCGCATTGGCCACATCTCCCGTCACTGTCGCAATTATTGGTCTCGTCGTAGCACATACAGTTATCTAAGCTCTCACCGCAACGATGACAAGCCCCGCCACTTCACGCCCCCTCCAGCCCAGCAGAGTGCTACCGTTGACGGCCAGATTTCCCGCTCCAGCCGCTCCCCGTCCCCCCTGCGTCGGCAGTCTCGTTCGCCCCTACGCCGTCGCTCCTCTCCTGGCCCCTACGGACGCTCGCAAGCGGAAAACTAGACGCTGCAGTGTCTGGAGGTGATGCTGCAGTACACCCCCAGTCCCAAAATCCTCGCTTAGCCCTTCGCGCACACCAAAATTTGCTCGCTATTCATGTCGACGGAGTCCCTGTGAGAGCCCTGATCGACACGGGCGCGCACGTGTCCGTCATGAGTTCCACCCTACGACGCCGCCTCAGAAAAGTTCTGACCCCTGCACCCACAGCCGTTCTTCGCGTTGCCGACGGCTGAACGCCTCCTGTGGTTGGACTATGCACAGCCCGTGTGACCATATCCGGCCGCCATACATCCGTTCTATTCTCTGTTCTGGACCAGTGCCCTCATGACGTCATTCTTGGCCTCGACTTCCTGTCTGAGCATTCAGCCCTCATCAACTGTGCCACCAGTGTTGTCCAGCTTGACCTTCCTCTTTCTGCTGAGTCGCCGTCCCCAGTTGTACCTCGTCTTTGTGCTGTCGACTTTGTCCGTCAACCGCCTCAAGCCGCAACTTACATTTCTTTCTCATCTGTTCCCCCTGTCCCTGATGGCCCCTACGTAGTCACTCCGGACCTTTACGTTGCCCTTACGCGAAGTATTGCGCTTGCGCACACTGTCTTTACAATGTCGGCAAACCGTGCGTACCTTCCGGTTCTGAATTTTGGCTCGTCTATCCAACCGCTCCCGCAAGGCATCTCACTCGCCACGCTGTGCCCTGCTGCCGAATGTGTCATATCAGTGGTGGACAGCTGCTTACCTTCCACTCATCAATGCCTGTTGCCTGCGGCAACATCACCAGAGAAACCAACGGATGACTACGCCGACATGATCTGTTCTGACCCACCAGCGATGCAAGCTCACGATCTTAGGTGCCTCTTATCTTTTCGCGACATCTTCGACTTTGATGCCCGTGTTTTGACTCGTACTTCTGTGGTGACGCATCGGATAGACACCGGTGATGCCGCTCCTCTCCACAGACGTCCGTACCGCGTGTCCAGCGCTGAACGCACCGTCATAAATCAAGAGGTCGATAAGATGCTCACAAAAGACATCATCGAGCCCTCGTCAAGCCCTTGGGCTTCTCCAGTTGTCCTGGTAAAAAAAGAAGGACGGCAGCTGGCGCTTCTGCGTTGATTACCGGCACCTAAAGCGCATCACAAAAAAAGACGTATATCCTCTCCCGAGGATCGATGATGCATTAGATTGCCTCCACGGCGCCAAATATTTCTCTTCAATTGATCTTCGATCGGGGTACTGGCAAATTGCCGTAGATGAAAAGGACCGTGAAAAGACCGCCTTCGTGACGCCTGATGGCTTATACCAATTTAAAGTCATGCCATTCGGACTCTGTAACGCGCCGGCTACCTTTGAACGAATGATGGACTCCCTTCTTCGCGGCTTTAAGTGGTCTACCTGCCTCTGCTACCTAGACGATGTTGTGGTTTCCTCGCCTACTTTTGCCACGCACCTCGAACGCCTCTCCAGTATTTTGACAGTGTTTCGTAACGCCGGACTCCAGCTGAACTCATCGAAATGCAAATTCGGTCGCCGCCAACTCACTATTGTCGGACACCTGGTTGATGCTTCTGGTGTACGCCCAGATCTAGTCAAAATTCAAGCCGTGAAGGAGTTTCCTCTTCCTAGGTCGTCGAAGGATGTGCGCAGCTTTGTCGGCTTGTGCTCGTATTTTCGACGTTTTATCAAAGATTTCGCCGGCATCGCTCGCCCCCTCACCGACCTTCTTAAGAACGACACCCCCTTTATCTGGGGCCCTGCTCAAGAAAACTCATTTTCCTTCCTCGTTCATTTGCTAACCTCTCCGCCCATCTTAGCCTATTTTGACCCGTCGTCTCCCACAGAGATTCGCACCGACGCCTCCGGATATGGGATCGGTGCCGTGCTAGCCCAACGTCAACAGGGCCAAGATCGCGTCATCGCTTATGCCAGCCGCCTACTTTCCGCCGCAGAGCAAAATTACTCCATTACTGAGCGCGAGTGTCTCGCCCTTGTCTGGGCTGTCGCTAAATTCCGCCCGTACCTGTTCGGCCGCTCACTCACTGTCGTCACTGATGACCACGCTCTCTGTTGGCTGTCTTCACTAAAAGATCCCACCGGTCGCCTTGGTCGCTGGGCTTTGCGCCTTCAAGAGTATTCATACTCTGTCGTGTACAAGTCCGGTCGTCACCACCAGGATGCTGACTGTTTATCCCGATACCCTGTGGAGCCACCTGACTTCGAAGACGCTGAGACCCTACCCTGCCTCTTAGCTATCACTGCTCTCACCGATATCGCCAACGAACAGCGCAACGACTCATCTTTACAACCTATCTTTGATGGCCACCGCTCTGCAAACCGACCTCCGTCTCTGCAACTTTATGTGCTCCAGAATGGCATTTTGTATCGCCGCAACCTACGCTCCGACGGTCCTCCGCTGCTCCTCGTCATACCCCAACATCTACGTTCTTCTGTCCTTGAGGAATTGCACGATCTGCCGACAGCCGGCCACCTTGGCGTGTCCCGCACGTACGCTCGAGTGCGGCACCGCTTCTTTAGGCCTGGTCTGTATCGTTCCGTCAAGCGTTACGTTGCCGCTTGCGACCTGTGTCAACGCCGGAAAAGGCCCTCCACTTTGCCTGCCGGTCTTCTACAACCCATCGACGTACCTCCGGAACCTTTTCACCGTGTTGGCCTCGACCTTCTTGGCCCTTTTCCCACGTCCCTCTCCGGTAACAAGTGGACCGCTGTAGCAACTGATTATACGACTCGGTACGCCATCACGCGTGCTTTGCCCACCAGCTGCGCTACCGATGTCGCCGATTTTCTCCAAGACGTAATTCTTCACCATGGCGCCCCTCGTCAACTGCTCACCGACCGCGGTCGTTATTTTCTGTCCAGAGTGATTGATGACATTCTTCGTTCGTGTGCCACGTAGCACCAGCTCGCGACAGTTTACTGTCCACAAACCAACGGGCTTACGGAACGGTTCAACCGCACGCTCACCGATATGTTAGCAATGTGCGTCTCACCGGACCACCGCGATTGGGACGCAGCCTTGCCTTATGTGACATTTGCATATAACTCTTCACGGCATGACACAACAGGCTATTCCCCTTTCTACCTTTTGTTTGGTAGGCACCCCCTACTGCCTTTGGACACACTCATGCCGCCTTCTTCAGTCCCCACCACTGCTTACGCTCAGGACGCCATCGCCCAGGCCATGCTGGCTCGCCAAATAGCCCGTAGTCGGCTCCGTGCCTCTCAAGCTTCCCAGAAGTCCGCCTACGACCGCCGGCACCGGGCCGTCGAATATCACCCCGGATCACTCGTCCTTCTCTGGACGCCGTCGCGCAGCGTCGGTCGCTCCGAGAAGCTCCTTTCTCACTACCGTGGCCCTTACCGTGTGGTGCGCCGAGTCACCGACGTGAACTATGAAATTGCTCCCCTTGCGTCCTCGCCATCGTCCTCTGGCCCCTCTACCGACGTCGTCCATGTATGCCGCCTCAAACCTTATCACGACGCTCCTACGCCACCACTCTAACGCCGAGACGGCGTTTCATCAGCCGGGGGTCCTGCAGCGGGTAGACGACGACGACATTGAGCGGGTGAACGAGTGGACGAGGAAGAAGACGAGAACTCATCTCTGGCTGTGTTCTGAGTGCCGCCCATAGTTGTTCATTCGTTTTTATAAATAACTGTAAATATATTCTTTCACGTAACAATATGGTGTTGACTCTCTTCAATAAAGATGTAATGACAGATGCCTTGTGGGGAGTGGGATGGTTAGAGTTGAAATGGAGGTGCCGTCCCGTGTGGGTTGGCTTTCTGGATACCGAGAACCGCGAGCCTTTGTCGTGCCTTGTGAGTAGAACGTTAAGAAAAAGCAGACTGTCTTGCTGTTCACGTTCAACTGCAGATTGTATGGCCGGATCAGTTGAATTTAGATGGGTTAGGAGGTTTTCTATTTCTGACGTTTTTACCACACAAAAGCAGTCGTCTACATAACGAAGGAACAACTTTGGCTTGGGATTGAAGGTGGTAAGCGCCCGGCTTTCGACGTCTTCCATGGTTAAATTAGCCACTGTGACTGAGATCGACGGCCCAAAGGCAGTTCCGGTTGTTTGCTTGAAAAATTCGCCTTTATAGGTTGAAATAGGAACTGCGAAGACAGAAGTCAAGAAGGCGGCATATCTCATCGACACCGAGTGGTGCTCTCTCGTGCAGGGTTTCGTCGTTTTGGAGTGAGCGCTGAGCAACGGACATAGCCAGGGGCACTGAAACGCAGGCGAGTAACGACACCAGGCCAAACGAGACCAGGCGTTCGTCTTCCTCAATAGTCAGGTCCGAGACAAGATGCACGAAATGTCCCGAATGCTGTACATGAATGGGTTTTCTGCCGGAGAGCGGCGCTAGTACCTTGTGAAGGTAGTCGGAAAGATGTCGAAGAGGCGACAGGGTCAAGTTCGCAAGTGGCTGCAGGGGGATGTCAGGTATGTGAATTTTAGGTCGTCCGTAGAAGCTTGGAGCTGAGCCATTCAGTCGTTCACGTGGCGCCACCAAGAGGCAGCGCCACGATCGGGTGAGAATAAAAAGGCACGGCACAAGCAGTGTATGTGTTGTGTGCACAGTGGAACGCGGTTTGTGTTCTTCGGAGTGTAGCTGTTGACGGCGACAGCCGAACCGGTATGTGTCTTGGCAAGAACTGTCATGCTCGTAACACTGGCACATCCTTAGATGGACGTCTTTTTGAGCAATTGTAAAATTGTGTGTCCAAAAGGTACACACTTAGAGGATCGTTCTTGCAGAAAGAATGACATACCATGTGAATGAAATTGCACTTGAGAGACAACATTAATACTTGTCTGAAGAGATAAATGTAGACTTATGGATGTCCACCAGATATCTGCTACAATGCACCTGGAAACATATTAGCAAAATATCCTCGGCACACTTTTTCTTAATGCAGTACATTCTAATGTCTAAGCAGCAGTGTGGATTTTGATGTCTTACTTAGATGTTATAGCTTTACAAATATGATAACCAGAGCAACCCGTATAACTCCCAATTCCCAAACATGCATAGATCTATTCTTAACAAATATTGATTCTCCACTTAAGGCGCGCTCACATTAGCGGGAAAACACGCAACACAGGACGTTTTCCGCGTGCCGCTTTCCGCGCAAGCCGGTTTTTCTCCCGTGGACAGCCCTGCTGTGCCGTCCCGCCGAGCGATGGGTCCGGTACCTATTTTTCCCGTGCCGCTGACGAGAACAGCCAATGGGCGCCGACCGTGAACCGTGACGTCGGTCCCAGTACAGTGACCCCGTCGGCGGAGGCGGAGGCTGCGCGCGTCTGGCCGGCCGGCCGGCCGGCCGGGCACTCGGCGGCTGCTTTGCCAGGGCGACGGGAGGGGAGCTAGCAGATGATCAAGACAACGACGCGAGAAAAGGGTGCACTTTCCAGTCTTCTCTGGTGTCACGTGACTATCCCCTTCTCTTTCTGCTCGTTCGGGTCCTCCCTCAGCGCCTCCTCTCTCCACATTCCAAGACAACCGCAGCGAGAAAACGCGCACAGTGTGAGCGTCATTCTGAGGAGCTGCGAGGCAGCGTCGACGTTGACGCTGTGCCGGTGCAGGAAGCTTCCCGCTAGTGTGAGCGCGCCTTTACTCACTCAGGAGTTACATGCTGTGACATAAGTGATCATATGGGCATATATTTGTTTTGTCAGAAGGAGGTTCCGAAGCGTGACCCTCGTGAGAAAGTTATGTGTCAGTATATAACAGAAGGAGCTTTAGATAGATTTCGAGCGCATATTCTAGGCGTGGACTGGTCCATTATATACAAAGAGGCTAGTGCGGAGAGCGCTTATGACTTATTTCTAGACAACTTTATTCATGCTTACAACATATACTTTGTTTCAAAATTAAAGAGGCGACCAAAAACAATAAGAAAGCCATGGATATCACGCGAACTGTATATGCGTATTAAAGAAAAGCACAAACTATATCAGCTATTTATTCACACCAAAGATCTCCTTATTCTTGACCGCTTCAAGAAGTATAGCAATAAATTAAACTCTGACATACGAGTGGCAAAATTGAAGTATTACGAGAACTACTTCGCAGATACAGCTAATCGCCCTGATAAACTCTGACGTAAAATCCGCTCACTTGACTCTGACGTTTCACAGGCTGGTATTCCCGATAAAATTACTAACAACGGCATAGAATACACAGGTAACCGTCTCGCAGAAGAGTTTAATAAGCATTTTACTCCTGCGTTGAACCCCTCTGCTGATATATCTCACATATTGATTGACAGGCGCCCACCTTCTTTGTTCCTTGAACCT
The DNA here is from genome assembly GCF_052857255.1 of Amblyomma americanum. Lineage (NCBI taxonomy): Eukaryota > Metazoa > Arthropoda > Arachnida > Ixodida > Ixodidae > Amblyomma > Amblyomma americanum. The sequence goes on from NC_135503.1 coordinate 124,206,084, forward strand.
GTCTTTGGTTACCAGAGAAATTGTCATCTTTTAGTGCCCTAAAGAACAGTACCTCGTGTGATGCGGATAATATCCAGATTCGTCCAGTTAAATATGTCATCGACATCATCGCTGCGCCATTGGAGTACATATACAACCTATGCATAGAAACTTCCACCTTCCCTGCAAGAATGCAGATTGCTAGAGTAGCAGTCATATACAAAAAAGGAAACAAAAACAGTTTTGGAAACTACCGACCAATTAGTATTTTGCCCGTCTTCTCTAAAGCGTTCGAGAATCTGATTCTTAAACGAGTTGAAAGCTTTTTAAATAAACACGCCATATTTACCGACTGCCAGTATGGCTTCAGAAAAAACCGGTCAACCGAACTTGCTCTTTTGCACCAGAAGGAATATATATTGAGGAATTTTGAAAATACGAACCTGGTCTTGGGAATTTTCTTAGATTACAGCAAAGCATTTGATTGCATAAACCATAGCATTTTGTTGAAAAAACTTGAATGTTATGGAATTAGAGGTACAGCGTTACTCTTACTTAAATCTTACTTGTCCAGTAGAAAACAGTATGTCCAAATAAAAGAATACAAGTCAACTCTTCGAACAGTCACCTGCGGAGTGCCCCAAGGAAGTATTCTTGGACCATTGCTTTTCAACCTGTATATTAACGACATCATTAGTGTGGATGGCAACGCTCGCTTTATAATTTATGCTGATGACACCAGTTTATTTTTATCTGATGGTTCTGGTAGTAAGTTACTTGAAAATGCAAACATACTCCTGGAAAAAATAAAGACATGGTCCGATAACAATCTTCTTTCAGTTAATGCAACAAAATCTAAGGCAATACTTTTTCATCCAAAAAACAAAAAGTGCAGCGAATTCGGTGAACTACGTTACAACCGAGACCAGATTGAGTTAGTAAAGTCATTTAAATCGCTTGGCGTAATATTCACTGAAGATATGCTATGGGACGATCACATAAATCATATAGCATTAAAGACATCTCGAGCCATAGGATTTATGACGCGCTTTAAATGTCTCCCACAAAAGGTAAAACTTCTATTGTATCGTGCATTATTTCGCTCACATCTAAACTACTGTTCATTAGTACGGGGTACTGCTACACGAACGAGTCTGAAAAAACTTGCTGTTCTTGAAAACAGGACCCTCAGAATTGTTCATAACCTGCCACATAGATGCTCAACTAAAAACTTATTTTCCAGGCACAAGATTATTAATGTTTTCAACTTGTATGCTTATAAACTATTGCACACCTATAAAATATAACAAAGAAGATGCATAACAAATATATCTGACTTAGCCCCGATTCAGTTATTTCAGTGCACATACCCACGCCGTTGCAAACCAAACTGTGTAGTACCTGTAGTGAGAACAAACTATGGACGCCAAATGGTAACATTTCAACTTCCCACACTTCTGAATAGATTAATCGCTGCAAATATTGATACAGAAAACATTAGCAGCTCTGACCTTCTCGACTACTTTATTTTTGAAGCCACATTTTCCTAGTATTCATACTTTGAACATTCCTCTTCTTACAATCTTTATAACAGCGCTCTTTGTTTCTTTTTTGTTGCTTTTATTGTTATTGCTTTTAACCCTTATTGATTTTCTACACACATTGGTGATTGTGTTTTTTTTTTTTTTGTGAAGTGCCATCGCATTGGTGATTGTGTGAAGTGCCGTCGCATGCCACTGCCCACTTGCTGCACGGAGGTGGGGACCTTGTCAAGCGTTAACCGCTTTTATTCCCATCCCCTCCAACACTGCATGGTGATGGAAATAAACTATTATTATTATTATTACATGTTTGTTGAATGTCAAGTGGTCTCTCAGAATTTTTGAGGCAATGTGATAGTACATTTGCACAACAGAAATAAAATTGTGCAACAAGTACATGATGTTGACATTGAAGTAAAATCCCAACATTCTTTGGTTAAAAGCTTTATAATAAAAATTGCACTTTGTCACGCTACTCCCAGTTCCTTCCTTATGACATTCCTCAGGACTGATGAGACAGGTACTGGTGTGCCATCTTCTCTCACATCTGGAAAAAAAATGAAAAAAATTATGTGTAATAAAAAAGGTCAAACTCAAGGACAATGCTGCGAGCTATGAAAAGGAGAATGATAAGTGCAACATTAAGAGACAGGAAGAAGACAGGGTGGGTCAGGGAACAAATGCGGGTTAATGACATCCTAGTCGAAATCACGAGGAAGAAATGGGCTTCGGCAGGGAATGTAATGCGAACACAAGGCAACCAATCATCGTTAAAAGTAACAGGCAGGGTACCAAGAGAAGGGAAGTGTAGCAGGGGGCAGCAGAAGGTTAGGTGGGCGAATGAGATTAAGAAGTTTTGCAGGGATAGGGTGGCTGCGGCTGGCGCTGGCCAGAGTTAATCAGAGAGATATGGGAGAGATCTTTGCCTTGTAGTCAGGCTGCTGCTGATGATAATATACCAGGCACATCACAAAAGTTGCAGTCACAGGAAGTGACATATGGGCTATATATGAGGAAAGCCATAGTTGGGGGGTGCTTCCGAATTAATTTAGACCACCTGGGGGTTTTTAATGTGCGCTGACATTGCACAGCACGCACATTTTTGCATTTTGCCTCCACTGAACTGCAGCTGCAGTGGCCGGGATTCAGTCTGGCGACCTTGGGATTGGCAGCCGTACACTAAAGCCACTCAGCCACCAGGCAGTGACAAGAAAGCTGGAAGCATTCCATATCTTTGTAATTACACACTACCACGGACGTCATAAGTGTGGTGATGCTTTGATCATAAAGTGCTCACTGGGGTAACCACACGGCTGCTCCACACATTGGACTATTACAGCGAAGGCTTTTAGTGGCTTAAACTGTGAGACATCAGTCATGACGCCTGCATCAAGCGCAGCTGCAAGAGGAGGCCATAGGCACACGAAGCGTCCTCCACACTTCTGCCCGCTATGATGGGGCATGTGGTGACAAATGCGGAAGCCAGCTGCAGTTGGGGCTGCAGAGCGGAGACTCGTCACCACCCACTTCATGTGTGGCAAAGTCGCTGCATAGTGTTCTCTCTCTCAGAGGTGATGGAAAAGCTGGTGATAACAGACCCTGCTGCTGATGCTGCAAAGCACCTCTTTCTTCCTTTCTTCTTTCACGCCCTCCTTTATCTCTTCCCTTACAGCGCCCTTCAGGTGTCCAACGATATATGAGACAGATACTGTGCCATTTCCTTTCCCCCAGAACCAATTATTATTATTATTATTATTATCTCCAATGCCTCCAGCTGTCGCCAAATTTCACGTCACACTGCCAAAAACCACGACATCTGCTTCTGTAGTGGGAAGCATGATATGGAAGCTAATTTATACATTTTTTGAGTGTTGCAGCATGGGTTGCAGTACTGAATCAGAAAGTGGTGATAAACAATATGAGCTTAAACCCCGTGTCACACTGCGGGAACACAACAGTGACATCAACCAAACACATTAGCTAGAGAGCTGTCAACAAGTCGCCTAACAAACTCGTTCTACAACTTCTTGTCACACTGCACGAATGACAAAGAAACAAGACAGGTTACTATGGTGTTGCCTCAGTATGACAGCTTTTGGGAACCAGAACAATAAGCAAACAACGTTCGTGGACCCAGTTTGCCCTGTTCGCTAGCTGGGCAAATTTCCTGGAAACACCACACCAACCAAAGCAAGCACTTTGAGGTGATTCACTTTGAGGCGTTCACTCTAACCTCGACCTAAATTTACAAACTGACGCTATTTTTCTAGACTTTGCTAAAGCATTTGATAAAGTTCCCCACAGGCGTTTACTGCTAAAACTAACCATGCTATAACTGCATCCTAACGTCTTATTGTGGATCGAAGAATTCCTTTCTAAGCGCTCCCAGTTTGTTCTCGTTAACAGCCAGAGTTCCAACCCTCTTCCAGTAACATCAGGCGTACCCCAATGTTCTGTACTTGCTCCCCTCCTATTCTTAATCTACATAAACGACTTACCCTCAAACCTGGTTTGCAATGTTCGTCTGTTTGCAGACGACTGCGTTATTTACCACACGATTTCCAACACCTTTGACCAATCACAGCTGCAAAACGACATTGACACAGTGCATGCCTGGTGCGATGACTGGCTAATGTCGCTTAATCCTAATAAATGTAAACTCGTATCTTTTCACCGCCGGCGTAACCCCCATATTTTCTCTTACTCCGTTGCTAACGTTCCACTAGAATCTGTACACTCATACAAGTACCTAGGTGTCACCTTGTGCCAGGATCTCTCCTGGCGCTCTCATGTAACGAACATCGTCGCATCAGCTAACCGGTCATTGGGTTTTTTGAAACGTCACCTACGGCACGCCCCTCAAAGTATTAAACTTCTCGCCTACCAATCACTCATTCGACCAAAACTAGAATGCGCATCTGCTATCTGGAGCCCGCAACAAGCATATCTCATCAGTTCACTAGAATCTGTCCAAAATCGCGCCACGAGGTTCATTCATTCTGCCTATTCATACGACATCAGTGTATCGTCACTTAAACGACAATCAGGTTTATCAACTCTTGCCCATCGTCGTCGCATTGCTTCTCTTAGTCTGTTTCATAAGTTTTTTTACAGTTCCCTCGGACAACCACCCTACATCACACCGCCCGCTCGCATATCTCATCGCACCGGCCATCCACTGCAAGTGTCATGCCAACGCACCCGCACCGTCACTTTTTCCGAATCCTTTTTTCTTCGCACTGCTAAAGACTGGAATGGCCTTCCCCACGACGTTGATGCCATCACCTGCCAATCAAGTTTTGTGAACAATTTAAATATGCATTTCATAAATATCATGTAAGCAATCATATTCAACCCATATTTGTACTCCCACCCCTTATGTAACACCCCCAAAGTGGGGTCTTTAAGGTAATAAAGTGAAGTGAAGTGAAGTGAAGTTTTGTGCCTTTCCTGCTTGTAAACATGGTTTGAAAAGGGCAACAAAGAGCGCTTCCTTCTGTCACAATGCTGTCTGCCACGGTACGGCATAGTGCAGGTGAGCGCATGCAAATGGGCAGGCTGCCGTGGCCACCGTCAGCTGGCAGACGCAACCGTCATGGAGAAGCACGTTTCCTGCAATCCCTGTCGCATTCTTGTGAGCAAGCGTATAGTCCTGACAAACGCGACTATGTTGGGGAGCCAAAAGGAATGCTTTGTGCCTTGTGTAGAGACGGCCCCGGCCACAAAATCTAGCAGTTTTTTGATGGGTTGTGCACGAGGACCACCCGTACAGAAGCCAGCAGACAAGTGTGCCAGCTGCTTGCGTGAACATGCCGCCGTCGTCCTCGTGCCACCAGGAAAGTGAGCTGACTGCGATGACTGCGGAAGGCGCTTTCTATGGGATATAACACACCCAAAATATCAAAATATCATTGGCATGATCTGAAAGAAGAAATTGCTAGTTGGGACCGGATTTCACAGGTGAGTGCGAGTTACAGTCCTGCTATTTGTGAACTTGAGATGAACAAGAAAGCAGTACTGCATTTTTTCTTTGAGACAGCAATCAGAATAATTTTACTGGTTTCCCATTTCGTTGCAAGAAGGATGTGTAAATTATACATTTGTTTAGTAGTCTGACAGGCTAGAACAAACTCTATGAATCTACCCAGATTGAGGCGCGATTTGCAGCGGTGTGTACTTATGGTGCTAAGCCTTATTATACTTCAATAGGGCAGAAAGCCGGCCGGGGTGGTAATGCATTATGGAACAGCGCAGCACAAAATAAGAAGCGTGTAGAGCAGACACAAATTTAATTCTCTCACATCAAGTTTCCGAAAGCACCTTGCTCAGGCGCCCTTCGCAGCCAGTCCATTTGGAGTGCGATTTCTTCTGCGGTGGCAGCTCGTCATCCCAGTCAGAATCGACGACGCAGTATAGTCACACACAGTGATAGTTCGTCCGATATTCTGCAAAACCGCCAGTAACTACGGCAGCGCAAGGTGTCTCCAGTTTCGCAACAATCGCGCACGGAGTAGAGCGCGTGAGCAAGAGCAGAGAAGCGGCTGGGAACACAACGGAACTGGTTTTTCTGGTGTGTCAGAGAGAGTTTCTGAACAAGTGGCGCACATGTGGCTGACACATGCTGACGGACGACAGCGGCATGTTTCCCAATTGTTCGTGTTGACGCGGTGTGACAGGATCCCCAAATTGACGAACCCACTGTTTTGTCGGGTGGGTTTGTTGACTGTTTCCGCAGTGTGACTCTGCCTTAAGGCTCTCTCCACCAACAACAGCTGCAATGGCCTGCATGACATCGTTGTCCAATGCCTTTCATCACATGAATGGTTAAAGTAGCCCGCCGACACACTATGTGAACAGCATGCGCTAGTGGCTACAGTAAGGCCTTGCAGATGTCTATCAAACTTTTGCTGACCACTCAACAGATGTTGCACAGCCCTAAGGAATTGTAGCAAACCTGACAGTCCTATCACCATCGAGAGAATGTTTATTAAGAGAGAAGAGGGTCGTAAAATTTTTTTTATCAATGAAGTCAAAATTATTAAATCTTCAGGGAACATGTATTGTTGTGTGCCGATCGTAAATATGTAAAAACAATTCCTTGAGCAATGTATTATGTTATGCAAGTTTTTTCTGAAGAGCTTCTATGGAATATTGCTGCTGGAAATTGCTACAATGCATTGCATTAGTTTCTCTTGACATCATCATCAGCTTTATTACACCCACTGTAGGGCAAAGGCCTCTCCCATGTCTCTCCAATTAACCCTATCTTTTGCCAGCTGCATCCACCCTTTGCCTGCAAACTTCTTAATCTCATCCGCCCACCTAACCTTCTGCCGCCCCCTGCTACGCTTACTTTCTCTTGGAATCCACTCTGTTACCCGTACGGACCAGCGGTTATCTTGCCTTCGCATTACATGCCCTGCCCAAGCCCATTTCTCCCTCTTGATTTCGACTAGGATGTCATTAACCCACGTTTGTTCCCTCACCCACTCTGCCCGCTTCCGTCTCTTATAGTTACACCTACATTTTTCTTTTCATGGCTCGCTGCGTTGTCCTTAACTTAAGCTGAAACCTTTTCGTCTAACTCATTGATCATGATTTGCAGTTCACCTCCTGAATGACTCAGCACGGCAATGTCATCAGCAAATCGCAGATTATTTAGGTATTCTCTATTTATTCTTATTCCCAACTGTTGCCAATTCAGGCCTCGAAATACCTCCTGTAAACATGCGCTGAACAGCATTGGCGAGATTGTGTCTCCTTGCCTGACGCCCTTTTTTATTGGAATTTTATTGCTGACTTTATGGAGAACTATAGTAGCTGTGCAGTTGCTATATATATCTTCTAGTATTTTGACATAAGGCTCCTCTATCCCCTGATTACGCAATGCCTGTATGACTGCTGAGGTTTCCACTGAGTCGAATGCTTTCTCGTAATCAATGAAAGCTATATATAGGGGCTGGTTATGTTCTGCGCATTTCTATATCTCCTGATTGATAGTGTGAATATGATCTATTGTGGAATATCATTTACGAAAGCCTGCCTGATCAATTGGTTGATTAAAGTCTAAGGTTGCCCTGACTCTATTAGCAATTACCTTAGTGAATACCTTGTAAGCAACGGATGGTAAGTTGATCGGTCTAGTTTTTCAAGTCCTTGGCGTCTCCTTCCTTTCTTATGAATTAAGATAATGCTTGCATTCTTCCAAGCTTCTGGTATGGTCGAGGTCATAAGGAATTGCGTATACAGGGTGGCTAGTCTCTTGACATGAAGGAATGCAATAAGGGTAAAATTACCATCCTGCCTATTATAGAACTTGAGTTATAAGGGTACTGAAGCTTCCACTTCAGAAACGAAAATACAGTAAAAGTTTGTTAATTCAAATTTCACGGGACCGGAAAAAAGTTCGAATTATCCGATGTTCGAATTATCGAATGGCTTCGAAAAAACTGACAAGAACCATTTGCATTACGGTATATGTACCGTATTTACTCGCGTAACGAACCGACTCGCATAATGAACCCACCCACCCCCGATTTTTGCCTAAGAATTTGCAAAAAAAAAAAGCGTTAATGCTTCCCTTTGTTTCACACCGTAATGGTCCACAACGCATTTCTTGGCAGTGCGCCAAGATGCTGTGCAGCGATAACATCACGGTGTGTTTACCTTTTGATGTTAGCTTTAGCAAGGGGGGAAGCGAACTTAGCAGAGTGCAAGCCTTTTTGAGCGGCGTGGCGGAACGCCGACGCACGTGCAGCACCACAAGCAGCGGGAAACGGGCGGCTGCCACCAGACCGCTGCCGCCAGGATTTAGAAACGGCGTGTTTCCATATGCTTAGTAAAATGCTGAAAAGAATAGCTGTGCATTTACAAATTAAGCTATTGTTTATTCAATGATGACAAAGGGGACGAATTATTCTTTGTGACCTGTTTCTGAACCAAAATAGTTAACCTGTTTGAACCTCCCACGCTTCTTGACGTCAACCGACTCGTAGTGGCTAAGCCTAGCAGCCTTGAAATTCTAGAAGCATTCTGAAAATCTGGCACGTTTCATCGCTAAAACTTTGCTGCGGGCATCTTCAGACAAAGCGAAGGCTTCGTGCGACTTTTGTTTGCCGTGGACATGAGGCACAGTGCAGCGACAACGACGAGTTCATGGTGAAGTGAGAGGCCGCTTCGGCAGGCGCGGCCATGTTTTAGAAGCGGGCGGAAGTCAGACTCGGTCGCGCCCTGATTGGTCCGCGCTGATAGCCCATGTTGGCCGCTTCCACGGTTTTATCTGGTTCCATCTTTTGTCCCCATTTAGGACGTGCGTAACCTCTTACAATGCAGAGGTGCTTTTTTTTTCTTTTTTGGCCACGTGTTGTGTGCCAGGCCGCCCAGACGCGGCGGCGTGTAGTTCGAATTATCCGTAGCAGAATCGACTCGGTTTCGAATTAACGGGCTTTTTTACACACAGATCTCTATGGAGCTTGGCCAGACCAAGTAGTGTAGTTCGAATTATCCGAAAATTCGAATTATCGAGGTTCGAATTAACGAGCTTTCACTGTACAAACTTCGCACCCCATTCCTGATGTGCAAAACTTCAATACTCTATAACTCGACTTTTATGAAAGGCAGCATGATAGGATGACAGAAAAACTTTATGAAAGGTGCATATAGGTCGATCCCCAATTTTGAATGATCGTTTTTATAAAAAATGGAAGTTCACTTTTCCACTGCAGTATATGGTATATTGCGAGTTATGACATGTGAACTCCAAGGGAAGGATGCACAGTGGTGCGGCTGTTGCTGCCGTTATTTCCTTCCATTAGAGTGTCGTTATCTCCTTCATGGCTATTTAGATACTGCTGGCTCATAGCAGGACAGGGTTAATTGGAGAGATCTGGGAGAGGCCTTAGCCCTGCAGTGGGCACAGTCAGGCTGATGATTATGATAACTTGTTACTACATGCATGTGCCTCAGTAAAGGGGGTTGTTATCAAGGCAATCGAGGCATGCTGGTTCTGGCGCCCTAGTCTTGCACTCTCGTGCCAAAAATCCGCTTGTGCTCGCCCATTGCACCATATGAACACATCAGGTAAGACTCTGCTTTGGCTCAGCCTTTGCAGCGTCATCTTCCTTCGACCAGTGTGGCGGCGTCTCCTCGCCATTCACAAATATTCCTCACCTGCACAAGGTAGGTAAGAGTATTTTGCCTAAGTGACTACAACCTGAACCTGTGTTTCAAACAGCGTGCTTCAAAGGCATCACAAAGTCAGAGCTCCAGGTGGTCAACATGGATTCTGAGTGCTCCACTGTGACACACAATCTCCGCACTGGGCAACGAACGGTTTCAATAATAAGCAGCTGCTTTCTGATGTCACAAGCTGATGCCTTTCAGGCTAGGCACACAATAATGTTGCATAAGCTCCCCTACCATTGTATTGCACCAGCAGGAAGCGTGACCGGCAGGCGGTGTTTGCCTCGACCAGCTCCCGTATCTTGTCGCAGAAGTTGTTCATCTGTTCCTGCTGCTGCTGAGCAGTCAGCTCTCCGCACTCCCGCATGTCGTTCAGTGTCAGCAGAGGCGTTGCACCCTCAGCCACACAGTAGTACTGCACATGCGAAGGAAAACAAGTTACAGGTGCGGCCAACAGCCATTTCGCTTCTTCAGTGCTTTTCTACCAGCCAGTATACATTTTATAATCTCTAATTATTGACATCATTCCAACATCACGTCCAAGAAAAATACGTATTCTGCTAGACCTCTCACTACGTCGCAAGTACTTTCGCCTATGTCTTTTTCATAAAATATACTAGTTCAAGATCAAGTTCGTCTTTATTTACATCAGGACAATGTAGGTAGGCCCACACAGAAAAATGAAACAAAATTCACTTGAAGGAGTCCGGGCCCCCTTGTACAAGGCAAAATACAACAAAGACAGCAGAGCGTGGTTAACATTGATTGCAATTTACAGGGTAGCTAAAAAATAAAAAAATAAAAAGCACTGCGGGCATATATTGTTAAAAGACAAAGAAAAGAACATATATGCCCACAAACATGACCCCTGCGATCACATGATCACTATGTTAGCACATTTATCAAAAGAATCGAAAGTCACCGTGTACTTTAATCCATTCCTGAAAGAAAATCTTTTCACCACACCCAGCTACATCTCATCTCGGATCGACCATCAACACAAAGTTGAAGTGCCAACTTGCCATGCTAATTCGTACCATTCCTCCTTTTTGCCAAGAACAGCTAATGAATGGGACCGCCTTCCCGCCTCCTCAGAAAGTGCCTTATAGTTGCTTTTTTTTTTGGTCTACGACTTATGTAGCAAACTTACCACTTTCTGTATTGCCTATGGGCCTTGAAAATATGCAAAATAAATAAACAAATAAATAAATAAGCTAATGGCACTAACCCACTGGGCAGTTTTGATCACTGAAGCTTAAATCAACAACTAAATTATGTCCACATGTCATAACCAACTTTTTTGGGGATTCCTTAGCTAAAAGAGCAGAAAACTGAGCTAGTTGGTTCATTCTTCTTGGTGGGAACAGCCGAAAAAACCAAAACGCAGACACAGAAAGGAACACACAGAACGTAGACGAGGCTGACTGTCAACTAAAATCTTTATTGGAAAAACCGCGCTTTTTGTTTCCTTGTCAAAAAGATCTTGCTTTTATCTCCCGTGGGGTTCGTTCAAGAAGGAAATTTCTTTTCTTGATAGAGAGATGGATGGTGTGCTGACGCACCGCTGTCCTGTTTCCCGTATCGCCAATGCTTCAAGGATCTCACGTGTCAATTTGTCTGCATACCTTTTCATGACTTGAACTTCATGCAACTTGGGCTCACACTTGCTCACTTGTTTGCCTTTTTTGTTTTCTTTACAATCTCTGCAATGCAGGGATAGATTGCTGCTTGGGGCACCTGATAGCGATGATGCATGTTCTCTTATCCTATCATTAAGGCACCTTCCCGTCTGTCCTATATATTGTTTTTCACAGGCCAGAGGGATATTATAAACCACACCTTTAACACACTCGCTGAATCTTGTTCGGTGTGCGATCTGGCATTGCTGCTTCTTTTGCCTGTTGACTCGAGCACACATGCTCATTGCCTTGTTCGGTGCAGAGCAAACAACCCGGACCCCGTGCCTCTTGCCAATCTTCATGAGGTTGTGGGTCAAGCCATGAACATACGGAACCACAGCTAATTTCTCCCTTTCAATGCCTTCTTCATGTCCGCCTTTCCTTTCTTGCACTCCTTTCACTTTCGGCGGCAGATCGAAAGGCTAAAAAATGCGGACTATCCCGTTCTGATGCTTAGCAGCGTAGCTGAAAGCTTGCTGCGGAAAGTGAAAGGAGTGCAAGAAGGGAAAGGTGGACATGAAGAAGGCATTGAAAGGGAGAAATTAGCTGTGGTTCCGTATGTTCATGGATTGACCCACAACCTCATGAAGATTGGCAAGAGGCACGGGGTCCGGGTTGTTTGCTCTGCACCGAACAAGGCAATGAGCATGTGTGCTCGAGTCAACAGGCAAAAGAAGCAGCAATGCCAGATCGCACACCGAACAAGATTCAGCGAGTGTGTTAAAGGTGTGGTTTATAATATCCCTCTGGCCTGTGAAAAACAATATATAGGACAGACGGGAAGGTGCCTTAATGATAGGATAAGAGAACATGCATCATCGCTATCAGGTGCCCCAAGCAGCAATCTATCCCTGCATTGCAGAGATTGTAAAGAAAACAAAAAAGGCAAACAAGTGCGCAAGTGTGAGCCCAAGTTGCATGAAGTTCAAGTCATGAAAAGGTATGCAGACAAATTGACACGTGAGATCCTTGAAGCATTGGCGATACGGGAAACAGGACAGCGGTGCGTCAGCACACCATCCATCTCTCTGTCAAGAAAAGAAATTTCCTTCTTGAACGAACCACACGGGAGATAAAAGCAAGATCTTTTTGACAAGGAAACAAAAAGCGCGGTTTTTCCAATAAAGATTTTAGTTGACAGTCAGCCTCGTCTACGTTCTGTGTGTTCCTTTCTGTGTCTGCGTTTTGGTTTTTTCGGCTGTTCCCACCAAGAAGAATCCTTAGCTAACACAGCATAATCAGCAGCACCTTACTGTTAATATCTTGGGGCTGGACTTTTCAGTTTATATTGACAAAAAAGAAACAAAAGTACACTGAATTCAATTATTCAATTTCAATTTTACCTGAAAAAAGGTCAGCGACCTTGACATGCATGCCGCACCTGGCTGGCTATCAAGTAGGAATTACACCATCAAAGGAGAAAGTTGACAAGGTGTGGAAGCCAGGGGTATGGTGAGACCATGTTGTACTGGATTAAGTAGCGCAATTTTGAGGTATTGTTTGTTAGCTTGCACACCTCTGCAGACTGGAAGGCTCAAGCCCGTCGACATATTGAAGCAGGCTAACCGCATTGCTTGGATACTTATGCTGCCACTTCTAAGCTGCAACTAGCCCCGTTAAGCTTCATTTGTATAAAACATTAATAAAGCCAAAACTAGAATATGTATGCTCCAGCTTCATTTTTTCTATACTCTAGAACAGCAAGCGTAGACCTTCCCCTCTCCTTTCTCAGTGGCATAAATGCTTCGCTTATGCCTTTTTTGCAGGATACATGCTTTACACTAACCCTACTCAAATATCTGCTATGCCTTCGTCCACCTTATGTACCACCACACACTGATCACAAAATCAAGGCGGGGATCCCACACGGTTGGACCAGCCTCTGCATTAAGTCCATCTCTTGTACTGCCAGTGACGGAAACCACCTCCCTGCCTCTACCACTGCCATCGTCAATGCTGACCGTATCAAGAAAGCTGATGCTGGTTTTGTATACCACTCCTCACTGTAATGCCTCGGGGCCCTGAGAGAGCAGTGAATAAATAAATAAAATTAATAAACAGAACACCATCTGCTAGTGTAGAGCTATTCACTGTCATCACCTGCTTTGGGCAGGCTTCTCCACTGCATGTCGAGACACTCCAAACCATGCATAAGCACCATGAAAAAGTGTGATATTCTGGTTACAGTGACGGTTAGGCGACAGTTCCATCACTATCGCCAACACAGAAACCGTCTTTTCACTCAACTAACTCAATAACCACGCAATAACATGGCAAACAACCTTTCAAAAACCAACTACCATGCGCGTTTTTGTATAATGATATCATTTAATTCCATTACTTCCTTTACTGGTGATAGCATTTCCTTCTGCAAACACATCTATAAGAGCTTTAGCACTAATTACCCACTACAGTCGATCCCAGATATATCGAACTCGAAGGGGATCACGAAATAGTTCGATATATCGACAATTCGAAATATAAAATATGCATGTCAAAAGCTTCTCTAACACCTCCACACATCTCAAGGCAGCTTCCCGATGTCGTGACTAACGGGAACTTACCGATCTGTGCCTCAAAGGCGCATAAAAAAACAAAAACACAGCACGATGACCAGAGCACTTTATTTCGGAAGAAAAAAATCTGTGACCTTTGCTTGCTTTTTCTTTCTTCTGCACCATCAAGTTCATTACGCTCTCCTCAAGCTTGTTGCCAGTGTCCAAATGAGAAAGGCCAGCTCCTTCCATTGCGCCACAACAGCGGCGAATGACGCTGAAAGCTGATGCAAGTTCAGCTGCAGTGCATGGTGGTTGGTCCTCTTCGTCGGAACCTTCGCCGCTACAGCTTGCACGCCGTCAGCGCTGACGAAATCGCGTGCTGTAATGCCGCATGGCGCCTGGGAATGCCGAGAGCTCGCGAAATTCGCTGTCCAGGCATCCAGCGTCATCGTCTTCACTGTCAAACCCTCCGTCGTCTGCAGCTACCACAAAGCCTGCTTTGCAGAAGCAGTTCACAATTGTGCCTTTCTTCACGTCGTTCCAAGCACCAGCCAGCATATGAATGGCTCCGAGGAGGTCCACCTTGAGTTCAATTCCTAATCGAAGGTTGATTAGGAATCACCGGTCGTCATCTGTTCCCAACCTTAAACGCTTTCACAATGCCTTGGTCGAGAGGCTGAAGTTTTGCCGTTGTGTTTGGCGGCAGAAGCTTGAGGGTGATCTGCTTTAATGGGCAGATGACATGATGGGCCGAACAATTGTCAAGAAGACAAACTTTGCGGCCAGACTTCGCCAGTTCGGCATCCCACGCCTGTAGCCACTCAAATAAAAAATCACATATCATCCAAGCTTTCTTATTGGACGCGTATCAAACCGGGAGGCCTTTCGCGTTCTTAAAGCAGCATGGCGACCTGCTCTTTCCGATAACAAACGGCCGTAGTTTGCATGACCCATCCATATTTGCAGCAAGCAAAATCGATACGTGCACTTTGCTGTTCTTTCCACCATGGCATGCAGCGCCCTTCAGATGCAGATTCTTGTTTGGCAGCATTTGCCAAAACAGTGCCGTCTAATCTGCATTGAATATTTGCGATGGCGAAAAGCTGTCGGAAATATTTGGCCACTCTTCGGACAACCATTCTCTATATGACTTATGCTAGTCGTTTCGCTTTCGCCCGAAAGGGTCTTTCTGACGATGCTGTAGCGACTCTTATATCGCTGCTGCCAACCAGTGCCACCAGTGAAGCTTTCTTCTCTCAAGGCCACAGCAAACCATTTGGCTTTCTCCATGAGCATTGGGCTGTCAACAGGTATGTTCTTGGCACGTGTCTCCAAAAAAGAGGCGTACAATGCCTTCCCGACCTTGTCAAAGGTTGGGACGCGCACACGACACGCTCCAGGGCGACTGGACTGCACTGCCTTCAGCTTAACATCGGCTTTGTTCTTGAGGATCGTACTCAGGGTGTTGCGAGGAATTCAGGACGCCGCGGCGACCGACGACTTTTTCTCGCTAGCCTCCACCCGTCGAATGATGTCCGCCTTTGTTGAAAAATCCAAAGTCTTGTGTTTTTTTCGCAGCCATGGCTCCGGAACACATGCCAAAAGCAGACAGAAAAAAGCACTGCACCATACGAGTCTCAATCCTTTGCGTTGGCCTCGTGAATATAAGGAACAAAGCGAATCGAAAGACGCACCGCTCAGCGTCTCCGCACTACCACAAGCCCAAGCTGCACTGACCTCGTTCGTCTCGCTGCGCCAGCGGTGTCAGCCAACCAAAACACAGGAAACGGGCGCCTACGGTCAGCGTGGTTTCTCCCTCCCACTTCCCTTTCACACCTAATCGCACTCCAAGTGCTCCTCGTCACGTGCCTTTTACCCACACGCCCCTTTCTCTCAAGTGCGGGGCCGCGCGTGAGATCGCAGGAACATCACGAGAGCTTCGTGAGGAGAAGAGCACTTGCGGGGGTGGGATGCGATGGCAGAAGCGCACTTGCAAGGGTGGGGTATGGTGGGAGAAGCGCACTTGCCGGGGCGCAGCTCAGCACGGAGTTCGATACATCGATATGCCGGTGCATGGGAGTTCTATATACGCGAACAATAGCGCTGTATTTTTGCACGGGATTCCCAAGGGGATTTTTCAGCCGTTCGATATATACAATAATTCGATATATCCGGGATCGACTGTATGTGCATTAATTGCAGGTAAATCAAAAAATCAAATGCTTAGGCTGATAAAAGACGCTGACATAAATCCGAGTGACATTTGATCGCACAGTGATATCATATTATATCAGCGAAAACAAAAAAAAGTATGGTAATTCAGCAGCAGCAAATAATATTCACCAAAAAAAAACTGAAAACTGCATGTTAAAATCAACATCGAAAGGAATCTGCTGAAGTGAAAAAATGAAAACCAAACAGACCAATGCCTATTTATACATGTCTTACAGCATTTCTCTTTTCCACTGTTCTACACTGTAATTACTCCTTTCTGTCAAGTCTCTGACCATGAAGGTAAGGTAAATAAATCGGTAAACGTTGATTTTTTTTTGCGGCAACGAAAGCTGGGTTCATATCATCCTGCCGATTCCAGCAAAAGAACGCACAATGGCAGAAAAAGTAGAAGACCCAACAGGGCTCCAACACTTTCAAACACAGCTTTATAAAACAGCCCTGCACTTTTCTTCACCTGGGACAGTGCGTGCCAACACAATGTGCATTTTGGCTGGCATGCTTTGCTACAGACCTGTGATGCGTACTCATGGTGAAACAAACTGCACTTGCTTGCTTATAAACACCAGGTGTTCATTCTGCATCACTGAATGTGAAAATCAGAAAAATGTGGCAGTCCCTTCCCGAACAAGGAAAAAAGAAAAATTCTTGGCCAAGGCTTGCAACAACACAATGCACAAATTTTGTTGCATTTTGGCATAACAGTCATGGCATAACAGTCATAGACACCAATTCAACAGATTGTCAGAAAACATTTGTCTTTCCTAGGCTGTGCTGGTACAAAAACTGTGCAAGACAGACTGGGCTTGTGGCAAGGCATATTGGTTTTAAAGGGGCCCTGTGACATATACAAAGCACAAGGTCTTTATTCTTTGTATGCAGAGTAAGGGACATTTCATGCCTGAAATCCCAAAGAGATCACCAAAATCATAATATTTAATATTTTGACCCTCTAAAGAAATTCTCGTTTCCAGCCGATGGTGTCGCGACACAGCAGCCATTTTTGGCAGTGGAAAAGATGCGGCATTCAGATTGGGCGCTGCCTCTCTGATTGGTTGAGTGTCCAGTTCGAATATCGCTCCTTTATAGTACTCGCAAAATGGATTCAAAATATAATGTCTCTGAGTACTGAAAGCTTTTCACATGCCACAAAAACTGGAAAAAGGCAGTGAAAGAGAACAAAAACTAATAAGAAATACGCTAGGGGTGACACTTCCTATTCCACTTCAAGCCTTCGTGGGGGGGGCGAGCGCTGTTCAAACCACACCAAGAAGGCAATGAAAAAAGAAAAGCCAGTCGACACACCTTGCCCAAAATTATAAGAGAAAGGCTGGACAAGAGACTGGAGGAGACGTTGGGGGTGGGGGGACAGCCTTCCAATCCTACCAACAAAGAAACATCGGGGAGTTTCCTTTGTCGTTGGTCACTTGGGTCCTGTCTACAGCCCCATCAAAATGCAGGGCTGTGGGGTGGCT
Organism: Amblyomma americanum; assembly: GCF_052857255.1. NCBI lineage: Eukaryota > Metazoa > Arthropoda > Arachnida > Ixodida > Ixodidae > Amblyomma > Amblyomma americanum. Next base: position 124,223,669 of record NC_135503.1, read on the forward strand.
GTGTGTACGCTAGACGCGGTTCTGATTGGTAGTGCCCAATTTCAACACTGGGCGAGTGAAATGGGTGAGTACAACGTTCTTTCGTCTGATCTTTTTATTTTTTATTTTCAAATGGAAATAACTTTCGTTTGCATGCTCTGATTTCAATAATTCTTTCTGCATTGCTCTTTGCAACACATGATGAATCTGTTTAATGATGTTAGTAAATACTTAGGAAAGCATCGCGATGCCCCTTTAAAGGGAAGTTAAAAAACCATTCCTGGGATCAGTCTGCACAAGTGAGTAAGTGTGCTTGTACTGCCAGTGGATAATGTCCACATTTCCGTCGCAAGACTACTATGGATGAATCTCAGCAATACAAATCTCACAGGGCCATGAAACATACCGTACTTACGCGCATAATTTGCGCACCCTTAACTTATGACCCGGGTTTACAAAAATTTTTTACTCGCATATTTACGCACCGCGCTGAGCTAGACCACCATCATGCACGCGGGCTCTACCCTATGGCTCTACCCAGTAGCATTCGGCTATTCACCGTGTTTGTTCGGAAGGCTTTTTGAATCTTTTGTGCACTGGGCTTTCATAATGGTGTCAGGGGCCGCTGTTACGATCGCGGCCTTTCATTTAGAGTGAAGTTTTTTCGGGGGCCGGCCAGTGTGGCGTGCGGGTCCGGGTGCTGACGTATACGCAGCAACATACACTATACCTACATTGCGCGTTATGACCTTTGTGGAGTTTTTTAAGTCGCGCTCGCGAAATCCCCGCGTAATTTGCGCACCCCCTTCTTGGAGCCCTAAATTCTTAATAAAAAGTGTGCAAATTATGCGCGTAAATACGGTATTCGTATCACCCTAAATTTGTATCATGCAAAATGACCAAAATTTGCATGTAGAAGCATGGAAAATGTATTCACACAGATCTGTCTCCAGTCGATGGGATGTATTTACGGCTGCACACCATCGCTCACTGCTTCGATTCATACCATGCAAATGGAGATTGCGACTTCGCCAATCTCCAGGTTGTGCGCCACCACCCACTGCTCGCGGTGCACACCACATGACTGGCGACATGCAGGCAGCCTTTACTCAAGGGTGCCATCATAGCTCGCAAGTTCGTATCATCTGTAGTGGCATCACATGAAATTCTGCACATTGTACAAAATGCATTCTGGCCAGAGAATTCCACAAATTTGTATCAACCGTGACCGCATCATCAAGAGTCTACTGTAGCAGTGTCCGAAGCCTGACAGGTAGGCCACAAAGGAAGCTCGATGGGTACATACGGGGCTGTTGTCATCATTCCTGATCTTGTAGACTGTGTTGGTGAAGATGCGCTCCTTGTTGCCCGCTCGGGATATCACCAGGTTGTCCATGCGGTTGGCCACTTCAATGTCCTCGTCTCCACCCACACCCAGCTCGGGCTCAATGTAGCACGACGTAGGCATCAGGATGATCAGTTTCTTGACGGCCAGGACCACATCGTTGTCCTGCTCGTACTGGGCCATCCGCTCCCGCAGTGCTGCACAAGAAATGGCCGCAAGCATTTGAAGAACCGCAAACGTCTGCATCCTCTATTGCTGCTGGGGAGGGCATCTTGAAGAACTTAATCACAATTTAGGCACGAGCACCCGCGCAAAACAAGACCGGTGTAAAATTCTGTTGCATTCACCACTGCCACACACTGGGACAGTGTATGATTAACTTTAGACCCAAGGGCAAAACAAAAAAAAAACGGCTGAGCTTTTCAGTTTTGCAAACATCAATTTTTTCATTTAATACATTTTTACAAATAATAAAAATCAACTGCAAGTCAAATTGAATAGTTTTGAGTATGAACACTGATAGTTTAACAACAAAAAATCGAACGTTTTTCATCAATTTCAAGTGGAAATTCTACTTGCAAACCATCTGAAGTAACTACTTGCACTACACGTCAACCATTTCCTGCTGAAACTAGTCTTTCATCATGAAAGCAATGAAGCCCTATCCAGAAAAATCCAGCCAGAGATTCATGTTACAGACACTGGCATGGCATTACACCTATCCGTCTGCACTGCAAGGTTTACAAGCTTTTCTGAGCCTCTAATTGGAATGCTTTGCCCCAAACTCATGTTGCTCGCAAAATTAAGTGTGTGACCGCGGCGGCCGCATTTCGCTGGGGGCCCATGTGCTACGCTATGTCAGTGCACGTTAACACCAGGTGGTCCAAATTTATTCTGAGACCTCCACTACAGCACCTCTTTCTTTCTTTTTTTCTTTTACTCCCTCCTTTGTCCCTTCCCTTATGCATTCAGGTGTCAGCCGATATGTGAGACAGATACTGCGCCATTTCCTTTCCCCAAAAACCAATTTTCAGTTTTCAAAACTGTGTCTAACAGGAATGCCAATTTACAAAATTTGTCCAATTGTGTGTGGCACAACACATGAAAGAAAAACAAAAAATAAAGCATGTCCTTTTCTAGCCCTTATGACTAACCTTCCGGGCTACCAAAAGTTTTCACTCTTTGAGAAAAATGAATACAGGCACAAGTGTTCAGCCATATTTCCAATGTAAAATGCGTAGTTGCTTGTAAAAGCTACTGTGCACACTGGGAGCTGAAATAAAACTTTCAGCAAAATTTAACATCCCCAGTTCAAGGTGGCATTAATTTTCACAGGAGAAATTTAGTAGCACTGAAACGACCCACTGCTGAAAGGACATTACAAGCTTTTTTTTTTTTTTTTCAAGAAAAAGAGACATTTTAAACATAACTGTCGCAAAAAATATCCATTATATCTACAAACACAGACACTCCAAAGAATTTTGCGAGTAATGTTCTTTTATGTAAAGGTGCACAATTCACAGCTATATGTATTATCACCTCTGCTGCCACCGCAGCACTATCTGGCATAGAACTTAAAGCAAACTAGAGGAATTCTTAAGTAGACAACACTCTTTAACAGCACTTTGTAACCAAACGAATAAAGTCTGTCTTGTCTAATTTTTCTGGCAAGTGACGATATTTTTTCACAATCACCTTAAGCTAAAAATGCAGCAGTAATAGCCCCTGGTGGCCACAACGATAACTAAAATCCGTGACTGCTGACCACTTCTTTCAAAGAAGTACGAGGAGATGAATTTCTGCGTTCAATACATGAATATATACATGAATATACATAAAATACCCATATCAATTTTGAAACTCTAAACCTTCCAGAAGGTGGGCAACAGGGAAAACTAAAACAGCCATTCCATATTCGAGCCATGCCATGGACAGACGTCCAAACACCGTTCTAGCGCGCCATGGCGTTGTGTTGGTGACATTTGTTGCTGCCAGTTCAGCTCGATACAGCCTCCCGATATAGAAGAAAACCACATGCATAAGAGTGTGCACATATGACATGATACGTTTTTTGAGCCCTAGGGCACTCTGATGACACAGACCGCACCCCCTGCCAGGTGTCACCCCGCTACCGGCCGCCATGCCACTACCAGCCAGATGACTACTCAGGCTCATGTCGCCTTCAACAATGCCCTTCATATGGGATGAATGCTAGCCACCACAGAGGCCAGAGTAGGATGTCCTTTTCCCCTTTTGTGCCTGTTTTCCAGCTTCTCTCGTTTTTCATTCACTTCTCCTGTCCATCTCGTGATAACACACCTGTGTTGTTCGTGCGTGTGTGGTCACTGTTTGCTCTCTCTGAGGCTCCTGAATTTTGGCCCACCAATACCATCACAGGCATGTAATTCGTGCCCTGTGGCTCTGTTGCAGTCCCTTTGCTCCCTCGGTCAAATAAGGCACTGGGATACTGGCACACAGAGGAGGTCTAATGCAGAGCTGTAACTGGGCCAGACACCAGGCCAGCAACACAAACACTCCTGTTGAATTCAATCAGCTGAAACCAAGACTACAAATGAAAAAGACTGAACTAGAAGTGAAAGAAAATGCCGACCCAAGCCGTGGCTCTTGAAAAGGGTCAAACTAACCCACCTTGCGACACACCTTATTCCCCCAAGCTTCCCAAGTTCATCCACTCATTTGACTCCCTCTCCTACCCCTGCTATGCTTGGCTTCTCTTGGAATCCAAAAATGTGGGTACTGGGGACGCAATTTCAGAAATCTACTGAGAGTTGAAGTGGACATCATGAGAGTGCGGCTAGATTGACACGACCTGTGTGGCCATATGTGCACCGTGGCACAGATCGACTCACTCTGACTCAGCGGCCTGTAGTAGCCGCAGAAGACACTGCATGCCATGCCATCCCCCGGCATTGGGCCATTGCTGGTCGTCGCCATGGCCCAGCCAAGCACAGTTCGATTCTGCACAGTCACACACCAGAGAGGGGGAACTATGAGGCACGTTCCTTTCCACTCTCAACATACGACAACAAGCTAACAAACCAAAGTTTTTCAACTCCCACGCTGTGTAAGCCAGCAACAGACCAAAGTCAGAAGACGCATCATACTTTCAAAAACAGCATCTAAAACCAAACGATGAGGAACAACTTCGAAAAGGACCTCTTGCAGCAAAAACTTAAACGAAGATCGAGCCAAAGGTGCAACTGAGCCACAAATTTTGCGACGAATTAGACCAGACTCCCTTGCACAGCATGCACGTCAATGGCACGCAATAGCAAAACCAGAGCAGAGGTCACACAAGGGCACAAACATGGCTTTGCACACTCAACTCACCATCGGGAAACACCATCCGCTAAATCTGATCGAAATGTCCTGTGATCGAGCCTTTGACTGGACCAGCACCCTGCCGCGTGTGCATGTGTGCATGAATTATGTTTCATGTGTGCCAACATTACAGCACATCCAGCTTGACCACCAAAGTGTGCAGGGACTACTCTGCACAGAGCAACACCTTCCGGGTGCCCAGAGTAGCCCAGCTAGGTGAGAGTAACTGCGCAGCGTACACTTGAGACCATAAGCGGTCAAAGTGGGGGCGACCGGAAAAGCATGCACCCACATGCCTCGCGCATCCACGCACGCAGCGCAACTAGCAGGCACTCACAGCAGAGCGAGCGGTCATGCAGCCTGCCGCAGGGATCCACGAGCATCAGCAGGTAGTTGACGGTGAAGGACCAGGCAAGGTTCTCACCCGTGTAAGACACCCCCAGGTGGCAGTGGTGGTACTGCTGCTCCATCCTGGACGCCTGCTACTAGCCCCACGCACACAGTGACCCATCCCAGCATGGTGTTCGAGTCAGGGCCAAATGCATGACACCAGATTTCGGAAAACTCCTAATGAGATCTGGCATAGCCTAGCCCAGCTACCCAACATGACACCAGTAACGTGCAAGACAGGAGAAAGGTCTCCAGTGAATTGAATTTTATTTATGAGCATTTATAGCAACTGTTGCTACGAAAGGGAACCACATCAACTACTCAAGGCATGTGCCTTGGTGTATTTTAAAGGCTGAAATCCCACTATGAAAAGGTGCTGCTCTCTGCCAGTGAAGCTAAGTATTCATGCACTGTCCTAGCATGAACAATTCGCTACACAATGTAGCATAACGTAAATGGGGATCCCGTCTTAGCTGCAGGGAGAAAAAACATGGGAGGTACTGCATCAATTACTCTCATGTGCCCTTATGCTTTTCAATCAACCAGCAGGCACTGAGATAACCGTGAATGCATACAGGGTGTTTCACTTAACTTGAACAAAGGATTTAAGAAAAGCAGGAAACTGAAGCTGGGCCAAACCAACAATACATTATTTGCCGTCATATGGCACTCATGAGATGAATTTATACATTCCGCTCAATTAGCTCATGAACTCGCATGAATTATGCAAAAATTTTAATATTCACTTTACGGTCAAGTGTGTTCTGTTAAATTGTAAAGGGAATTTTTAAAAAATCCAATTTTTCCTACCCTTCCACTACTTAAATAAATGCACTTGAACCGAAATGAATATTTAAAAATGTGCATAATTAACCTCAGCTAATTATCTAATTAAGCAAAATTTTGAAAATTACTCTAAGGAGCGCCACACGACGTAAAATAATATGTTGTTCATTTCACCCAGCTGTGGTGCACTGCTTTTACAATTCCTTGGCTGAAGTTATTGTGAAACATCTTGAATACGTTCATAATAATAATAATTGGTTTTGGGGGAAAGAAAATGGCGCAGTATCTGTCTCATATATCATTGGACACCTGAACCACACCATAAAGGGAAGGGACAAAGGAGGGAGTGAAAGAAGTAGTAGGAAGAAAGAGGTGCCATAGTGGGGGACCCGGAATAATTTCAACCACCTGGGGATCTTTAACATGCACTGACATCGCACAGCACACGGGCGACTTAGCATTTTGCCTTTATAAAAACGCAGCTGCCACGGTCGGGTTCGAACCCGGGAACTCCGGATCAGTAGCCCTAACCACCGCGGCGGGTGAATACGTTCTGAAATTACACATAAACTACCCTCTTAGCAGCAAGCAGCTTGGCCTATAGGAGTATGGCAATAACCGACAGCTTTGCTTAGTGCTGCAAGGATATGAAGGACAGGACATTAACCCTATTAATGCCCATCGCACCACCTCCACCAATAGAGTGTAAAAATGTGAATAATTTCAATTTATGCTTCCAAAACTGCACAAATTGCCAACATAATTTCAGAAGCCATCTTTTCCAGCATACTTATTGAAGCAAGGTCAAAGTGTCGGATGCCAAAAATGCAGGAGGTCTTGTGAAAGATGAATCCGTGCAGAAGGTAATGGCTAAACACCCTAAAGTTTTGTGGTCTTAATATGGCATTGACAGCTGACGGTGCGGATTCAACATTTGCTCTTGTATGTTTCCACACTGTTTTATTGTCCTTTAAGACATAAAGCCGCTTTACAGTGGTATGGGTAGGGACACTTTATTTTTCACTCTTTTTTAGAGCCCACAATAATTTTTGTCCTTTAAGACATCCAGGAATGATCAAAATTTGAAAAATTTAATCACGCTCAAGATTCTCAATGAATCTCCCAGTTTTATTTTTTTGCACTTCTGCAATGAAGGGACAATAAGTGATAAAACCTGGAAGTTCATTACTTTTATCCAACAATTTCAATTCCTGAGTATTACAGGGTTAATGACACACATGCACACACATGGCAAGGATGCTGAAATTTAGTAACTGGTTGACGGAGAAATCTGATTTAGATGCATATTCCTTGAAAAATATTTATGAAAAAAACTATGACATCAGGACTTTGAACTTCCACTCACATAGATCAACAGCTTTGTGATGAATATGTGATGAATGCAGACAAAGGAATTCTGTAGGCTACACTTTTCGTAGTGTGAAGGGCATCTCTGCATTTTCCAACTACAGCTGAGCCCATTAATGACAGACTCGACAAAAACCTTATTGCAAATTTGTTCAGCTTATTATCAGATGTTCAGTTCACAGAGATTAAAGGAACTATGCAATAAATTACTTGAGATTACGTAAAGCAGACGAGAGATAGTCATTCGATCACTCGTCACCCCAGTGCGAAAATTTTTGAGCTAGAATCAATACCAATGAAGATATAGGCGATTAAAAATTACGCTCCTCCTCTACCCCCTCAACTCGTACACGAGGAGCACCAGAAAAAAAAAATAAAGAGAACAGCTCTGGGACTGGGCCTCGCCCATGAATACGTCATCCGCTGACGTTTATTTTGCAACTTCCGGTTATCGCTCCTAGCCCCCCAGCAGCAGCGTCGCCGGCTTGGCGGCATCTCTTCGGTCTCTTCGCCTTCCTTTATTGTGGCGCGCGTCGGGTTTCTTTGCTTGTCATCTGTGGTAATTAGCAGTGATAAACCCGGACCTCGAGGTGCGACTGCTCGCTTTTACGGCCGCGATTGGCATCGAGCCCTATGCGTGCGCTCGAAGAGCCGTCCGAGTGACTCCGGAACTCCCGACAGAAGGAGGCGGCAGAGGAAAATTGAAACCATATGCGTGAACGCAATGCCCTGGCCTGCCAAATTGCCCGAGAGGGTCGCGCGGCGGCACGAGCAGACGATTTTCACGGCTACCGGAAGTGTGCCCGTGACGTCGTGGCTGCCGTGGCTCGAGCGAATGACAGCGTGTGGTGGCCTGGCGACGTCATGGGCAGTGTGACGTCTTTCTTCCACGATTTTAGTTCCAAAATCGGTCACTACGAGCACACCAATCGGCCCGCGAATTTTAAAAAACACGGTTTTTAAAAGTTCGTAATAAATTGCCGGATCAGTTCTGAAGACTCATACTTGATGTGAATGCTTCTTAGCATCATTTCTAAGCATTGAAAACATTTACAAGTGACTTTTTATTCGTTGCATAGTCCCTTTAAGGCTGTGAACTGGGCAAGTTGGAATTGATTCATACTGAATCAATACAAATCAATACGCTTGTCGCGTGTTCTCCGTGTGCCTGTTATCCTTTGCGCTGTTTATAGAGACACTGAGGACGAACTGAAGTTGATCTGCATTCACAAATTACTGCATTGTAACAACAAGGACACTGCGTTCACAGAAAAAATGCCATTTAGGAGGAGACGCAGCTTTCAAATAATGAAAATCTCGAAAAAAAACAACCTAGAAAACATCAAATCCGGTATCGCTAAGGTCTCTTTAATCGCATCCCAAAAAACTATAGCTAAAAGCAACCCAGAAGAAACTTCAAAAAATAGCTCAGTGACAGTATGTAGCAAATAAACTGGCTGAAATCTCTGCGAAAATGGCAGATTTTCAAGTGTGATAACTCGGCTTTTGCATGGCTGCTTGGGGCAAGATTGGTATCACCGGAAAGCTGCCTTCATTGCAATCCTCCTCCTGTCAGATACATGCGTTTACAAGGCCCCCACAGCCAAAGGCACTGAACGGTACAGTCCTGGGGCATTTTGATAGTCATGAGCTGCTTGTACAATTTCAGTGCCACTTTTCTCAGAACTGTCTTTTACACAACTGCTCTGCTTGCAGAACATGTAGCACAACAATGGATTCTTCAGACAGTTCACTGCGTTGTGTGCCTTTAGAAATTCTTTATGCAGTTAAGTTCCAATATTTTTCAATTACTTTCTCATTTCTAAAATCTGTCACTAATTTTTCATGACGCTAATGAGTGCATTATACACACGTGTAAAGTAAAAGCTCGTTAATTCTAACTCAAAGGAGACCGAAAAATTGTTCGAATTAAGCGAAGCTCGAATTATCGAATGGGCGCTAGAACGAGCGGTCATTGCACCCCACAACGCTGCAGAATCAGAAGCAGTCACATCTAGACCCATCATCGCAAGCTAGGCGCTACTACACGTTTGTGGCGGGCGGTTCTGAGAATTAAATTCATGCGGTCCTAATGGCAAATGAAACAAACCGATCGGCCAGTTATGCACCAGAAACAAGTACGAAATGCATTCGCGTGAGCAGTGAGCTTTAGTGCTGGAATGTAGGACGCTATTTATGCTCCAAAACATGTTTATTTACGCGGAAGGGTTGTCAAAATCGAAAGTAATCAGTGACGTGCATTTGTTTGTGTTTCTTCTGCCGAGACTCGATCAGCATCATCTGCAGCTTGCCCAAGAGCTCCAGCACAACGTCCGAGTTCTCATTGGCAGAGAAGTGGCGTGCTGCAACATCGAGCGCCGACGCTACTTCACATGCACTACATGCACTTGGCGGTGGCATAGGCTCATCGCCGCAATCGGACTTATCACTGTCGGCTGTGCTCACCACCCGTGAGCCCTGTGACGTCTGCTGACAGCATGCTCCCTCAATTATATCGGCGTCACTCGAGAGCTCCAACGTCTCCACATTGCTGTACACGTAGCTCACGGCAACAAGAAGCACGACGCTGGCGCCCGTAGAGTTTCTAAATATTACCTAGAGGGAAAGCTGGCGCCACCATCCATGCGAGCGGCTTAAAGAGCCATGAAAGAGCACTTCATCTACCATGGGAATTCCGGTAAGGCAGCAAGACACACTTGGCTCGGCCCTAAAACATGACTGCGACATCAGAAATACATATTTTCGCAAATTATATATTCCAAGGAAGCGTTGTTTTGCAATAAATATGTGTGTTAATAAAATATGTTCACTGTACATCGCAATAAATGAGCAGAAAATCAGATTGCACCGAATTTTCCCATGGCGAGAGAGGGCTTTCTCTTCATGCCGCTACACATACCCAACTATGGAAAATAATTTTTTGCATTCAACAGACATGCTTTTCAGAGAAAATATTCTTTCAAAAACATTTTTAATTTTTAAAATACTATACTTTTGAAGCTTCATTTTTCGCACTGTGAAAAACAAACATTTCATTGGTGGAATCTGCTACTGTGGGATGCACCAAATGTCCGTGCATAGGATATGTTTGTACCGTGAGAAACAAACCCGATCCACAGCTTTTCTATGAGAAGCTAGTTTGCGCGCACTAATTAAGTGCCGGCTCTTGGTATGTCCTGGCACTGCGTTTGCAAATTTTGCCAAGAAAAACATGTATTAGGAAGCGACACCTCTCCTACCACAAGTAAGTGATGGCCGTGTTCATGCTGACAAGTGCAACATGCGAGCATTTACGTGAATTAATTCATTAAGTGGAAGTCGTTCCTGCATGCAATGCGCGGCTACTGCCAGTCTTCGAAATGAATGAAACACAATCCTTGGCGAGTATGGTTAACATAAGTTGCACTTGTCGGAGTACTTAATTGTGCGCTTTTAAAGTGTCTCAGAGACTCCTACGAGAAATGTGCAGAGTGGTTACAGCAGCGGACTGTAGCGCTCTATGTTCACAAAAAAAAACTTGTTCCCTTCTTTCTCATTTCAATGCACAGCTAGCACAGGTTCCCGCTGAGCAAAATCCAGCTTGCTGCATAAATGGCTCCCAGTGAGGCGGCAAACGGACTTTAGGCCTACCAGGCACCAGACACTGTGCTCAGCTCACTTCGAGTCAAGCGCCTTCGAATGCTTCGGATCTCCAATGAACTGCGTGCGCAGCTGCAGTACACAACCACAAAGCTCACAAAACATCACTGAAAACTACAGAGGTGGAAACGAAACTGAACAACCAAAACAATCCAATCTGTAGCACAGTCAACAAGCCACTAGATGTCAATCCGGTTTGCTGTCTTCCCAGTATGCCTCGGGCGTCCAGAGCCGCCAGCTTTCCCTCTAGCTAAGAAACTCTATGCTGGCACCCGAACCTCCATACTGCTTTGTGTACACCACGTGATTGCGACCCAGCGACCGTGGCACAATGAAAACCTGAAACAGCTTGCGCCGAAGCATCGGTGGCATGGGCGAGTGCTCCGGCAGCAAAAAGCTGCTCCGGCATGCACTGAAGCTCGGGTTTCGCCAGCTTCATGCGCTCGGCTTTTTTTTATTGTTTTACATCTCTCGTAAACTTGCAGTGCATTGTACTCGCTATGGGTCAAGTTCTATCTATGAGGAGTGGTGTCAGCCAGTGGCTCCTAGTACGAATTAATCGTAGCAGATGCCGACTTGTTCGAATTATCGGAAGTTTTCCCCCACTGAAATACACAGGGCTATGCCAGGACCCAGACGTAAATCCAAATTAACGAGCTTTTACCATATATAACAATCCATCTTGTGCTGGTGGTCAAACATCAATATACCGAGAGAGAGCTATAGGGTCAATTTGTACTCAGAGCAGCAATTAGATGGAGTTATTGTCAATGTGCCCTCAACAGAAATGCCCAAAATATTAGAAAGTGCGCAAGCACGAAGGTGACATTAGGAAATCACAAATAACAAACAGGAATGGGCAGTTATTCACAAGGAAACACTAATTCTCTGAATTAATGGGCTCAGGTATTACTGGCCAGAGTTATTGTGCAAGGTTGCAGTTAACACTTCAAAACAGGAAGGAAAGGCAGTGAACCGGAACTCTGGAATTCCTTCGTATGAGTCCCATTTTTCTTTTTGTTATATGCATGTTCTACAACTTTAGGCTAGCTTTTAGTCCTTCCATACATAGAAAGTCACACCACGCATTGTACATCAACAAGCTACAGCCCCCACAGCCCCATGACCACTCACCCAGAGACAAAGCACAGTGACTAAAGCCACAAGAAAGTGCATGTGGCCATCTCTGCTGATTGTTTCCCAGATGTGATCAGCATCCTCAAGGACAGTCTGAAATGTAATGGGGAGGGAGGGAGACAACTGTTTTAAAACCCAAGGCATGCAGCCAGGAAACTGCCACTTCGACTGAACTGCCATAAGAAGACATGAAAAGTAGGGGTGTGCGAATATTTGAAATTTAAAAAAAGAATCGAATATGTTTGATATTCGGTCTATATTCATATTCGAGAATTTCCAAATATAAAAAAATTCCCAAATATTTGCCAGTGATTGCATACTACGCCGACTTTCACTGACCGTGGCAAAACTTAATATATCGGCAAATTAACCAGTGTTGTAGGCGTTACCGAAAAAAAGTAACTAAATACATTACTCGTTACGTTAACAAAAAAGGAATGCGTTAGTGCCCTACGTTACCTACAAAAAAAGGTAACGCGTTACCGTTACCGAAAAAAAGTACAGCACGTTACTTTGCCGTTACTTCATGGATATAAGAACTTACGATAACAAATTTATAAAGCTCACATTTCACATATAACATCTAGCCCAAACAACGATTTTACGCTATATCGTGATTTAACGAGAATAGTTTGCACAAATGTGCAGGAGCTTAGCAATGTTATAGTGGCGTAAAGTTGTCTGTAGATGTTACAAGTGTTGGATTCTAACTCTGTTGCACATGGTGAAGCCATCTTCTGAATGTGGCATTAAACACAAAATGACACTCCATCATCAATTCTAACTTCACAAAGAAAACATCGCTGAACTTTCAACAAATTTAGAGTAATTCTGAAAATGTGATGTTCCAAAATGCTCAGCATGCTTCCACTCTGTAGAGTTGTCTGTACAAGTGGTTTGGGAAGGGGAGCTAGGCGAAGGCGAGTGTGCATGGGAATGCGTGTCCGTGCATGTGTTTCGTGCTTTATGGCTATTGTCTTTTTTTTTAGTTGTTTGCGTTGTCAAGGGCAGCTGTTTTCTGGCATGCATGCGAGCCCCAACAAGGGTTGTCGGGAGCAGCTGTACATTTTGTTTATTTACATCACTTTAGGTGCTCTGCGTTTTTTATTTCTAAAAAAGGGGGCGGAGTAGGTCACAACTGGAACAAAAAATAACTAGTAACGTGACACCTCACGTTACCGAAAAATGTTAATGTAAGTATGTCACCCGTTACAGTTCCGAATTGGTAACGAGTACGTAACTAAGTTACCGAAAAAAGTAACGCGTTACTGGTAACGCCGTTACTTGTAACGCGTTACCGACAATCAACTTTAAAGTGCCAGGAAGACAATACAAAGATATTGTTCACTTTCTTCTCTATAGTTTATCACGCGGGCAGATCACATTTGGACACTGCTAAACTTGACCTCATGCGAAATTCCATAAATGGCCTTGTAGTGTGTTTTGAATCAACTTTTTTAAAGGGGCTCGGAAACGCCTTCTGAGGAGAGCACATTAACTCTCTTAATCACTGCACTCGGTTGCCATGAAAACCAGAGCCAAATAATACTCTTCTACACGCAGCAGACGACCCACAATCACGCGTCAAAGTTGGCGAGCCCTTCCCGGCGACTTTTTCATGCTCGCGCCCTCCTCCGTCCCCCGCATCTGCGTAGACATGGTGAGAGGCAGCCATTGGTTAGATTCTTTCAGACGTCAGGCAGCTACCGTGGCCGCGGCCAACAAGCCGCTTAGCTCCGCCAGGTCAGGAAGATCCGCTCCCAGTGGGGGGTTCGCGAAGGAGAGCCTGCCTTCCAGCGTGCAAAAAGTGGCGAGAGGAGAGGGAAAGGCGCGAAGACGCTGAAATTCAAATTTTAACTACAGATAACTCAGCTTCTACAAAGCGCATTTAAAAAATCCTTGCTGGACATTATTTGTGAAGCGGCGTGCTTCAATATCCCAGGCATGCCGCAACTTTATTAGAGCCCCCCTTCACAGCCCCTTTAAGGCAGCAAGGGCTACGGGTTGAGGGCGTCGACTTTTATACGGCAGGATAAGGTAATCAAAAAGTTTGTCCCAACAAAGGTAACACGTTCCCACAAGATAATTTTTTGCCTGGGTCCCTTTCCTTTGCTGTGATTGGTTAATTCGAAAACCCAGTTCTTTGAACATTTTTCATGGCTCCAATGACTAAGAATTAACAGTTTTATTGTAAATAAAAACAAGTGCACGCACTGATCGAAAAATTGTTGGTCAAAATTGTCTACAGCGTTTCTAACAAAACTGTTGCGGAATCAAGCACTGTAAGCAACAAGCTTTCTGTAGCACCAAAAAAAAAAATTATATGCTTAAAATTCAGTGTTCTGTCCCCTTCCTTTAAAGCAAAAATCGTAAGACTACTGTCTTGTAATGCAGTGCCTGGATCAGTAGAAGCTGGTTCTTTCCACATTCTATTTCGGCACACGACTATAATTGAAACAATTATTTGCTAAAAGACCACTTCACTACAATTTATCAGTGCAGAAATGCATCTATAATCGCTTTCCAGACCTTGTTAACATGTGCATTATCAAAAAAGACATGGATTAGTGCCCTCAGCATATTGCTGAAGTGTACAATGCTTCAAAGAACACATGGACGCCTGCGTTACTCATGCCTAAAATATACAACGGACAGGCTGTGGTGCTTTAAAAGCCTGGAACATATGTACGATGGCAATCTCTCAGTAGTTCATTTGGCTAACTCTTTTTTCTTCAACTTTTTCTTTCGGAAACTGGATCAATCTTTAAATGTTCTTGATGTACCTCAAGTTGTAATAAAGCACAAAAGTGAACCACAAATGCATTAAGCTGCCCAGTCCTCCACTCGGCAACGTCTACCTGTTGTCGGCTGTTTTCTTCCCTCCACGATGGTTCTCCTAAGGGGCTGACTGTAGAGAGTGCGATTTCAGAGCACAAACATGCAAACCTGTCTCTGCACCTCCTGTCAAGTTACTCCACAGGCTGATCAAAGCCAGCTACTCAAAGTAATAAATCTTTTTCAGGCAATACAATCCCACCAGCGGGCGTAGAATGGATTACCGTAAAAACCCGCATATAACATGGACCCGAATATAATATGAAGTGTAATTCCTGGATAGCAAAAACACAAATGATGCGAGCGAGGAAAGTGCACATATTTATTTGCGCTGCATTTCGCACTTGACTCAGTGGACACTCGCAAGGCGCACACGCCACACACTTGTGCGTCAAGCGTCACCCCACGCCAGGTGTCGAAAAGGGGCATGCGTCTTCATACGCCTGGTGCTGGCTCAGTCCCAAGAGTTCACCACAAGAGTTCTGGAAGTCGAGGTGTGTCAGTGGATTCCTTTTTGGAGCTGCTCAGGTTCTGTTTCAGTTCTACCATTGTCTCATTTGATGGCAAATTTTATGTTCAAAGGAAAGGAATCTGTATTGGCTCCAGCGCTGCGCCACTACTGTACGAAATCTTTCTGGCCAATTTAGATCGAGTGCTCAAACGCAGGTTGACCCATGCCTTCATTTCTGGTGTTTTTAGATACATAGATGATTTTCATCATTTTAAAGCTCTCACCTAATGATGTACTAGCTGACGTGGCCGATGAGCTGTGTTCTCTAGACGTTCACATTCTCTCAATTTTACTCTTGTGCTTCCGCAAGATGGATACATCCAGTTTTTAGACAAAGTTAGATTTTAATCAACATGGCCATGTTTGCTGGGCTTTTCAGCCGAGATCGAAGAAAGCTTTACTGCCGTTCGACTCATCCCGTTCAAAGCTCGTAAAACGGGCCTTGGCATCTTCATGTTTTAGGTCTGCGCTTTTGAAATCATACCAACACAAAGTGCAGCTCAGTTTTCATCTTCAACTTGAGCAACTCAAAAAGGCGGGCTTTCCGAGCTCCCTGTTAAGATCTGTGGCCGAATCGCTGCTCAAAAAGCTTCGCCAGACGGCAAAAAAAATACACCTTTTCCCTTGAGCCACCTAGCCGAAATAAGTATGTAGTCTTACCATATCTTCTTAATATTTCCCACAATCTTAAGGTCTCAGGCAGACATGGCTTTGGCATGGTCATGTCTGCGCCCTGCAAGCTATCAAAACTCTTCAATTTGGTGAGGAAGCAGACTTAAACACATGTAGTTTGCGGCATGAGGCATACGAAGAAGTATGTTTCATGCGCAACTGGGGTGGCTTATAAGGTTCCCCTCAGCTGTGGTTGATTTTATTTCCGACAAACTGGAAGATGTTTAAAGATTCGTTTACAAGAGCATGCGCGTCCCTTGAGTAGGCCCAGAGGACCTGCCCTGCCCGCTCACTGTCGCGGTTGTAAAGGCTGCTATCCTAAGCTGAATCACACAGAGATCGTAGGCAGAAGAAAGGGACAGTTGGAAAGAGAAATTGTCGAAGCTGTTGCCATCCTGGGATCGGAGTCAGATAAGTGCGCCAGCACGCCTTCTGTGTCGACTTTTCAGAAGGAATTAGCGTTTCTGTCAGCATTTCACTTGGTTGTTTTTGTTTGGTTTTAAACAGGTTGATTGTGCAATCCTTGCTCTGTTGCCTCCCCTTTGCCGTACCGATTGTTTTCTTCATAGTTGCCATTGAACTGTTTTCTCATGCTTCATCTTCATATTACGATTGCTTGCCAGATTACACGCGTGACTGATCCATATAAGCTCTGCTGGTTTTTCAATAAATGTTCAGTTGTCAGTACCGCCCTGTGTTGTCACCTGCCTCAGTCCCATCCTGTTTTGCGCTTTTGCTCCTCACAATGTCCTACCAACTGGCCTACAACCAGGTCCTTCTAAGGCTGTTATATGCGGCATTACTTGCTCTCACAAATGCCTTTGCATTTTCGCGCATGTGCAGAACAGAAGATTACATGTAGGTGAATGTTTGGTTGCTGCGTGACCCAATCTGGTACTTGCCAGGAGAGAGAGCAACAGGCAGATAAGGAAGACTAGCCACGTGCTGATTGGGAGCTGAGAGCACTCCACAGCTGCCTTCCACACCTCCCGGGCAGACATGACTGGCAGCCGCTGCAGCTCACAGAGCCAGTAGCAGCACTGGCGAATGACGACAGCCATCAGCACAGCCATTGCAATCACCGCCACTTGTACTCCTGCACAGGTACAGGAACCACGAAATGAGAAAGAATGCGCGGAAAGCTGATGCACCTCTAGCGCAGCCCAGTGGGCCAATTCTTCATAGTTAGAAAAAAATAAAGTAACAATGCACAGGTGACTTCCAATGCAGTTTTTAGCACATTTACGGAAAAAGTGGTTGGTTGGTTAGCATTGTTAAGCATAATATATTGTGCGAAAGCATTGTTTTTTGCATGTGGACGCCACTGCCATGTACCTCACAGGGCGACTGAGGTGGCCCAGTGAGTGACCCAGTTGCACTCGTTATTCAGAGGCTTCACACACAGACACACACCGCTAAAACCCAGACAGAGCGGCTAGAAGTGATTTTGCATTAAACGCCGCTTGTCGTTCTGGCGCTCTCACAAGCAGGTGTTTGCCACCTGCCACAGTGGGCTGGCAATTAGGTGACAAAGTCACATGACCTGCTTTTCTGCTTTCAACGCTGCCACCGCCAGATTTTCTGCGGAACGGGAGCCCTGACTGATATGCATGCAAAGAATGACTGCTATAAATATGGTCTCGTGTAATTACTGTATTTCATCCAACCCACAAAAGCGCACACAACACACAGAATGCACTTAAAATATACCACTCTAATGACATAATAATATCATGAATAACAAAGCATAACCACGGCAAAGAAAGCAAAACAAAGACAAACAGTGCAAAAAAATGGCCACACAGTGCTATCGCACCTACTTAATTCACATCTAGCCTAAAACATGCAACTAAGTGAGCAAACAGATTGCCCTTTTTTGCGCTAGCTATTACCTTAGTGGAAACTGTGAAATACTGCTTTTGTGTGAAAACATAACATTCTTACTCTTTTGTGAACTTTGGCTGTGACGTGCTCAGACTATGCACACAAAGTCGATGAAACAGTTCACACTAAGAAATGTAAAGGCAGGTGTGGCAAATGACTCAGAAAAGCTGCAGACGAAATGAGTTCAGTGACTGGTTTTCCCCAAAGCTAAGTACTGTACTTTTTGTGGCTCAGCAAGAAACAAAGCAGAAATAGGTACAGGCAAGGAGTCCTAATCTTCTCGTTCCCAAAACTAAAAAAAAAAAGCTTAAAAAGGGTGTACTTGACAGAGAAATCCCTCCAGCAGTAGTGAGCATGAATCATGTGACAAAAACATTGTGACGGTGCGGTGCCATTGCTGTCCTCCAGGCAATGCGGAGGTGTTGCTCAGCCTGCACAGGCCAGCCTTGCCTAGGTAGGGATGGATAACCTTTTGCTGTCAGCTGTATTTCCTTTGTGCATCTGGAAACTCTGCAGACTGTGCTCAGCGCCGACATTGGAATCGCCTTGCTGCTGTTTAGCTGGCTCTTTGCCTGTCAACAGTGACATTACACCCGGCTCCTTGCAGCCAGAGCAAATGTGGTACAAGGCTGGGAGTTTTACTGGCCAGTGGCATCATGAACAACCCTTCCCAGCAGGCTCTTTACTGACACTCTTGTACACTGTCCGGGCTTTTCACAACAGCCATTAAATGGCACTTCCACAGCATGAGGTGCAGTTGCTGAAAGGTACCTTGCCATCCAGAAAGGATGTTGTCCAAGTTCTTTTAGGAATCTACCCTGCACGGTCAAGTAAACAAGGTGAGGGGAAGGAAGAACTTAGGTGCCTGGTGAATGTCACAATCGTTTCTGCAATACCTGTGCAACATCTCCACAGCTGTCATAACTACACACCATCCAAGCTAATGCATTATCGAGTAAGTGCCTTACAGTCGAGCCCACTTGTCATGACCACAGATATAATGAACGCTCGCTTATTACAAATGTTTGCAGTGCTACCGTCAAAACATGCATTAAGGCAATGGCAATTCATCTCGGCTACAACAAACATCTGTGGCCACACAACTCGGTTATAGCAGAGTCCTTCAATGCTTTTCTGGTCATGAAACTTCTCCGTAACGCTATGGGAGAGCTTCATATGTTGACCGCACCTTCCACGAAGCGGCGCCAGTAGGCCGGTGGGGGCAACGACGTGAGCAAGCGAGCGCCTGTGTAGCCGACCACATGCAGATTGCGGAGCCTGTGGTGTGGCAGCTAGTATTTTTTGTGCTGATTTTCGTAAACAACTGCAGCGCATGTTACACGCTCACCTGTGATGCCGAAGACTTGCTGCGTGACGGGTTGCCGCTCCGGCTACAGAGGTACGCAAGAAAAGGTCTCACTGTTCTGTTTGCCCAGCGACGCCGAGCAGTGTGAAATATGTAAGCGGGCGATACCACGACAAGAAAGGGGTGGATGTCCGCGTCTGCGAGAAGCATTTTGATTCCACGGATATTATTCAAACTGAGGAATTTATGGTCAGCGGAGAAGCAGTGTCGCTGCAACGCGAGAAGCTGAAACTCAGGCCCGGTGCCGTTCTACGGATATTCGAAGGACTGCCAGCGTACTTGAGCAAGCCGAAGCCATGATTTCGCACAATCTCGACGCTCAGAGACAGTTCTGCTCGACGATATTCTTGTGGAGCCAGATGACTGCAGGGAGCATTCTCGTGCACTTGATGAATTGTCTACAAAAGACTGCATCCTGGACTACTTTGCTGGCTATGTAGTAAAAAAATTCTCGTTAATGTCATTCTCCAGCTGTGTGCAAACATTTAGGAGCCAAAAATAGGAACCAGCGGCTCTAATACAAGCCAAATCAAAAGGCTTTCTGCAAGTGCCATCAAGCCAGCTGCTAAGCCTCTTGCAAATTGTTGAAAGTCATGTAGAGGATTTGACTGTCAACACAGTTGCATGTGCTGGCGTATATGCAAGCATTACTGTTGAAGTTCTCGTTGACAGACGTACTGCTCTGGCTGGTATTGGCTGTGCACCACATTACGTAACCACCACTGCATAGGTTGTTCACTTTTTCCCGAGGTGTCGTTTACATTTTTTTACTCGAGAAAAAAAAAACAAGCAATCTCGGGCAACAAAGCGGTCTACGTGCCCAGTAGGTGGTGGCAGGAAGCATCGGCAGTAGCGCAGTCTTACAGTCTTGAGACTTGCAAGCATTACTGCCATCTTAAATTTGTTTTCTGGCTTTTCTAAATCCATGACAGGCATCTCTCAGGAGCATGTATGTTATTCTGTGTGGTCTGATATGAAAACATGCATAGTTGTGTCTTCATTTTCTTCATTTTTGTATTTTATAGCTTTTGTGTAATGATGCAGGATGTGTGTTCCTCAGGAATTTGTATGCTTTTTTATTTTGCCTTTTTTACTGGAACCATAAGCATCTGGGTCGTAGTTTTTTTTTTTAGTATCAAATGTATGTTTTGCTATTTTATTGTGAGCACATTGTCATGTAACAACGCACTGTGTGTGTTTCTTAGTATGTTTTATATTTTACCTCACTATCGCATACACATATGCTCATGCCTATCTGTGACCCTGTTGGTTTGGTAGACAAGTGTACTCTTTCGTTTGCTTATAGTTTTTTTTTGTGCATGTTGCTCCATGCGTCTTATCACTGCTCACTTTTTTGTTTATTGCGTGACCACTCACAGCTTGTTTCTAATTTTGGTAGCACGCAGCCAGCAAGTGAGCAGTGAACAATAAATTTCATTATTTCCTTTCACTCGCCAGCGTCTTCGTCATCGCAGCGTGACAAACCGCAAATAAATGGCTTATGCAGCACAAGTCTTCAGAAGCTGGCTTTGCCACCGCCAAAAGTGTCAGCAAAAACTAGTCAGATAGCGCTATCAAACTGCTGTTGCTTTCGTTATGTGATAGCTTCTGATTTTCAGCATCAGTGAGCTTGCAGTATTTGTCGCAAGGTAAGCGCCAGCCATAAGCGTTCTTCAATAGTCTTATGCACTTCGACGAAAGCAAGGACTCGGCAAGCACAGCCACAACGCAAACCGCTACGCTAGATCGTCCATGGTGACACTGCAGTCAAGTTCCGGTAAAAATTAATGGCACAGCAATGCGCAGCCTGGACCCATGAACAAAAATCGCTGTTCCATAACAGTCGGCAAGAAAAGCGCGTTGATCAGAAAGCGGCTGCTAGCAAGTTTACTAGCGGCCGTCGTCGATCGCGGTTTTCAGTGCCTCGATGCTGCAGCCAAGCTTTCAGGTAACAACCGGTAAATGCTAGTAGCGTCCATACGGCAGTAAACAGACATCAAATGAAAGTGAGCCTGCTGGCCGCAAAACAGCCGCTGCTAATAGGGCGCGTGGCCGATTCGTACCCCCTCTCCGACAGCTGCGCCACTAGCGGCAAGCGCTGTCCCTATATGAAACTTTGACCGGAGTTTCGTGACCAGTAAAAACATTGAAGGACTCTGGTTATAGCAAACAAGGAGGTGCCATAAACTCAACCTTGAAGATGGAAAACTCGCACTTCCAGCAAGCATGGAGACCGAGGAGCGTCTCTCAGCCCCGCTACACCACCCCAGAAAGAAAATAAAAAGGCAGCACTGAAACTGTATGAAACCGCCAATCTGCACGCACCAATCGCCTACTAGGTGAATCAGTGCCTGCATGTGCACCGGCTGGTGACAGCAAAGTGGGAGCAGAAGTTACTGCGCATGGTTGTGGATCAAGTAACAGCAGTGATTTGAGAAGTTTGAATACCTTGCTGGCCACGCTGTGGTATTGTGCTGCTAACATGTACAGACAATGCCGGATAGCTGACAGCGCAGTTGGCACATTGTGTACCCATGTGCGCTGCGCTGCTTTTGTCGCTGCAATGTGCCCACGAACAATAGATGACGCTGTCGAAAACGCACACGATCACACATGTAGATTTGTGGTAACCTGTCGTTGATGCATTGCTGGCCAGATGTAGACTCAGATGACTACGTTCATGCACAGACAATATTGCAGAGCCATGCTCTGACGGAGCTGTTGTATACAAAGTACGAGCACTTCCCAACATCCAGGAACGTGATTATTGTGGCCGACCTCACACCAGTTGCCGTGGATGCTTGAACCACAATTAGTTACACCCTGTCCCTAAAGCAGATTTTTGCCACCGAGGGTCTTGGCGAGGAGAACATGACCACCTTGGAGAAAGCACCATGGTAGATTCTGCTTTCAAGCAGTACATGTGCAAGAAGCAGTTTCTACCAAATTAACACTACTTTTCTGTATTGGGGGGGAGTCACTTACTACGAACACCGAATACGACAAATGCAATTCGTGTGACCGTACGTTTGTTATAAGTAGGCTCTTTTACCATTTTACCATTCTTTTACCATTTTTGGTAGTCTCGGGGCATATCAGGTTCAGACATGCAGTGGAACCGCCTGAGTAGCGTTGTTCTTTTTCTTGACTTTCTTGACTGCAAAACATTAGCAGTTACTGCCAGCCAATTAAACCACAGTAATGTTTTGGTTTGGTTTGGTTTGGTTTATGGGGTTTTTACGTCCCAAAGCAACTCAGGCTATGAGGGACGCCGAAGTGGAGGGCTCCGTAAATTTCAACCACCTGTGTTTCTTTAACGTGCACTGACATCGCACAGTACATGGGCCTCTAGAATTTCGCCTCCATCAAAATTCGGCCACCGCGGCCGGGATCGAACCCACGTCTTTCGGGTCAGCAACTGAGCGCCGTAACCACTGAGCCACCACGGCGGGTTAAACCACAGTAATGTGCCATTCAGGTTGAAAGTATTATACATTACTTTTTTTTATAAGAAACCAGCTAAACTGTCAGTATTTTTCCCCAGCAACGCTTCTCTATATTATCACACTTTAAAGGAGCACTAAAGAGTATTCGGGAAAAATGCACATGGATTATTTGCTTTCATAAGACTCAACCTCATCACTCTGCGATGGCCAACGAAAATACTATAATCTGGAGACAAACTCAGAGTAATTTTTATTGTTCTTTTTGGACACAACGTAAGTAGTAGTTCGGTAAAACCACTACATATTTGTGGTTCAGAGAACATATCACCGAAATAACAAGCTCGAAGCAAGCGGACTATGTTTTTTCTTCGTCTGCTACTACAGGGATGACGCTTCCGGCAGTCTGCTCAGGCTGTGCATAGTCTGAGCAGCAATTCGCATATTTTCAAAGATCACTCCACACATTACTACACCAATGACAGAGCAGCAAGCTTCCATGTGACTGGCTGAAAGGCACATTGCACGTGCGTTTCACCATGGTAGCCATGTTGGTTGACTCCTACTCTCCGTGGAGAGTTAAGGAAAAAAAGCTAGGAACAGGGACGTTTAATCCAATTTAATAGAGAAATCGGCCACACAGGATAATTTGTTTCTAAGAATTTTTGGAGTGTATACATCGAGTTCCCGTGATAAAAATACAAACTCAAAATCCTCTTTAGCGCACCTTTAATGCCTTCATCAGTGGATATAGAATGCAAACGTACTATATGCACAAGACCCAACTGAGCACAACATTGTTTACTTGAAGGTGAAAAAAAGAATAATAAAACCCATAGGTCATGACAGTGCGGCATGTCCACTGCTGTTTACGTTGGTGCGCAGGTCTTGCTTTGTGTGTGAATTACTTCCCTTCCCTTGTGAACAAATGCGTACCCTTCAGAATATCAAAATTAAAATATTCTTTTGAGTTATTCAAAGCTGCAAAATAGTGATTTAAAGTCAACTCTCCCCAATGTAACAGCCTCTTCTAGAGGTCCTTTAGGAGAGTTGGAATGAAAGAATTTGTCATCATCATCAGCCTCGCTACGCCCACGGCTGAACCCATCTCTCTCCAACTAAACCTGTTCTGTGCCAGCAGCAGCCACCTTATCCTCGCATAATGCTTACACATCCGCCCACCTAACCTTCTGCCGCTCCTTGCTACATTTGCCTTCTCTGGAATCCATCTGTTACCCTCAATGACCATTGGTTACCTTGCTTTCACCTTACAAGCCGTGCCCAAGCCCATTTCTTCATTTCAACTAGATGGCATTAACTCACGT
Source organism: Amblyomma americanum (assembly GCF_052857255.1). Taxonomy (NCBI): domain Eukaryota; kingdom Metazoa; phylum Arthropoda; class Arachnida; order Ixodida; family Ixodidae; genus Amblyomma; species Amblyomma americanum. Next base: position 124,247,712 of record NC_135503.1, read on the forward strand.
TTGCTCCCTCATCCACTCTTCTAATGAATTAGTAAAAGGCTGTCAACTGGGTGATAGGGTACTGAATCATCTTAAAAACAAGCTCTCATGTCATCTCGTGTTCTTTCCTCCTTGCTGTGTTGCGTCTTTTGACTGTTTTTAAGATGATGAATTTGTAACTAGCGTTTACTGTTAGATGAGTTTGCAGGTACCTTCAAGAAGGGGAACACGTATGCACCCAGTGGGTGGCACGTACAGTATGTATTTTTGTTGCATGCACACAGAAGTAGATCATTCAAACTGACTGCCCACCAATCTCTCTGGGCGGCTTGATGCGAATCAGCACCACCAAAACAAGGCCCACAAATGTGGCAAAGAGGACATGTGGCAGGGAACTCTTCCGCCGTGATCGTACGACGTTGTCTTGGAGCCTGAGTTGGCCTGGCCGATTCCCCTCATCCATGCTGCACCTGCACACAGGAGGAAGGGAAAAGAAGGAAGACCAAGAGAAAGTAAAGAAAGCATTCAACTGTTTCTCTCACTCAATGAAGCACACCCCGCAGGCAGCTGTGCATCCGTACAACTGCACTCTTTCCCAGCTACAGCTCTACTGATACCATCCTACAAGATCGCATTACCGTTGATGGCGGCATCCAAGTCAACACGTGCCACGTCCCTCCCCACCCCATGGTTGTTTACAGTACATGGCTACTCCAACACTGACTGTGCTACACCCCCACACCCCTCGTTGCATCCTCACCGTGCTTGTCTTGCCGTGCTGGAAACCTGCCTTACATGGATGGATGAGTGGTTGTGCATGAGGCATACCCACCCTACATACTTACCAATTCCAATTGGATTCCAACGGGACTCACCAAATTTAGGGGTCACCAGTCTTGAATTGAGCGAGAAGGTTGTGCTGTTTTTGCAGTAGTTCCAACCTTTAGCAATTCATCAACATATGCTAATGGCCTTTCACCTGACTGACATATGCTAGTAGGTAGGAGGAGGATATAGAAACTGCGTATGCTTTGCTGTCACCGTCACCTGATGCCACGTGCTCCCAGACACCGTGTAGAAGAACGAAAACCATTTTCGTTCTTCTCTAATCACATGGAAAGGTACAAGTAAACTTCACATTACTCCGTCAAAATAAATTCTTTCAGCTAAACACATTTACAACCACTAAAATATTTTGCAAATAAAAATGCTTCCTTTGGATTACAGGCGCGAAAACAGACAGACCACAAGGTAGATAAACGGGACGGAGCGCCGTCCCGTTTATCTACCTTGTGGTCTGTCTGTTTTCGCGCCTGTAATCCAAAGATGTACCAACTTGCCCAGCAAGACGTTCTTTTAAAAATGCTTCCAAATGTAATCACTGCAACCTGGAGGCCCTATTGTAGAATAATCAGCGCGGTCTGATTTGAGATACCTGTGACCACTTGTGTTGTGCAAATGTTGCCTCTTCTGCAGTCTATATATAACAATAGACATTTTTTCCGAAAAAGATGCATACATTCAGCTCAAGCACTTTTCATACTGAAAGGAACAAGTTTCAAGAGTGGCCCACCAGACGTGTTGAGGAGTTGATTGAATTCATTCGATAATGAAGAAATAGCATTCATCGCACATAGATCAGCAACAACAACCCAAAGGCAAAGCATAACACAAAAGAATTGAACCTCTAAGGAATATAATTGATATCAGCAAATTTAAACCTGCAGGACAATGCAGAACCGAGTGGTAACACAACTACACTGAAGACTGAAAGCCATACAGCTTTCAAAATCCAAAATGTCAATCGACTCACGTAGCAGTTAGTGCTGTATGACCAAAAAAGTCATAACAAAAAAATCCTTACTGTGGATGCATCACGATAGTGCTGAACAAGGCAGAAATCGTAAGTAGCAACGCCCACTGAAAGAAGCCCTTCATCGTACGAATACTTCAAACACTTCTACATTGACTCAATCTTAGAGATTTTCGTATTACAGGTTTTTAATTTCTGCAGTAAGTAGATGTTGTGATAAAACATGGTGCTGGGCTAATTCATGATTCATACTTGAAACAAAGACAAGAGCAAAAAAGGCAACCACAGAAGAGAAGACGACATGACACAAAGAGCTTTATTTTGTCAGCTAGTCACATTTATATAGGCGGTCACATCACATGTAGCACTTGGGCGGAACCAGCTACCTTTGACAGACTGAATTTTTGCAGATATGAATGCTTTTATCGCCTCTTTGGTTGTGAAGAGTAGCTATTGACAGGAACAAGGTGACAACAAAAGAAAGAGATATGTCAAGGAACAGCACATGACATAGGTGCAAGCATGAAAGGCCTGTTATCGTTCTTTATCTTTACACAAATTTCTCTTCAAAACCGCGCTCAGCCGAGTACAGGCTTATCGAGAAATCGCTGATGTACTGAGCCGCTTTCTTTTTTATACGAAAAGCTTAGAGCAAAACTCTTGCTTTTGTTCTTAACACTCTTGCCCAGAATCTTTGCCTCTTTAAAGCCGGAACACACTTGCATGCCTTTACATGCTTAACTAGCTGAGTTCGCGAGCTTATCTTGTTGCATTAAGTTTTGAAAAGGCTCCCTTAAATGGTCATGAAGACAACGCCCTGTCTACCGATTTAGCATTTTCCGCAGGGCAGGGGGATCATATAAACCACTCCCAAAGCACATCTAACAAATGCTTCTTCGTGTTAGTTTTTTCAAACATGCTCGCCCTCACCGCATATGCGGGGGCATAGCTTAGCCACCGTATTTGGCGCAGAGAAAACAAGCAGCACATTGTGCCTGCTGGCCACTTATTTGAAGTTATGCTATACCTTATGACTATGACTTGAGGGTGCGGTACATGCGTGGAGCGAGCCAATAAGGATAATGGCTCAAACATGCCAAGTGCAGGCAGTCCTGGAAAAGCCTTACTTGACGCCATAGCTCAGCTCTGAGGATCCTGCACAGTCTTTTCATGCGGCCCCAGGAAGGCTTGACGGCTCCAAAGAGCGTGACCACTTCATCCGCAATCCAGCCTTTCCTTAGGCAGACATCAAGGTGCCTGGCCTGGCATGCGGCTCCCTCATCCGCCGTATCACTTCAATTCATCCTCTTCCATCAACATTCTTCTTTGTCACATCGGGAATGCCGCATGCCAGGCCAGGCACCTTGCTGTCTGCCTAAGGAAAGGCTGGATTCCGGATGAAGTGGTCACGCTCTTTGGAGCCGTCAAGCCTTCCTGGGGCCATATGAAAAGACTGTGCCGGATCCTCAGAGCTGAGTTATGGCATCAAGTAAGGGTTTTCCAGGACTGCCTGCACTTAGCATGTTTAAGCCATTATCCTGATTAGCTCACTCCATGCATGTATCACACCCTCAAGTCCCAGGCTGTTCAAATTACACAGGTTAGTTGGGCTTGTGTACTAAAATGCCTTCTCAGAAGTGTTGGAAGGAATCAGCGAGAACCCAGGAAGCCAGTGGTCGTCTTGGGGGATATCAATTCCAGGAAACGTCGAGCAGTTTTACAAAGAAGTCTTAAGTTTGCCTCTCATGCACAAGTGCGAGCTCACGTTCTACTCACCATCAACAGAAATATGGCCCAGAAGGCCAGTGTAGAAGACCGCGAGAGGTGCCTTCTCGAGTGTGTAGACAGCATCATGATGTGTGTGCAAAAACTACCAGTCGCCGTTCCAGCCGTGTTCTAATTCGTCAGGTATAGCAAAATATTTCAAAGATCACGAACTTCTTTGGCTACAAACGAACAAAGACTGAGGCTTTGTCGTCATTCAGCAGGGTGTTTACAAGGAAAAAGCCCTGCAAGCTGTTGAGAAGAACTTTTTCCATGTGAAGAAAGTTGATATCCGTGTTAGAACTAAATTTAAGAACTTTTGCAAAGATTTTAACTTGCCAAAGTTAGCTAATGATATTTCCAACTGCAGAAAAAATTGCCTGAATGCTTTTTTCACTGCTAAGACTCGGGAACCTAGTATTCCATTTAGAACGATTGTTAGTGAGAATGGCTCTTGGCAGCAATGTGTTAGCCGGTTCCTGTTGAATAAGCTTAGGTTGATCAAAGTGAATGATTCTTTTTTTACTAACAAGTCCAAAGAAGAAGTATCAGACTTTCTCCAGAATAACCACTGGGTGGGCTATGATTTCTATGTTGATGCTGAGGATTTACTTTATTCCATTCCTCAAACTGAATCTTTAGCTGCTGCGAGAGAAACTGTTGAAGCATAGGGAAGGCTTTCTTTTTCAGTCATCAGCAGGGCTATCCCTCGACGATTTTTTAAAGCTTTTAGAATTTTATTTGGGTTCCACTTTTATTCTTTTTGACAAGCAGCCTGTTGTGCAGCGTAATCGTATCTGTATAGGTTCTTGTGTAGCGCCCTTTCTATGTGATATTTTTTTAGCTCATGTTGATCGTCTTTTGGATCAATCTTTTATGGGAGTCACAGTTTTAAAGGTTTTTCAATATGCCGATGATTTTTGTATTTTTTTACAGGACTGTAATGAATCTTATTTTGAAAATTGTGTTCGACACGTCTTAGGCACGGTAATGAGAATAATAAAGGCCTGTCCTTCACCCATGAACTTCCATGAGAATGGAGTGATTCACTTCTTAGACCTAAGCCTGAGGATATCAAAGGGACAAACAAGTTGAGTGTATTTCCCACTTGCCCTATGACTCGTCACATTCCAAGACTGTCAAAAGAGCCTTTGCGTTACTCTGTTTGGAATCGGTGCTTCGCAAGTCAAGTCCGCACGAAATGGCCTTAGTTTGGACTATCATGTATGCAAGCTATTGACCATTGTGTTCCCTTGCTCAGTTCTCACGGCAGTTGCTGAAACCCTCCTAAATAAACGTGGATTCCGTCAAAAGGTGGCTGCTTCTGAATGCGCGAAGGGCAAACCAGAGGTGATGCCTTATATTCATAAGGTATTGCATAACCTCAAAAAGTGGCCAGCAGGCACAATGTGCCGCTTGTTTTCTCTGTGGCAAACAAGTTGACTAAGCTATGCCCCCGCATCTGCGGTGAGAGCAAGCGCGGTTGCAAAAAGCAACACGAAGAAGAATTTGCCTAGGAGTAGTTTATATTGTTGTGGGAGAGAATATATTTACAGTTATTTACAAAACGAATGAACAGCTACGGGCGGCACTCAGAACACAGCCAGAGATGAGTTCTCGCCTTCTTCCTCGTCCACTCGTTCACTTCGCTCAATGTCGTCGTCATCGTCTACCCGCTGCAGGACCCCCGGCTGATGAAACGCCGTCTCGGCGTTAGAGTGGTGGCGTAGGAGCGTCGTGATAAGGTTTGAGGCGGCATACATGAACGACGTCGGTAGAGGGGCCAGAGGACGATGGCGAGGACGCAAGGGGAGCAATTTCATAGTTCACGTCGGTGACTCGGCGCACCACACGGTAAGGGCCACGGTAGTGAGAAAGGAGCTTCTCGGAGAGACCGACGCTGCGCGACGGCGTCCAGAGAAGGACGAGTGATCCGGGGTGATATTCGACGGCCCGGTGCCGGCGGTCGTAGGCGGACTTCTGGGAAGCTTGAGAGGCACGGAGCCGACTAGGGGCTATTTGGCGAGCCAGCGTGGCCTGGGCGATGGCGTCCTGAGCGTAAGCAGTGGTGGGGACTGAAGAAGGCGGCATGAGCGTGTCCAAAGGCAATAGGGGGTGCCTACCAAACAAAAGGTAGAAAGGGGAATAGCCTGTTGTGTCATGCCGTGAAGAGTTGTACGCAAATGTCACATAAGGCAAGGCTGCGTCCCAATCGCGGTGGTCCGGTGAGACGTACATTGCTAACATATCGGTGAGCGTGCGGTTGAACCGTTCCGTAAGCCCGTTGGTTTGTGGACAGTAAGCTGTCGCGAGCTGGTGCTACGTGGCACACGAACGAAGAATGTCATCAATCACTCTGGACAGAAAATAACGACCGCGGTCGGTGAGCAGTTGACGAGGGGCGCCATGGTGAAGAATTACGTCTTGGAGAAGAAAATCGGCGACATCGGTAGCGCAGCTGGTGGGCAAAGCACGCGTGATGGCGTACCGAGTCGTATAATCAGTTGCGACAGCGATCCACTTGTTACCGGAGAGGGACGTGGGAAAAGGGCCAAGAAGGTCGAGGCCAACACGGTGAAAAGGTTCCGGAGGTACGTCGATGGGTTGTAGAAGACCGGCAGGCAAAGTGGAGGGCCTTTACCGGCGTTGACACAGGTCGCAAGCAGCAACGTAACGCTTGACGGAACGATACAGACCAGGCCAAAAGAAGCGGTGCCGCACTCGAGCGTACGTGCGGGACACGCCAAGGTGGCCGGCTGTCGGCAGATCGTGCAATTCCTCAAGGACAGAAGAACGTAGATGTTGGGGTATGACGAGGAGCAGCGGAGGACCGTCGGAGCGTAGGTTGCGGCGATACAAAATGCCATTCTGGAGCACATAAAGTTGCAGAGACGGAGATCGGTTTGCAGAGCGGAGGCCATCAAAGATAGGTTGTAAAGATGAGTCGTTGCGCTGTTCGTTGGCGATATCGGTGAGAGCAGTGATAGCTAAGAGGCAGGGTAGGGTCTCAGCGTCTTCGAAGTCAGGTGGCTCCACAGGGTATCGGGATAAACAGTCAGCATCCTGGTGGTGACGACCGGACTTGTACACGACAGAGTATGAATACTCTTGAAGGCGCAAAGCCCAGCGACCAAGGCGACCGGTGGGATCTTTTAGTGAAGACAGCCAACAGAGAGCGTGGTCATCAGTGACGACAGTAAATGAGCGGCCGAACAGGTACGGGCGGAATTTAGCGACAGCCCAGACAAGGGCGAGACACTCGCGCTCAGTAATGGAGTAATTTTGCTCTGCGGCGGAAAGTAGGCGGCTGGCATAAGCGATGACGCGATCTTGGCCCTGTTGACGTTGGGCTAGCACGGCACCGATCCCATATCCGGAGGCGTCGGTGCGAATCTCTGTGGGAGACGACGGGTCAAAATGGGCTAAGATGGGCGGAGAGGTTAGCAAATGAACGAGGAAGGAAAATGAGTTTTCTTGAGCAGGGCCCCAGATAAAGGGGGTGTCGTTCTTAAGAAGGTCGGTGAGGGGGCGAGCGATGCCAGCGAAATCTTTGATAAAACGGCGAAAATACGAGCACAAGCCGACAAAGCTGCGCACATCTTTCGACGACCTAGGAAGAGGAAACTCCTTCACGGCTTGAATTTTGACTGGATCTGGGCGTACACCAGAAGCATCAACCAGGTGTCCGAGAATAGTGAGTTGGCGGCGACCGAATTTGCATTTCGATGAGTTCAGCTGGAGTCCGGCATTACGAAACACTGTCAAAATACTGGAGAGGCGTTCAAGGTGCGTGGCAAAAGTAGGCGAGAAAACCACAACATCGTCTAGGTAGCAGAGGCAGGTAGACCACTGAAAGCCGCGAAGAAGGGAGTCCATCATTCGTTCAAAGGTAGCCGGCGCGTTACAGAGTCCGAATGGCATGACTTTAAAGTGGTATAAGCCATCAGGCGTCACGAAGGCGGTCTTTTCACGGTCCTTTACATTTACGGCAATTTGCCAGTACCCCGATCGAAGATCAATTGAAGAGATTGAAGAGAAATATTTGGCGCCGTGGAGGCAATCTAATGCATCATCGATCCTGGGGAGAGGATATATGTCTTTTTTTGTGATGCGGTTTAGGTGCCGGTAATCAACGCAGAAGCGCCAGCTGCCGTCCTTCTTTTTTACCAGGACAACTGGAGAAGCCCAAGGGTTTGACGAGGGCTCGATGATGTCTTTTGCAAGCATCTTATCGACCTCTTGATTTATGACGGTGCGTTCAGCGCTGGACACGCGGTACGGACGTCTGTGGAGAGGAGCGGCATCACCGGTGTTTATCCGATGCGTCACCACAGATATACGAGTCAAAACACGGGCATCAAAGTCGAAGATGTCGCGAAAAGATGATAAGAGGCACCTAAGATCGTGAGCTTGCATCGCTGGTAGGTCAGAACAGATCATGTCGGCGTAGTCATCCGTTGGTTTCTCTGGTGATGTTGCCGCAGGCAACAGGCATTGATGAGTGGAAGGTAAGCAGCTGTCCACCACTGATATGACACATTCGGCAGCAGGGCACAGCGTGGCGAGTGAGATGCCTTGCGGGAGCGGTTTGATAGACGAGCCAAAGTTCAGAACCAGAAGGTACGCACGGTTTGCCGACACTGTAAAGACAGTGTGCGGAAGCGCAATACTTCGCGTGAGGGAAACGTCAAGGTTTGGAGTGACTACGTTGGGGCCATCAGGGACAGGGGGAACAGATGAGAAAGAAATGTAAGTTGCGGCTTGAGGCGGTAGACGGACAAAGTCGACAGCACAAAGACGAGGTACAACTGGGGACGGCGACTCAGCAGAAAGAGGAAGGTCAAGCTGGACAACACTGGTGGCACAGTTGATGAGGGCTGAATGCTCAGACAGGAAGCCGAGGCCAAGAATGACGTCATGAGGGCACTGGTCCAGAACAGAGAATAGAACGGATGTATGGCGGCCGGATATGGTCACACGGGCTGTGCATAGTCCAACAGGAGGCGTTCAACCGTCGGCAACGCGGAGAACGGCTGTGGGTGCAGGGGTCAGTACCTTTCTGAGGCGGCGTTTGTAGGGTGGAACTCATGACGGACACGTGCGCACCCGTGTCGATCAGGGCTCTCACAGGGACTCCATCGACATGAATAGCGAGCAAATTTTGGTGTGCACGAAGGGCTAAGCGAGGATTTTGGGACTGGGGCTGTACTGCAGCATCACCTCCAGACACTGCAGCGTCTAGTTTTCCGCTTGCGAGCGTCCGTAGGGGCCAGGAGAGGAGCGACGGCGTAGGGGCGAACGAGACTGCCGACGCAGGGGGGACAGGGAGCGGCTGGAGCGGGAAATCTGGCCGTCAACGGTAGCACTCTGCTGGGCTGGAGGGGGCGTGAAGTGGCGGGGCTTGTCATCGTTGCGGTGAGAGCTTAGATGACTGTATGGGCTACGACGAGACCAATAATTGCGACAGTGACGGGAGATGTGGCCAATGCGGTGGCAGGGGAAACAAATGGGTCTGTCGTCGGGTGTCCGCCAGTCGTTAGGGTTACGGCGACGTGGAGCGAAGTAGGAAGGTCGTTCAGGAGCAATCGCAGTGATGTCGGGTGGTGATGAAGGACGCACAGGGCTGACGGGCTGGAGACCAAGGTTTGCAAGCTCTTGACGGACGATGGCTTGTACCATCGAGATGGTGGGCAAGTGGTTGTCGCCATCACGTAGAGGCAGGGAGGCAGGGGACATAGCTTCGAGTTCGCGTCGAATGATGCGGGTCACATTTTCTGGAGGTGCAGGAGTTTGCCGGTGCAGCAGGTCTTCACATGAGGAAGTCGCAGCCGTGTTGGGGAGGCGTGTGTACGGCTGACTAATACGTCTGCTTTTAGCCTCCTCGAAGCGGCGACATTCCTTAATAATGCCGTCGACTGTAGTGCAGTTCTTGCAGACGAGCAGGTTGAAGGCGTTGTCGGCGATCCCCTTCAACACGTGACCCACTTCGTCAGGTTCGGGCATGTTATTGTCAACTTTGTGGCAGAGGGCCAACACGTCCTGAATGTAGGAAACATAGTATTCCGTAGACGTTTGAGCTCTGGATGCAAGCTCCCTCTTAGCGGCGAGTGTTCGGCAGCGGCCGTCCAAACAGCTCGCGCAGTTTCTGCTTGCAGACGTCCCAGCTGGTCAAATCATCTTCGTGAGTCTCGTACCAGACGCGGGCGGTGTCTTTTAGATAGAAGATGACATTCGCGAGCATAAGAGTCGGATCCCAGCGGTTGTACGTACTCACGCGTTCATACATGTTGATCCAGTCGTCCACGTCAACGTTGTCGGTGCCAGAAAATGTCCCAGGGTCACGAGGGGAAGAAAGAACGAGCGATGGCATTGCCGATTGTGATGTTTGCTGGGAGGCGTCTTGGGTTATGGTGAGCGAAGTCAGCTGGCAGCCGCTGCGGAGCTCCGTCTTCGGTAGGCGTAGAGGAAAGCCGCACCTCCACCAAATATGTTGCGGGAAAGAATATATTTACAGTTATTTACAAAACGAATGAAAAGCTACAGGCGGCACTCAGAACACAGCCAGAGATGAGTTCTCGTCTTCTTCTCGTCCACTCGTTCACTCGCTCAATGTCGTCGTCGTCTACCCGCTGCAATATGATCCCCCTGCCCTGCAGAAAATGCTAAATCGGTAGACAGGGCGTTGTCTTCATGACCATTTAAGGGAGCCTTTTCAAAACTTAATGCAACAAGATAAGCTCGCGAACTCAGCTAGTTAAGCATGTAAAGGCATGCAAGTGTGTTCCGGCTTTAAAGAGGCAAAGATTCTGCGCAGGAGTGTTAAGAACAAAAGCAAGAGCTTTGCTCGAAGCTTTTCATATAGAAAAGAAAGTAGATCAGCGCATCAGCGATTCCTCGATAAGCTTGTACTCGGCTTAGCGTGGTTTTGTGGAGAAATAATGTGTAAAGATAAAGAAGGCTAGCAGGCCTTTCATGCTTGCTCCTATGTCATGTGCTGTTCCTTGACATATCTCTTTCCTTCTTTTGTTGTCACCTTGTTCCTGTCAACAGCTACTCTTCACAACCAAAGAGGCGATAAAATCATTCACATCTGCAAAATTTCAGTCTGTCTAAGATAGCTGGCGCTACCCAAATGTGCCATGTGATGTGACCGCCTATATACATACGACTAGCTGACAAAACAAATCAGCTAATAGTAGCACTGTTTGTGCCATGTCGTCTTCTCTTCTGTGGTTGCCTTTTTTGCACTGTCTTTGTAGCAAGTAGATGCTGTGAGCTCAGGACTGAAAATCTGGATACTGGCTGCGTGGTTGCCCTGCCTCTTACATAGCATGTCTCAAAAGAACCAGTGTCTGTCGTCAATCAACTCAAGAATTCTGCTTACATAGGATTACACACTGGCCCGCATACAATGAGAAAATAACAACACAAGTACAAGCTCTGAGTCATGTCATTGTCGCGTATTCTTGGTAAGAACTGTGGCATCCTCTACTCCAGTAGAGACAAGCGTAGTTTCAAAGCAGATGATATTTATTTAAATTTTTGAAAAAGCCACAAAAACAAAGCATTTCACACACCCTAAGTCCAATGATTCCATTTGGAATCATGCAAAAAAACTTATAAAGAACCGACGAGACTTTGATCTCCTGATGTTTTAGAGTTATCCTGCTCCTACACATGCTAGTTTATGGACATCAATTTTTTCTACATAACAGATTTCATTTGGGCCAGATTAGGAGCTTTCACAGCAGATGGGTGCTTTATTGCATTTTACAGCCATCTAATTCCAGCCGCCATGGAAAGGACTAAACCGGGGTCTTCCAGCTCAGAAACTGTGTTGTGCTGTGTTGGGTTTTATGGCACATAGGCAGCTAAGGCCATCATGCGCCAAGCTAAAGGTGTAGAATTGATTTTCTGTAGAATGTTTAGGAATATGAAAAATCGTCGATGGTGTAGATGGCCTAAAAATATTGAACTGCCTAGTAAAAAACAGAGAAGAAGAAATCTGGAAATAGCTAATGGTAAAAGCCCCAGAGAAGGTAAGGTAGCCTCAGCGGCTATCCTTGGCTGGGCAAGGATCCTGACGCTCCCAACCAATCAAATAAAGACCTCAGTCTTCTTCTCAGGAATGAGAAAGTGGCTGAGGTGTATCATGCAATAAAGCAAACCAGTGGTTCATAATTTACAGTTTTTCAAGTACCCCTGGTTCTTTTAAAAAGCTAAAAACGGAAGGTATGCTAACAATGGCATTATCACCTAAGAGCAGTGCTGGATGAAAAGGAATGCATTCATTATAAAATTGAGTAAAATACTTCTTTCTTAGTGTTTCAAGTTTCACACATGAAAATAAAATGTGATCAACAGTAAGATCATTTCCGCATTCGCAAACAGGTTTGTCTTGTTTTGTTAGCAGGAAGTTGTGCGTAAGGTGCGTGTGGCCTATCCAGAGACGGTATAAAATCCCTTCCTTAAAATTTTCCTGGTGAACACATGATATAAATTCACCTAAAACCGGTTTTACCAAGTGTAGTTTATTATTCACTTTGCCATTCCATGCCGACTACCATTTTTCTCTTAATTTACGCTGTACTAAGTTTATGCAATCCTTAAAAAGTAATTTACTTCTTTTATTTCCTTGCCATGAACTTCAGCAGTGCAGAAATCTGCCCTCTCGTTGCCTCTTATTCCGACATGACTGGGAACCCAGCAGAATTTTATGTTTCGTCCTCGAGCTGTGGCTGTTACTACCTTGTGTATGATGTCAACAAGAATCGGAGTGACTGCATTTCTAGAGTGCAGAGCTGTAATTATACTGAGGGAATCTGTGAAAATAGTACTGTTGGTGAGGTTTTCGTTTTCTATTTTTTCTACAGACACACAGAGTGCGCAACGTTTTGCAGAGAAGATGGATGAGCACTGTGGATGTCGTACTGTTTTCTCCGACTTCCCTCGGACCGCTGCGCTTCCTACGTAAACATCCGTTTTTGACCATCTGTATAAAACTACATAAAACTACTGTATTTTTCTTCGAGTGCAAGGAATTCTTGTACTATATGTCTCGTTGCGGAGTTTGTTTTTTATGGAACTGTGTAAGAATGAGATCACAGATTGCAGGAAAATTGTACCATGGAGGTAGTGGATTGTACCATGGAGGTAGTGCTTAAAATACACCCCTGGGGAACCCCGTTCTCTTGAACGAAGCTCCTGGAAATGGTTGATCCCAGGCGTACTTGAAATGAGCGGTCGGAAAGAAAGTCATTGAGGCAGTTTAACATCCTACCGCGGATACCTAGGTCGCCCAGGTCGCGGAGGATCCCAAACCTCCAGGTTGTATCATACGCTTTCTCCATATCGAAGTGCTGTTTGTGTATAACAGCTTCTCTTATTGTGTTTTCGAGGCAAACTAAATGGTCTGTTGTTGAGCATCCCTTTTTATAACCGCATTGATGGACATCAAGAAGTTCGCGGGATTCAAGGACAAATGTTAATCTTATATTAAGGACACTTTCAAAAGATTTCGCGAGACAGCTTGTGAGGGCTATCGGCCTATAGCCACTTAGGGAAGTCGGTGGTTTTCCATGTTTCAAGAATGGCACTATGACGGCTTTCTTCCACTCCTTAGTTATTTTTCCTTCTGTGAATATTTTGTTAAAAAAATTCAAGAGCGCCTCTACGGCAGGCTGGGAAAGATGGGCAAGCGTTTGATAGTGTATCTGGTCGGGCCCTGGAGCAGTTTTTTTGCCAGCACACAGTACAGTATTGATTTCTAGGAGAGTGATTAAATTGTTGTATTGTTGGTTTGCACCTCCACTTGTTGAAAGTCTTTGTTTTTCGGCAATACTTTTGTATTTCAGGAATGACTGCGTATAGTGAGATCAACTGGAGATTGCAGCAAAGTGTTCCCGCAATATGTCTGCCTGTTCCCTTATGTTTGCTTGTATGCCAGGTGTTGTCAAAAGAGGAATCGTGAACGGTGAGAAGTTGCCATTTAATTTCCTAACCTGTTCCCACATTTTTTTTTGTTATTTGACAGCTTATAGATGAAATGTAACTTTGCCAAGAGGCTTTCTCGGCACTGCGACGGACGTACCGAGCTTTTGCTCTTACCTTTTTAAAATGTACAAGGTTCTCATGCGTAGGGTACCTGCGAAATTTTCCCCAAGCTTAATTTTGTTGTTTTTTGCTTCCTTGCATTCCTTTGTCCACCACACTTTATGTTTTTGCCACACCACTCCTGAAGACTGAGGAATAGCTAAGTTTGCGGCAGTCATTATACAATTCGTGAACATTTCATTTATCTCATCGATGCTGACGTTTTCTAAAACTATATCTTCTAAATTGGCTTGTGCTCTAAATATTTCCCAGTCTGCTAAATGCAACTTCCAACGTCGCGGTTTAGTTAAGATGATTTCTGGTGCGGATGTCAAACTTATTAACACAGGAAGGTGATCGCTGCCATATGTGTTGTCGATAACATCCCATAAAAACAGATGGTGAACTAAAAGACAAATCTAAACAGCTCATATTGCCTGAAGTTGGAGAGTAGTATGTGGCCTTTTCTGTGTTTAAAAGGCATATATAGTTTGTGAGAATAAAATCTTCGATTGTTTGCCCCCTAGAGTCGCAGCGCTCGCTTCCCCAAAAATGGGAGTGAGCATTAAAATCCCCAACTACCAGATATGGCTCTCGAAGTTCATCTATCAGTTCTTGTAGGTCATGGACTCTTAATGTAAAGTGTGGAGGAACATATACGGAACAGATTGTTAGTGTTTTGTAGCTGACGATGCTGACAGCTACCGCCTCAAGTTTTGTTTTGAGCTTGATTTCTTGAGCAGGGACGCCGCTTTGAACGACAATTGCGACACCTCCCGAGAGTAGATTTGCCTGCTCTCGATTGCTTCTAAATGTTTTATTATGTTTTAGGATATGTACATATTGTGGAACAAGATTGGTCTCCTGAAGACATAAAACTATGGGCAACATTGACCCTAATATATGTGTTATGTCACTGTAATTCCGCATAAGTCCTCTGCAACTCCACTGAATTAAAAAAGCCATGTTTATGTTTTTGAGAGGAAATGAAAGGGGATTTACTTATGTGGTGGGCCCGTTATGAGGGGCCTGTCTTTTTTCCGCTCAAGAGAGCTGTTCCGCCTCTGTAATGGAGGCGGAGTGGGTGTTGTATCCGTCACCTCAACCGAGGTGCTGGCGGACCGCGCAGCCGCGGTTGTGTTAGTTTCAGGCCTCTCCCGACGGAGGGAGGTCCTGCGGGATGCCGACCTGTGGACCGGCGCTCCCTGCTTTGGCAATGACAGGGCAGCTTTCGCTGACCCTGCCTGGGGCGTGGATGGCCCTGCAATAGGCTCTGTGAAAGCGGCCTTGGCAGATGCCAGAGTGCTGTGCGGTGCTACGCCCCTGCGCACCACATCAGTGAAGTTTTGTTTTGCTGTGAAGGAGAATGTGTTTGTAAGCACGAAACGCCTTCTCACTTCTTTAAATGAAATGTTTTCCTTTGTCTTTATGGTGATTATCTCTGTAATCTTTCTTCCACGACGGACACACCCTGGAGTATGCAGCATGGTCTCCTTCACAGTTTGCACAGTGCAGCGCTGCGTCACATGCATCAGACTGGTGATCATTCGAAGCACATTTTGTGTAAGTTTTGCAACCGCGGCAGCTCTGTGAGCCATGGCCGAACCTTTGACAATTGGAACATCTGCGAGGATTGGGTATGTATGGTCTTACATTGACTTTAAAATATCCCACGTCGATTGTGTCGGGCAGTGTGCTGGTGTTAACGTGAGGATCAAGTGTGAGGAGGAACGTGAGGATCAAGGAACGTGAGGATCAAGGACTATTCTTGCAACGGTCGTCATTGGTGCTAAATGTGAACGACCCGTTTCTCGTTCGAAGTATTCGTGAAGTCACAGATTTCCTCAGAAGCAAGTCTCTCAAGGGAGTAGGTGCTTTTTCGGTTGACCTGAAGGATATGCATTACTCACTGCCGCACGACGCCCTGTGTGAAGTTGTCAGAGAATGCATTGGAGAGGAAGGAGCCATTAGGTTTCAAAATTCCTGCGGCGCCAGCAACGAAAACTTTCTCGAGCTGCTGTCCTTCTACCTGCGGTCTACCTTCGTTGAGTCTGAGGGAGAGCTGTACATCCAGCGAAAAGGGGTCTGCATAGGATCCTGTATTGTGCCCTTGCTAAGTGACCTTTTGCTTGCACGAGCTGACAGAAGATTGAATGAGGCCTTTCATGACAGAAATGTCGAGCGGGTTTTTCGGTTCGTTGACAACTACTTGATAATCTTCAGGCATTCAAGTGGCGGCTTCTCGAGGGAAGTTGAGGACCTTCATACCCTGTTTACAAGCATCTTGGGTGACTTTGAACTCACCAAAGAAGTGCCTGAGGAGAACCAGCTGCAGTTCCTTGATACAAGGCTCATTTTGAAAGACAGGCACCTCTGTTGGAAGTACGCTCCATGTTTGCAGAAGGGCTTTCTACCCTATTCTTCGGCGCACTCCAAAGTGGTGAAGCGTGGAATAGCTGTGAGTGCTCTAAAGAATGCCCTCAACAGGTCCTGTCACCACCGCATTTTCGAAAGTGTAGAGGCGCAAGCTCAAAGACTGAGTGCTGCTGGTTATCCGAAGGCCATCATCAACAGCATTGCCCACCATCTTTTGAAAGAACTGCTAAGACCTGCCGACTCTAAGCAGCCTGAGCGAAGTTTGGCCAAGACAGCGGCCATCCCTTATGTCCATGGCGTCAGCCATCGGCTGAAAAAGATTGCGGGACGAGGCGATGTGCGTGTAGTGTTTTCGGCACCCAGCAGGTTGCGCAGGTTGTGCAGAAAAGTAAACGGGGCAGAGAAAAAGCGGGGATCCTGCGGCACTAAGCACGTGACGCAATATGTTGACTGCCAAAGCTAGGTGATATATGAAATCCCTATGTCATGCGGTGCCACTTATGTTGGCCAGACTGGCCACTGCTTAAATGACAGATTATGAGAGCACGCAAACGTCAGTGTAGGCAGAGGGATCACACTCGCCAAGCATGTGACAACTTGCAAATGCACTCCCCAGTTCAACAAAAGCAAAGTGTTGCGCATGTACGCAAGCAAACAAAAACGTAAACTATACGAAGCTTTCGTCGTCCACACGAGAGGTGACAAGTGCTTGAGCCTGCCGTCTCTTCGCTTATCGAGAAAAGAGATAGCCTTTTTAGATATTGACCTGCAATAGTGTCAATCTTATATTATGGTGCTCTTTTAGTTTTTTATGTGTACTTCCTGTATTTATTGTGCTCTCGCATGAAATACACTCAGTTGTACGTTCGGTGCTGTGTGTGTTGCTTCTCTCTATCTTGTCCCGTTTTTCGCGCCGTTTTCAGTCTTGGGTACGAAAATCGCATAAATGCAAGACGAAGCAGTGATAGTGTTGTTTGATCAGCTAGGTCACGACCCCATAACAACCCAAGCAGCAGACAGTTTTTCGCCTATATTTGTAAGCACTTACAATGCCCCATTTACGACTGCACATACTTTGTGGCGAGCCCGTCACACTCGTCTACAGTGTGTTCAACACGTGGGACCACCCAGCATAAACAAGCGCTCATGACACGAATAGCGTGCGCTAATATGCGGTGACAAAACAAGCTTTTGGGAAAGTTGGTTGCATTCTCGAGACAGAACAGCAGAGAGAAAAAAAAGAACACATGCACAAAAGTAAGGAAACACAGTTGCAAAATATGTGAAGTGGTTGATACAAGCTGAATTCGATTCGGTTATGGTTCACTGCACTACCTGCACCGGTTCAGGGTGTACTGCACCAAAGCCCTTGATTCACAGTGCTCTCTGCACAGCCATCCGCGATTGATTTGGGTGCAGCCATGGTGCCGCTTTGGTGCAAGGAACTACCGCACCAGCCACCAAGGAGGTGCTAAAAAGTTGTACACATGCAGACAACTTTCAGCAGACGACGCGTAGGTGACGTTAACATACTCGTAAATATTGAAGGTGATTTGAGGGAGGTCTTTGCTGCTGTTAACGGGTCCGATAGCAATTTGGGAGAAAATGGCGCTGAAATCTATGCAACAGCAGGTAACTTTCTGTTTTGTGTTGTAGGTGCCATGTTGTGATGGGCCATCTGTGTGCGTGCGAGATCACAGAAAACATTTTTTTTTTTTCAGATATCGCAACAATTAACTGTGTGTGGGCAGTTGGCAAACTGCAGGCAGGGCGATTCCAAGCGTGTTTTGCTACAGCCGGCTCCTGAACCTTTGCCTGCTGCACTAAGCATGCAGGAGTTATGCCACTGGTTCACCACTGCCTGGCCATTCTGCTGTGGCTACGGGGCGCCAGGGCTAGCGTTAAGCAACAAGGAAGCCCTCTGGCACTGCCAAAGAACTGTTATTTTTAATTACTGCTTATAAAGAGCTAAACGAGCAGGGAGTGTTCTCGGCGGTGATCCCTAGGCGTCGGAAAATATGCAGGGGCCTTAAAGCGCGCTGTAAGTTATTCAAACTTCTCTTCAGAGAGTCTGAACACCCTCGTGGATTTGAAATTGAAGTATCTTGCAATACGCTTTCATAGCACTTCATAATTCGGCAGCGGTCGGTCCAAACAAGTGAGTTGCGACAAAAGACAGCACGGAGTCGGTTTTCTCATATTCAGTGTCAGAAGAGTGGAACTACTCAATAACAAGGAACTATGTGATGTTGTCGTCGTCAACCATGGACTACTCCATGACCGACTCAAGTCTCGTGAGGCACGAAAGCGACCGCACACAAAAAATACACGCTAGAATTGAACACCTCCACAACGAGCAGATGACCCTGCCCGCTCTTGATTGTAAATTAATTGTAGTCCCTACGAGGTGCGGCGCTGCTGACGCGCTGCCGTAACGCAGGCCCCCATGGCTAGCATTTCTGGATATTAGGGGGGCCTACGACAACGTTACTCCAGAGTATTTGTGGGACATACTGGGCACATTATATCAGGAAGATGGAGTAATTAATCTTTTAAAAGATATATATAAAGGTAACAGAGTGCTTATAAAATGGAAAAAAAATGTATCAGAGCCTGTAGAGATACAGCGGGGGCTTAGGCAACAATGTCGTCTCCTTTGTTGTTCATGTTGCACCTGCAAGAGTTAGAGACCAAACTAGAGAGGAGCGGACTAGGCTTCAATCTTTCTTTCTTCAAGCAAGGGGAATGGATTAAACAATCATTACCGGGACTAATGTGCGCGGATGATACAGTGCTAAGGGCTGACAACAAGGAAGATATGCAGAAGTTGATAGACATTTGTGGTACAGAGGGAGATAGATTAGGTTTCAAGTTTAGTAAGGAAAAAATCTGCAGTCATGATATTTAATGATGAGGGTGGCGAGCATAGAATACAGAAGTTCACGCTAGAAGTAGTGGATGAGTAGAAGTATCTTGGGGTGTGGATAAATAATGGTGCTGAGTATCTGACAGAGCATGAAAAATATGTAATGAATAAAGCTAGTAGGAATGCAGCTGACAAAAAATAGGGCACTGTGCAATTACAATAGGTATTAAGTCGTAAGAAGCACCTGGAAAGAGATGATCGTTCCTAGTCTGACTTTTGGAAATGCGGTCCTGTGCATGAGACCAGATGTTCAAGCAAGGTTAGAAATCCAACAACGCGGCGTAGGGAGGCTATCTTTGGGAGCTCATGGCAATACACCTAATCAGGGGGTACAGGGGGATATGGGATGGGCGTCGTTCGAGAGCAGAGAACCTAGTAGTAAGATAGCATTTGAGGAGTGATTGAGAAAATTTGGGGAAAGGCAGTGGGCTAGGAAAGTTTTCAGATACCTGTACATAAGGAATGTTGACATGGAACGGAGAAAGCAAACAAGAAAATTGACAAGCAAATATCTGGACAGAAGTAGGGAAGAAAATCAGCAATTATCGGTTAAGAAAAAGGGTAAAGAAACAGAGAGAGCCCTGCGGAAAACAGGGATGCTGACGAAATCAGCACTGGGTACATACAGGATCTTTAAGCAGGAAATTGCCAAAGAAAATATCTGATAATTGTAGGGGAAGCTCTTTGTTGTTTGAGGCCAGGACGGGAGTTTTGCGGACTAAGACATATAAGAGTCAAGTACCACGAGGTAGACACGTTGTGCGTTGCGTGCGGAGGAGGAGGAAACGGCTGAACACTTGATGCTTTTCTGTAGAGGGCTTCACCCTACAGTGGAAAGCAGGGCTGATTTATCCAAGGCATTGGGGTTTAAGGACAGTGAAGGGAAAGTAGATTTTACGCGGGTAGAAGTAACCAAGCAAAGGTTACGTGATTGGTGGCTAAAATCAAGACAAGAGTAAGATTTCACAAGTCACGGCTAGGTGGCTTGAACCACCGCCCGATATAAAGGGTTCAGCCTTATCCATCCATCCAACCTGCACCACAGAACTGGTTCTGCACCGCGCTGGCACCAGCGGCACTTTCAGGATTGGTGCCGTGAATCACCTCCGAATCGAATACAGTTGCGAGTGCAGCGATCATCCGTGTGTGCGTTTCCTTCCTGATGCGAATTTTTTTTTTTTTTTTTGCGTTGCTGTTATCTTTCGGGTGCTGCTACAGCCCTTGGAGCAGCTTGGCACTGAACGTCTCCTGCGCCATAAACCTCAGTTTCATTATGCAAAGCGCCTCGCGCGTGGAGGTGCGACACGGGCATCGCTAATGTTTACGGCGTTTTCCTGAGTAAAAGCGCAGCAGACGCACGCGCACACACTAGGTCACAGATAAGGCAAACTAAAGGAAACAATTTTTTTTTTCTTCCCGAGAGGAGGCTATTCCCGCAAATACGGCCTAAAGTACGTACTACATGTGCGCATTTAAAGGTAACGCTTGCTCGTGGTCCCAACTATGTCCCTTTTCAGGCGCCGCCGTGTTCTAGTAAACATAGGAAACACAGTACGAAACACTAAAAAAAAATAAAACCTACCTATAACTCCGAAGAGCTGGTTACGAACTTCGTAATGTGGATGATGCTGTGACTAGAATGAAACATCACAAATAAACAATTCCGGCAGATAAGCTGCTACTGTTGCAGCTGCACCAGCGTGCCACTTCGCCACAAATGTACGCTTCTGGATAAGGATTTGGCCGGATTTGGCTATGTTCTTTGAAACAGGCATCCATTGGCTATGCTGAAGAACCCGGCCTCCACAGTTCATACTGCGCTAGCAGGTCCCGGCCCCGTATACAGTAGGTCGTGGTCCCGGCAAAGCTGCGGCGAGAGCGAAAGCTGTGGTGTATCGGCCAAGTAGACGCCTCTGTAGAGGCCTCTGCAACGAGTGCGTTCTGCACACTGGGTAGGCAAAGCGCCAACCCTGCCAGGTCTCGGCTAAATTAATGGTTGATCGCGAGAGGTTGGTCACGCAAAGTACGCTGCGGCCTATTGCTGCAGTACTATATCCCAGGTGAAAATATCAAAGTGGTTTTATAGATGAAAATATCAAGTGGTTTTACGAGTGGTGCCACTTGCTTTCAAGTGGTACCGCTTCAAAGCAAGTGGTTTTACAAGTGGTCTCACTTGCTTTCAAGTGGTACCGCGTACTTCAAAGCAAGTGGTTTTACAAATGGTCCCACTTGCTTTCAAGTGGTACCAC
Organism: Amblyomma americanum; assembly: GCF_052857255.1. Taxonomy (NCBI): domain Eukaryota; kingdom Metazoa; phylum Arthropoda; class Arachnida; order Ixodida; family Ixodidae; genus Amblyomma; species Amblyomma americanum. Next base: position 124,268,911 of record NC_135503.1, read on the forward strand.
TAGATTTCAAGTGGCCACAGCTGGGCCGCAATCCACACGAACATTTGCATATTCGGCAAACAAGGCAAAACTAAAATGATTCTTAAAATAAGAACTATCAGCAGCTTAACATACTGAATTGCATTCATCATTGGCTCAGTCATTGCTGTCAAAATTATATGAAATAACTGCGCTCAATGGGCAACCGCCACTGGCCCTAGTATGAGAGAGTATGGACCTCCTTCACCCCGCGACGTCACGAAGATGCGGTGGCGCTGATGTTAGCAGCGACTTTCGCATGGTAGGCAAAACAGGTTCCGCTTGCCCGTGCCTACCGCAGCTGCCGCAGCTACCGGCGGCTGCTTCAAGCCTGTGCACTGCAGAAGCAGCATGTATTGACCAGCTGCATCACTGCTGGATCCGCGTAGTAGCATAAAAAATATTAAATTAGCCTCGATAGGTTTCTCGCGCATAAATGCCGCATTCGGAAACTGGCTAACAGGCATTGGGCCACGGTAGTAAAGCGCGAAGTCTGGGAGTCGATGGGCACTGCCACTCAATGCACTTAATAGCATGCAAGTTACTGCGTTCATTCACCTGAACTTCAGGATAGTAGGCTAGATAGATAGTAATAGGTCCATAGACCCCCTGCATGTTTGTAAACAAACGAGGTGGCGCTGCAGTCGCTAGCGAGCTCGTGGTAGGCAAAAGGTCGAGGAGTGGCATCGCGGATAGGTGTTGAGCGCGGGTTTTCAAGACTTGTATGCGCGTTTCCAGTTTCTGCGAATCATAGCAATGGTCGATGCTTCCAACTTAGTAATTTGTTGAAGTACACGAGCTCGCGTTGGCCACGTGCGGCCTATAAAGAGAAATAGTTTGCCACTGTATTGTATATATGGTTAGTAGTAAACATGTAGAAAGCGTTCCTGCCGTTTATGCGCTAGGCATTGAATAAAACAAGTTTTGACACTCTGCACTAGCCGGAATGATTTTACTTCGGGACAATAGTGAGGGGAAGTGCTGGCCTTGTTTCGTCGGAGCAGACATGCGCTCATCGTCTGCTGACATACGTACGTGTCGCGCTGTGCGAAAAGTGGTGATAGCGTCGTGTCCCTAATCTCCTCTTTCTCGCTTAGCGCTGTTTTTAGCCGCATGACCACGCACCAGCCAGGCCGACTTGTCCTCTTGTTAAGCTCGTCGATTTGGTGAAAATTTTTGATTTCTAGAATTATTTTCTTTCCTAGCCCTGAAGTCTAGTTTCGTGACGAAAAATTATAGCAAAATATTGAGTACAAATTTATAAATTACGCTTTTTAGAAGTGTGGTCGTAAAAAATTGTGAGGTAATTTCTTTGATTTCAGTGCCGCATTTCTTTGACCAAAGCGAAAGCGAAGATGCCATAAACGAGGGAATAAACTTTAAGTTTTGTTTTGTGACCTCTCACATTTTCTGCGACTGGATCACTCACCTTCGCAATTCGCATGAAAATCAAATGATTCCATTTGTCGCAAACTATTCCTGAGACGTTGAGGACCGTAATAAATCTCTCGATATTTTTCCCTACACGTGCAGTACTGTGTTAGTTGTTTCTTGTAAGAAACGTTTTCATGTAACTATGCATGCATAAGTACTGATCATATAGAAAAAGAACTAATCGCGTCTTCGTACAGAGCAGGGCTTTATGTGCATGCTGGCATAAAAAAACAGCGCACTATCTACTCAATTATTTGACACCTTGGGGGGACTTGACGACGGTGTTAATTATATTATTAATTACCCAGAACTGCACCAGGTATAGCTATAAATAAAAGGAATTACTGAAACTAGCGTAGGAATTTCATATTTGCACCAAGTTTAGTTACATATCGCATGCATGAATAACGAAAACACTTTTCATTGCCGCGTCCCCTCTCAATCTCGCCACGTGTCTGTTAGTAGCACGCCTGCGGCTGCTTCGTTCCAAACAAGCTTCGCGATCATGTACTACCTCATGAAACATGGCGCATGCATGATGCAATGAAAAAGCATATGGCGTTTAGCACACTTAAGGTACGCTATTCTAAGCACACCAACGCGACCGCGCAAGATTGACACAACTTACCTGACTTCTTTCTACTCGAATGAAATAATTACGTCGTCATATCAAGAAACAGTTTCAAGTAAATATTAAATGTCATAAAACGCGCCATTAAAACATGGTGTGCTATTACAAAAAAAAAACGCATTCCTTGGGGGCGAGTGAACCTGTTGGCGCCCCGTGCACTCCGGCTCAAGGTGTTAAGTACGTGTGCAGCTGCATATGTCTTTTTTTCCTTGAGCAATTATCAGCCTACTATCCTGAAGTTCAGGTGAATGAACGCAGTAACTTGCATGCTATTAAGTGCATTGAGTGGGAGTGCCTATCGACTCCCAGACTTCGCGCTTTACTACCGTAGCCCAGTGCCTGTTAGCCAGTTTCCGAATGCGGCATTTATGCGCGAGAAACCTATCGAGGCTAATTTAATATTTTTATGCTACTACGCGGATCCAGCAGTGACGCAGCTGGTCAATACATGCTGCTTCTGCAATGCGCAGGCTTGAAGCAGCCGCCGCGGTAGCTGCGGCACCTGCGGTAGGCACGGGCAAGCGGAACCTGTTTTGCCTACCATGCGAAAGTCGCTGCTAACATCAGCGCCACCGCATCTTCGTGACGTCGCGGGGTGAAGGAGGTCCATATACAGTATTGTGCGTTTTTATCGCTGACACATTCAAAAATTTCCCCGCCTCAACCGCTGGCTCCTTTGCGGTGAAACTGCACACAAAGCTTGCGTATTATGGTAACTTTTGTATCGTAGCAAGTTTGACAATGGTACTTACTTAGTTCAGGCGCACATGATGCGAAAACGTAAGCGTCTACGAGAGATCGGCGAGCCAAAACCCGCAGACGACGCTTTTTCGCTGAGAACCGGCAGTGGCGCCATCTGTTTTCGGCAGCGGAAAGCCTAGTCGGCCTGTCGTGACGCTGACACTTTCAAAAATTTCCCCGCCTCAACCACTGGCTCGTTTGCGGTGAAACTGCACACAGAGCTTGCGTATTATGGTAACTTTTGTATCGTAGCAAGTTTGACAACGGTACTTACTTAGTTGAGCCGTGCATGATGCGAAAACGTAATCGTCTACGTAGAGATCGGCAACCAAAATAATAATAACCAAAACCCACAGACGACGCTATTTCGCTGAAGGGCGGCAGTGGCGCCATCTGTTTGCGGTAGTGCAAAGCGTCACGACAAGGCCGTCGAGGAGAGCGTTGCAAGGAGCGCGGGCCGTTTGAATATGCCGTTCCTGTCGTTTCGTCTGCTTCTACTGATCCAATCCACGGAGCTGTGCTGACGTGTCTCGCATGGGCTCCCGCCTCGAAGCCACTTTTCGGCAGAAAGAGTCAGCCTTCGGGCTCGAATATTTTGGACGACATCCGGGCCATTGTCCAGTGCCTGCTGCAGCCGGATTTTGCCAATCTACGGACACCTAGGCATATTGCCGGCTGACTGCCGGCCTAGCCATCGAGCTCGACCTAGCTCGTCACCTCTCCGCCGGGAACTGAGCGCCCAGGGACCCGCACAGATGGAGTACGCCGTGGAAGGCGAGAAAATATCACCGTCGGAGCTCGAGGCCGGAAAATGGGAAACCATTCTTCGTTACCGCGACCGACAACGAGGCCTGAAGAATAAAGGGCCCGCATCAACCGACGACGAGCCTGCGCAGGGGCACGGCCAAGGCAAGTCTAATTCCAATTTTCCATCGCGAAAGAACGGGAAGAAGCTACTTGCACTCAGCAAGAAAGCCCTTCTCCCGCGCTTACCGACCGACGACTACAAAATCGTCTGCCGACCACAAGGTTGGAATCTGAGGGACTTTGCGCCCGGACTACTACTCTTCTGCGCCTGCGAGGTGGCCAGGCTGCCGTATGATACGGTGAAGAATGAAGACATTATCAGAGTCAATACGGTCAACAACACCTTTACGCTATGCACGCCCGATCGTCAACGGGCGACTGCATACGCCAATATTGAAAAACTGAACCTCCAAGATCAAACCTACAACGTAACGTCGTACGTGGCGGCGCCCGAAGACTCGGTAAAAGGGGTCATTTACAACGCCTACGCGGGAGACTCGCCCGAAGCGGTTCGCCAAGGCTTCGGAAACCGAAACGAAGGAATAGAAGTTGTGGATGCCCGAAGGATCGGGAAATCCAGAACAATACAAATCACCTTTTTTGGAAAGAAGCTACCCAGCCAAGTAATCTATCAGTGCGGCGCCTTTCGGGTCCACCCCTTCAGGGAGCAACATGAGGTATGCTACAACTGCAGGAGAGTAGGACACCGGGCCGATGTCTGCTACAAACCTACAACGAACCTTTGCCGCCGCTGCGGAGAAAATCACTCGCCTCCACCTGAGGGAGAACAGCCAACCTGCCAACCCGTATGCATCGTCTGCAACGGGGGCCACAACACAGGCAGCCGGAACTGCAAATTCCGGCTGATCAACAAGAACAAACAAGGAACGCCCCATGGCAACCAGACACCCAAGCAAGGGGACAACGACTCATCACTACACGGACACCAGTCTAGGCCCAGGAAGAAGGAACACGGTGCTACCGGAAAAGGAGGAAGCCACAGCCGGAACAACTCCAGCTCCTTCCCGCCCCTGGGGAACCCTGCAGGGAACGACAAGAGAAGCTCAAGCCGCGGACGCAGCGATAGCCGCTCCAATAAAAAGGTGAGCTGGCCAGCAGAGGCCTCCCAATCTATTGACGCTCGAGAGAAGGAGTTTCAGATCCAACTACAATCCCGAGACAGAGAAATTGCCAGCCTTAAAAAAGAGTTGGCTGACATTAAACGCCTGTTACAAGCGCATCAGGTACAGAATGCCACTGCGGCTAGAATGCCACCCACCGCGTCCCAGGATTCGACCAATAATGCGATGGAAACAGACGCTATTTGCCACACTCCCTCCAACGCGTCCCAGTCTTCAGCCCATAACGCGACGGACACAGACGCCAGAATAGCAACTAAAAGACCGCATCCTACAAAAGAAGGCGAGAAATCCAAAAGAAAGGCCGAGGCTTCGGAAGCCGACACCCCGCAGCCGTCGAAAGCGCCTACCAAACTCAGGGCAGACATCAATACTCTGTCAGAGAGAACTAGCGCTATATCAACAGAACAAGCAACCTTCCAAGGCCTCGTTACTACCAAATTTGCAGAGATAGATATTCGCTTTGCAACACTAGAGGGACAGGTATCCCAAATAGCCACCTGCATGCAGAAAATAATGGATAGGCTTACAACTATCGAGGCCCGCCTACCCCCCACCTTGGATCTGTCCACGACGCCACAACCATCTATAACCCAACATGGCACCACGCCAAAAATTTGAAATTTGGCAATGGAACTGCAGAGGCTTCCGCCGCAAGCGGGCCCACTTGCAGCTCCACATCCAACAAGCACCGTCTGTTCCAACCCCAGACGTGATTGCATTGCAAGAAGCTAGCGGCAGGGCTACACTGCCAGGCTATAAAGCATATCTGCCACCTCATTATGATACTAGTAACGCAGCCGGCTCCTTCACAGCCACTCTGGTGCATAGAAACATCCCCGCAATTCAACATTTTATAAATTATTCGGAAGAAGATTACACCCTACTTGAAATAGTACCAAGGCAAAAAGGAGGCTCAAATCTCTTCATCCTTAATGTATACAACCCTCCCAGAAACAAAGGCAATGGACTCCCACACTTGTTGATAAACACAGTAAAGCTGGCTGCTAGGGCTCAACTATTAATTGTGGGAGACTTCAACGCTCAACACCCAGCATGGGGATATACCAAAGCAACTCCGAAAGGGAACCTGCTCTGGCAAATCATACAGTCACTAGGGCTCACAACGCTAAACAACCCGAGCGACCACACACGCATGGGTAACAGTGTATGTGTAGACACATCTCCAGACTTATCCCTCTCTAAAAACGTCAAGGACGCAAAGTGGGTCAACACCGGGCAAAACCTTGGTAGTGATCACTTCATCCTTAGCATCACCTTTCCCACGACAAAACTTAAAAACAAAGCAAAAGAAATACGAACCACGGATTGGGACAAGTTCAGGCAACTTCGCGACAAAACAGCTCCAAAGGAGATCTCTAACCTTAGCGACTGGGTTATCTCCCTGAATGAGGATGTCAGCTCCACTAGCGTTGTGGTGCCAGTTGAGAAGGAGGAGCAGATTGCAGACTCAAAACTGTTACACCTGTGGCAGGCACAAAAAGGCCTCCAAAAACGCTGGAAGCAGCAAAAACACAACAAGCGACTACGCAAAAAGATCGCTGAAATCGAGAGGCGAATCGAGGAACATACACTTACTCTCCAAACACAACAATGGAACCAAATATGTGAAAGCGTCAATGGACAGCTCGGAAATAAGAAGACATGGCATCTTCTAAGACACGTGCTCGATCCAGAACAAACACGTCCCGTGCAACAAAGTCAACTGTACAGACTCATGCATAAATATGAGGGTACAACTGAAGACCTAATCAAAGAGCTAGCAGAACGTTATCTAAACACGGATGATAGTACCACACAACCAGACTACCAGGGGACTCCTCATCCAAATTTAGACGCAGACATCACAGACGCAGAGGTCTGGTACGCAATTGGAAAACTGCGGACAACATCTGCGGCAGGACCAGACAAAGTAACAAATAAGACTCTCAGGAACTTAGACGCAACGTCGATCGCGGCGGTTACAGACCTTATGAACAAATACTGGCATGCAGGCAACATACCACCAGAGTGGAAACACGCGAAAATCACTTTTATTCCTAAAGCGGGTAAGAAACTCAGCACTGAGAATCTACGCCCAATTTCATTAACATCATGCCTAGGCAAACTCATGGAGCATGTCATCCTCAATAGGCTCCAAAACTATGCGGAGGACATGAACCTCCTACCTGAAACAATGTTAGGATTCAGGGCCCAACTATCTACCCAGGACATTCTCTTGCAGCTTAACAAGGACATAATTGAAGCTGACGAGGGAACAGGAACGAAAGCAATATTGGGTTTAGACCTTGTTAAAGCTTTCGACAACGTCACCCACAAAGCCATCTTGACAAACTTGTCAGAAATCAACCCCGGAGAAAGGACGTACGACTACATCCGATCCTTCCTCACTAACAGAACAGCAGTGATAACGGTCGGAACAACAGAGTCTGCCCCAATCAAACTAGGAAGTAAAGGAACGCCACAGGGCTCCGTCCTGTCCCCTTTCCTTTTTAACCTCTCCCTCATCAAAATTTCCCCCAAACTGGCACAAATACCAGACCTACATCACACGTTCTATGCAGATGACATCACACTTTGGGTAACCAAAGGATGCGAAGGCTACATAGAAGACACACTCCAAGCAGCAGTGGACATCATCGAGGCATGCGCATGGGATTCCGGCCTCACTTGTTCTGAGCAATAATCTGAACTCTTCCTGATCCGTCGTAAACAAAGAGGTAGGCGTACCACGACATCCCCCCCCCCCCCCCGCAAATAAACGTCTATGTTAATGGAAGATCTGTCAAAGAGGTACAGACCATGAGAATACTGGGGTTGTATTTACAAACAAATGGAAAAAATACTGACACACTCACTAAGCTAAAACGCACGGTAGAAGCGACGGCGCGATTACTCCGCCGCATAGCTAACCACAGACAAGGGGTGAGGGAAAGAGATTTATGCCGCCTAGTGCAGGCCTTTGCGCTGAGCAGGATACTCTATGCCAGCCCTTATCTGAAATTTTCGAAAGCAGAAAGGGACAAATTGGATAGCATGATACGGCAGGCCTATAAGGCTGCGTTAGGACTCCCACTAAATGCCTCAACCGAAAGGCTTATGAGGTTAGGAATACATAACACCTACAATGAACTGAAAGAAGCCCATTTAATGGCTCAAACAGCGCGATTAGCCAATTCCAGAACTGGCAGGAGTATTCTTACCAGGCTCGGAATTAACTTTCAACCTACGAATAACGATGCTAAAGTAGACTTACCCCGCGCCTATAGGACGGCCCTACTAATCAAACCACTCCCCAAAAACATGCACCCCTTACGCCATGAGGGTAGAAGACAAGCACGAGCCAAAGCCTTACATAAGAAATACAGACAGTGCGCTGCAACATTTTATGTAGATGCGGCAGAATACAAAAATACCAATGCCTTTGCAGTTGTGGTTGTGAACGAGAATGGTGACCACATCGTCTCGGCGACAATCAAAACGAAATCCTCTGAAACGGCAGAAGAGGCGGCTATAGCCCTCGCCCTAGCACATACCCAAGGGAGCATCATCCTCAGCGATTCCAAAATGGGTATCAATAATTTCGCTAAAGGGCGAATTACAAACACCTCCCTTAGAATCCTTAACGCAACCAAATTCTCACCAAATTATTCCGAATTGATATGGGTCCCAGCCCATTCGGGGAATCCGGGGAACGAGGCAGCCCACAATAAAGCCCGAGGTTTCGTCGACCGGGCAGTGGATGAGTCTGGCTCCCTGAATTTCACGAAGGACTCAATGATCACATATCATGATCTCACCAATCATTTTAAACTAGAGAGGAGAATTTTCCCCCCTCCAGACAAAAGACTTACTAAAGAACAAGAGGTTACGTGGCGTCGTCTACAGACGAGATTGATACGCACCCCATCACTCCTCGCGCACATTTATCCAGATCTTTACAACCCAAACTGCAAACACTGTGGCCAACGTGCTACCTACGATCACATCCTGTGGGACTGCAAAATAGAGCCACCTCCGGGTGATCTAGTTACAGCTCCTTCTCTCGAGCGGTGGGAGACCGTGCTGGCTAGCTCTGCCCCAGAACGCAAGTTTTGGCGGTGGAGTGGGCTGACAAAGTCGTCGAGGGCTATGTACTCTCGACCACTTAACGCGACCTCTTGCCAAGCTCTTCCCGGCGAATAAAATGTTTTACAATCAAAGTCTGCTTCTACTGAAGCGCTTACAACATTTTTGACTAATTAAGCGAAAAAATGTCAGAACAAATGATTTAACGAGGCTTTACCTTTTAAAGAATATTGTTTGCAATGCTCGCCTCGGCGGCCTTGTCGGGACGGTTTCCACTGCCCAAAACAGATGGCGCCACTGCCGCCCTTCAGCGAAAAAGCGTCGTCTGCGGGTTTTGGTTGCCGATCTCTACGTAGACGATTACGTTTTCGCATCATGCACGGCTCGACTAAGTAAGCACCGTTGTGAAACTTGCTACGATACAAAAGTTACCATAATACGCATGCTCTGTGTGCAGTTTCACGGCAAATAAGCCAGCGGTTGAGGCGGGGAAATTTTTTAGTGTGTTCACGATAAAAACGCACAACACTGTATGTAGCGAAAGCAAGTGTGAGACCCCCCGGTTGGCCTTGTTCACATATTCCACAACGTATGAAGCACAGGCATAAACGTCCAGATATGACCTGTAGGCCCATGTTTGATTTCAGCACCGAGGCTATCCAAGGATTGAAGGGGTCGCGTCACTCTTACGCCTATTCTCTAGGCTAACGGCACGTTGTTCTTCGGTTACTTGAGCCCGCCGCTGAAGTCTCTTGGTCGCGTTCCATCGTTCATTACAGGCCGCCTTCAGTGAAGCCGGACTCACGTCTCTCCTCCGGCTGCTAGCGGTCGAGACACCGGACGTTAAACGTGCCTGTCTCGCGGCGGCATATTCACGGCGGCGTTTAGCCAGTCGTTCGGCGCGCTGTTCGTCTGTTTCCTGGGCGATTCGTTTCCTATCCATCTCGATCGTTCCGCTGTCGATTCCTGGCCTCCCTCCAGCTTATCAGAATTGTCGTCGTCCATACTGTCGCCTCAACTGTGGTTGCGGCGCACGCCAGCTCTCCTTTTCAATCCTGTGACATCTTATCACGCATGCGACGCAGCTGTCGAAGCGAGCGGAGACGAGAGCAACGGCGAGGAACGCGGTGTCACATCCAAACGGCGGCGAGTGAGTGAGTAAGAACTTTATTTTCCACCGATGTAGGAGACCCCCTACTCCCCATCCCCGGCACGCAGGCCTGGAGAACGGGGGCCGGGGTCTCCGCGACTAAAGACAGGCGAAGCGACAGTGTTTCTTCGCGGCTTTAGCCGCCAGGCGGATGGCTTGCTGCTGGTGGGCGAGGGACTCGCTTCGCAGCATCAGTTCCCAGGCTTCTCTACTTCTTATGTTCTCCTTGGCGCCCGGGGAACCAGGGCATCGCCAGATTATGTGGTCTAAAGTACCCCTCTCTCCACATGTCGCGCATTTATCGTCGGCTCTTTCCTCCACTTGCGTGTGGTAGAGCCAGACGGGCTTCGGGAAGTTCCCAGCTTGCAGGCGCCGCCATGCGACTGCCTCCCTGTTTGTTAGCGCTCGGTCCGGTGGTGGCAGGGACCGTCTACCAAGTCTATAGTGCTCTGTGATCTCTTTGTATGTCTGCAGCCTCTCGTCCATCCCTTCGCAACCAGGCGGCTCTCGAGCGGCGCGGTGTGACGTCATGCCAGATGGCGCGGCGCGCGCGAAGCACAGTAAAAGCTTCCGCGGCGAGGCGCGCGTTGTGACGTCACTTTCTTCGATGGTGTACCGCCACGGCGAAATCGCGAGTTTGTGGCCAATAAAGCTTTCGCTTTAAAAGTGTGTGCATAGTTTGTTTAAATTCTCCTAATCATTATCATGTACAGGGGTCACACAGTCGGCTTCTGTTGGGACATGACTGATTTAGGTTATATTACTCATATACGAAGTGCTTTACAACTGGCTACGAAGCCAAGTAGCTCAGCCCCATTGTGGTTTCCAGAGTGCTTGAATTCAAGCGTTTCAGTTCTCAGAAATCAGATCCAAGTGCAAGCATTTGGAGACTGGGGGTTGGGGATGGTGGCGATGCCCCCTCTGGAAAAATGTTGCGGGAGTGGGGCGGGTTCCGGGGTCCCTGCTCATCATTGTTCGTTAAGAGGAAAGGCGCACGTTACTTCTAGGCGGACACCTCAACCATGCAGTGAGGGAGCGAATAGAGGGGGTAGAGACAGGCACATTTGTGGAGGGCTTGATTTTTTTGAGGAAATGAAACAGTGCAGTATCTGTCTCGCATCTCAATGCACGGGAAGGGAGAAAGGAGGGAATCAAAGAAAGAGGTACCGTAGTGGAGGGCTCCAGAATAATTTCGACCCCCTGGGGATCTTTAACGTGCGCTGACATCGCGCATCTCCATCTAAACAAAGCCGCCGCGGTCGGGTTCGAACCAGCGGGTACACCGGCGGCACAGTAGACGCACTGAGCCACAGCGGCGGGTCTACTACGCTAGACCGAACCAGTTTCACTGCGTGTTGCCGGAGCCTCGAGCGGATCTGCGTATATAGAAACAGGTGGTCGCTGCACCAAGCTCCGCTGGATGATAGTATATCAGCGTGTACAAGTAGTTAACCATGACGACGCCATAGTATATAGTAACAAGCGTAATTAATGATCAGCAAAAGTGAAAATGTTCACATGTAATGCATCATTTGGAAAGACGAAGTTTAGCCTAATTAAGTAACAATAGTTAGGCAAATTACCGTAATTTGTTCATATGTATATTTCTAGAGAAACGGATTACTACAAGCGCTAAACACATGACGTGACCTTCATCTTGACCTTGAACAATAATTTAGCGAAATATATTAACAATGGGTGAACGGATGACGTTGTATACGCGACTTAGCATGACGTCAAAAGGCGCCTACCGAGGCTGCTCTCGCCACTGACAGCGGCGACAGGAACTGGAACGAAGACGCAGTCGCTGACTGATGTTTCTGACAGGTAGAAGGAAAAGGAAAGTTCACGGACCTGCCTACTGGCTCAAGCCAAGCCACGCTCGCTGCCGCGTGCTGAAAGTAGGATGGGTAAAGGATAGGAGAGCAAAGAGTGAAAGAAAAGACGCGCCGCGCTAATAGTCCTCGGGTCGATCCCAGAGGCAGTACAATACCGGGCCGACCCGTGCCAGAATGCTGCAAGCCAAGCACTCCGCCAAGACGCAGTCGCTAATTCGACGATTTCGTTGCTGACAGTAGTCCGGAACTCACTCATTACAGACGCCAAGCCGCGTCTAGTTGCCCGGTACACCAGAACTGTCACTCTCTATAACCAGGTTCAGCAGTAGTTAAACTAAAGTTATTTTATTGCGAAAGCAATACTGCTCGCACCTTCGGCGGTCGTGGCGCCTCCTTACACAGCTGCGCGTCACGTGACCGAGTGACGTCACGCCAGACCGAGAGACGGGAGAAGCGTTTGCGGGCCGGTAGAGACGGGGCCCCAGCTCGCGGCATCGATGGTGGAGGCGAAGCCTTGCGCACCGCTACCGAGAGAGGGCGCTCGCTGGTGTGACGTGGGAAAGGGCAGAGAAGAAGGTTCCTAGTGGCACATCAACAGGACCAGATGGTATCCCGATTATGTTGATAAAGAAGTTAGGACCAAAATCCAAGCAAACATTAATACAGGTAGTGAACAAAATGATAGTGGATGAGAAAGTCCCCGATGAATGGCGATTAAGTAGAATGAACATGATATATAAGGGAAAGGGGGACAAAGCAGACGTAAGCAACTATCGCCCCATAACAGTGACGTCTGTGGTTTACAGGGTGGTGATGCAAATTATAAAGGATAGACTGCAGGCTTGGGTGGAGAACGAGGGGGTGCTAGGGGAACTACAGAATGGGTTCCGGAAACAAAGGAGGTTGGAGGACAATCTATTTTCATTGACACAGTGTATAGAAATTGCGGAAAAGGAACATAGGCCCTTATTGCTAGCATTTCTGGATATTAGGGGAGCCTATGACAACGTTACTCAGGAGCATTTGTGGGACATATTGGGCACATTGGATGTGGAAAATGGAGTAATTAATCTTTTAAAAGATATATATAGAGGTAACAGAGTGCTCATAAAATGGGAAAAAAATGTATCAGGGCCTGTAGAGATACAGCGGGGGCTTAGACAAGGATGTCCTCTGTCCCCTTTGTTGTTCATGTTGTACCTGCAAGGTTTGGAGGCCAAGCTAGAGGGGAGCGGACTAGGTTTCAACATATCTTTTTCCAAGCAAGGGGAATTGATTAAACAGACATTACCGGGACTAATATATGCGGACGATATAGTGATAATGGCTGACAACAAGGAAGACCTGCAGAAGTTGTTAGACATATGCAGTACAGAGGGAGATAGATTAGGCTTCAAGTATAGTAAGGAAAAATCTGCAGTCATGACATTTAATGAAGAGGGCGGCGAGCACAGAATACAGGAGTTCGTGCTAAAGGTAGTGAATGAGTACAAGTATCTTGGGGTGTGGATAAATAACAGTGTTGAGTATCTGACAGAGCATGAAAAATATGTAATGAATAAAGCTAGTAGGAATGCAGCTGTCATGAAAAATAGGGCACTGTGGAATTACAATAGGTATGAGGTAGTAAGAGGGATCTGGAAAGGGGTGATGGTCCCTAGCCTGACCTTCGGGAATGCGGTCCTGTGTATGAGGCCAGATGTTCAAGCAAGGCTGGAAATTAGGCAACGGGGAGTAGGGAGGTTAGCTTTGGGAGCACATGGCAATACACCAAATCAGGGGGTACAGGGTGATATGGGATGGGCGTCTTTCGAGAGCAGAGAGGCTAGCAGTAAGATAGCATTTGAGGAACGATTGAGAAGGATGGAGGAAAAGCGGTGGGCTAGGAAAGTTTTCAGATACCTGTATATAAAGAATGTTGACACGAAATGGAGAAAGCGAACTAGAAAATTGACAAGCAAATATCTGGACAGCAGTAAGGGGGCAAATCAGCAATTATCGGTCAAGAAAAAGGTTAAAGGAACAGAGAGAGCTTAGTGGAAAACAGGGATGCTGACGAAATCGGCACTAGAAACATACCGGACCTTTAAACAGGAAATTGTCAAAGAAAATATCTATGATAATTGTAGGGGAAGTTCTTTGTTGTTTGAGGCCAGGACTGGAGTTTTGCGGACTAAGAAGTATAGAGTCAGGTACCAGGAGATAGACACTTCGTGCATTGCGTGCGGAGAGGAGGAGGAAACGGCTGAACACTTGATACTTTTCTGTAAAGGGCTTCACCCTACAGTGGAAGGCAGCGGGGCTGACTTACCCAAGGCATTGGGGTTTAGGGATAGTGAAGGGAAAGTGGATTTTAAGAGGTTAGAAGTAACCAAGCGAAGGTTATCTGATTGGTGGCTAAAAGCAAGACAGGAGTAAAATTTCACAAGACATGGCTAGGTGGCTTGAGCCACCGCCCGATGTAAAGGGTTCAGCCGTATCCATTTAAAAAAGGGCAACCATGTCCACACCATCAGCCGAATAAGGGTATTGCTTTCGCAATCTTCCAGGCTTAACCAAGCTAAGCCTTCAGCCAATTTTTATTTCTCTCACGGCACAGTTGAGGTGTCCATCGGCAAAGCGAGCCAGTTACTAGTCTTTCCCTCAAATCCAGCGGAGAGACTAGACCACTCGTGGTCAAAACTGCTTATGGACCTCCTGCATGTTTGTAAACAAACGAGGTGGCGCTGCAGTCGCTAGCGAGCTCGTGGTAGGCAAAAGGTCGGGGAGTGGCGTCGCGGATAGGTGTTGTGCGCGGGTTTTCAAGGCTTGTAGGCGCGTTTCCAGTTTCTGCGAATCATAGCAATGGTCGATGCTTCCAACTTAGTAATTTGTCGAAGTACACGAGCTCGCGTTGTCCACGTGCGGCCTATAAAGAGAAATAGTTTGCCACTCGGTATTGTATATATGGTTAGTAGTAAACATGTAGAAAGCGTTCCTGCCGTTTATTTATGCGCTAGTCATTGAATAAAACAAGTTTTGACACTCTGCACTAGCCGGAATGATTTTACTTCGGGACAGTAGTGAAGGGAAGTGCTGGCGCTGTTTCGTCGGAGCAGACATGCGCTTACCGTCTGCTGACATACGTACGTGTCGCGCTGCGCGAAAAGTGGGGACAGCGTCGTGTCCCCGATCTCCTGTCTCGCTTAGCGCTGTTATTAGCCGCATGACCACGCACCAGCCAGGCCGACTTGTCCTTTTGTTAAGCTGGTCGATTTGATGAAAATTTTTGATTTCTAGAATTATTCTCTTTCCTATATAGCCCTGAAGTCTAGTTTCGTGACGAAAAATTATAGCAAAATATTGAGTACAAATTTATAAATTACACTTTTTAGAAGTGTGGTCGTCAAAAATTGTGAGGTAATTTCTTTGATTTCAGTGCCGCATTTCTTTGACCAAAGCGAAAGCGAAGATGCCATAAACGAGGGAATAAACTTTAAGGTTCGTTTTCTGACCTCTCGCATTTTCTGCGACTGGATCACTCACCTTCGTAATTCGCATGAAAATCAAATGATTCCATTTGTCGCAAACTATTCCTGAGACGTTGAGGAGCGTAATAAATCTCTCGATTTTTTTCCCTACACGTGCAGTATTGTGTTAGTTATTTTTGTAAGAAACGTTTTCATGTAACTATGCATGCATAAGTACTGATCATATAGAAAAAGAACTAATCGCGTCATCATAGAGAACAGGGCTTTATGCACATGCTGGCATAAAAGAACTGCGCACTATCTACTCAATTATTTGAGACCTAGCTTGGGGGGACTTGACGACGGTGTTAATTATAATTACCCAGAACTCCACCAGGTATAGCTATAAATAAAAAGAATGACTGAAACTAGCGTAGGAATTTCATATTTGCACCAAGTTTAGTTACATATCGCATGCATGAATAACGAAAACACTTTTCATGCCGCGTCCCCTCTCAATCTCGCCACGTGTCTGTTAGTAGCACGCCTGCGGCTGCTTCTTTCCAAACAAGCTTCGCGATCATGTATTACCTCATGAAACATGACACATGCATGATGCAATGAAAAAGCATATGGCGTTTAGCACACTTAAGGTACGCTATTCCAAGCACATCAACGCGACCGCGCAAGATTGACACAACGTACCAGACTTGTTTCTGCTCGAATGAAATAATTACGTCGTCATATCAAGAAACAGTTTCAAGTAAATATTAAATGTCACAAAACGCGCCATTTAAACATGGTGTGCTATTAACAAAAAAACGCATTCCTTGGGGGCGAGTGAACCTGTCGGCGTCCCGTGCACTCCGGCTCAAGGTGATAAGTACGTGTGCAGCTACATATGTCTTTTTTTTTCCTTGAGCAATTATCAGCCTACTATCCTGAAGTTCAGGTGAATGAACGCAGTAACTTGCATGCTATTAAGTGCATTGAGTGGCAGTGCCTATCGACTCCCAGACTTCGCGCTTTACTACCGTAGCGTGCCTGTTAGCCAGTTTCCGAATGCGGCATTTATGCGCGAGAAACCTATCGAGGCTAATTTAATATTTTTATGCTACTACGCGGATCCAGCAGTGACGCAGCTGGTCAATACACGCTGCTTCTGCAGTGCACAGGCGTGAAGCAGCCGCCGGTAACTGCGGCAGCTGCGGTAGGCCAACACCCTCTGGACTAGAAGGTGTTGGGTAGGCACGGGCAAGCGGAACCTGTTTTGCCTACCATGCGAAAGTCGCTGCTAACATCAGCGCCACCGCATCTTCGTGACGTCGCGGGGTGAAGGAGGTCCATAAGAATGGACTGGGAATTAGACGCTAATTTGTTTCAAGCAAGCGCTGGCCCTGGACTGCGCCGGGAGGATTGAATTCAGGTGCAGTCCATGATGCAAATAACGGTCTCAATCAGGCATGCTTCTCTTGACGTGCACAGCGCTTTCTAGTCGCGTACTGCACTCCCCCCGCAAGCAATGCAATTTCAGTCCCGGCAGAGGCAGCCGCATTTCAACCGTCTGTTTTTTTTTTTTTGGGGGGGGGGGAGGAAATGGCGCAGTATCTGTCATATACCGTTGGGCACCTGCACCGCGCCGTAAGGGAAGGGATAAAGGAGGGAGTGAAAGAAGAAAGTAAGGAAAGGTGCCGTAGTGGAGGGCTCCGGAATAATTTCGACCACAAGGGGGAACATGCACTGACATCGCACAGCACACGGGCGCCTTAGCGTTTCGCCTCCATCGAAACGCGGCCGCAGCGGTTGGGTTCGAACCCGGGTACTCCGGCCGGATCAGTAGCTGAGCGCACTAACCACTGAGCCACCGCGGCGGGTCAACCGTCTCTGTCACTGCGCGATTCAAGTGCTGGTGGCGAAAAACCATTTTAATGTTAAAAAATTGGCTGTGGTTTAGCTCTAGTTGAATTCCGAAAGCTTCGTTTCCTCGGCACGTCGTCTACGCAGCGTCTGATTCCGACGCTCTCAAGAACTCAAACCGGTCTCTTCCGCAGTTTATGAGTCACGCTTCTGGAGTCGTACGGCGCGTTCTTCTGGCGTCTCTTGAGCGCGCGGGCTCTTCCTCGCTTCGTTCTGTCGTTGTTTCGTCTCTTTCGCACTCTCCATAACGACTACAATACACTGAGGCGAAGCGCATTCTTGTGAATACACTTGCGTTTCTTTTATGTAGTTATTTATCTGCAGTTTCTTCCTTTTTTGTATGTAATGTGCCATGCCTTGCTGTGAAGTGTATAGGGGGGGGGGGGCGGCGGCCTTGTCAAGCTGTCCTATGAGGCATCTTTTACTGCCGGTCTCCCTCCTCTCCCTCTACCCCAGCGGAGCACATCTGTTGGAGCGCGGCTGCGGTGTTGCTAGGCAACGGCGGCTCAAGGTCGTTCGTCAGCCACGGCATACGGCTGAAGTGCGCGACGAGCCGAAATGGCTCGCGGGCTGGCGTAGTAAACCTTTCGCTTTAAAACAGAGTTTTGGAGTCAGAAGACCTCGCTACATGGTCGGTATCCTTAGTTCGGGACACCGCACAAAGAGGCCCCGTCTCGCGCCCGCTTTACCATGCATGCAGAGCCCTTTGGGACTCCCATGCTCTGGGGTAGGGGAGGATTATCAGTACATGCCCACACCATGTGAAAGATATTGCAGATCTCTCCACAGTGTGGGCAAAGCCCATCTATGTTGAGATCAGTGTTTCACGGCAGGACAGAGAAGAGTTCGCTCCTCCGCCTCAGCCCCTTGACAGGCGTCCCCCAACAAAATGAGCCAGAACTATGCGCCTTTCCTTTACTCAAATCCAGTGGAAGGCCGAGTTTAGATGGAGGCGAAATGCAAAGGCGAGAGAGAACTTTATTTGCCACTTGAGGGTTGGGAGTTAGGGAAGGTGGGCAGTGTGGCCCCCAGGTGGGGCGATGTCTTGGGCCCACGAGACGAGTACTGTCTTCTTGTCTCGTCTTGCAAGAAGTTGGGTCCAAACCTCCAAGGAGGGAGCTGGCAGTAAAGTTTGTGGGGGCGGGTTACCCTCGCATCCCCAGAGGATGTGTGCCTGAGTGGCAAACACTCCGTGGTCGCAATTAGGACAGGCGGGGTCATATCCCCCGTCAGTGATGAGATATAGTCGATAAAGACAGAGAATCGAATTGGTCCGCAGTCTGCGAAGCATGGTGGCTTAATTGCGCTCTGTCGAGGTCGGGAGGCGGGTACACGCGTATTGTCTCCTTGTAGAAGTTGGTGACTTCCGCATAGGATGGGGGGCCTCGGCGAGAGCATCTGGGTTCGAGGGGTCGGCTGCCCGGTTGGTTAGGCCTCGGGCTAAACAGTCGACCCCCTCGTTCCCCGCGTGCGCAGGCACCCACACTAAGCTTACAGTGCGTTCGAGTGCAGCCACGGAGGATGTGCGCGGCAGGTAGACAAATTGAGTTCGTCGAGAAATTTTGAATTGCTCGCTTAGAGTCACTGAGAATCGTGCGTGTGCGAGGATCTGCGATGGCCAGCGCGATCGCGAACTCTTCGGCAGCGGTGTGGGAGTGCACTGTGACAGCGTTGATGAGGGTGGTGGTTGGCGCGGCTACGCGGGCCACGTGTGTTGGAGTCTCATTTCGACGCGTCCACGTACATGGCGTGTTCATCGGTGGTGTGCCTGTCGTCCAGAGCCTGGGCCTTGAGTTGCCGGCGCGTATCGCGGCGGCCGGCAACATGTTCTTGGCCATAGGTTTGACGATCAGCCGAGTATAGACTTTAGCTGGAAGAGAAGTGAGGTGGAAAACGCAAAGGCGCCCGTCTGGTCTGCTGTGCGATGTCAGTGCACGTTAAAGATCCCCAGGTAGTCGAAATTATTCCGGAGCCCGCCACTACGGCGCCTTTCTTCTCTCAGTCCCTCCTCTATCCCTTCCCTTACCGCGCTGTTCAGGTGGCGGCCGAGGTGAGAGACATACTGTGCCATTTTCTTTCTCCAACAGCCAATTTTCAATTTCTCGACTTCAAATATGTTTGGACAGGGGACTGAACACTGTTGTTAATGCGGAAGCATGGTCCCATTACCAGAAAATTTAAGCAGGCGGCGTGTTTGTTAGTGATCACAATAAAATTAGCTGCGGTTTAACTACTGCTGAACCTGCATGGTTAGAGTGAAAGTTGTGGCGTATCGGCCAAGTAGACGCGACTTGGCGTCTGCAACGTTTCCGCACACTGGATAGACAACAAGCCCACCCTGCCACCCTGGCAGGTGGCGGTGAAATGGATAGATGGAAACAACTTTATTAGACGGAAAAAAATGTCTTCCAGGGTGGTCCCCAACTGGTCCCGGAGTCCACGGGCTTGTGCTTCACATTAAGCCCGATCCACTGCCATTTCTGGCCGGCGGGCTGAGCGGTCCATAAAGCAGCCTCCAGGAAGAATGAGTGGAATGGGGGGTACTGCCTGTGGGGAAGGACATTCCCAAAGGTAGTGGAATTAATGGTTGATCGCGAGGTTGGTCACCCAATGAAAGCTGCGGCCTATTGGTGCTGTGCCGCCTGTCTGCCACAACCTCATCAGCGCTAATGCACGCAGCCCACAACTCCCCCCCCCCCCCCCCCCCCCCCTCTCACCACTACCACATACCTCAAAGTGCGATTGAGGCATCCACTGATCCAGGGAGCCAGTTATGTGCCTTTCTTTCCACAAAATGATCAGTTTCTAGAACGCCGACGGCCTATAGAAACAGAGGTAGTAGTAATAAGTGGTTAATTTAAATAACAAAAAAGCCAGGAAAAGATTTTTGCCTGCCCCGGCATCTGCCATCGATACTGAAGCACCTGAGGTGGGGCAGCGGAAATAAAGGATAGCAGGCAGGCTGGATAAATGAAATGAAACAGGTGAGGGGACAGGAGGAGGTGAATAGGAGGGGGGGGGGGGGGCAGAAACAGAGGCGAGCGCTCGGTTTCAGCAGCTGGCTGACGTCATAGCTGTCACGTGGTTCCTCCTCGGTTCAAGGTCAAATTTAGCGGCACGCAAAGAGCGGCTTTACCTAGCGTAGTGAAGCTTTCACTTGAAAATAGGTCAGCCAGTGGGGAGTATATATACGAATGAACATATATAATTTTCTGAAATAACGGTGCTCGGCTTGCTGTGTAGTAATAATTATTACTAAATAGGATCAAGCAGCCGTAGGGCGCACACAGCAAGCCGAGCACCGTTATTTCAGCCAATTATATATATTCGTTTGTATATATACTCCCCACTGGCTGACCTCAGTGCGGCGCCAGTTTTTCTGTTTCGGTTGTCATACGATTATAGCATCTTACGTGTGCTGGTTAAGTAGGACGCTAGCTTGCGAGAGGGCTCGAACCGACATATACCTGCCGCGGTGGCTCAGTGGTGAGGGCGCGCTCGGCTACTGATCTGGAGTTCCGGGGTTCGAACCCGACCGCGGCTGCTGCCTTTTTATGGAGGCAAATCCCTAAGGCGCCGGTGTGCTGTGGGATGTCAGTGCACCTTAAAGATACACAGGTGGTCGAAATTATTCCAGAGCCCTCCACTACAGCCTCTTCTTTCACTCTCTCCTTTATCCCTTCCCTTACTACACTGTTCAGGTGTCCAACAATATATGAGACAGATAATGCACCATTTCCTTTCCCCCCAAACCAATTTTCATTTTCACCTTTGTATATGCCTTCCCAGACTCTCTACCTCTTCCTTTAAGGCACACTGAGAATTCCACTGGATGTGGTACAGTTATTGCTCATTTTCTTTATTAAAAAAAAAACAATTTCTTATTAAAATTGTGACCCAACCTTTCCTGGTGTCATACAATTTCTCCTTGCATATAGCATATGTGCCTCAGGTTGGAGGCTAGTTCGGTGCTCATATTGAAAATTGGTTTTTGAGGAAAGAAAATGGTGCATTAACTGTCTCACACATCTGGGTGGACACCCGAACCAGGCCCAAGGGACTGGATTGAGGAGGGAGTGAAAGAAGAAGGGAAGAAAGAGGTGCCATAGTGGAGTGCTGGGGAATAATTTCGACCACCTGGGGATCTTCAACCTGCACTAACATCCCACAGCACACTGGCGCCTTTTGCGCTTGCTTCGCCTCCATCCAACGCGGCCGCCGTAGTCAGGTTCCAACTGCAACGGATCACTGCGACGGCCGCTGAAGCATATACGTGCGTGTTTTATCAAGGCTTCGGACGGCGCTCATTGACTTCTCCCCTCAAACAAAGTCTGTATAGTTAAAATAGTCCCAGGGTTGAATCCTGTACCCCGCGCCTGTTGCTGCACAAAGAATGAACCCACTTTCCTGCTCTACCAATGTGAAAACTGCCTTACGAAGTTCCTATATTAAATAACGACACTGTTCTAGGCTTACACCAAGCAGAAAAAACAGAGTGATTTTGCTCGAGGGGTGACCGCAAAATGTGTGAACCTGCATGGCAGGACAGTACCACTAAGGCGGCCAGAATGGAGAGGTGTGAAGACCGCGGCGCTTTCCGTCGTCCGCGCGTGACCCCTCTGCGCAGCGATGCCGCCAGGAGGAATGTGGCGCTGCTAGTAGCGGCGCAGTAAGCTCAGCCGCGTCGGCCTTGCCCACCCTGTAGCAGTTGTTAGTCAGTTCAGTTCGTTACGTCGCCTTTATAATTGAGATTCTTAGATTGGTAGGTCGCACTGGGGGGGGGGTGAGAGAAAAGAATGGTTTGGTTTATAGGGGTTTAACGTCCCAAAGCAACTCAGGCTATGAGAGACGCCGTAGTGAAGGGCTCCCAAAATTTCGACCACCTGGGGTTCTTTAACGTGCACTGACATCGCACAGTACACGGGCCTCTAGAATTTCGCCTCCATCGAAATTCGACCGCCGCGGCCGGGATCGAACCCGCGTCTTTCGGGCTGGCAGCCGAGCACCATAACCACTCAGCCACCGCGGCGGCTAGAAAACAATGGGTATGCGCAGCCCTATAAGTGTCTCCTTAAGTAGGGACCACCGCAATGGGGTTGAGCAAAGGAGAGGGATTAGAGATATGTCAGCTGGAGGCGGGTCAGGAGCGGGAGAAGGGGGGGGGGGGGTGCATAAGGTGCCGGGAGACGCACCTGTAATTAGTGTCTGTAGCAGCGTTTTCTCATGCGAGGACGACATGTCTTCAACAGCAAAAAAGAAGACGGAGCGGAGCGTTGGTGCTTTGCGCCGGATACAGAAAAACAAAAAAAAAAGTCTCTCTGTCCTGCCTGCCAGGAAATGTTTGCCAAGTGGTCTCGAGCAACCCCAAGTGCCGACAAGGCCGTCAGTATGATTTTACAATCTTGTCAACGTCCCATGAAAACGAATTTACACGAGTTCAGCCAAAGCACTTGCATGCCGAAGCTGCGGCAGAATGTCCTACAGTCAATTGGTGATGCGCCAAAAATTAGTTCTTTTGAGCATTCTGTTGCGCTGACAGCATCAGTTGCAAGTTTTTAATGCCTCATGAGGATTAATTTTTTTTCCTTAAGGCTATAAATCAGAAGGATAATGAGAAGAAACGGAAAGCACTGAAACCTTGTGTGTTGTAGATCAAATTCTGAAAAGTTTTCCCCCACACTTGTATATAGACGACTTCATGACCAGATGTGTTGCTTCGATCACTGTCTAGAATCATCGAAGATTGCTTACATGAGCGTCAAGATGGCATACATATGCTACAGGTTCGCAAGCGGCGACAAAAACTGGTTTTAGCGTTGGGGCGCCTTCAACCTACCCGCCGCGGTGGCTCAGTGGTTAGGGCGCTCGGCTATTGATCTGGAGTTCCCAGGTAGGTACGAACCCGACCATGGTGGCCGCGTTTTAATGGAGGAAAAACCCTAAGGCGCCGGTGTGCTGTGCGATGTCAGTGCACATGAAAGATCCCCTCATCAAAATTATTCCGGAGCCCTCCACTACTGCACTTATTTCTTCCTTACTTCTTTTAGTCCCTCCTTTATCCCTTCCCTTGCAGCACCCTTCAGGTGCCCGCGGATATGTGAGACAGATACTGCGCCATTTCCTTTCCCCAAAAACCAATTTTCAATTTCCGCCTTCAGCCAATATGCGACTGCAGTTTTGAGGTCCTACGGCACCACTACAACCTATAGCTGCTCTTCTTGCCCTAGTGGCTGCGTTTCGATGGCGGCGCAACACAGAGAGTCAGTGCACAATAAAGAAACCCAGGTGGTTGAAATTATTCCAAAACCTTCCACTGCAACATTAAGGGCGTCCCTCACATCCTCCGCAGCCTCTCGAAATGCGCACGCACAAAACGCGCTTCAGTCCAGATTGCTATGCAAACTCGGAGTGTGAAGCAGCATATTTCACGGGAACAATGATGCGAGTTGACGAAACATTATTTTATAGTAAAGATCCGTTCTTTGACACTCACAGAAAATGCGCGATAAGCGAAACGGGCTCATTTTCGCTTCAGTGGTAAAAAATTTGCCGACGCGATGCATTAATTTCGGCCGCACGCCTTACCGCGCCGCCACACGGCATCGGCACGCTGCGGGGCCATGCTTCCCCGGCCGGTTTTCACACCTCTCCATTCTAGCCACCTTAGTACCACCATTAAGCTGTCAAGTTGACTGTCAATTAGTTTGAAAGTCCAGCAACATGTTAATTTTTGCCTGTCACATTCTGGGAAGGTGCTGCATTTAAAAGTCTAGCAATGTGCTAATTTTTGTCGTGACCCGGCAAGCTGCTGCATTTAAAAGTCGAGCAACATGTTAATTGGAAATTTTTAGTGAAATGTAAGAAACTAACAGAATCTTATCAGATGCTTACCAAGGCTTACGGGAAAGACAGTCTTGTGCGCATTTTTGAGTGGCATAACACAAAAGATTCAGCGAAGTACGCTAGAACGTACAGGATATGATGAATGACCTCGGTGACCTTCCACTACAAGCACAGAAAGAGTTGACCATACTGTTCGACAAGACTGCTGAGTTAAGTGTCCAAATGATAGCTGAAGCTGTCAGCGTTGACAAAAACACTGCGTGGAAAATTTTGCATGAGCTTGTGCCAAGGTGGTTTTTAGTGTTCTTTGTGTCTTGACATTCTGCAGCAACTTGAAATGGGCCCAAACCTTTTAAAAATATCACTTGTGAAGAAACCTGGACCTTGAAGCATGACCGTGAGACAAAAAGACTATCCATGCACTGCAAAACACCATCACCAAAAATCAGTGGCTAATGTACTGAAGCAATTGCCGACAGAAAGCGATACGCTTCACGCCTTTGACTAGTTGGAAAACTAGACTGCATCGATGCGCGAGTGCGAAGCGGGGTATAATGAAAGGGACAACCACTAGATTTGCAATACGTGTAAATAAAGTTGAGTTACTTGATCCTGTAACGCCCAGGCACTGAGAACGTCGGATAAAAGTTTTGAACTCTCAGGATTTTATCACTGATGACCATTTGAAGGCAAAAATGTATAAAACTAAGATGTTCATTAAGAAAAAAATGATTCCTGCATAATTCAATCGAACTAATGCTGATAATTTATGAATGCCTAAGGACCACAAAACCATGTGGAAATTTGCAAGTGCACATACTAAATCGGGTACACAATTCAAAACTACTCCATCATTCGCGAAGGCAGCCGTATGACCACAAATTTCAGGCTGTACTGTCGTTAGGGTTAGCTTTTGCATGAATTTATCTTGCATCGGGCTTCCTGCATCTCTGGCAGCTTACGATTTGGGCTTGCATTGATGGATATGTTGTATAAGGTCGTTACTTCAAGTATGCTAGCAAATCATGCAGTTATGCATGCAATGAAAATTATTCATTTTTATGCTCTGTATCACATTTGATGCCTTGAGCCTTACGGGTTAATAGGCAGACCTTGTATATTCTGAAACTCCACTATTTTCCAAATTGCGTTCTTTCACTAAACTTGAAGCAGTTAATTGGAAACATCAGACTTTGACGCTTTACGATAAGTCAAAGCCACTCCTACGTTTGACATAACCAGGAACGGGTGTGTCAGTTTCAGTTGCACAACACATGCAAATCTTATGCCCATTAGGGATGCTCGCATCGAAGTCCTCGCATCGAACCTACATACCGCACGTTTAAGCTGCAGGCAGGCTCCCGCGGCAGAGTTTAGTTTTCGCGCCTTCGAACGTTCACGCTCACGCCACAGGATCAATAGCCTTCAAACACTGTGGTGGACCAAACGCCAATGCAGTTCCACTTTGGCCTCATTGCTGCTCCGGGTGTGGTGCTAAATTGTAGTTTGTCAAAATGCTGGCATGGGGAGACCACAACTGACAGCTGTGAAGTAGCATGCGGGAACACACCCACATTTGTGACGTAACCGCAGAGTTTGTATTGCATGGGTTTTTAGGGGGCTTGGACCGGACTGGCTCACGAGATTGCAGCACCCGGGGATGTAATGGCGGGGTTCTACTGTACCAGGCACATGGAAGCCAGGCATAAAACTTACTAGGCATAAAAACACGCAAACAAAGATGCTAAGAAGCCAGACAATGGTCACCTTCATCGTCCCGTCTTGTGCTGTGCACTTGCATGCCTCGTGGATTTTCCAGTGAAATTGGCTTTCCTTGTCTCGATGTTTGCAGCAAACTGCAGCTTTCATGATCACTTCAATCCATAATTCATACCACTTGGAAGCCCAGAATGGAAGCCACTATATTTTTAACTCACACAACCCAGGCAATTGCACACACAGCAGTCCATACAATCACACAGCAGGGCCCATACTCCAAAGCTGGACACTTTGTTTATCCCTATTAGAGAACAGTGGCGCGATGACTGCACAACACACGTGCATCTGCAACACATGTGAACGTGTTGCGCAGTCCTCGTGCCGCTGCTCTCTAGCAACAGGCACCAACAGTCTGCTTTATGGTATTTATCCTCTGAGAGTTGCTTCTGATGTGGACTTGAGATGCTGGTGTCACGACTTGAGCACAGTTGCTGCAAAGGTGCTGAACACTGCTGACGACTTTCGGTTGTCTTGAAGTCTTGCCTCCAGCATGGCAAGCATATCGTCAATACTTTGGCTCGAAGTGGGAGCACAACTTGGCAGGTTCTCCTTGTTCTCTTCTGAAATGGAGCGCCAAGAAGTAAGAATAAACAAAAAATAAGAACAAAATATGAGAGCAACGGTTTCTTTCATGAAGCTGCTTTTACAGCTTGTTTGTTGGACAGATATTTTATGACCTTGCACAAAATGAGTGCCACATACTACTGAAAAAAAAAAAAAGAAACCCTGAACTGTCAGAGCGTTCTGCCGAGAACTTGATTTTTATTATTTATTTTTTTATTCGGACATTACCTCGCAGTGCCTGAAGGCATTACAGCAGGGGCATTGCAGCATTAAAAAAAAAAGACACCCCCATTAACACAGCACAGCTGCGCTTCAGTCAACCAATTCCATTGTCCAATTAGATGTATGACACAACGAATGGCACCCAATTTTTATCCTCAGAGTTCTTCAAAGTATAGAACCTGAACTTGAACGGTTCTATGCATACACTGTACCGGTTTTCATTTTCATATACACTGACAAATTGTACACGAGCTCATGCCACTGCACTTAGTTAAGCAAGGGACACTGAGATGTGCAGCAAGGGAGGTATGGAATCGTCCCATAACTCCAGCGATGTGTTACAAATACAGCTGCCCAGACTAAGGCATTCCGTAATATGGCCTTGCCAGCAATGCCACCTCAGTGCCATAGTGAAAGCTCATTAATTGAAACTAATTTAGTTGAATTTTTGCATAATTAGAACTGTACAATTCTTTCCATCCAAGCTCCATTGGAATCTATATAAAACACAGCGCTGGCTGTAACGCGTCGCAAGCAATGGCGTTACCGGTAACCAGTTACTTTTTTTCGGTAACTCAGTAACGTACTCGTTACCATTTCAGAACTGTAATGGGTAACAATTTGACAATTTCCGGTAATGTGAGGTGTCACGTTAAGAGTTACTTTTTGTTCCAACTGTGCACCACTCCGCCCCCTTTTTTAGAAGAAAAAAGCGCAGAGTACCTAAAGTGTTGTAAATAAACCAAATGTACAGGTTCTCTCAACGACCCTTGTTGTGACTCGCATGCATTCCAGAAAACAGCTGCCCTTGACAACGCAAACAACTAAAAAAAAAGACAATAGCCATAAAGCACGAAACACACGCATGAACACGCATTCACACACTTGCCTTCACCTACACCCCCCTCCCCAAACCACTCACACACACAACCCTCTAAAGAGTGGAAGCATGCCGAGCAGTTTGGAACATCACATTTTTCGGAATTACTGCAAATTTGTTGAGAGTTCAGCGATGTTTGCTGTGTGAAGTTAGAATTGATGATGAAGTGTCAGTTTGTGTCTAATGTCACATTCAGAAAATGACTTCACCATGAGTCACAGAGTTAGAATCCGTCACATATAATTCTACAGGCAACTTTAGGCCACTATAACGTTGCTAAGCTCCTGCAGATTTGTGCAAATTATTTTTGTTAAAACAGGATTTCGCGTAATATCGTTGTTTGTGCTAGAAGTGTTACGTGAAATATGAGCTTTATAAAATTGCGATCATGAGTTCTTAAGTCGAAGACGCACTAATTAAAATTAATGGCCATAAAGTAATGGCGAAGTAACATGCGGTACTTTTTTGCGGTAATGGTAATGCATTGAATTTTTTGTAGGTAAGGTAGGGCTGTAACGCGTTCCTTTTTTTAACATAAAAAGTAACGTATTTTGTTACTTTTTTGCGGTAACACCTACAACGCTGGTAAAATATAGCCCGTTAATTCAAATGTGAACGGGTGGTGCCAACGATAATTCTAACTATGCGCCTCCTCGCCTGGGAAAACGGTGAACCAAGTAATGCTACTGCAGGGCTGCACCACCTCACTGGACGAGATGTAGAGAGGATAAAATTGGCGTGCGAGGTAAGAGGCCAGATAAACAAGGAGGGGGGACCCTGTGTTGGCATGGTGATGGCAACTAGCTGCACGACCTTAGAGATTTGTACCCGGCTGTTGCTTGCAATTGCTGATCTCGAAGGCGCCAGTGTCTAGCTGTGTTATTTTTGTTGAGTGATGGATGGCATAACCAACAAGATACACAAAATCAGGTGAATCGCAGCATCCCCAGCACTCCGAATCAGAAACCAAGCGGCTGTGCATGAAACTATGACATGTGCGAAACGAACGAATTAGAGCTTATGCTGATAGTTTGCGGCATGTCTTTGTCTCAGTTTTCTGATGCCCTTTGAGTCACATTCCATGCGATTGGTTTCAACCACAGCTGTGAACCTATGCCACGGTATACATGGCAAAATTACTTTTCAAAAGCAAATGAATTACATTACTAATTACTTTCCTAGAAAACTCTCAAAAGTAATTAAATTACATTGCATATTACTGCTCTCAAAAAGTAATGACATTACAATTACTTCCCAAAAAGTAATTTTCATTAACTTTTGGGAAGTAATTGTAATGTAATGCCCTAGTCCATTGAACAGCCGCTTTACTGGTGTAGAGGAGGCCAACTTAATGGCAAAATTTAATTGCTCGTATCGCTCTCGAATCAGTAAACAGCGTAAACAACGGGAGTGCACTGAATGCCTGTTGACGCTCATCGTACCGGAAATACACCGGGTTCAGACAAGCTGCCATTTCTGGTGTTAAATTTATTTGTTCAGGAGGTATGTTGGCGGAAAAAAATAGCACGTCGCGGTGCCGCTGTCGTCCATATTGCCCTTGAGTTAAGAATATGGCTTCATATCCGGCCACAGAAACAAGTTTTCCCTGGAACTCACAACCAAGTTTGTTACATGTCATTTGTGACTTGTCAGCCTGGTGACATGACAATATATATATGCAGCAGCCTAGAGGGAACTACTAGCTCAAGCACTTGCAGTGCATCTGTGGGGAGGAGCAATACGCCATGCCATGGCCATGGAACTCTCCCGGTGGCCCTGCGGTGCATCTGTGTGTGTGACCGTATGCAGTCCTGGAAGATGCGTGGCAGTCCTATTAAGCAGACTCATCACCAAGGCAGTGTCGATGGGAGCACGCACATCACCTCTCGTCCGCATGTGCTGCTTTACTGGAATGCTGGCTATTGCTGGCCACGTGTTTCTTGCTTTGTAGACACTCAGCCCCGCAAACGCGAGGGCAGAGCATGGCCAATACAAGCAGGAGCATGGACTCACTACTCAGCAAAAGTAATCAGTAGTAATTAATTATGTTTGCATGAAATTACTGCTCCAAAATAATTAATTACATTACTAAATTACCAAGCCCGAAAGATAATGAATTATATTACAAACTACCATTAAAAGTAATTTAATTACTGTAATTTCATTACAGAAATTGAATTACACTGCCATGTCTGTGCCACGGTATAGTGATTTAGAACTCTCGCCTGTTCGCGGTAACTATTGCGCCAAAATGCTTCACGAGAAGACTGAAACCATGTCCAGTCAACGCCAGTGAGTTATCGAAACAAGACGCTGCCAGAAAGTGCACATGTGTATTGGTATGGCAGCTTGGACTCTATTCGAAAATCAGGCAACGTATGTGTGCCTGTCCTGGTGACTATTGCTTTTTAACGTAAATGGTGCGAGTCGTAAAGGCTGTGCTATCGTTTTGGTCAAAAACCGGCAGTCGCGTGATGGTTGCGTGCTGCTTAATTTTCTAGATTTGCGACTATGCTCACAGGTGGTCGCATGTCATTCCAGACTCCAGTGTGGCCCATGTCTGTGCTAAGTTAGGACATGCAGAACATCGACTGCCTCTTCTTCAGTTTTTAAGGTGAAACAGACCTTACAATAAATTCCGCTTTATAACAGAAGGTGCTGGCCATTGCCCTCATGGAAAAAAAGCAAAAGGTGATGACTGCACATTTTAGACCAATAAAATAGGGCAACCTCACTACCCAACTGCGTCATGATTGCGGTCTACCGAATATTCTGTTCACTTCTGTTAGTTCGAACTTTGGTTAATTTAAACTACATTGGCGTCCCCATAGAATTCAAATTAATGAGTTTTTACGGCATTTGGCGTCAGCACCACAAGAGGCAACACTAGCTAACTGTGCACGAGCAAGAATAGGAGGTACGTACACCAATTCTATGTGCTCTATGTCTATGGCTGTCATGTGCAGCCTTGTGTGTTCGTGCACATACGTCCTTCCATTTTTTGGGTGCCTTGCTCCTGCCATCTTGACCGTACAATGCCAGAGTTTGGTTAACCTTCTGCCCTTTCCTTTATCTGCTCTCTCTCTCTCACATGCGTGTCTGCCGTTCCCTTTTACCTGAGTTCAGCCTTTTCAGCAAACTTGTGGTCCTAAATTTTCAGCGAAACAAAAGGCACCTCCGAAGAGCACCTTGGCAGTGCAAAGACCAACCCTGTTTGTGTTCCAAGCCACTCTTGGGATGGGGTGCAGTCAGGGCAGCTTCGAGTTCGGACGAAAACGATGCTGACAGTTCCTTCTGCCGCGCAAGCAGCAGCTTGAGCTCATGCAGGTAGCGCAAGTCGGAGCTGTCGTTCACGTTGGTGGACTGGCTGCTGGCAAGTGCCGCGACTGGAGCTGCTGCCGCTGCGTTCGGTGCTTCATCAGCAGGAGGTGGTGGCAAGGGGCTAAGTTCCCCCAACTCTTCTTGACCTTCCTCTGCAAATTTCAGAGCGTCCAAGATTTAGGATTAACAGCAGCAGCACTCTCTCTTCAAGAGGTGATGAGGCTTTCAGCAAAAAATTTTTTGTTTCTTGATGTATTTACATGAAATTTTCAGAGCCCATTAGAAATAGTTTTATTACTACGCTCACAAAATTTCACTGTAATATCTCCAGAAAACTCTTTTCTGATACGTACATACAGGTTTGGTTTTTCGAGTTTAACATCCCAAAGTGACTCAGGCTATGAGGGAAGCGTAGTGGGGGGGGGGCTCTGGGAAACATTAACCAACTGGGGTTCTTCAACGCGCACTGACATATCATAAACACAGGCCTCGAGCATTTTGCCTCTGTCGAAATGCAACCACCGTGGCCGGGATCGGACCTGCATCTTTTGGGTCAGCGTCCGAGCACCATAACCGCTGAGCCACCACGGCGGCTTTAATGTAGCACATATACTCCCTCTAAATCTTGTGAACAGGCTGCAGAGTTAAGAAAATGTGGCAGAAGGCTGCTTCAACAATCACTGCGTTCCCTACTGGAGTGCTGTAAGTCAAGACATTCCTGGAAATTGTTTTTTTTTGCAAAGCACAAATTTTGGTTTTGCATTTTTGCGATGCAGAGTTCATTGACATTTCTAGGGTGAGAAGACAATTTCCTACGAGAAATTTCAAATTTATAAATTTGCAAAAACAAAGTATACCTTTGCCTGCACTATGGTCCTAGGCGAGCAACAAAACAAACGGGGTCAAAATAGATAAAACAGTCGTGAAGAAATCTGTCCTGCAAAGTGAGTAGCTAGGCAGAAAACCGTACGAAGAAAAATGCCCTTTGTTTGAGCATTTCCCCGCAATGCAGAGCTGCCTCAATTAAGGAATTTTTATCAGAGTACTTTCAGGTCGATTTCAGCAATTAAACTTTGAGGCAGCATAAAAACAGCGGGGCACACAAGTGGACACAATGATTTAAAAAAAATAAATTCTTTCGCCATTTTTCGGCATTTCCAAGCCACGTTACCCTGTAAATCAAAAGGTGAGAAAGGGAGCCAGGTTAGCGAAAAAAACATTTTTACGCAGGAAGCAATTACACTGGCTCTGAAGTAAGTGGCTAAGTCACCTAGCCATCTGCAGTCACATTTCTTACTGTCTCCCATTTGGTTACACTTGACAGTGGAATATGGCGCAGCTTAGTATTGCCACCACAGCACCATTTACTACTGACACTATTTCCTATTTACTGTCACACACGCAGACCTGCTAGTGAGCCCCAGAGCGTTTCTTGCGCCAAACTTCAGGAACACAGAAGAGCTCAGGAGCACCATGTAGGATGTGGTGTTCCCACATGGCGGAAACATGCAGAACACTAATATCCCTGTCACACGGGCACTTTCGATCCTAAGTGAACTCAATATGCATCGAGGATTTTGAGCACAGTTGAAGCATCCAGTGTTACACGGGCGTTTTCAATGACCATTGAGAAGTTGCCCTCATGCAAGCAGGGTGGCGCCAAATGTTACACTGAGATCTGTAGAATGCTATGTCCACTTACACAGTGCAACCAAGGCCTCTGGTCTCGGTACGAAAGTGCGGGGTGACGACTGCGATCCATCTAACTTCCGTTTCTTCGCTGACATACTAAGTGAAGGCTTTCATTTGGGTGATCCAGAGTTCAACTCCGGTTTTACCTCTAATTTTCCACTTCCTCTGCTTTTCTGCTCTCATTTGGGTGATCCAAACTTCTTCAACTCTAGTTTTACCTCTAATTTGTCACATGCAAAACAATATACAAACTAAGGGTGAAGGAGGTGGAAAAGGTGGCTCAAGTTGTGCTATCACTTGTGGTTCTTCAACGTGTCAAGTTTATCAGGTAATTAAGTGTGGCGTATTTTCGTCCTCTCTTCCGAACAGGTGAAATCACATACTACGCACTACCGGTGGCCCAAGTGTTGTGCACTCACACACGCTCTCTTCCCTTCCCTTGTCTTCACTTCTCGCACTTGCTAGCATGTGGACGCTAGCTTTGTTTGCAGTGATGGTAGACCCTGGTGTTGAGATCATTTATAAATCTGCCTTTGTATAGCAGGCATGGCACACTAAGGAAGGTCCATCACGTGTTTTAATCAGTTTATCTGTTAACATTCTTGCTCTTGCTTTATCAACTTGCTGTCATTTGTGTCAGTGCCCGCTTTCAATTGCGCTTGAAACCTCAAGCGCGCTTGGAGAATCGTGACAGTGCCAAGCAGGATAAGGCTTGACTGCGCTTGAGAATGGTCGTGTAACAACCTCTGATCTGTATTGACTCAATGAGGATTGAAAGTGCCCGTGTGACAGGGGTACAAGTACCGGTGGAGTCTTTCATTGTGACATATCACTCCAGCAGTGACACCACACACACTCAAGGGGCAGCTCCTCATGCAGCCATACAATGCAAGGAGGCTTCTCTGGATGCCCAGCGGAAGAGACAATGAGAAGCCATGCTCTAGAAAGGGCACTGTTTTGCCGCATGGCTTTCAACCAATGCTGCAGGAAATTTCGGGCATTCGTTTCCATTCAGCACCACACTGGTAACGTTGAAAGGGCAACACCACCCGCTTGGAGAGCTGCTGAACCTCTACACAATATATATAGAGTAAAAGCTCGTTAATTTGAACTCAAAGGGGACCGGAAAATTGTTCGAATTATTGAATGGGCGCTAGAATGAGTGGTTATAGTGCCCCGCGCGCGGGCAGAACCCGAAGCAGTCGCATCTAGACTTGTTATCGCGAGCTAGGCATATTCCGAGAATTAAATTCATCCGGTCCTAGTGGCAAATGAAATAAACTTATGAGCCAGTAATGTGCCAGAAACAAGTACTAGGAAAGCATTTGCGTGAGCAGCGAGCTTTGGTGCTGGATTATAGGACGTAATTTATGCTCCAAAACATGTTTATTTACGGGGAAGGGTTGTCAAAATTAAAAGTAATCGGCGAAGTGCATTTGCTTGCATCTCTTCTGCCGAGACTCCATCAGCATGATCTGCAGCTTGCCCAAAGCGCCTGCGCAACGTCAGAGTTCTCATTGACAGAGAAGTGGCATGCTGCAACATCGAGCACCGACGTCACTGCACGTGCGCTTGGTTGGTGGCAAAGTCTCGTTGCCGCAGTTAGACTCATCACTGTTGGCTGTTCTCACCGCATGTGAGCCCTGCGACGTCTGCTGGGAGCATGCAGCCTCAATTATATCGGCGTCACTCAAGGGGTCTCCATGCTGCTGTCCACGTAGCTCGTGCTCGCGGCACCAACAAAAGCCTTCATCGCCCGAACCGCCATACCACGCTGTTTATACCACATGATATGGTGATCGCGACGCAGCGATCGCGGCACAACGAAAACCTGGAACAACTCACGCCGGAGCATCAGTGGCGTGGGCGAGTGCTCCGGCAGTGAAAACCTGCAACAGCATGCACCGGAACGCAGGCTCCCTGAGCCTTCTGGACTCGATTTTTTTTCTTTTCCATTGCTTTACATCTCTGGTAAATTTGGAGTGTGTTTTACTCACTATGGGTCAACTTTATCTAGGAGGAGCGGTGTCAACCAGTGGCCCCTAGTTCGAATCAACTGTAGCGGATGCCGACTTGTTTAAATTATCGGGACTTTTCCCCCATTGAAATACACAAGGCTGTGCCGGGACCCAAGCGCCAGTTCGAATTAACCGTAAGTTCGAATTAACAGAGTTCGAATTAATGAGCTTTTACTATGTATGAAAGTCAACATCTGGTCATGTATGTTGAACATATTCAGCTGTACATATAAACATGCACTATGTGCAGACTGAAAAGAAGTACTGTGCCCACACCAAAGAAGTAGAAAGACAGAAATAGCAGCAAACTCACTGTAACTGAAACAAACTCAAGCGACACTGCACATTACTCTCTGGCTGTCTTCAGAAATCGCGCAGCCCCATCCGAAGATTCTATGTACAGGCTTTCACACCACTACACTAGTAGAAATCAAACTATCACTCATCATCTCCAAATACTATCAGCTGCCACACTTACAACGAATCTGATATGCTGCCAATTGTCAGCTCTCACTTGAGGAGACAACATTCTTGTATGGGTAAACTGAATTTGGAAAAAAAAATCTTGGGGCTGTCTTAACTGCATTCTTAAAGAAGAAAATGCGATAGCACTTGGCCCACTTGAAAAAATGAACTAAGGTGAATTAGTGGGTCGGGTTAGTCTAATCCCATATGATCCAACTGAATGTTCTAGAACAATTCAGCCTTCAGGTTTTCAAATTTGGTGGTGCTGACGACGTCTTGATCCATCAGGGAATTTCATTACGGAGAAACCGGGTGGTTTTTGCAAGATGACAACCTAAATGCTATCGCACTAACATACCCTCATTCTTGCCAACATACAACAGCTTTGGTTCATATTTGTGGCTCCTCGATATCGAAACTGAATTTTTGGAATTCTGCTTTTTCATTTTGGGTGCGAATCCCAGCAGACACTGCTGACTTGGTCAATAAAGTGCCTCACTGATGGTTCTGCGCAGACCGCAGACAGTTAACAGGGATGCTCAGCGAAAAGGCAGACGCAACTGCGTTCCTGCCACCTGCAGAGCAGTGAACAGCCCTGCAAGCAGTCACAACCAAAACTGTGCATCACAGACTGAGCCTCACCAGACTCTCTCAAGGCCAGGTGTGGCGGGCACGAGCGAAGTGTGATGCCCACCCAGGTGTCCCAGGCATCCAATTGGTCCACCTGGTCAGGCAGGTAGTGCACCACCAGCTCTTCCCCGGTGTCCTTGAAAAAAAGAAAAAAGTCTTGCAAGTGAATTTAAGATACGAAGACGGGGTGTACACAGGTTGTCCCTAGCTTCTACTAGCGTGCAGACTAGGCACATGAGCGCTGCTGGAAGAACAACCATTATGACGGCTCTTCCTGTCAAAGGCTGGTGCTTGAAAAACATGCTGTCCACTACCAATACCAGAAGTCCTGATGAAGTGCTATTCACGTAGTAAAAAAAGAAAAAGAATTCAGGCACCCTGGACCACTCCAGTTTTAAATGCGGTTACTAATGCTTGTTTTTCTGTTTTGGGTGCCAGTAGACACTCCTACCAAAAACTCACGAAACACATCGTCTGCTGTTGAAAGGTTTTCGAAATCCCGTGTAATCCTTTCAACTGTTCGCCATTCATGCGCCATTTTGTTCTGCCTGGGAGGCTAAAATCAGCACTACAGATTGACATCGAACAACACTATTACCACACTTTTGCAATGGCACCCTTTGAGTGTTCTTCAATCACTTCCTCTTCTTTCCTACAGTCACTTGGGTGATCCAGAGTTCTTCAACTCTGGTTTTACCTATAATTTGTCCCATGCAAAACAATATACAAACTAAAGGCGAAGGAGCAAGAAAAGGTAACTCAAGTTGTACTATTGCTTGCGGTTCTTCCCCATGTCAAGTTCGTCAAGTTTTAGAGGCATGATTGCATGTGGCGTATTTTGTAGTGATAGCTACATTACGGTAGCATTTCGAGCCGCCACCACTGTCACATGGTTGGTCACGTGACCAAGTTCCACCACTCAGCCAGCTGTAGCTATCGCGTCACTCAAGGTTTAACCAGAGCTAAGCCACCGCCATTTTTTTTGTCCTCTCTTCCGAACAGGTGAAATCCCATACTACGTACTACTGGTGGTCCAAGCATTGTGCACTCACACGCTCTCTCCCCTTCCCTTGCCTTCACTGAACGCACTTGGCGCCTTACTGCCGTTTCATACAAGCAGCGATATGATTAAACAGGTTTGCCACAGCACAGTCAGCAGCATATGTTCACAGGATGCATGTGTTCCACAAAGAATTTACCATAACGCTGCCTAGCAACCAAATAAAAAGCGGGACTGATACTGGCGGAAACAGCAGCACGCATGTCCTCATAATTAGAGGCATTTCAAGCAGTTGGCTTGTGTAACTATAGAAATTTTGCTCATGCACACCAGCATCTTGCAAATGTAACTTTATGAGCAGGCATGGTGGGTGGATGAGGTTAAGAAGTCTGCGGGGATAGGGAGGCCGCAGTTGGCATAGGACAGGGCTAATTGAAGGTACTATACGGGAGTGGGCTTTGCCCTAGAGTCACTGGATAAGTTTTCAGAGTACTGCGTTCCTTTTCCCCTCGTCGCCAGGCCAAAAAGAAATATGGCTGCCACGAACCAGTGTTACCGTGACAGCAACCACCATGCTTTGCAAAGAAACCCCATAGAGCAGCAGGTTTCTAAAGCCTCTGGGCTTTCCTCTAAGACCCACAGACATGCGCAAGATGTTACCTCAACAAATTACAAAAATAATTGTCTGCCGTTCATTCTGAGTGCCAAGTACACAGAATTTTATTTTGTCACTTATAATAACGACGCTGTGAAGGCGGAATATGCAAGGCACACAGTTGTGATTGCTGTGCTTAGAAGGTCAGTCAGGGCCACCCATGAAGCTTCCAGATCAGGTCGCGGGGACAGGAGGTTCACAGTACCCTGAACACTTACCCAGTGACTCTGCAGGGGGTGTAATAAGGCTCATGATGATGCACATCAGCGCAAGATGTTATCCAGGTGGTAGCAGGCATTGGAATGGCACTCTGTTCTCTCCTGTTCTGAGCAACGTTTTCCTGCATGCAACTGCCAACTACAACCTTTGTCCGTAAAGTTTCGAGACTGATTTATTTTCTTCTCTAGAAATGATTCCCAAAAACAAATGTTGGTGCGCATGTGCAGCGCCATCTTTTTGGGTTAACCTGAGCTATTTATGTTAACTGCTGTGGCAGTCGCTAGAAGGCCCTACATGTAGAAAAATACGTTGTCACAAGGCGTCTGCGCATTATACTGTGAGTGAATGTGGAGGGATGGACATCCACCTCGAGCAGAGTGTAAACATGAAATTCAGTGTGAAGCTTGGCAAGACAGCCACACAGATGCATGAGCTCCTTCGTGACACTTACGACAATGAGACGTTATCGCAGGTGCGAGTTCTCGAGTGGCACAAGAGGTTCGTTTCGGGGAGAACGTCAGTGGAAGACGACACAAGGCAGGGGCGCCCTTCAACCTCACGGAATGAAAACAACGTGGCTCGGATCAGGGAAATCGTACAGCAAGACCGCACCATTACAGTCCGCATGCTATCAGATGCTTTCAACATTAGTAAGACAATGTGCCACCAAATTATGCGTGAGAACTTGGGGAAACGCAAGCTGAATGCCAGACTTGTGCCGCACTCCCTCACACAGGACCAGAAGGACACATGGGCATCAGTGAGCGCTGATTTGCTCTCCGAGACAGAGAAGGATGCTGCATTAGTCGACAGCATCATTGCTGAAGATGAAACAAGGTGTTTTCAATACGATCCTCAAACAAAGAGGCAGAGCGCCGAGTGGCGGTCGACAAGCTCTCTGTCGTGGAGAAAGGTGCGGCGACAGAAGACCAAAACAAAGACGATGCTGATAGTTTTTTTCGATGCCAGAGGTGTCATACACCATGAGCTCGTCCCACAAGGGCAGACGGTGAATCAGGAGTTTTATATCCGCGTGCTGCAACAAATGCGTGATGCACTGCGATGCCGCGACGCCGTCGCCCTGACTTATGGGCATCTGGACAATGGAGCCTTCTCCACGATAACGCAAGGCCGCACACTGCTCTCAGCGTGACAAAATTTCTCGCTAAGCACAGTATTACTGTGCTTCCCCATCTGCCATACTCGCCTGACCTCTCCCCATGTGATTTTTTCATGTTTCTTCGTGCGAAGAGAGCCCTGAAAGGTCGCTGGATGGGGAACATGGAGGCCATTCAAGGCGCCACGACAAAGGAACTGACAGCCCTGCCAAAAGAAGCATTTTCCAACTGTTTCCAAGACCTCAAGAAGCATTGGAGGCTGTGTGTAGACTGCAAGGGAGACTATTTCGAAGGGGTGCTGAACAAATGATTTCGATTTTATATGCATTTTTTTCAATGTACTCAGTCTCGGAACTTTACGGACAAAGGTTGTATAACCAACAAATGTGCACGGTCTTCTCTACGCAATCCTGCTGTGCCCCACTGCAAAAAATGGTGCGGCCGGCCTGTGCTTTAAAAGTGCATGCTCATAAAAAAAAGGTCTCCATTTGTTTACCACTGAGTGCACCACTGCCTACAGTACTGCGGGTTGAAACTTTTTTTACCTTCTGCCTGGCGCCGCTTTTGTCTAGGTGGGACCTACTCAAGCACACTTCTGCTCTGTATCTCTACTAAGCATAGTGGAATCTAAATAAGGTCGAAAGTAGCTTTGAAATCCTGA
Source organism: Amblyomma americanum (assembly GCF_052857255.1). Taxonomy (NCBI): domain Eukaryota; kingdom Metazoa; phylum Arthropoda; class Arachnida; order Ixodida; family Ixodidae; genus Amblyomma; species Amblyomma americanum. The sequence continues at coordinate 124,308,191 of NC_135503.1, forward strand.
AGAATGGCCAAAAAAATTGATTTTTTGAAAATCATTGCATCCACTCGTATGCCTTACATTTTTTATGTTGTCCTGATGTTTCATTCCTGAAATCAACTGGAAAGTACTAAAAAAATGTTTCGTGACCCACGACCACTCTGTATTGCGGGAAAATGCTCACAGCAATGGCAGTTTTTCTCAATTGCGATTTTCTGCCAAGATACACACGTTGCGGAGCAGATTTCTTCATAACAGTTTTATTGAACTGAATTGAATTGGCTGCTGGGGAAAGGAAAAGGCACAGTATCTGTCTCGCGCATCGGCCCACGCCTGAACTGCACCTTAAGGGAAGGCAGGAAGGTGGGAGTGAAAGAAGAGAGAAAGAGGTGCCGTAGTGGAGGGCTCTGGAATAATTTCGACCACCTGGAGATCTTAGCATTTCTCCTCCATCGAAATGCGGCCGCCGGGGTTGGTTTGCAACCCGGGTACTCCGGATCAGTAGTTGAGCGCCCTAACCACTGAGCCACCGCGGCGGGTTTATCTATACAGTAAAACCTCGTTAATTCGAACTCGAGGGGGACCGGAAAATTGTTCGAATTAAGCGGAGTTTGAATTAACGAGCGGGCGCTAAAAAAAGCGGCCATCAGGCCCGGCAGCACGGGCCGAAGCTAAAACAGGCATATCTGAGATTGTTATCTCTTACTACGCGCTACCACACATTTGCGGCGGGCGATTGCGCGAATTAAAATCATAGAGCCCGAATGTCGAAGGAAATAAAGTTAATTTGTTTATGCGGTTGGAGCTAACATCAAAATGCATTCGCGTAAGCAGCAAGCTTAATGATTAAATATGACACTATGCTTCAAAAACATGTTTATTAACAGCAGATTGGCAAAGCATATCAAAGAGAAAAATAATCGGTGATGCGCATTTGTTTTCGTTTTCTTTGCCGCGACTCGACAAGCATCGTCTGCAACTTGCCCAACAGCTCCAACGCAGCGTCCGAATTATCATCGGCGGAGAAGTAGCGCGCAGCCAGATCGAGTGCTGACGCTGTTTCACATGCACTCGGGGGTGGCAATGGATCGTCGCCTCCGTCGGACTCGTCGTCGCTGTCAGCTGTGCTCGCCACGCCGGAGTTGTGCGGCATCTGGTCACCGCAGGCCGCTTCAATAATCTCGGCATCGCTTAACGGCCCCGATGTCTCCACGCTGCTGTCAACGTCTACGAAGCTCTGGAAGTCAACACCCTCCGATAAAGCAGCGTAGGCAGGGTGCAGCGCGACGGAGTCATCACACTGAGCATCCAGCTCAGCCGTGCTGCAGGCTTCTGGGCCTTCAATGAAGCCGCACTTTCGATAACAGTTCGCGACTGTGTCCGCCTTGACAGCATTCCACGATGTTGCCAGCATGTGGCAGGCTCCGAGGAGATTGACGTCGTACGATTTGCCGCTGTCCATACACACAAGAATCCGCTCTAGGAGGTGGCGCCTGTACAGTGTTTTGAGGTTTTTAATAACCCCAACGTCCATAGGCTGCAGCACAGCCGTAGTGTTTTTCGGCAGAAATGCCAGACGGATCGCCTTCAGTCCGCTGATGTCGCAATGGGCTGAACAGTTGTCGACGAACAACAGAACATTCCTGTTCTGCGCCGCGAACTTCCTGTCGAGTGTGCGCAGCCAATCCGTGAAAATTGCTCGCGTCATCCACGACTTTCTGTTGAAAGTATAATCAACAGGGAGAGTTTTTAGCCCTTTAAAGCAGCGAGGCTTCGCTGCTTTGCCTATAACTATATAGCAAGCGGCACCGTTCCGTGCAAGTCGCGTTTGCGCACACCAACACCGTCACTCTTTCCTTGCTTCTCTTCCCGCCTGAACACGTGTCGCCTTTGTAACTGACAGTCTTGTTCGGCAGCAACTTAAAATAAAGCGCGGTTTCATCTGCATTGAACACATCGCTGAGCGAGTAATCGGCAAGGTAGTCCTTTAGTTGACCTGCCGCAACGGCTTGCGCCGGAGCCACCGTGGCCGGAGCATAGGCGGCGCCCGCGGTAGGGTGGCTACCCGCGAGACCGCGCGCCAGCCAAAAATAGACAAGCCAATGCTTCGACGCTCCGGCAGCGAAAACCTGCTACGGCATGCACCGGAGGGTTGGTTCGGGCAACGAAATTCACGTCTCACCTCGTGCGTGCTGACATGCGTGCTGGCTTATTTTTTTTCTCATCATTCTGCATTTTTTTAAAATTTTCAGCGCATTGTATTTGCTACGAGGTGACTTCTATATGCGAGGAGCAATGCCAGCCATCGGCGCCTAGTTCGAATTAACCGACGTGGATACCGGCATATTCGAATTATCGGGAGTTTTGACCCATTGAAATACACAGGGCTTTGCCGGGACCCGGCCGTCAGTTCGAATTAACCGGAAGTTCGAATTAAGCGATTTCGAATTAACGAGGTTTTACTGTACCAGTTTGTTTCATCGCACTCCTAGGACCATAGTGCAAGCCAGTACATTCTTTGTTCTTCAAATGTGTGAACCATAATTCTTGTGTCTGAAATTTTGTTCTCACTCTAGATTTGTCAGCAGACTGTGTAGCACAAAAATTCAGAACCAGAATTTGTGCTTCTCTTAGAAAAAAAATTTAAGACTCTCTTGAGCTGTACCATGCCAGTAGGAATGAAGTGAATGTTGAACCAGCCTACTACCACATTTCCTTGACTCTGCAGCCCTTCCAAAAGATTCAGAATAAAAATGCATATTAGCCGGAGACATAACAGTGAAATTTTGTGGCAGCAGTAATAAAACTATTTCCAATATGCTCAATAAAGTCATGCAAACACATCTAGAAATAATTTTTTGCTGATAGTCGCGTCCCCCTTTAAAGGGACACCGAGGAGAACTCCATCCAATTACTGTTGTCAGTTAAAAGTGGTGCTCTGGCTCTTTCTGGCTATGCTGATGTCTGCCCAGCAGCAAGCGATGCATTTATCGCTGAAGAAACTGGCTTTGAAAACCTTGCTGCCAGATGATTGGAACACTTGACATCCTTGCCAAAAAGGATGGGTTGCCACTGTATTGAGAGTGTGTACCTCGTCCCTGAAGAAGCTGGAGCTGAAGAGCAGGTGGCAGAAGCACTCCTGCAGAACATCGACCCAGGGTGTGGCACATGAAAGGTGGGGTCCACTCACCCCGTGTTGCTTCAGCGTGCTGGAAACCCTGGTGGTGCAAGGACCCGACAAAAGAGCGACACACTTGAACAAAGGGCTCACTGAGGGGGGCACTGCTCATAAGTGCCTTCACCTATTAAAGTCGCATCACTGTTATGATTTGAGCTTTAGTTCATGTATTTATAACCTGAGTTGTACCGACTTCATCCAAAGAACACCTACAGTCTGTGTCGCCCTTGTTTAGAGCACTTGAGCTGTGCAGTTCCATGGAAAGAAAGCAACAACTCACTCCGAACTTTCTATGTTCCAGATGCGATGAATGGCCAGGACAAGAGGCACATACTATACACATACAACACGCACTGCCAGCATGGGCACTTGATTGGAGACCCATAGGCTGCTGTCTAATTTCAGTTTTTACTGTACGGTGCACAATGCTGGAGTGCTGCATACACGTGCATGAACACAGATAGAACCTTAACATTTGAGCACATTTGAGAAACTGCATCGCTTTTCTTCAGGGCAGAGGGACCCCAAATATTTCACTATGTATTTTTTCTTTTAGGGTGATGAGTAAGGCATTAGCAAAAACACGAATCACTATGTGGAGTTCACCTGTGCCTGGTACGCAATTTATAATCAAATCTTTTTGCTCATGTGGTAGTTGGTTTTGATTTCAACAGCTGAACTGTGGTACCACAGCATAAGACAAGGCCAGGTGAAACAATTTGGGTTAGACAGCTGCATCTGGCAAGAGGTCTGGTGCTCACAGCTGACTGTTATATGGTTTATGGAGTTTAACGTCCCAAAGAGACTCAAGGCTATGAGGAACACTGCAGTGGAGGGCGCTGGATAATTTCGACCACATGGGGTTCTTTAACGTGCACTGACATCACACAGTGTACGAGACTCTAGCCTTTCAACTGCATCGGAATGCGAACGCCGCAGCTGGGATCGCATCTGTATCTTTCGGGTCAGCAGTTGAGCCCCATAACCACTGTGCCACCACGGCGGTGGTGCTCACGGCTGAGTACAGTGCACTCTGGCGCTTTCCGTGGCACAATTCCAACACATGTGATTGCCAGCCAACACATTTTACAGCCTTCTTCCTCTATGCCTAAGCTCCCTTATGAGTTTATTCTTGTAATTACAAGGGTAAATTGGCGCCCCCTCGTGGCACTGTTTGCAGCTGCCGCAGCAGATGACTTCACCGCCACACTCTCCTGACAGGCAAGCAGGAAAACAGGTCTGCCTACCTGGCCAGCACAGCCACCCTCTGGGAGGCAGGGCACGCATGCTCATTGCACAGCTGAAGAACGTAGTTGTGCACGGTGTCGACAAACCGGGGGTCACCTCGCACCTCCGGGAACCGTAGGCAGAGCACCCTCCGATGAAGCACCTCCAGGTGGTGGGGATCGTTCCAGTCGATCTCAAACCCTGATGTGAGGTGGATAACAAAGACCACACATAGTGAAATAGTGAACTGGCAAGCCCCAAGAGCATGTTGCTTGGTTTATGGGGGTCTAACGTCCCAAAGAGACTCAGGCTATGAGGGAAGATGTAGTGAAAATCTCCGGAAAGTTCGACCACCTGTAATTGTTAAATGTGCACTGACATTGCACAGTACACAGGCCTCTAGAATTTTGCCTCTATCGAAATTCGTCCGCCAAGGCCGGGATTGAATTTGCGTCTTTCGGGTCAGCAGCCGAGCGCCATAGCCACTGAGCCACCACGGCAGCACACCCCTAATAGGCAAATTATAAAAGAGTTTGTAAATCAGGCTTTCCCGGAGCCAGTCTCACTAAGCTATGTATATAATGAACGGATGCTGGGTGACAAGCTCACCACCCTAACCGGACGCTTGTGACGTCCACTGCTGCTGCCTGTTTGTGGCTTGGTGTCAAAGAGATGGTCTGCAAGCCTTTTCGAGAGTGCCGCATCAGCAACACGCAGGATGGCACAGAGGATGCTCTATGGGATGTGGTCAGCAAGAAGCACTTGTCATTCAACCATGAATCTGGTGAGTGTCACCACCACTGTGCAGCTGGTTGAGTAGCATCTGTTTCAGGGTAAGGGTGTCTTTCAGTAATTTTGCCACTTAATGACTTTTCTAATTTTAGTTTTTTATAGTCCATAAGCTGGAGGGTCAACCCATATTCCATTGTGACCTATATTTCGGTTTGTATGGTATAAGATGAACCACTATTATCGGACACACACATTGTTCTGCTTGAAAGTTCTGTGTAAAAGTATGGAAAAGTTGTGCATCATAATGAACTCCGAATCCGCTGCTTGTCTGACATATCGCACGAAGTGCCGCACTGCAGCAGGCAGTGCTCCTAACAGCTCTCCTTGATAACTTTTCGCGTGCAAAGATGGGTCAACCATGCGCCTTGCGCGACTGCTGGCCGTGCCAGCACAGTGAAAATGCATGATGTGAACGTGAGGTGCGCCTGATGGTGGCCTTCAGTCTCTTCTACTCAATTTCCATGGCAATCGCAGTGATGTGGTGAAGCCAACCTAATGATCTCAAGCCTAGCCATGGCCCTCGCGTTGTGTGCTTTGCTCACTTCGCTGCTGAAGGCATTGCAGACACCAACTGTACCTTATTTTTAATGAGCAATTATTGTATTTACAGCATACTGATAGCAGGATGAGACATCTCATGATAGGCAGGGGCTAGTTCCGAAGCACCGTCCACTGTGGTTTCAATGCGAAGGAGATTAGGCATAGTAACGCCTAGCGAGCGGTGCGCTTCCAGCATACCGGCACTAGCGTGACAAGAAGCGAGTCTCTAGCATGGGTGCATTGTACTCTTGCTCGTAGGTTACAGATCACCTTATCAATTTCCATTTTTTACATATCGAATTATCAATACATCAAACTATTTCATGATCCCCTTGGAGATCAACAGCAGAACCTTAATTATACGAATTTCAGAGGGCCGCGTGAAACCGTCATGTAATCCGGGTACCATATAATCACAAATCTCACACAACTGATGCATGTTAAAGATCCCCAGGTGGTCAAAATTATTTCAGAGCCCTAGGCACCTCTTTCTTCTTTAACTCCCTCCTTTATCCCTCTCCTTATGGCCCAGTTCAGGTGTTCGCCAATATATGCCAGTGCAGGTTAAAGATCCCCAGGTGATCGAAATTAGAGCCCTCCACTACGGCACCTCTTTCTTCCTTTCTTCTTTCACTCCCTCCTTTATCCCTTCCCTTGTCCATATATGAGAAGGATATTGCACCATTTCCTTTCCACAAAAACCAATTATTATAATTATTACAACTGATGCATTCCTGTGGCGGTGCTACTCTTCCTCCCCCCCCCCCCCCCCCCACCCCCCCCTTCCCCTATAAGAGCACACGTTTTCATGCTGCCAGAATTAGTTCCAAGACGGCGCGCTGCCAGGCTTTTCTGCATCAAAGAGGTGGTTTTAGACGAGAAGCGTTCGCACTCCCACCCTGCACGTCGCATGCACTTTGAAAACGTTGATTTCGACAATGCACCATAAATATGCTGCTCCGACTCTTCGAAGACATCCTGTGCTACACAGCACGACCATGCCAGCGACATGTCTTTCTGTTCAGACTTCCTCTAGAACCGCTGTCACTCCGCGGTGTATATACCAGGAATTTGCACCATAAAAGAAAAAGAAAATGCGATGTTTGCCTGCGACACGAATGCACCAGTGCATGTTTTCTGTAACAATGTGCGGTCGCTGGGTGACAGCACACCAATCGCTCTGTGTCGCTAGGCCTAATGTGCTCTGCACTGAAGCCGTAAGAATAATAATAATTGGTTGTGGGGGAAAGGAAATGGCGCAGTATCTGTTTCATATACAGTAAAACCTCGTTAATTCGAACTCTGTTTATTCGAAATCCCGCGTAATTCGAAGGTTTTCGGCGGTCCCAACAGTTTGTATGCAAATTTTGCCGGATAATTTGAACAGCCAGCACGCCCTCATCCGGATAATGCGTCAATTTAAGCCATGGCCTCCGTGATTTTTCCATAGTGCCAGTCTCTGAGGCCAGTATAGTTGCCGGAGTGGAAGCCAGGCGGCACTTTAAATCAACTTCCTGTTTCCGGTGCTTTGTTGTGCCTCAGTGATCTGCACCGGTTTTGGGGGCTAGCTTTAGTTGACAAAGCAACAAGCAGGTGCCACTAGGTCGAAAATTTTCTGGTTCCGTTTCCGTTTTTGTTGTTTGTCTCGCTTGTGGCAGGCACTGCTCGTTGTTCTTTATTGTTTGGTGCCGCGACCAGGCGAGTACTGTGCTCTGCTAGTTCTTGACCACGTGCGCGGTGTTGGTGTTAAGAAAATGCCGAAGTACAGAACTCTGACTCTCTGCCAGAAAGTGTGCCTAATTGAGGAGGCTGAAAAATGGACGAGCTCCAAAACGCAGTTGGCGGAAAAGCACAAGGTGCCTTTATCGACCCTTTCGACTATATTGAAAAATAAGACGAAGATCCTCGAGGCCTACGGGAAGACGCATTCGACGAAGCGGACAAGGATTCGTTTTCCTACGTATCCGGACGTTGAAGGCGCCTTGATAAAGTGGCTTCAGCATGCAAATGCAGCACACCTGCCTGTGAACGGCACGCTGCTGCGCGAAAAGGCCGATGAGCTTGCACTGCGGCTGGGCCATGAAGCATTTAAGTGCAGCAACGGCTGGTTGTCCAGATTTAAAGACCGCAATAACCTCAAATTCGTGACAGTGTGCGGCGAAAGTGGGAGCGTCGACCCAAATGTTGTCGAGAATTGGAAAAGGCATACATTGGCTCCGCTGCTTCAGCAGTACGCGGAGGACGATGTTTACAACATGGACGAGGCCGCATTGTTTTACAAAATGCTGCCTACGAAGACGTTTGCCCCAAAGAATGCGGTAGTCACGGGAAAAAAACAACCCAAGGACAGAATAACCATTCTGTTTGGTGCGAATATGTCCGGCAGTCACAAACTGCCGCTGCTGATCATAGGAAAAGTGGAGAAGCCTCGGTGCTTCAAGAACGCACGACTTCCTCCTAAAGATGACGTGCTGTACAGAAGCAACAAAAAGGCTTGGATGACGGCAGCGCTGTTCGAGGAGTACGTGAGGCACCTTGACCGTAAGTTTGCTGCCGCGGGACGAAAAGTTGTTTTTGTTGTTGACAACTGCCCAGCCCACGCCGACATCCAGAACTTGACAGCAGTTAGGCTTGTCTTCCTGCCGCCGAATGTTACAGCTCTGTCGCAGCCTATGGACCAAGGCGTTATTCTGCAAGCGAGGAAGATTTATCGCTGCCATTTACTTAAAAGGATCTTGTTGTGCTACGACAACAGTAAGCAATATTCCGTGGACCTACTGGGTGCCATTTGCCTAATCGTGTACGCCTGGAAGCAGGTGGAGGGAGATATGATCAGGCGTTGCTTTATGCACGCCGGTTTTTCCAAGCAACAAGATGTCAGTCCCGAGGATGCATCTGATGCCAGCTGCACACTGGATGATGAAGGAGAGTTATTGTGTGCGCGTATGACCGACTTCGACGAAGAAAGCGGCGACGGGAGCAACGAATTGACCTTTGCGGACTATTTGAGCGCCGAACTTGATGCCCAAACGTCGTATGCCGACTTGGAAGGAGAAATATGTGACAACGGGCCTTCCAGCGAAGTTGAAGGCGATGTTGAGCCCGCCCGAGCACCAGCTTTAGCTGCAGTCGTCGAGTCGCTGAACGTTGTGCACAGTTTTGTGGAGTGTAGGGGCGGTAACAGCGAATTGCTGCGCACTGTAAGCAGACTGGAGGACGCAGCCTACGGTGCGGCTAACTACCGCGCCAAGCAGTCGCGCATCGATGACTACTTCAAGTGACCGTTTTTCAGGCGAAATAAAGGCGCAGTATTGATACAGCCACGTTTTGTACGTTTATTTCTCGTTTTTCGTCCATTTTTGATAATTCGAAAACCCGGTTAATTCGTTGATTTTTCGCGGTCCGACGGACTTCGAATTAACGAGGTTCCACTGTACTGAAGTCGTAGCAGAACGTGCTTTTAACTAGCCGCCGGTGATCATTGAAAGAGCCTAATTTTGTTGCCTGTACAACAACTTCAGGCTAGTATGAATGTACAATTAATTTCCTTAATGCTTTTGTCAGTGAAGTGCACAGAAAAATGGGCCAGGCGAGCTGCCTCACACCGATGACCATGAGTTGCATGTGCGGAGTTAAGAGTCTGAGCTGTCCAGCATAACCGTCATTACAAGCCACCGTGTGCTCGATCACATCGTTGTGCACGCGCCTCTGTCTTGATTCCAATCTGGAACCAACTTGGTTGATGTCATGGCTGCTAATAAACTGCTCCATCTGTGTCTCTCACTGTCCCCGCCGAACGTTGTAAAAAGCAGGGCGTGCATATTTTTCCGCTGTATAATTGCGGTTTTTAAAGCATTATTCTTATGGGAAACTCGCCAGGCCCACACCAATTCATTGTAAAATGCGCGTCGTAAAAATGGGAGACACATAATCCGGGTTCCACTATATATCCGGGTTTGACGGTATCAGTGCCAAATCACCAGCATTTTTTTTTTATTCCGCTGTGTCATACAACTGCACAAGCACCAGCATCCAAACATGCCTGAACAAAAGTTGTAAGCAAATGGGCTACCTTTGAAGAATGACAATGCAGAGGGGACACCAATGGAGACAGAGAGAACACAGTCTCTCCTCCGTGGCACCAACTGAATTCCACAAACCCGATAAGCTGTGTCTTTTGCACAATAAGAAATGGCTGGTCACGAATAAGAGCAGGCTGCAGTGGCATGCGACAGAACAAGAGCCAAGAGAAAGGGACGGCAACTCACTTGGGTGCTTGATCTCTGGTGCCACCACGGTCAGTTCGGAGAGCATGTCTGAGGAGGCCACGGCTGCCAGGTGGTCCAGGGCACAGTTGTACAGCTCGACAACATCACTGGGCAGCTGCATGAGCAGCAGAACGCACCTGCTGCAGTCCATGCAGCAGACCTTTCTGGGCCTTACCCCAGAACCGTGACGATGCAGTCGAAAAAACTCCTAAAGAGGTTCTAAGCAGTGTAACCATCTGGGAATCTGGCAACACATTGCGCACACTGCAAATGCACCCCGATGCTAAACAACACCAAGGTAATAGGTCGGGCCAGAAACAGGCGGGAACGCGAAATTATCAAAGCCTTCACTATGCATGTTGCTCCAGATAAGCAATGCATCAGCTCTTCTTCGGTGATGTTAGGGAGAACTGAATTAAACTACCTCAAGAATAGTAATCTTCGGCTGTTGTAAAGGCACGTGTTGATCGCATATATATATATATATATATATATATATATATATATATATATATATATATATATATATATATATATATATATATATATATATATATATATCCTTCATATTGCTTTTGTCAGCGCCGTGCGCTCTTCCCTCTTCTGTGTATGATTTGACATTAATATGTGTATATAGTTATGCTTCTTCAGAGAATAAACAGTTGTTAGAAAGCGCTTAGTTCTCTGTGTTCGTCCCTTTCCGTATTTTGGTAGCACTCACCGATACCTTCAAGGAACAATCATGCAATGGCCCAGTTGTAGCAGCAGCCAAACATACAACAGAGGGCCTCTTGATTATCCACCTCTGGCCAGAGCACGGAGCCAGGCGCTCGAATGCCTCAGATTGCTCCGCACACGTTTGGTGGCTGCCTAGAACGCGTTCGTTTTTCTCTGGCTGGGCAGTTTCAGGCTGCCAGACAAGCCAGGGCAATTTTGGGCTGGCAGCACTCAGGCAACTAGCAGATGATGAAGAGGTGGCATGGCAGCGGGAATGCGCGCACAGGACTAGAGGGACCACAGTTCTTCATGCGATGTTTTTTTGATCCTTAGCATGACGCAGGCGCTTGTTTCTACTAGACCACAGCGCACATTATCGGTGTCACCTGCAATGATGCCTTTTGTGGTAGTTCTCATTGTTTATTTATTTGTTTTGCAAAGGTGCGTGTGATCTTATTTTGATCGTCTCACCACCTTGCAAGCACATTGGTTGACGCATCTGTGCAGGCATATACAGTAAAACCTCGTTGATATGTTCCCGGTCCATACGATTTCCTGGTTCATACGCTAATATCGTGGACATTAAAAATGTCTCATAGAGTTACACTATATTTTTCTTCGTTTATACGTTCCCGGCAAACACGATTTCGCGGCTACTATGTTTAAAATTTCGACAAACTGTGGTCATATAATACGTTAATTGGACAACCGCACAAGTGCAAACATACAAGTGGGCTGAATGAGACGGCACATGACATGTTTTGTAGCGAGAGCATTTTGCAAGCATTCTGTAGTCATGCATTTTGCAGTCAAGCATTTTGCGGTGGCTGGGAGAGGCCAGTTGTGCGCATGCGCCGTTACCATGGCAACCGGAGAGGAGCAAGGAGCGGCGTGCGCTTCGCCATCGCCGTGCGCCCGCGCCACCGTCGGAGCCAAGTGTGGTGTCACGTGGATGAGCAGTTGCGTGCGTGCGCCGATACCATGGTAACCAGAGAGAACCCACAGCTGCGCCGCGTTCTTCGTCACCGCCTCGCCGCATGCCGCTCTGTCACCTGAACCGCGTGTCGCATGCGCAGCATTTCGTATAAAAGGCGAAGATGTAATGGGCGGCTGCAGCACACCGTTTGGCATGGATGCAGAGAAGGAGAGTCCAGCGGCTGCTAAACGGTGGTCCTGAGGTTCTCGCCTGGCGCTTGGCTATGCATCAAAGAGATAAGAAGGCGAAGAGAGCAGCGGAGACGGCCGAACAGAGACAGGAACGGCTTGCCAAACCGAGATGCCAGACTGCCGAGCGTAAAGCCTGGACTCCACGTGCGCGAATGAGCGCTTGTGGGCAACCTACATGCAAGCCAAGGCGGCAGGCGAAACGCAACCGCAACGTGTGCAGCGGACTTCATGCCACCCGTGCTTTGCGCACTCAAGCTTAGAAGCACACAAGTAACCTGTCCTCTCTCTTAAAATTTTGTGAGCGTGCCTCACGGTCAGGGCAAAAGAAATATTGCCTCTACGGCAGGGGTGTAGCGGCAGTGGAGATAACCAACAGCATGCTTGCGGAGACCAAGTCACATAACGGATTTATGGGGGAGGTGTGCTTTCGTTCGGTGCCTGTGCACTCCGGCTTAGTAAAACATTACCATAAACTGTCACCGCAATCTGATTGTTAGTGAGTAAACTATAATATACCAGTGAGAATGCGCGCCGCGAGTGTTTCTGCACGCAAATACAGTTGGAGCGCAGCGGCACGGTGGATCGAGCGCCGGTACCCGCGGCTCGACACGCATCTCTCCCTGCAGTACGCCCACTCCAAATGCTGTTAGCCCTCAGCAACCAACAAGTGGATTGTTTTAATTATTTAAATCATGCGGGTCTGCCTCTCAGCTACAAAACCAAATATTTTCTAGACGGTGGTGATGTGGTGATGACCAAGACGACGCGCTGGTAGGGTTTCGTGAGATGGGTTCGTGAAAAACCATGGACAAACCGGAAAGGGAACCGGAGACCGCGTTCAGTCTAGAGCACGCACGAGCGACCGAGCGTTCGGCGCTCGAGCTTCGCAGTGTTCGGCGCTTCTCATCGTCTTCTTCGTTGAGCGCCAGCCTCTGAAGATTTTAAAGCCCGTGTCCAGTCTTACAGCAGGAACGCTGAGGTGTCTTCGCCGGTGCATAAGAGAAAGGAAGCGAAGCTCCTACGAACTACAGCGATGCACTTATACACGAACGGGCCGGGTTTGGGAAACGCAGCCTAAAAGAAGCAGCAACACAGCGACAGTCAGCCGCCGCGGTGGCTTTCCCACAGTACTTGGGTGCAAAGGGGCGAAGCATCCCAAAGACAAATGACAAGGAAGAGATTTCGATTACTTTCGTCACTGCCGTCGACGCACCGGATGCGTTACGAATTTCTTTCCGCGTTAAAGACAGCGCGAACGCGGACTGAATTCCGCGAGCACTGGAATAGGATCTGTTCAGCTCTTGTGCCAAGAAATGCCAATCGACATTTTTATAAAGTGAAACTGTCAATAAATGTCTTTTTACCTCATTCAACATTTCTCAAAATCAGGTGGTTTGGATCATACGTTTCCCCCGCAAATAAAAGGAAACGTATCAACAAGGTTTTACTTATGTGGCCACACAGTTGTCATCTATGGCAGCCGAGGCAAGTGCCGATTCAGTCGCCGCCGAATGCTGTACAGCTTGGTGCTCGGGCCTTCTGCCACAAATACTTAAAATACCTGAGAAGTACCGTACGCATGCATAACCTCGCGTGTGACTCATTAAAGATGAATTGTAGCGGCTTTCATTCAAGTGCTAGCCCTCTATGGTAAAGCGGCAGCATTATAGACACAACACGCAGCTAAATTTACAGAGTATACCCGCTTGCTCTAGATGAACATTCAACCGGCTGATATGCACTTTTGTTGAGATTATGCGTGCATTCCTTGCCAGCAGCAAAAGCCAGTGGCCAACAGACTACAGTTGAGCGGAACTACCCTGGTTCTTTTCAGCTCACAGCCCACAAGAAGCAGTTCATGAACGTAGAAATTGCAACGAAGCAGAATTGATCACCATGCAGGGTCGACCGTGTGCGGTCATACCAGTCATACTTACTACATAGCAAACACACACGAGATAATCTGAGAGTACGGCGTGTCGTTTGATGAGCAACTTACGGGCAGGTTTTTCCTCCGATGTATGTCGACTGAAAGACATTAGACTGCTATTGCTCACTACATGCTTTTGAAGATTTTGCGAAGCTTACATAGTATATGGTGTACCGAAGGTACATGCTCGCGTTATTGTCGCTGATGCATATGGGTGTGAGCTGTCAGTAACTTCAGGTTGTTGTTTTCGATCTCAAGCAGCCTACTTCTGCCGTATGCTTGTGTAGCAACGAGACACAGCAGAACGCGAAGCTACGAAGAGCATCAGCCCTCCGTGATCTGTGTATAGCTTGCCGCCGTGATTGCTGGCGGGCTAGTTCGGTAACCGTCGGCCCATGTGACCATGGTGCGCTTTCCTGTCAGAGGCGAACTTTCTGGCAGCCAACAGGCTGCCCAGGCGTAGTAAATCAAGGAGGCCCACAGCTACAATGCAAACAAATGATGGTCGATTTACGTAGTTAGGCCACAAGCCAAATTGGTGTGCTAGCATTTCGGTTTTCACTTCGGTTCCAGTGTTTGCGGAAGGCAGTTGTTTGGATAGCGATAATGGGTTAACGCCCACACATGCGCAATTGGTCATTCTCTACTTTACATTCATAGATTCCTGCGAGTTCTCTCCTGGTGCAGTGGTATAGGAGTTAGGGGCAGGTTGCTGTGCATGTGTGCGTGCGCATGCCCGTGTACACTAACTTCAGTCAGGGTTTAAAAATGCGCTGCAGCACTGCAAGACAACGCAACCAAATGCATGTTGCTAGGTATTGTACAGAGCAAGTCGCACTATTTTTTGTATTGTGCTTGATTGCATAAATAGTCGAAGTTAATTAACCAACTTTGCAAGCAATAAAGATAGGTGAAAAATTCCAATGAGAAAGCTGTAGAACGGTATTGCATATCAGCTTTTTTTCAATCATGCAGATGCCCGAAAATACAAAAATACCATGTGACATGTCCACTTGCGCGCTGCGATTGCAGTGCTCTCACGGAATGAACAGATCATTTGGCAGGGTGTGCACCGCTGAAAATTTAACAGGGATGCGACACATGTGCTGGCTGTGCGATTTACGCCAGTGCGAGCGATAAGGGTTGTGTCTTCTTATGGAGGCAGTTGGGGGCACGGCACGCACACAAGCATGGTGTCCAACGTGCTCGTTTTTGCCTGTCTGCAGGTCCCGTTTCTCGCCACCGCTGGGAATTCGAGTGCTATCACGACATTTGACAACCCAGAGCGCTCACTGCTGCTCCCTGCTTATCTACAACTGTCGCCGATGCAGCTGATCGACACGCTCATCCTGGGACCCTTCTTCGACGACTTCAATTAATCACTGTTGACCACGGCACTGGCTGTTCCTTACATAAGCGGACTCTCGGACCCTCACAGCATCATCAGTTGGGGCACGGCACGCACACAAGCATGGTGTCCAACATGCTCGTTTTTGCCAGTCTGCAGGTAAGATGGGACACTTCGTCAATTAGAAGTAATTACTTGGCTCTAGTTGTCGTGCCGTGCCCCCGCACTTTCGCATCGCTTGTGTGTGATTGTTGGTCTGCATGTCTTAAAACTTATCACAAGTGGTGATGTTGAAATGAATCCGGGCCCAGGCTCGACCACAGATGATTAACTCGAACAGATTTTGCAAACGCTGAAGGAACACACTAAGACGCTAGGCCACATTAAACGTGACCAGAGAGCAGTTAAAAAAGAAGTGAAAGAAAACAGTATCGCCATAAAAAACTTTGAGAACCGCTTAGCTAAACTTGAATCTTCCTTTTCTAAGATCAACGACACACAGGAGACGGTGACTGGCCTAAAGGAAGCAGTCACTGACTTGCCAAAGAAAGTTAATGACATGGAAAACCACCAACGCCGCAATAACCTTATCGTTTATGGCCTAGCAGAACTGGTGAAAGCAGAGAATGAAAAAGTGTTTTCCGTGATTGCCGTTGCTCCTAAAAGTTTAGAGCGAATACACCGACTCGGAGGAAAGCAGGGTAATTCGCGACCAGTTATCATCCGCCTTTTTGATTTCAACGAAAAACAGGAAATTATGCGCAACTGTTCCAAGCTGAAGAACACTGGGGTTTCGATCAGCGAGGATTTTTAAAAGCAAGCTTCGCACCGCAGAAATGTCTTTGGGAAAGCATGAAAAGTGAGAAGTCAAGTGGAAAGAAAGTGCGGCTTGTTTATGACAAGCTCTATGTGGATGGCAAGGCTTATTACTGGGATGATGACGCTAAAACGCGAAAGGTGTACAGGGATGCTCGTAACCGCAGGAGTGAAAGCAGCTCACAGGACAGCGAGAAATCTTCCTGATGAGCTCTTAATTTTGAACCTAAATGCAAGGAGTATTTTCAACAAGATGACACATTTCGAAGCTGTCTTCTTAGAACACGAACCGGATATCGTGATTGTGACTGAAACTTGGTTAAATGATTCCATTGAGAGTGCTGAATTTCTTCCTCCGAATTATGCAGCATACCACAAAGACCGTGGATCTCGAGGAGGAGGAGTTGCCATTATATATAAAAATATAAAACTTCAATTGTTTGTACAGAAATTGCTACTCCACCTGATTTGGTGTGTGTCGTGTGCTCCATGGAAATTGGGGGTTTGTTAATTGTAGTTGTCGCAGTATATCGTCTTCCAGGAACCACTGAGGAAAACATGATTTTACTTAATGATTTCTTAACTGACAAGTTTGGTCACAGTAAATGCAAGATGATAATGGCTGGGGATTTTAATCTACCACTTATCGACTGGACAAACCTTAAAGAAGGTCAGAATGAACAGGCAACTTCTCGCGCTCTTCTAGATATTGCTTTCTCCCTAGATTTAATGCAAATTGTGAGCACACCCACGCGAATCCATGAATCGGGAGAGTTGTTACTTGACCTGGTCTTTTTAAATAAACCTGTTTCACAGCTAAATTATTGGTATGAAGTCTTAGAAGGGATCTCTGATCACAAGATGGTGATTACGCACATATCCACTAAATACCACACAGCTGAAAACAGTAAAACCTTGACCGTCCCGGACTTCTCTAAAGCTGATGATGTCGCAATATTAGATAACCTAGAACTAAGGTATGATGATTTGACTTGTTATATCTCTCTAGAATTTACGTCTGTAAACGATGCGTGGGAGAGGTTTAAAACAGTGGTGTTTGACTCGATGAAGCGATTTGTTCTCTTGCGCACTAAAAAAGTCAACAAAAGAAACCCATGGATTACACGAACGATTATTCATAAAAAACGCCCTTTGAAACCTCTCAGGGCTAAACAATCCACCTCTAAAACAGCACGCGAGTCTATTAAAGTACTCTCTCAGGAGTTGAAAATGGAAATTATCCAAGCAAAGCACCTTTATATGAGTCAAATACCAACTAGTTTTATCAAAACGGCTCCTAGAAAATTTGGAGATATGTTTCAAAGCCAAAATCTGGCATAGAATTTTTGACAAGCAAAGATAGAACTATCACTGATAGGACTGAAATGGCATACCTCGTAAATGAATACCTTGAATCAGTTTTTACTTTGGATGATGGTACTACGCCCCAAACGGAATCTCTTGATATACAACCTTTACCTGAGCTTAAAGTTAAGTCAGATCGGCATTTTCAATCTACTTCTTAAACTGGATGAAAGAAAATCCCCAGGTCCTGATAAAATTCCTAATGCTTTTTAAAGTGATATGCAGAGTGGTGTTCCTTTTACCTCGTAGATGCTTTCACAAAATCCCTTGAATCTGGTCAAGTACCTAATGACTGGAAACGGGCTAAGGTTATACCAATTCATAAACAAGGTCCCAAAGACGATATCATGAATTACTGACCAATTTCCCTGACCAGTACATGTTGCAAAACGCTGGAGCATATTTTGACCAACCACTTGATGAAATTTGTGGAGGAAAACGGCATTCTGGGGACCAGTCAGCACGGTTTTCGACGAGGGTACTCAACATCCACAATTCTGACTGAGCTTATACATGAGATTGGTGAATGTATTGATGGAAGGGGACAAATCGATATAATTTTTGTCGATTTCCGGAAAGCTTTTGATAGAATATCGTATAGAAAGCTGCTTATAAAACTGTCCTGTACCCTCGGCAACAATCAGCTAGTGAACTGCATAGAGGCATACCTATCACAAAGGGAGCAATTTGTTTCATTAAACTCTACTCATAGTTCTAATAAATCAGTTCGATCAGGTGTGCCGCAAGGATCGGTAATAGGGCCTTTACTGTTTTCAATATATATCAGTGATATGAGCACAGGTTTTGCCCA
The DNA here is from genome assembly GCF_052857255.1 of Amblyomma americanum. Lineage (NCBI taxonomy): Eukaryota > Metazoa > Arthropoda > Arachnida > Ixodida > Ixodidae > Amblyomma > Amblyomma americanum. The sequence continues at coordinate 124,326,326 of NC_135503.1, forward strand.
GAAGTTGCGATGAAACATCATGCAGATGATACCATTGTGGATTCAAAAATATATTCCTCTTCTGAGCAGCAAAAACTTAGCAATCATTTGGAGAAAATTAGTTTCTGGTGTAATGAGTGGCAAATGGAACTAAATGCATCGAAAACATCTTTTATGTGCATGACACGCAAAAAGACCCCTTAACCTTACCTTATAGTATCAATGGTGAAGCATTAACTCAAGTAACCGATGTCAAATACTTAGAAATTCATCTTAAACAAGACCTAAACTGGACAACGAGCATTGACAACATTTGCAATAAGGCCACGCGGAAGCTTTGGTTATTGCGAAGAAAACTTCATGATGCCACTGTAGAGGTAAAGCTACTAGCCTACAAGATGGCTGTGCTTCCAGTGCTGACTTACGCTAGTCATGTTTGGGAGCCGTATACTAAACAAAACATATCAAAATGTGAACGGGTACAAAACAAAGCTCTAAGATTTATTTTCAACTCGTACTCTAGAACCCAATCAGTATCTGAACTTAGAAACAGGGCCGAGCTGACAACTGTGAAGCATAAACTGCAGTTTAACAGGCTCATATTCTTTTTTCATGTGCTGACAGGTAGTTATAAGCTCAATCTAGACCGATACATCAAACCACTGAATACTTCTGGCAGCAGAACAAAACATTCCAAACATATCACACCTCTGGATTTTAGAACAGGTTCTTTCAAATACTCTTTTCTGGTTCGCACTACTGATGAATGGAACAAATTACCAAAAGAAGTAGTTCAATGTTCGGATTTAAAGGCTTTTGAAAACGCCCTCACGAAGTATTTGTGACTGGTTTGACTGGTATGTTTTTGACCCATATCACATGTCATTTTGTCTTAATCCCTCCTATAATGTTTTTTTTTTATTCATATTTCTCCTAAGGCAGTGATCTGCTAATGTATTGCATCTAGTTTTTGATTATTTCACCAACTCCTGTCTTGGCAGCTGCTGACAGTATGCATAAATAAATAAATAAATAAAATAAAATGAACCACCTCGAGGGAAGCACACTGCTGGCGTAAATCACACAACCAGCTGTTACGTTGCTGCCCTGTCGCCTTTTAAAGGGACACTGAGGAGAACCCTATCAAAATTTTTTTGTTAGCAATATCTGATAGTTCGGCATTTCATGGCTTTGTTGACGCTTGTCCGGGAGCGAAATATGCATTTATTTCAAAGAAATTTGGATTTGAAGTTGAAAAAATTTTTCCCGCCGCTCCGATTCAAACTCGAGAACTCTTATGACGACACAGAACGGAGTGACGTGAAACGTGACATAGACGGAGACTCCGTGATTTCTGCGGCTAGCGGTGCAGTCTAGCAGCTGCCGAAATGAAAGCTACCACCGCCACAAGTTGAAGGCATCTATCGGGGGTCGCCACCGTCGATTCGTTTACGTTTGCACCGGCGTCTTGCCAGCGTTACGATGGATCCCGTTCCCGAACCCGACGACGTAGTTCTCGCAAAAACTCTGGCCTGCATTTCAGCGACCCCAGCCCCACAGTGCATGCGATGGTTTTGAGGGAGCACAGTTAGGTTAGGTGCCGGCGGGTGGTTTCCCCCTTCCTCAGAGAGCAGCCGTTGCAAACTAAATATCATAACCCCAGTGCGGGGAGTCGCGAGGGGCCAGGACAAGGTCGGCGCCTTGCGCCCATCGGAGGCTGGCCGGGGCTTTGGGGCCAACGGATTGTGATTCCTTGAACGGCGCGGTTGCACGGCGCAGCAGGGTGCACCGAAGTCTCCCGCGGTTGCAAGGGCCAAGTTATTTATTTTTTTGCCACAAAAAACAAATGTGTGCTCGAGGGCGGTCGCGTTTAAAGTCGGCGGCTTGATACCAAAGCCGGCGCACGACGCTTGAGCGGCTTCCGCTTGATCCAACGGGTCCACTGGATCTGGCTCTCTCGCCAACTTGCATGTACATTCAGATATGTACTGTGAATGGATTAAAATAACCGAGCTCGAAAAGAACAGCTCCGCCAAACTGCCACAGCAATTCAATATAACGCACACCTCGCTGCGGAGCCAAATCAGTCTGGCCGGGCCGGCGGCGGCTGGCGCACTCGGCGCGAAATAGATACATGTTCCAATCTACCCACCAGTGCGGTCAGAGTGCGCCGAAGCCGCCGAACACGTCGGCGGTCAAGCGCAGTTGGAGTATAGAGGGTCTCGCTTCGACCGACGTGACTTCGCCATGCAGCGCGCGCCTACCCGCAGCATAAACGTGCCTTAATGGAGCCTGCGCTTAACCGCTAACCAACGTATTCAGTGGCGGCATCCATGGGAGCCACTGAAACCCCCCGCCCACTCACTGAATAAAAGAAGTCTGGTGCCGAGGTTCGGAATTGAACCAGGGCCTTCGGCGTTTGAGGCGGAAACGCTACCGCTCCGCCACGACGGCGCAAGTTACAGCCGTCAATAAATGCGCATCTAGTGAATGCACTCTTCTGATGCAGAAATCTCCGCGCTTTCACTAGGTATATCCTGGCCTAACAGAGCTAGGCCATCAGCAATTTTTCTCAACTGCCTTGTACCTTGTCTCCCGTCCCTAATAAACGATTTCCGTTAAGTAGTTTGAAGTTGACTGGCACAACCGGGAATGTTTCGCCGGCGAAGCGTGCGATGCGAATACACAAGTGCTGCCTTGTACGATCACCGACCATCGTGCCATCATAGCTTTTCATTGACCGTGGCGATCATCAGACAAGCCTTAACAGGCTCCTTCAAAGGCTAACTAGCACTTGAAGCGGCACTTGGAGTTCCTCTGCTGTTCGGCGCTTGTAAATCGAAGCGCGTCAAAAACAATACCACGGGGCACGCAAAGCTCATAGACGCGAAGCGCCATAACAAATCGAAACTCTCCTGGCCGCCTGTGGCGCCGCCAAGCATCCGTTTTCTTTGCTTCCAACATTCAGGTTGTCTTTTGCCTGCCTTCCTTGTGTGATAAAAGTGCACTATTGGTTTTTAAACAAAACTTACTTCAATATTGATCTGCGCAACCTACCTTTGTCAGCCTCAGAGATTCGCGAAACCAAGTAGGATGGAAAATTCCTCCAAGGTGGCGTCTCTTGTCCTATGGCGTCACCACGCTTGTACTTGCAAGATTGGCCTGTGGTGGCGATACCTGTATTTTGGTTCTTGCTATTTTCTACCTTACAAGAGCTTTGTTTTCAGTAAGAGCGGCGTTTTTGTGATCATGAGCTGGTATTCTATCGATACAAGCCAACTTCAATTTCTCCTCAGTGTCCCTTTAATCTGCAGCACACCAGGCTATATGATCTGTTCCTTCCTACACTGAATGTTTGTGAGCACTGCCATTTCTGCGAGCAATCAGGCATGTCATGTGACACTACCTATCACGTGCAGCGCATCCTCTACTGCACAACGAAGAACCAATTCCTTTTAAGGCGCACCCGCCCAGGCAAAGTGAAAAACTAGAAGAGCGTAAGGCCGCTTTAGCTAAAAAAAAAGCAAGGCGCAAATGAGTGAATAAATGGCAGAGTCAATGTGGGTGCGAGCTCACCTGCCAACGTGACTCGTGGTTGGACAGGTCGCTCTCAATGGTGTCAAAGACCAGCCGGTACACGCCAGCGCTGACAAAGCTCCTCAGTGGGCTGGTCCGCAGTGGAGGTGGTACTGCCCTCGCCTGGGAGCACCACTGCACCGCATCCTCCAGCTGAAACCATTAGAAGTCGATTGAGTCAGCCTCATGAGCAGGGCGAACATGCCCTTTTCTAAGCAATGCACAACCATCCAAGGCCAACGCAAGGCTACGAAAATAGCAATACAAGTAAATACAGTCACACTTTGTTATAGTGAACAGGTAAATGATAGTAAAATAGATATAAGCGAAATTCGTATTATAAAATTTCGTCAGAAATGTATGCAAGACAAGTGCAATATAGTTAGTGAACAGACAGCAACTGTGGTGCCCTTAACTACTGAAATAGACGACCTTCTCAGAAGGTTTAGCGCTGCTTTGAAGGTGCTTGCGGCAATTCCGAAGGCCGCGAAAAACTGGGCGTCAATTTAACTGGCTTCTCCAAACAGTGCTGGCAGCACGCAACGGCGACAGGCTGCAGGTGGCTTCTCTGCATTACAGCTGTGTCACGTAGAAAATGGTACGCCAGAGCGAAAGCTGTTGCCGTTTTCCCCAGCTCCGTGACAACCAACACGAGCACAGAGTGATTACTGCACGGCTGAAACACGCCACTGCATCTGGGACGCTCTCGAAGAGTGCGAGAGACACGAGTGCGTGCCAACTGCCTAGCCAGGAACCCTCTATGAAGCTATCTTCCGTGGCACGAATGCCTGCCGTACCTCCGACAATCACTTGTGCAGTGCGGCGAAGCCTGCCACCTGTCATCTGAGTGGGTATCGCTTGGCGCTGAAGAGTTCAATACATCCGTTTTACAGCCAACCGCTTTTGATATATAAAGTAAAAATTGCATGCATTTTTAAAACATACTTAGGAAGGGTTCAATACAGCCAATAATTCATAATATCCGTATTCGTTATATCGAGGTTTGAAATTCAAGACTAGGTGCATTTATGTGGCAGTTAAAACGAACTCCCAATGGCTGGGTGCAGTGCTGGGTGGAAAAGCCTTAGTCGACCCAAAGTGCCCCCATCAACGAGCTAAAAAAACATGCATGTTTTAGGACACTAACTGGCCCGACAATCTTTCTGCGCATGCTGCTGCCCCGTTTGCTACCATGACTGAGGTAGCAAAGAAAAGCAATGAGCGAAACACCCTAACCAGTGTTGAAACTTCAGCAGGGTGAGAGCAGACTGAACATATTGTGTAAAACTGTGGACGATATAATTGTGGTTTGGCCCATGTGCACTAAAGATGGATGCTGGCAGCTTCCTTGAACATTTCAACAGCTGGCCACTGTCGAGAGCCTCGGAAGGTTCCCCAAGCAGTTGGGGAACTCTCTCTTTAGTACGAAGCTCGGCTATCAACCTGCGGTCAGCTGTTTGTGTGTATTCACACCACCTGCTATCACTAGCAGTGTGCGAACATTTCAAATAGTGAATGGTTTGAAAATAGCATTTGCTATCTGACTCGCATCACACCGTTTGAAGCGGTGTTCAAATTTCTAGGCTTTAAAAAAACTCCAATTTTTCTGTTTCCCTGAGCTTGTCGCCAAACGCTGTAGCACTACTGGATGGTGCTCACACATTTAAATTATACGACACAGCACGCTTGTCACGTTAATACTACTCTGATCTTACCTTGCAGCATATCTGATCCCCTCCCCCAACTGATAAAAGTGAAACTCTCTTTGGACACATTAAATGCTTGCCCGACAAAGAAGCTCACTCCTTTGACAACTGCTGCTGGTGGGACAGGAAGCACACTTGATGTTGTGAGCACTCACTCTTCTGAGGCACAAAAGGAGCCACTGACAGCAGTCTCTACCGACAGCTGCACCCATAACTGACAGCCCCACTCACAACCAATACTTGCTTGCAAAATGAATCAATCCAATGTGACCACCACGGTGCACATCAGCATTATGACACTGGACCTCAGATAGAATGAACAACCACACACTTGGGAATTGGTTAAAGCAAACATGCAGGCGTTCAGCTGCTACAAGTTTTCTTTTTACTTTCAACTGCGCACTCGGCGCTTTACAATCGTGTAAACATGGTGTGTATATGTTAATGAGCAACTCAATCCCTTGAACTTGTGTGTTCACTAGAAGGGGCATTAATGGGGAGAAATTGGGTTTAACCCAATTTTAAAGAAAAGAAGTGTGGGATGCAAGAATCGGCTTTTACCCAACAACGAAGGGCTCTAGTAATACTATGTAGCCCCATTGCCACTGCACGTGCAACTGTCCTGGCCAGGCAATGTCACATGATTGTACGCAACTTCTGCCCAAGTGGAAGAACCACAGTCTGCAGTGCTGGAGTTATAAATGCCACACACTGGCTGGGCCTGCACAGGGTAACTGGCTTAAAAAGTTGTGGAGTAATGAAAAGATGCACATGGTGACTAGTATCTATGTAGCCCCCAATGCTCCATCATAATCTGGATGCTATCACATCACGTTGCTGCTTGCTGTAGAGCAGGGGCCCGATCTCAAACTTGGTACCATGGAACCATCAAGTTCCTTGGAGTTCTTTTGGGGGTTCCCCAAGCGCCTAAAATCCATGCATGCCTCAACTCCCACCTTTCCTTCTGACGACATCACTTTGGTTCTAATCATACTGTAAAGGCACATAGTAGACTCCTTCCATTCAAGGCCAGTCATTAATAATAGAATTTGGGCATTTGTGAAGGGGTAGTGCATCTGGATGGTCATTTTTTTGTTGCATGTCCGGCTTGAAGAGATGGAATCCAAGACGTACAAGGTTCCTCTGCACTTTTCAAAAGCCAGTGCGGCTTCCCAAGGCTAAAAACAACAGAGGACCTCTGCGGTGGAAAATGCACGTGCTCACTGCACACGGCACTGGTAGCAACGACCGGCTAACATTGACCAAAAGAGATATGCACGCACCCAAACTAGAAGTCATTCCTCCTCTCCCCAGTGTACGAGCCTCACCACTTTGCGGGGTGGAGCATTGCATTCGCAGGACAGGACTCTGTGCACCTCAGGGAGTCCCCCCCCGTAGCTGCAGTTCTCCAAGGTGCCCTCAATGACGTCCCGGTTGCCGGAGGAGGACAGGTCGACAATGCAGACGCACGGCACTGGGCGCAGCCTCGAAGCGGCCACCAGTGTCTCCTGCAACCGCCGCTCCAGCTGCGGCGTGGGGGGCAGGAGCTCACAACATAGACAGCACTAGGACACATCAACACATCAGGCAGCTGATCTCACTACAAAAGTGTTTGCATTAAGAGATCAGTGACCTTGCTGAGGTGCATCTGGCTTAATCAGCAGTATGCTGGCCATGCAATTAACTAAACTGCTTGATACCTGACCCAACGAAGTACAATTTTCTCCGTTGTGTTACCTTACCGTGTATCATTTAGGACAACGGTTCCCAAACCGGCTTCAGTGGAACTCATAAGCTCCTTGCTGAACTTTCTGGGTCCCTTGAACGCCTAAAGTCCATGCATGCCTCAACCCCCGCCTGGCTTTTAAGCAGTTTATTAATGCGATAGGATATAGGTCGTAGCCTTGAAAAAACCAATGGGTTCCTCCGTAATGAAATTCCCTGATTAGTTGAGAGGGTCGCGCCGTCATCAGCACCACCAAATTTCAAAATTTCAGGACTACAATGTTCCACTGCCTTCCATTTGATTATCATATGGTATCATACTAATCCAACCCACTCTTCCATCTTAATCCACTCACTAATTCAAATCCACCAACCAATCCAAACTAATCCACATTAGTACACCCACTAATTCCCATTCTTCCACCTTAATCCATTTTCTGGGGGTCGGCATACTTCCAAATATGGGGGGGTCCATTGGAATATTTGGTGGTGGGCCAACTTTCCAAATGCTATCACATTTTCTGCTTTAGGAATGTGGTTAACAAGGCCCCAAGTTTTTATGGGGACTAATTATCACTAATTGCTTGTGTCAGACTGCTTCCCTTGCAGCTAGTCCCTGTTAATTGAATTTGGATGTTTTTTTTTTGCTTTTTCTGAGGGGCCATGCAGACCCCCACATTGTGAGCACTGTCACTCTTGTGATGCATGTACCGTAAAAACCGGACTATAGGTCGGACTGGAATGTAGGTCGACCCCACAACTAACCAATTCTAAAAATGAAAAAAATCTTTTTCAATGGAAAAAGTACCGAAAGACACCCTTACCTTGAAACAAACGCGACTTGACAGGTTGCACAACGGTGCCAGTATTTATTTTGATTTAAATGCTGCTCGTATGTACACCCGGCCAATTTTTTAACAGTATCGTGCGCCCATCGACCCATGTGTTTGTTTCTGGCACACAGAAGTACGGCGCCGTAGAGCAAAGCCCTTCCTCATTATGAATCGCCGCACCCAGAATGGCGAGCCCTTGAATTGCGCCCTCGTAAGTCTAGAGGCACGTGCGATCTCTGCCGCTTTCACGCGGATGCATTTGGCAGTCACAGGCAGCGATATTGGACGCAGCGCAACCTTTCCTTCCAATTCTGGATACGCTGCAGTCCGCCCATGAAATGATGTTTTCTTGTGGTTGCTGCAAATTGTAATACACAGCTTCTACCTCCACCAGTACTGAATGCTCTTTTCGGATATTCCAAATTCGCGCTGTGCCGCAAGCTTGCCGTGAGCTTCCACATATCAATCGCGTTTTTCTTGAAGGCAACGGTGAATTGACACTGAATTTTGCTCATTTTAAACAAAATGTGAAAAAGCAGCCATTAACCAAACAACGGAAATGCAAAATGGTGGTGCACGCCGCACTGCTGCTGACGGCGATGGAGGCTGTTGACTTCATCTGCCCATTGTTGCAAGACTTCCGTAGTTTTTCCGCCAATGACCGGTATATAAGACAGGGGTCGACTTTTCGCCATGGTTTTTTTTTAAAAAGTTCGACCTATATCCCGGTTTTTACGGCATGTTCGGACAGCAGCTGGTCCTTGGAAATGCACTTGGGGTGCCAGCTCACCCTCTCCCTGGGCTCGTCTGTGGCCACCACGAGGAGCGCGGAGGTGCCCGACAGCAGCCGGGGCCTCCCCCTGGAGTCCCACCCAAGGGAGGAGAACTCCCCGTGCACCACAGTCAGGCAGAACGGCGCAGCACTGCCCTGGGGGCTGGCTATGGTCTCCACCTGCGCAGTCCCCCCCACCTCGACAAATTGCACATAGTTCGAAAGAGGAGCACCAATACGGCAGCTGGTCACTGCAGTAAATTTGAAGATAATCACGGAATATTAGGAGATGGGTGCTTGTTAGGTCCAGGCATGAAAATCCAGAAAAGGCAAATGGTGGAGTGGGCCCTCGCTTAGTGAGACAACCAATCACTAAATTCAAGCCCATTGAAAACAAACAAACAGTGTGTGTGGAGGAAGTGCATCAAGAGATAACGTGACTGCATGAACGAAGTCCCTCTGGCAGAACCACTGCTTAGAATTCATCGGCTCCCCTTTTCCTGTGCTCCCTTCATCATATTCACAAAGTTTCTAGATGCGCTTTCTGGTTCCTTTTTCTGAACATATGCAAGCTTTTCCTTGGAGACTTCTAGAGGTACGGTGTGTCGTTTGAATGACCTCACTGCCACGTTCCCCACCCTTCCTCGCCCTATGCTATCAATGTCGCAGAGATACCAAACAATGGGCGCTTGATGCACAGTGTTTTTTTAACGCCTCCTGGACATGGAACATAATTGCGTGGACGCTAGCTCGGTGTATTAAGAAAATTCAAAATCAAAATGAAAATTGGAGCAACATTTAAAGCTCCACCTTAACAGTATAACGCGATAGCATTAATAGGTTAATGCCCACATATGCGCAGCATAACAACTGCACAGCTACTATATAGTCCTCCATAAAGGTAACAATAAAATTCCATTAAGGAAGGGTGCCAACCACGCAGGGAGACAATTGCACCAATGCTGTTTACCGCCAGTTAACAGGAGGCCTGGGTGGGGAACAGTTGGGGATAAGAGTTAATGAAACATACCCAAGTAATCTGCGATTCGCTGATGACATTGCCTTGCTAAGTCACTCAGAAGATGAACTGCAAAGCATGACCAAAGAGTTAGACAGACAGAGCAGAAAGTTGGGCCTAAAAATTAACATGCAGAAAACCAAGGTAATGTTCAACCGTCTAGCAAGGAAACAACAGTTTACAATTGCCAGCGAGGTGCTGGAAGTGGTAAGGAAATTCGTCCACAAGAATGCGGTGGAGCGCATATGGCAGGTTCTAACGGATCATGAATGGCAGTTTAGCAACATCCCTCAAGAGAAAAGTATACAACAGCAGTATCTTACCGGTAGTCACCTACGAGGCAGAAACGTGGAGAATAATGAAAAGGGTTCAGCTCAAGCTAAGGACAAGGCAGCGAGCCATGGAACGAAAAATGATAGGTGTAACGTTAAGAGACCGGAAGCGGGCAGAGTGGGTGAGGGAACAAACACTTGTTATGACATCCCAGTCTTGGTCAAGAGGAAGAAATGGGCTTGGACAGGGCATGTAATGCGAAGGCAGGATAACCGCTGGTCCTTCAGGTAACGGAGTGGATTCCAAGATAAGACAAGCATAGCAAAGGGCGGCAGAGGGTTAGGTGGGCGGATGAGATTAAGAAGTTTGCAGGGATACGGTGGCCGCAGTTGGCAAAGGACAGGGTTAGTTGGAGTACACATGGGAGAAACCTTTTCCCTGCAGTGGGCATAGTCAGGCTGATGACGATCCTGATGGCTGTCACAAAAACATTTTTTAAAGTCCTTTCTAGGCTGTTTTCAGCATAAATTTTGAAAGATCTTATAGATACGAAATCTGGTGTTTTCTAAAATTCGATATATTTCGAGATTTTCATGATCTGAAAGTAGCATCCCCCTTTAATCAAACCTGAAATTGAGCTGATCGTCTAATATTGAAAACTGTATCACTTGCTCAAGAAGAAGCAAACAGCAGAAAGCATGCACAGGGATGCCCACCTGGAAGCAGCCCACGCATTGGGTTGATCCCTTTCAATAAATGGTGCAGAGGCAGAACTAACGGAGAAGTAAAAGACAGTGTGTGCAAAATTTGAGAAAAATGGTGCTTGACACTTCACTTGGCGACAGTCCCCATGCACATCTTCTTGTCCGGAATATTTTCTGGCACCACTGTTCCTACAGCACGCTATATGAACAATTCTGACCGTGATAGAGACTCCCACCTGCAATCACAGTTTTCCACCAGCAAAGCAAGTTTCCCCACCTTTCCACTGGAATTACTGCATTGCCCTCTGCACACACCATGAAATTCTAACAAAAGGGGGGTACCAGAGGAGACAAAGATCTGCGCACAAGAAAAGAGCTGTTGGACATGAACGCGGGCACTGGACTTTCGAGTCTGCTTTATACAAACAAATAGCTGAGGCATACGCATCCTCAACTACCCACATGACACGCGCATTGATGATACCTTTGATCATCCTTACCTATCCTATAATATAGGTAGGCGCATTTCTTATTCGTTAAATACAGCGACAGGTCACTTACGCAATTATCTTTCCGATTGCTAATATGAAAGCCTTCCAAGATTTCCGGCTTATACCTAGTCCTTTCCCTCCCCAAAATGGTCACGCTCGGACAACCGCACAGTTTTTTCCACTTTTTGCTGCTGCTGCAGTGAAGAGCCAAATGCCTTCCTGGGTCTCTTCCTCCTAGGGAGTTTTTATGTTCCTGTCAACACACCTGCCTGTCTGCCCTATACTATACGCTTTTTCAGAGGCCAGTGGAATGTGGTGCACAACACTAGTCTTGCACTCAACGAAGGGTTTCACATGCTTGACCTTGCATGCTCCTACTCTCATCTCCCATCCTTGCGCAAATGCCAGCCAGTTTGCAAGGTGCGGAAAACAACGTTTACGCCCTGCCTTTCCTCCACCTTCTTAATACTGGGGGATACTTTATGCAGGTACGGTATTACTTCAAATTTCTTCATTCGTACCAATGTCAGTGGCTTCTGGCCTTCAAGGCCCTTAACTTTCCACAACCCAGCTTCACCAACAGCCCTAATGATCGAAAATGGAAAACCCACTGCCAGCAACCTCTCGACCTGCTGCATCGAGCTACAAGCCATGCTGTGGCAACAGCTCTTCTGCACTGCGTCCAGAAGGCGTCCCATCACTACACCCCTCTTGACCAGCTTTTCATGATTAGTTTCATACAACATCAATATTCTTTTTTGTCCGGGATGAAAACATTCAGCAAACGTTATCGCTGTCACGGAAAGTTAGCTACAAGTAAAGGAACCTAATGGCTTTGTCATCTGGCAGTTCACAGGTGAAACTTGAACCACAAGACATTTGCAAGTCCAGAGCATGTCCACGTTTAACGTCTTTTTCCTTGCGTATGTGTCTTTGTACCCGCTGGCACCCCCCTTTTTTTAGAATTTCAAGATGCACCAACAAGCCCAAGAGCAAGCTCTAATGCACAGCTCAGTCTCCTCCAAGGCTATGGAAGGCCAGGACAGTGGCCAATAAACATTCCTTCGTGCCACCCAGTGGTGCCTACATCATGTTACGTGACGGCCAGCCGAAGAATGAGACGAGATGGCTGATGGCAATGGGATGGTTTAATGGCCGCTGGCCTACCGCGAGCGCTCCGTCTCGGGCCACCACCAACTTCGTCTACTTCGTCACACTACCTAGGGCATTGAGCGATCGTCCCGATCGGTGACAAAGAGACGCGCGAAGTGGTGATGGGCTTCAGAGGATGGCGGGACAGAAAGCACAAAGGGGTGAGGTACTGGCTGCCATGATGAAGGAGATGGCTAAATGATTCCTGGCCCACGAAGCTTCCTGGCCGTAGGTCACCAGGAGCCGACGGCCGGGGCCCCAGGATGCGCCGAACGGCATGGGCAGGGGAGCGGTGTCGTCACGTGTGGGCAGCGTCTTGGGTCGGTGGGTTCGGGTCCTTGCGTCAGGTTCAGTTCATCGTGTTGAGTGGTCTGGGCGGTGGACGGGGCGGGGGAAGAACGGCAAGATCGGTTCGGGTCTGAAAGGCTGGGGCACGGCCAGGCGACGCAGACCAAGAGCTTACGGCCGACGACCATGGCTCCCGCATGTGCCGAAGCTCCCGGACCAGGATGGGGATGAACTCCGCACCTCACACCAAATGTTACGTGACGGCAAGCAGGTGAAAGCACGACTACATGACAGATGGCGACGGAATGATTTAATGGCGGTGGCCTAGTGCTCCTGCCCGTCTTCATCATCACAATATCCCTGTTTCAGTGGCAGAAGACGGTATATTTATGGAAAAAGTGGTGGCATTACGAAACTTGCGATTGAAATGCTGTGACGTCTTCAAAGACGGGAAAACATGAAATGTTAACCAGCAATAGTAAGCACTATAGTATTTACAACTGCACCAACTACAAAGGAATAGAATATATTGGAGTAGAATTGAAATAGAATTAGAATGGAACTGCAAGAGAATAGCAATACTTTTGTATTACTCGCACGTAACTCCCTTAAGTGCCGCAAGTAATTTCTTGGCTACCATTTTGGCCTGAGAGGAGATTGAAGCTCTTGCATGATGTACGCCCATGCCTGGGCGAGCATAGGAGGTGCAAGCTGAGCCATGCCAACAATATGGTAGACGAAGGCACCACAAGGAGGAGAAAAAGCACTAGCAACTCAAGACCACCTGCCCTCAGCTCAGAGTCCTGCATATGGCTACAGATGAAAACAGAATGAATCATGTGCCACAGACGTGCGCACACCTTGGCATCAGCCCTGGGCAGTTGTGGCAGGCATCCCAACTTGCTGCGCACACGGTCCACGGTCAGCTGGGCCTCATAGGAGCGCACGCAGTCTGCAGCGGGCAGGCACACCACCAGCTTGAAAGGGAACTCCTCCTGCTGCTGCCTCCCTGCACCACCAACCGGCTGCTGATGGCGCTTCGGTGGCTGCAGCAGCCGCTCCAGGTCCAGGGGGGCACGCTCCAGCTCATCCGTCAGAGCAACTATCAGCACGCCCGCATCTGCCCCCATCACCCAGAGAGAGATAAGACAGAGAAGGCAGTTCTAGACACCGCACACTTCTGTGCACTCCTCATGCCACACTCTGCTGTGTTCTGTGAACCAGGGGCTCTCAAGCTGAGTTCCGCAGAACCCCTGCTTTTGTGGGCTTCGCGAGAATCCACACTGGCCTGCCCCCCCATTTCCTGTGCACTTCTGGCGGGCAGGCACGAAGCACACACAGTACCTGGTTTGTTGAAACTCATCTCTGAGTGTTGGCTCTTCCTCAGTTTCATGCCGTCAGCGTCTGTGCCATCTGCAGCACAGACCTCGGCAGTACGCCAAGACGCTGAGCGCCGGTAATGGCGCTGCGTGTTCATGTTTTGACAGAAGCACCAGTGGCAGTGGCTCGTTCAGCGAAATTGGCAGCGTGCCAATGCACTGCAGCACCAAGCTGCTGTACATCTACAACACCAGCATCATGGTGTGGAAGCGGTATGGCACACAAGGCGACGTGTGTGAAGTGCGCTTGTGTGCATGGCAAGTGAAAGTGTGGGCGGGCCGCACGGCCGAATTAGCAGAGCCAAGCCAAGACAAAAAAAAAAAAAGCATGAGCGTGGGCATGGGCATTTTTCCGGGCGATTCAACGGCATCAGCAGCGTGCGACGGAGTTTTGCAGCCAGCGAGGTCATATGTGGCGCAAAAGCATTATCTGTCAAAATTAGAGAGGGAGGAGGGGGGGGGGCAGCCGCGTCGCGATGTGCGACTGCAAAAGGTGCGAGTGTCTAGGCGACGAATTGCAAGGCGTTTACCCGGCTCACTCGCGCTGGCAGTCGTTGACGGTCGCTTCCCCGGACGAACAGTTGCACATGTGCCGGAATCTGAAACTAACAAACTGTTTTCTGTTCGATTTGCCACTAGTCAGCAGGGCCCCACGCGATGGCGCTATTTTATCGCCTGTTATCTCCATTTGCCTCCGACTGCTAGCTTTGCGATTGCATTGTTAACAAATTATTGCTTTGATTAAGGCTGCGAGCTGGGCGAGTTGGTGCCTTGAGCTGCGTACGCAGAAACTACGTAATGGGGTACGCGGCGGGAGGGGGTATGCGTCTCATATACGAGTCAACTTTTTTTTGGCCAGCAAGAGGTACGAGATGGGAGGTCTATAGGTCTACATATAGGCAGCAATATACAGCACATACTGCGCACTATAACCTCTGTAGAGTTTTTAGGGCGTGTTCAGAAAATTTGTGCATCCCCTTTTTTAGAAGCACTAATTTTAAAGAAAAAAAAGAGTGAAAATTACGAGAGCAAACACGGTACTTACAAAAGTGAATGAAACAGCAAGAAAAAGGCACATATGGTTGTTTCACAAGCAACACGAATCAACTGTGACACTTGTGAGAAAAGGTTGTGGGGGTTCCTTGGCACATGTTGAAGGCTGTAGGAGTTCCTTGGGGCAAAAAAACTGAGAACCCGTGCCATAAACTAAACACGTTGACAGATTTGCCTATCTGGTTGGGTTTGAAGGCTTGTAATAAACTCTGACACATCTCTAACCAAAAACTTTAATTTAAAACTGAACGTTTTGAAGCTGGCTTGGCTCCTTCTTCAGGGGTGACTGGGGGCAGTAGCTAGCAGGAGGTCAAAAGAACGAAAGTGGTGATGCGAAAGGCGCGAGGATGGGGGTAGGGGGTGGGGGGTGGGGGAGTGTTAAGGGTGCGGTTTATATTCTTGGACTGTGGGGAAGCGGTCAATGGCGACTTCTCTTCTTTGAGCTGCATGATGAAGTCCCTGTGCATATACTGCGGGCAGGTTTCCCTTAATTTTTTTCGATTCCTAGGATGCTGGTTTCGTCGAATCAACTTGACGAAACCAGCATCCTTGAAACCGAAACAAATTATCAAAATTTGTTGGGCCATAGCGCCGAGGGTAACAGTTTTTCGAAATTCTAAAAACGGATATGGATTTTACTTATGGTGGGGCTGCAAGTGTCAGAAAAATTAAGGTACCGAACAGCAATGGTTAAAAAGTTAACTATTCAATATTAGTTAACCGGCCTGATAGTTATCACGTCTTAGCTGCATTCTGATGTGCTGTACTGCTGACAATGCTATGCTGGAAAAAGTGCTCTTTTAAGTCAAAAAGCCTGTTTCTTTTTAAATTGTGTAGTGAAACACCTGTATTTCATGCTATGATACGACCACTACAGAGTTTTTTAGGACATGTTTATGTGTATATGCACACCCCCTTTTGAAGCCTAAATTAAAAGAAAAAAGTGAGCAACCTTAATTTAAAGAAAAAAGTGAATAAATTGTGCGAGTAAATACAGTAATTGTCTTGCTAATTCTGAGAATGTGATTGTAGATTACTAATTAAGTGCGTGGTTCCCAAGTGGACAATATTGAAGTCACCAAATTAGAGACAACTCGAACTTCCATAAAAAAAATTAAAACCAACTGGAATCCGGACTAATTGAAAGCTGCTCTAACGTTACCATGCATGTGTCATCTAAATTCCTGAAAGCTGCAACTAGCTGAGTACAGACATCCCTGAATGGTTCGAAATAAGTTCACGCAAAGATGATTGCATCATGTGCACTTACTTTTACTGAGAAGGAGCACTGCCACTACAATGTTGTTTCTCTCCACAATCATTCACAATGTTCAATGTGTCCAACGCTGAAAGGATGTTCACTGTTTGCAGTTGTGTATCTTTTGTATTCTGTCACAGCAAAAGCTCGTTAATTTGAACTTCAAGGGACCTAAAAGATGTTCGAATTATCTAGAAGTTCGAATCATCGAATGACCCAAAAAGAACTGCTTGCATCATGGTAAATTTATCTGGTGAAAGAATGGGAAATGGTCGCCTGATTTTGAGATAAGAACAGCACAGCAATGACTATCCTTTATGTTTCCCTTAATGCTTTATTGCATGCATGCTGTCAGGAACATTGAAGCTGAACTGCTCCACAATTGCAAGGGCATCTAGTATCCATGATGTGATGTGGTGGAGGTCCACAGCTACTGTGCCACACCCATCATAAACGGCAACAGTGAACGACAGTGAAGAAAATGGCACGGAACTGGTGAGAAAAAAACACAGAGGGAAGAAAACACCAGTGGTGCACAAATCAGCGCCCGGAACTTTTTTTTTGCTTTTTTTGCTGGCTGGTCGAGCTGCCGTCGCTACGGGCTGGCACGAAGCTCTGAAAAGCGAAACCGAAACTAAGTGTTCGGACTGTTTTGGAGACTGGGCCGTCCGTTCGTTGTCATGTCTGCCGTCACACGCATGTCAGAGGTGTGTGAGCTACTCTGCAGCATGAGACCCAGATTTTGAGTAGAGCTATTTTGATGATCTCTTGCAGCGCCGGTCATGCCTGGATGCGGCTTCCCTTCAAGAGCCTGTTTGAATGAACTGGCGCGAGACTAGTAGCGTCCGAATTAGCGAGCTTCCAATGCCATAAACTTGCATGGGCATTGGCCTGGACCAAAAGAGCACTTCCAGATTTCCGAACAAAAGAGGGCTGAATTAACGAGCTTTCACTACTTCTTTTCTGGATTCCTTTCCTGCTCTTGTTTTCTTCCTTGTCCATTCCATTTTTAATTTACATCTTTCCCTTTTGCTTTTCTCTGTTTCCCAACATTTTCTTTCATCAGCAACCCCCAACCTTGCTCTTGCTGTTTGCACCGACCGACCGACTGACCGGACACCCACGTCCACCCTCAAGAAGACCCCGTGTCACTGGAACGTAAACGCATTGGAGAAATACAATTCAAAGCCGCAAGGGCAAGGTGATCACTGCAGCAGCGAAATGCACAACTGACATTGCTAATGCAGGTCTGTCGCGTTACCTCGTATGGCTGCCAGCGCATTCTACTTTTGTCTTAAAACATTTTCTCTCCACATCACTGATTGATGTGATTCCCCTAGGGAATGATGTGCAGAATAAGAATTGAGCGAGCACCTTTTGTAAACATTTCATTTGGTTCACCTATTTCTGGTACACCATGCACACTTATCAGCATTTGAACTGAATTCTAACATTTTTTAGAGCGCAGCTTTTAGCACTCGTTACTGGCTTGTTTCATAGCTGGGTAGCACTCCGCACATAAAGATACGATACCTAGGTGCATCGTTTTCTGTTCACCAGCACTTGAAGCAAGTGGCACAAATGCGCCCTGCTGCTGCACCAAGGGTTAAAAAATCTGAGACAAGCCGGGAGGCGAACCCAGAAGTTAGGGCGCTGTACTATCGAGCGGATGGAATCACGTGCCGCATTGTGCCTTTCCCTCACCGAGGCCCTTGGAGACGCACTGCCAGTCCATGGCGGGCCCTGAGTGCCTGGGCCGCTTCTCGGGTGGAGGCAGCAGCTTGAAGGCCGGGTTGGTCAGCGTGCACAGCATGCTGGGGGAGGCGGGGAACGTCTCACGGGCTTTCTGCTGGCGCTTCTCCCGCTCACAGAACTCCACCCACCTGCACACATGACAACAGGCAAGGAGGTTGCCAGCGTGGCTCCTTTTCTCAATGGGATTTCTTACAAAATATAAGTGCACACACAAAAAAATGTTCACACTACAGAGAACTTTGTTTTCAAAATCCCCCACTGTAACATGCCATTACCGCAGTTTTTGTGGCCATACTTGTGCTGTGCTCCTGTTACCACTGAGCAGCTGACAGGATACACACATACTTACTGGCACTAACTGCTAGTAGTACGTATCTGAATTTCGAAGAGTGCTCTTCGTGCAATTTGTTCTCACAGTGAAAATTAAGGCACATCGATAGTCGTCAGTGCCAGACTTCCATAACACACACGAAAAGACCTTTCTCTAATCAAAGGATTATTAGAGCAAATGCGGCTGTGTCTTCCCTAAAGAGTGAAAGCCATACTACCGGCGGAAGATGGTCAAGATGAGGAGTTTCTTGATCTCGAAATGCTAGACCTCTTTTTGCTCTGAGAACCCATATAATCCCCATCATGGCAGGCATGTAATAAGAGAGTAATTACTCCTTAGCACGCACCCTGTAAGAGATCTGTGGATGCCCTGGGCTGTGGGAACCACCCATCCTTTTGTTGATGGCTCGGCGCTGCGAAGCGGCGGTTTCTCCTCTCTAATCCCTGCTAGTGCATCGGCAAGAAGCGGGCAAGGCGAGGCAGATGGACAGTAACCCTGTCGACGGCACCATATGCTGCCGCCCCCCCTCGTCCTGACAAAGACTGTCTAGGTTTGAATGGTCATCACCGCTGGACGAGACAGGTCCAGACGCTCGCGCTTGACCAGGGGCAATTAGGCGCAGCGTACGGTCAGGTGTGGGTGCGACTAGCAGGCGCCTCAGTGACTCAGATGCGCAAGGACTCTGTATGCCAACAGTTTTGGGGGAATGGGCCGGCTTAACAAAACGCAGTCGGACAAAAGGGGTGCTGCCGCACATTCAAAGGCAGCAACGAAATCGTTGGTGCCACGTTCCAGATTTTGGGGGATGCCTGTCAACAGGCGTCGCGAAGACGAGTATTTTGTTACCCGCAGTGATGGCAGCTCGGGTGAAATCGATAATTGCCCTAACGCTGGGAACCGCCAGGGTCACAGGTTCCCAGGAAGCCTGCGACATGCGAGGGCGTTTTTGATGTATTTTCGTGTGTTTCTCTTTTTACTTTGTGAGGGAGAGAGTTTGAGTAACAGTGAGGAACTATGGGGCATGGCACGCAAACCTAGTGGGCCAATCATTTTGAGGGCCCATTCCCGCAATACCATTTTTTTAAAGCAACTTTGATGTTCTTTCCGTGTTGTGTATTTTAGAGAGAGGGTTTGGAACATTTAGAAACTGGAAGGTGTGCCATGCAGTTTTGTTAACCAATCATGTTAATAGTTTTATGTGATTGGGCGCTACCGAATGTGGGCCGGGTCCTTAGGTCGTTAAAACCAGGGCCCGGAGCCCTGGAAAGTTGTTCTGGGCTACGATCAGATGTAATGCATCTTCGGCTATGCCGAGTAGGGGCCTCCCCTAGTATTAGCCAGTTACAGATTTTTTTTTTAACCTCTTCGCCGCTTTAGGTTGTCTCTGGTGAAGCAACTTGTTTGTAATGTAACTTTCTGTACATAAAACTTGAAGTCACACTCCCTTAATACCAGCATCCTATTTCATCGCAAAATTATCTCTGACGGAGCACCCCTGGTGCGAAGAAAACCTTCAGTCAGTCAAATCAACCAACAGTCTCTGGCGGTGGGCACCCCTGGTGCAAGGAAGGTAACAACGCAAGCAAGACCAAACTACGTTACTCACCCCAACGCGGCCACACGGCTGCAAAGGAATAGTGTTTTACAGCTATGCCTTTGTAGCCGTATGGCTGTGTTTGGGTGGGTTCTAATGAGCAATTACTCCCTTATTATAAACCTACTCCACATGTGGGGCTTCCCCTAAATCACTGGGCCATCATTGCAGGTTCTGAGACTGACAATAGTGACAACTGCTTCCGTAAATGACAGTCAATAAAGACAGACATTGATGCACACTGTCTGTGAGTGAAGCCTCCAAAGAAGAAACGAGTGCGTACATGGCTTTTCACGTAAAGGCAGTGCGCTTGGACTGGATGTGGACAATACACCTAGTGCCGACTATAGTCCAGAAATTGTGGTACTTGTCAGGTTACAGTGCACTGGTAGTAGTAGTAGTAGTAAAAAACATTTATTCACAAAAAGGTAGAATAAAGAGGTGAAAATACAGATTTTGGGTGGAGTCCTTATTTAAGGACCCCAATGTCCACCGCAGTTGCTCTTGCTTGGGATATCAGGCTACGCTTCCAAGCGTAACTTCCAAGCGTACTGGGACTGCATTTCTATTTCGATGTGTCTTCATGGTGCTGCAGCGAAAAGGACTGTCGGTAACGCGATAGCATGCACAAAACAAATAAATGCACTAGTGTTCAAATGTGACACAACAAAAAGACAACTGCAGAAACAAGAAAACATCCGTCCAATAAGCTCTTAAGCTGCTCGGAGCATTCATTAGACCGTTCTTCAGGTTAAAGCGCTCCAGAAGCAAGGTAGTATCAAAAACACAGTCACACCTGAAGGACGCCTGTCCGTCTCCTCGTCTTTTTCAGAAGTGCAAAACCAACTAGCCCAACAACATACATTATTGAAATCCCACATGAGAGGCAGATGCTCACAGCACTTGGTCACCAGCATGGGAACAAAGCTTCCTGCAGTGCTAGCAGCACAGGTAACTAACTCACCTGGTGAAGTAGGAGCCGAGCAGGCACCGGCGGTGAAATGCCTCCGCCTGCCTCATCCGGGCCTCATGCAGCGCCCCCTCCTCAGCCAGGCTGTCCCTGGCGGCGTCAGCCATGGCCTCCCGCAGCACCTCTTCCAGCTGGGTGGCCAGCATAAGGCCACTCTGCTCCGTGCGCCACTCCTCATGCGCCTCCCCGTGGCACTCCCTGGAAGCGAAGCATGCCACCAACCAGCTGAAGGCAAAGCTGCCCAATCCACTTCTTTTTTGTTCCCGTGGGAAAAAAGACAAAACAAAAACGCCAAGCAGCATTAAGGAAGTACGTAAAAGCCGGGGGAAGAAAAGGAGTCAAAGGCAAGCATAGCAGGGGCCAGCAGAGAGTGGATGAGGTTAAGAAGCAGTTCAAGGGATTAGGTGTAAGGTGGCCACAGATGGCACAGGATAGGGTTAACTGGAGAGATATGGGAGAGGCCTTGGTCCTGCAGTGGGCATGGTTGGGCTGCTGCTGCTGATGATGATCACAAATGAAGGAATGCCCAGGCTCTCAAATTTGCCCCGATTTTTATTGCATGCATCAGCCTGACCTTGCACATGTTCACAAGGCCACAGGAACAAGGCAGCAATGAGGAGAAACACTGACAGAAGAAGAAGAAGACAGGCAATGCACCTTGGTGTTAACACTGCAGAGCTCAACTCAATAACAATCCAGGTTCGTCCAATCTCGCCCCGATTAAGAATAAACATCACTCATGTCTTCAAGTGTGCACATGTGGACACACACATAGCGCACAACCCATGCATGGCCACAAAAGATAAAAGCCTGTTTGGAAGAAGAAGATAAAGAAAAGGACGCAGCAGTAGACGAAAAAAAAGAAGATGGACAGAACGAAGTCAGATACCACAGAATAGACTGGCTTCAAGGGGCAAGCAGTGGAAATGCATTTCAACAGCAGTTGCATCCTGCGTTTCAGAAGTGCGCCTGCAATTATTTTGACTTCACAGCCCAGACAGGCTGGTCAAGTAAGCAAAAGCCAGGATCAAAAACAGCGAGAACAAATGGCAGCTAAGGATGATGCCCACAGGGGCTAGAATGACACCCTGCTTGCTCACCAATTTGACACCCGAGTGTGCTACCGGTATTTTGCTGCATTTTCCCCTGAGGCATACATGACAGAGGACCACATAACATCGTTCAACAAAACTGGGTGATGTGCAGAGCACAGACAGGTATGCATATCAAGGACATGTCGCGAAAATTCTTTGAAAAGGTCAGTGTCATAACTGATGATCAAAGCTGCCTCAAAATGGTCAAAAAGCCACCAAAAATCGCAGCTGAGAGCCGACAACGTCACTGATTTTTCTTCCACCAGGGGAAAAAACAAACTAAAAATGATTAAAAAAACCATGGTGACAAAACAGTGTCCACACTAACATGTGCAAATCAATTGCCATGCCACAAGCATTTCAAATACAGTCGAGCCCGCTTGTAACGAACATGAGCGTCATGCGGCGTCCGTTCGTTATATATCCCGAAGTTCGTATAAGTGGAACACAGCTGTAAAGACAGTTGCTTGTCAAAACACAAAATTTTATCTTTGTGAAAAAATCCGTGATGAATGTCTGCTTTTGCAGCACAGATCCTATGAGGGAGGTTTCCAGTTTATTTAAAGCAGAATCGTGCTCTTTGCCGAGGCCCTTGGCATAGACAAGTTGTCTAAGGCTCTCTATGTAGCCCATTGCTACAGGCGCGCTTAAGGGTGCTGGGCTGGCTCCGAAGTTTCATCCTCATCTGATTCTTCCGCGTCACTTTCGTCCCACTTTCCTATTTCTTCATGGATTCTGATAAAAATTGGCAGGGTTACTGGTAATGTTTCTGTGATATCACCATAAAAATTTCAAACTGATATCTCAACAACTTTTTTATTTAAAAAATTTTCCTCCTTTTCATCTTGTACCAGGCTTGAGCGACTTACAAAATAAGATAGAAGACTTCTTCAAAGTGTGTTGCATTCCAAAATGAATGGATGAGGTCGTGACATTCTTAGATTTTTTTTATTTACAATGTAAAAGTTTTTAGTTTTAATATTTTATGAGCAGACATTACAATGGGCACCTAAACAGTGAACAACTAGTCGAATCAGTAAGTCAGCAAACGGGATGCCGGAAAACCAAGAATGTCACGACCTGAAACATTTCTCAAGGAATGCAGCGAAAAAAACCGTATCAAAATAGCCTCAGCGGTCGCGAAGAAATCAGCGGAACAATCAGAGCAAATGACAAAAAAAAAACAGTTTTGAGAAAATGGCTTCCGAAGTTGCACCTTGTATTTCACTCATCAAAAGGCACCGGGGTTGTAGTCTTTTGTGTCCTTTTTAACACGGGGCTTCTTGGATGCCTTGGCTCGAGATTGAAGTGCTTTCGCTGCCTTTCTTTTCCGCAAGGCGTCCTTTTCCGCTGCTCTGCGAAGAGCATGTTGGCCAGTTTGCAGCCCAAGTGTCGAACAGTACTCTGTGAAAGCACGGCGGGTCCCTGCATTGAACTTGCAAACCGCTTCGTTGAGAGCTGTCTCTGTTGCAGTCAAAGATGCGTTTTTATCTTTTGGCAGCAGCGACCAAATTACTGAATGAAGGCTTTCAGCCGCATTCTGGGATTTTTTCCCCAGACAACGGCTGAGGAGCTGGACATCCGATAGCCGCCGGTAAACAGGCAACAATGCATCTGTGACATGCCTTGCAAGCTGGTACTTGTGGTAGGCAGAGGTTTGCCCTCTGCTTCTGCAGCCTGGTGTTGGCACCAACTCTGTGGTCCTTGGGGGCAAAGCTCGTGATGTGGGCGTTCATCGGTAGATGTTACGTGATAAAAAGTTGCCATCACAGCTTTCTGCATGTCCTCAACGTTGTCGTGATCGTGCAGGGCCTTGCCATAATAATTTGTTAACTTCTTAATTAAAGCCTGAGTGAGGCCACCTTTCCCACCAATAGGCCGACCCTTTTTGCTTTTCGTGACAAGGGTAAGCAGGGCTGTGCCCACCCTTTTCTTGACATGATTGACACAATCCTCCTTTGTGAAGGGGATAAAACCATATGTCTTGTCTTCGCAGAGGGCCAAGAAGGTTCTACTGTCCCCATCACAAACAATGTTTGTGTATCGCAAACCATGCTTTTGAAGGGACCTTCTAAATAAGATTAAGGCCGCTTCAACTTCCATTCTGCCAGATTTAACATCAGTGTTTTTTTGGCAGATGTGGGATGCTTTCCACTCTTGATAACTGTCATCTCCTTCTTTGGGGCCTACCGAGCATCCGTGGCACCGGTTTGAAAGTACGACACAGTCGAGCACCAGTCCTGTGTAAAAACTCAATGACGGTACCAACACCTATGTGGGACGTGTGGCCATGTGTCAACCACGTCCCATTGTAGACAACTGTAATATTATTATTAAAGGTAGGGTCCATCTCGCTGTAAAAAGTGCGCACAGCTGCCACAGCATCAGAAAAAAATTTGGCAGCAGCCGTCTCACTGGCCAGTCGGAATTCAGATTTCAGATGTTTTTGAAATGTCTTGTGGTGTAACCTTCTGTGAGACACATTCATTATCGACCAGAAATCATTCAAAGCTGTTGCCCCTTTGCCAATGCTTTTTACAGCTTGTATAGCCCTCAAGTTAACATCAAAAATTCTGCGGCCTTCTTTCCGTGGTGATGACCACCCCTTTGCGACAGTACCGCACAAAGCGCATGTTAGCTCCAATTGTGCTGCCAACCCAAACCTTGTTCCCAGCTGAACCGAAAGTCCTGGCTGAGAGCACTGCTGGCACTTGGCATTCTCGAGAAGCGCGTTTAGGGCTGTGACTTGCACAACAACAAACTCATCCGTTTGTTCTGTAGTAGCAAGCGCCTCGCCGTCACCCGTCAGTTCCATTTTTCGCGCGGTCGCGGGCACGGCACTCAGCTTTGCTTGCACTTTTGCGGCGGCTTCCTGCGATGCTTCTGGCGACACAAAACGTGGCTCCAGGTGTGCCTGAATGGTGCGCCCGGTGCTCGTGGACGGCGTATCGTCGTCGCGTAAAGTGCCAAGAGGACCCGCGACATGCGCAGTGCCTTCATCACTTGATGTTTCCGACACAAAACGCAGCTCCAGGTGCGCCTGAATGGTGCTCCTGGTGCTCATGGATGGCGTATCGTCGTCGCGTAAAGTGCCAAGAGGACCCGCGACATGCGCGGTGCCTTCATCACTTGATGTTTCCGACACAAAACGTGGCTCCAGGTGCGCCTGGTGCTCGTGGACGGCGTATCGTCGTCGCGTAAAGTGCCAAGAGGACCCGCGACATGCGCAGTGCCTTCATCACTTGATGTTTCCGACACAAAACGCAGCTCCAGGTGCGCCTGAATGGTGCTCCTGGTGCTCATGGACGGCGTATCGTCGTCGCGTAAAGTGCCAAGAGGACCCGCGACATGCGCGGTGCCTTCATCACTTGATGTTTCCGACACAAAACGTGGCTCCAGGTGCGCCTGAATGGTGCGCCTGGTGCTCGTGGACGGCGTATCGTCGTCGCGTAAAGTGCCAAGAGGACCCGCGACATGCGCAGTGCCTTCATCACTTGATGTTTCCGACACAAAACGCAGCTCCAGGTGCGCCTGAATGGTGCTCCTGGTGCTCATGGAAGGCGTATCGTCGTCGCGTAAAGTGCCAAGAGGACCCGCGACATGCGCGGTGCCTTCATCACTTGATGTTTCCGACACAAAACGTGGCTCCAGGTGCGCCTGAATGGTGCGCCCGGTGCTCGTGGACGGCGTGGCGTCGTCACATGAAGTGCCAAGAGAACCCGCGACACGCGCGGTGCCTTCATCGCTTGATGCTTCCGGCGATGCAGAGCGCGAAGTAGAAAGTTCAGAAGAGTCCCCCATGCTCGCACACGATGTTTTGTCCGCGTGTGAAGTGCTCGGCAGCGGCGCCAAAAACAGTCGTAGTCGCGCACGAAGTACTTGCCTGCGAGCCCGTAACATCGTCAGTGCGCTGCACACCAGAAGTAATTGAAGCAGACGACTTCTTCTTCTTCACCATCGGCGATTTTCGCTTACGGGTGCCATAGGCACGCGCCGTCTTGTACTTCAGAGGTCGCCGACCCATGACCGCCAGTGAAAGCCGCTTCCAAAACTATGCTCCGCGCGTACTGACGAACATGGCGGCCGCATAATCCGTATTCGAAACAAAGCTCTGCGCAAGAGACAGTCACAGCGAGCCGAGGTTCTCTGCTCAAATGACTAAACCCCATCGTACACGACGAGCAGTGGAGCCGCAGAGTCGAGAGGCACGCGTAGCAGACGACGCAGCACCGCCAAGGAGACCAATTGCGCAGCGCGCTGCTGTCACGTGACGTGCGGAGCCAATCAGAAATCACCGTGCGACCGTGAAACTTTTGCTTTTTATGCGTTTGTTTCCGCTCTGAGGAGACCGCTGAAGCAGGAAATTTGAAGTCGGAGGAATGCACTTTCCATAGAGACCAAGATGGCCGCGCTAGGTTGGGCGGTTGCCGAGAGATCGGGGCTTGAAAAGCGGCGTTTTTTCGCTACTTGGAAGAAATTTTCCGCCACCCTTGATCATCAAAACAATGATTTGGCGCACTTCTTGATGGTTTTCGACGATGAAAATTTGTAATCACACAAAATATGACTTGTAAAAGCATAAAATAAATATTTAAAAAAATTGCTTTTTTGACCATTTTCCGCGAGTTGAAAGCCGCATCCCCCCTTAAGAAACAATGCCCTCGACCGGGTTCCGCGGTGTCAGTGTCGTCATCGACAGAAATAACATCATTCAAACCAATCTCATGACCCCCATGTCAGAGTCGACGACGCGCTGCCACAAATCGCCTGCATTGCGTAAGCAGTTCTGCACGCAAGTGGCCGTCACCTCCGCACAGGCTGCTTTCATAATCTCTACCGCTGAATACAATGGAAATGGGCACGGTGCCCCCGTCCGCCATCTCGAAATGTCAAAAAGCCAACAAAATGTCCGCACTGCAACAAGAGTGACAAAAGCGCACGATGGGGTAGACTCACTACGTGCACAGGTGGCAATCAAGCCAATCAAGCTAGAGACGCACAGCGCCAGCGGAGAGACCACTGAGGGGCGTCCATGAGCATCAGTGCAGCCACCTGTTGGCTTCCACAGAAGGCCCGCTTCACAGAGCGTGGCCTCCACGATCACCACCAGTTGTGGCGTGGTTGATTGCGGAGGCCATGCACGGATTTGCAAGAGACTGAGGAGAGGGGAGCGGAGTTGCGAGGAGGGGCGGGAGGGCTATCTTGGAAGGCGCGTCGATGGGAAAAGGTAGCTCGTTTGAGAGCGGCACGAAATGGGGCGGGCAGTTTGCCTGCAATGAGGCTCGGGGAAACACACCGCGCGCCGGGCGCACAAAGGGGTCGGAGGCAGGTTATCTTGTGTCGCGGCGCCGGGCTTACGCCGTCCGTTCGCTGTAACCAATCAGCAGGGCTCAATGATGTTCGTTATACGTGTGATTTTGTACCATTGAAAAAATGTACATTTTGACGGCCGCACAGGTGTCGTTCGTTATAAGTGAAAGTTAGTCTTAAGTAGGGCCTATATATGTGGGCTCGACTGCATTGCAATTTGAGACCACAGAGCTCTGTATACTACGATTTCGAGAGGGAAATGTGATTCCATTTGATCTAGAAATGCTACTACAGCATGAATGATGAGAAGCACACAGACCACAACTCATTCATTTTAAACTACACTACAGTTCAACCTGGATGTAACAAACCTCCATATAGTGAATTCCTCGATATTAAGGAGTTTCCCAGTTCACCAGCACCACCCCCATTGAAGCGCATGTATTTGAGACCTCCATGTAACAAAGGTGTTGCGGTGGTTTACCTTGATGTAATGAACTGCCTACGCCATCTGTCTGTTAGCCAGTGCTGAGCTATTCGAAATTTGGCAGAACCATGCGAAATTTTCGTGATGGTAAAACACGGACTAACATGAGAGGAACCCTGATCGCAACGAGCGGTTGCAGCTGACACAAAGTGCCGTGCTCCAGCGCCGTTGGTGCATCTCCGGCGCTTTCTCTTTTGTAATGTCTTATCATGTGGCATTACAATAGTTCATGGTCAAAAGTAGCGAAAAATATTAGGGCACAGCAAAAAAGAAAAAAAAAGAAACGACACGAGCGGTGAAAGGCCATTGCAGCCGCGTGGTTGGTCGTGTGATTTCGGCGCTGATAGCTCTTGCGCGTCGGCAGCGGGGATGGCGGAGAGCGCCGGTGACGCAAGGTAAGCAGCCCATTTCCTGGGGCAACAGCGAGGGGAAGACCGAGAGAGGGAACACGCAGGTAGGAACGTGCCTCTGCGGTCGGTCTACAGTGGCGGTGTGGGCGTGCGCGTTCCCCTCTAGCTCGGTCGCGGTGCCCCTGCCTCACCCACCCTCCTCGCCTCCCTCATAGCGGCGTTGCACTAGCCACGGCGGAGGTGACGGTGGCTGCTGCCGCAGTCGCGCTATCAGCATGATCGCGAAACTTTTCTCTGCGTTTATGACTTCAAGTAACGCTGTTTTATGTAGACATTTTCAAGGTGATTTCACCTACATTTATTTGTTATTTTGGTTCTCCTTTCAGGTCTTCTAGCAAAAACTGCATGTAACGAAAACCTGGATGCAACCAAAAATCCACCCGCCGCGGTGGCTCAGTGGTTAGGACGCTCGACTACTGATCCGGAGTTCCCGGGTTCGAAACCGACCGCGGCGGCTGCGTTTTTATGGAGGAAAAACGCTAAGGCGCCCGTGTGCTGTCCGATGTCAGTGCACGTTAAAGATCCCCAGGTGGTCGAAATTAATCCGGAGCTTTCCACTACGGCACCTATTTCTTCCTCTCTTCTTTCACTCCCTCCTTTATCCCTTCTCTTACAGCCTTCAGGTGTCCAACGATATATGAGACAGATATTGCGCCATTTCCTTTCCACCAAAAACCAATTATTATTATTATTAACCAAAAATCCCGGACTTTTTTCAATTTCGTTATGTCCAGGTTTAACTGTAGTAGGCTGATGTATCATAGTTGCATTACCAATACCCAATAATAGGTGTGCCATTAAATGACAGGAAGAGAACATAGTAAGGGAACAAACGTGGGTCATGCTACCCTAGCATACCCTAGTCGAAATCAAGAGGAAGAAATGGGCTTGGGCGAGGCTTGTAATGTGAAGGCAAGATAGCAAGAGAAGGCAAGCATAGCAGGGATGAATGAGATTAGCAAGACTGCGGGGTTAGGGTAACTACAAATGGTGCAGGACAGGGTTAATTTAATTTGGGGATGCGGGAGAGGCCGCTGCCCTGCAGTGAATGCAGTTAGGCTGGCAACATGGATATGGGTTTGAAGCCCCGCTGGGTTCTTTCAGAGACAAGGCATGACCACAGTTTCCTCACCTGCAAAGCTTGGTAGCCTCCTCTTCGAGGCCCTCGTGCAGCACCTCAGCAGCCAGCAGCTCTTGTGCCCTGCGCTCGTTTTCACGGGCCTGCCGCTTGGCCAGCAGCTTCTCCTGCAGCCGCTGCTCCTCTGCATGCAGGTACTCCTCCCTGCATGCTGCCCTGCGGAGAGAGACAGAACTTGTATGGTCTACCTCTTTCTTCCCTTCCCATTTCGCCTAGTGCGCAGCAGCAGGCTAGAGTCGAGTTTCCTGCGAGGACAAACAAATGGAGCAAAAACTTGGGGGCCTTCTTCACCACATTTTTAATGAATAAAATGCAATAGCAAACCCCCAAAAATTCCAACCCCCCCCCCCCCCCCCCCCCCAAATTGTCGAAGTAGGCCTGCCCCAGAAAGTGGATTAAGGTGGACAAGTGGGTCGGGTTGGTATAATCCCATGTGATAATTCAATGGAAGGTATTCGAACACTCTAGTCCTCACATATTAAAAATTAGGAGGTGCTGATGACATCATGACCCTCCCGACCAATCAGGGAATTTCGTTACAGAGAAACCCGGCGGTTTTTGCATGACGACAACCTAAATGCTACCGCATTAAAAGGCTCAGGCACTCAGCTAAGCATTTCCTCCACATAACTCGAGAAATAGTGTAACCAGACAGAACTTGACTTCCCCTTAGTGTTAGTGCCCTGCACTCCCGGGGTTGCACTCACTCGGAGAGGTGGTGCACTTCCTCTTCCAACAGGGCGTCGTTTGTGAGCTCGGCCACCTCGGCAAGCACCATGGTGCGCCCCACAGCCGCCACATGGACTTGCACTACCTCTTCCACCATGGCATCCACCATATCTTGGACTATCTGCAGAGAAGGCACCAAAGAGTTACTACTACAGAAGTCTTGCAATTCAAACTACAGTAATCCCTCGTTATAACGAAATCACTTTATTCGAAATATCGCTTAATTCTAAACTTCTTCCGACCCAAACACATGCATTTTAAGCCGCATTACTCAACGCGCATGAAGGCCTTGACCCGCTTAGAGTGAAGTGGTGAGCAGGGACATCGCCGCCACCCTTTTGCGCATGCAGTGTAAGATTAATACCGCTGCCGAATTAGTCCTATGCAGGCACAGAGCAGGCCACAAAAGTACCAAACCTACGACCGATGGCCGGCCTAGGAACGAGTACCAAGCAAGTGCAGAGTGCCCCAGCTGTTTACAGCAGTGCGAAATGAAGCTGTCAAATTTCATGGTGCAAGGCACCTGATCCGTTAATCTCGGTCGCAGTTGCATCGCTGGTGTCCCCCGTGATAGAATCTACACGAAACTGAAGTTTTCCTAATGCTTTGTGGGGCCAGAAAAACGCAGTCTCTTGAATGCCGAAAAGTGGCCAAATGACTGCGGTCAGACCTGTGCCAGAATGGAATGGGCTTGGGCAGGTTGGTAATTCATTGTAACACAGTAAGCATAGCGCGGGAAGAATGCAGGATGAAGAGGAGACAGGACAAATGCTTGCGCCGCAGCATTCCGTGGGGTGCACTCTATGAGCAAAGTTTTACCGCTCTGAAGAGCACTTCTGGCGCTGAAACGTGCCAAAAAGCACAAAAGAAATGTCCCTCCGATTATGGGCCCATTCACGTGAAACTTGCGAGTCGCAGAGGTTGTGCGACTGTTTTAATTGAAAACCGACAGTCGCAAATGGTTGCATAGGTCGAAAAGTGACAGTCGCAGGCCAGTCACTCGCTGCTTGATTATCCAGAATTACAACTGCGAGTCGCAAATTGCTGAACCAATCAGCGAGCCAGCCGAGCTTTCAGCAGCGATGCCAACCGCAGACGCGCCGAGCAATGAACTGAGCTGCTCTCCGCCTGCCGCAGTCGTCGCTAAGCCTGACTTGAAAGCGCGCGAAAAACGTCATTCCTGAGAGTTTTCGCTTCAAACGAGAAGGTGACCCGCAGGTTGCGCTTGCAAGTGTGAACAATGGTGTTGTCGAGCTGCTGCCTGGTCGCGAACAATTGCTGGTCGCATGCCCTTTGTCATGTTCTACGTGAGAGCTACGTTAACAATTCGGGAAGACGACTTTGGGGAAGCCGGTCTAGAAATTTGCTCGCCGCTCGCCATAATCGGCCTGCATTGCAATAAAACACCGCCCCTAGCTTCATTGCACTTTTGACCTTTTGACGGTGCAAATTGACCGATAACCTGCCGAAAACACGAAAAATCCGAGCCTCGCCAGCGGCAGGTCGGGCTGTCAACATGCGGGTCAGCGCAACCATGGCGTTTCCCCGGTGATTTTCTCGAGCCGGTCGTGCTCGATTCGCGCCATCCGACTAGACAAACGGTCTAATTGCATGGTAGGGTCATTGAATTTTGTTCCTAAGCATTTGTCAACAATGCGGACGTGACGCTGCGTGAACAATAACACTCAAACAGTAGAATTGGCACAGTGTCTTCGATAATGGTGCGCCGGAAAATTCTCGTTTTGCAAACTTCACGGCTGCACACATCGGGAAAAATTCCCAGTAATCATGCAAAGCCCCTACTGCAAAACTGTTCAGTTTTCACGATCACTCTGCATACCCACAATGAGCGGCTTATTGTTTTTTGAACACAACAAACACAACCTCAGACTCAAGCTATGGCATTTGTGGCACTTCCCATCGAGATACTCTTGTAGTCTTCCTTGACCCCCTCCCACCAATAAAAGCGGCCACTGCTTTCTCGATTCGAAATACCACGAAGGTTGATTGCATGGCGGCGACCACAGCCTCGTGCAATGCTTGGTCAGATTAGGGCAGGGGTTGCAAGTGCAGGTAAGAACTTGAAACAGCGAAAGCTCATTGCCTTTTTTACACCTGAATAAAGTTTTGTTTCACTGAATACATTGTATTTTGACTTCCTCACAGTTGCGGCGCAATCAAAGCTCGACTGCTTTACCTTTTCTCGGGTGGTCGCTTATATCGAATCACCGCTTATGAGGAATTTTTTCGCCGTCCCGCTGGCTTCGTTTTAACGAGGGATTACTGTAAGTTAATTCATACTATTGGTTAAGTCAAACAAATTTAGAAATTTTGATTGGCCGGATATAATTACAATGCATTTTAAAGCCACTCATTTTGTGCCGTAGTTTCGCTTAATTCTCTTGATTCAAACTCACACCAATGCCCCCAACGTTGCAAAAGAGTGGTGGCCAAGACTGGATAGAATGTCAGCTTTACGGCGTCATGTAAGCTGAAAATTCGGTCCCTCCAACGTGTCAACTCAGATGTGATATGAAGGGGAGGCCGTGTCAAGGTCCAATCAGCACACTTAGCGATTGCAGGCACCCTGTCACAACGTGGCCTCATTTGTTGAGGTTCGCTACCAGCAGGCCAAGCCTAACTGCGCACCATTTCGGACATTGAATGGCGCGTAGCATGGTCTTTTTTTCTCTTTTGAGACGACCATGCGCTGTTGTGGAGCAAATGTGCGCTACCCTCACTTCTGTCCATGCAGCACTGTGCGCCAAAAAATGCTGGCCACGAGCTGCTCGTTATGTGAAGAAGCCTCTTGACATGGAAGCTGCTGCTACTTTAAAGGGAGCTCCACTACTACCATGTCGCACTTGTGATGGAGGCCCTCATTACGTAGGAGCAGTTCTGCTTTAATTGGTATTTCCGACAGTGGGCATACAGTACAGCACAACAGAATTGTGAAAAATAGTGATTGTCGTCGGGCAGTTTTCACTCAACAGCAAATGACAGTTGCCCATTTCTTCATCAATTAGATTTGCTGCA
Source organism: Amblyomma americanum (assembly GCF_052857255.1). Lineage (NCBI taxonomy): Eukaryota > Metazoa > Arthropoda > Arachnida > Ixodida > Ixodidae > Amblyomma > Amblyomma americanum. Next base: position 124,359,387 of record NC_135503.1, read on the forward strand.
TTACAAATAACTTCTTTCAATCCATAACCTGCTAGCTGGTGAACATACCAGTGCCTTTCATCTATACTTTGCGTTGTGCTAACATTTTTACCAGCATTTGCACAGAGTAGTTCCAAAATACTCTTTGCATGCACAGTAGAGAGTGCTTAGGCAGGTGGTTTCGTCGCACTCACAAAGTGAAAGCCTCAGAGTGCTTGCCAACGTTTCAACTAAAGGACTCTTGGAGGCTTTTCCCTGGCTTGTTCACTTGGTGCGTATTTGTATGCACTGATATCCAAAAGGCAAATCACATTTCATCTTGGACAGCAGCATTAAGATGCACTTCTGACACAAAAATAATATCCGGTCCCTTGAAGTTTATACTATACAGCTCTACCACGACTTGCTGGGGTCTTCAGGCTTGCAAGACAAAACTTGAGCGGGCCACCAATCCCTGATAGCAAATACACTGGCCGTATCACCACAGTGCCACTGAAACAAGAAAAAACATCCGTCCTTCCATTCTGCCCCTGTTGATGATAAGTTCTGGCCCCGACTGAAGCTTTCTGAAGAGTTCTACCACATGCTTCCAGTTGACACAGCCCCACTGCTGAGGCTGGCATTCTCTGCATCTCACCACATCATGGGCAGTCTCTGCTATCCACCCTTGCACCAGCTCGGCCCCACAAGGAAGTGAGGGAGCTGACGTGACACTTCTCACAGTGACAGACTGAAGGGAGAAAGCAACAAAGAAAAGCCCCCCCGCCCCCCCCAGAAATAAGTCTACGCTTCAGTATGAACAAGCAGGTTGCAAAAGAACTTAAAGTGCGCAATAAAAGAAGACAAAGTGACCAGGCAGAAGAAGTGCCGTATTTAGTCGGGCAATGTACTCACTCTCTTTCCATCACTTAGGGGGCATGGTTCATTAGGCAGGAAAAACAGTTCTGACAGATTTTCTTTTTGCGAGAGTCGAAATTTCATATCATATGCCTCACTGTCTGTACGTCTATCCATCATCAACAAAAGCATGCCCACCCCGTTCGTGGCACAAGTGTTTCGCACTGTTTGCTTCAAAAGGTGTTTGCTGTACCACGGCGCGTTCCGATGATTTTGCGATAGCCAACGGTGCCACTCAACCGTGGAGACATACAGCGTGAGCATGCCAAAAATCGGCTCTGAAGATCAGGTGTGCGTTTTTTACACAATGCTAAAAAAAAAGTCGCAGGACTGTTATGAGTGTGTAATGTGAATGTCTGTGGTGTGAGAAGGGTTAGGCGTTCTCACTTCTGACCTTGCTCGCCAAATCCTGCTTCCTCCATAGCATTTCAGTGCAGAGGATGTTTTATTGTGTTCTGGTTTGAACAGCTACGCTTTTCTCCACTGCTCAAGCGTTCGCCGGCTTTCTAAGCACACACTGGTGCAGCAGGTCACCCGAGCTAGCCACCTGCACAGCATCTTAAAGGGACACTGAAGAGAACCCTCTCAAAAATTTTTTGTTAGCAATATCTGGTAGTTCGGCATTTCATGGCTTTGTTGACGTTTGTCCGGGAGCAAAAGATACATTTATGTATTTCAAAGAAATTTGGATTCGAAGTTGAAAAATTTTTTCCCGCCGCTCCGATTCAAACTCGAGAACTCTTATGACGACACAGAACGGAGTGACGTGAAACGTGACGTAAACGGAGACTCCGTGATTTCTAGCGGCTAGCGGTGCAGTCTAGCAGCTGCCGAAATGAAAGCTACCGCCACCGCACGTTGAAGGCATCTATCGGGGGTCGCCACCATCGCTTCGTTTACGTTTGCACCAGCGTCTTGCCAGCGTTACGATGGATCCCGTTCCCGAACCCGACGACGTAGTTCTCGCAAAAACTCTGGCCTGCATTTCAGCGACCTCAGCCCCATAGAGCGTGCGATGCTTTTGAGGGAGCACGGTTAGGTTAGGCGCCGGCGGGTGTTTCCCCCTTCCTCAGAGAGCAGCCGTTGCAAACTAAATATCATAACCCCAGTGCGGGGAGTCGCAAGGGGTGCGTTGCGCCCATCGGAGGCTGGCCGGGGCTTTGGAGCCAACGGATTGTGATTCCTTGAACGGCGCGGTTGCACGGCGCAGCAGGCGGCATCGAAGTCTCCCGCGGTTGCAAGGGCCAAGTTATTTATTTATTTTTTGCCACAAAAAACAGATGGGTGCTCGAGGGCGGTCGCGTTTAAAGTCGGCGGCTTGAAACCAAAGCCGGCGCACGACGCTTCAACGGCTTCCGCTAGATCCAACGGGTCCACTGGATCTGGCTCTCTCGCCAACTTGCATGTATCTTCAGATATGTACTGTGAATAGATTAAAATAGCCGAGCTCGAAAAGAACAGCTCCGGTGAACTGCCGCAGCTATTGAATATAACGCGCACCTCGCCGCGGAGCCAAATCAGTCTGGCCGGGCCGGCGGCGACTGGTGCACTCGGCGCGAAATAGATACATGCTCCAATCTCCCCGCCAATGCAGTCAGAGTGCGCTGAAGCCGCCGAACGCGTCGGCCGGTCAAGCGCAGTTGGAGTATAGAGGGTCTCGCTTTGACAGACATGACTTCGCCGTGCAGGGCGCGCCCCTCGCCGCAGCATAAACGCGCTTTAACAGAGCCTGCGCTTAACCGCTAACCAACGTATTCAACGGCGGCATCCATGGGAGCCACTGACACCCCCCGCCCACTCACCTAAATAAAAGAAAAGAAGTCCGGGGCCGTGGTTCAGAATCGAACCAGGGCCTTCGGCGTTTGAGGCGGGAACGCTACCGCTCTGCCACGACGGCGCAAGTTACAGCCGTCAATAAAGGCGCATCTAGTGAATGCACTCTTCTGATGCAGAAATCTCCGCGCTTTCGCTAGGTATATCCTGGCCTAACAGAGCTAGGCCATCAGCAATTTTCCTGAACTGCCCTGTACCTTGTCTCCCGTCCCTAATAAACGATTTCCGTTAAGTAGTTTGAAGTTGACTGGCACAGCCGGGAATGTTTCGCCGGGCAAGAGTGCGAATACACAAGTGCTGCCTTGTACGATCACCGACCATCGTGCCATCATAGCTTTTCATCGACCGTGGCGATCATCTGACAAGCCTTAAAAGGCTCCTTCAAAGGTTATCTGGCACTTGAAGCGGCACTTGGAGTTCCTCTGCTGTTCGGCGCTTGTAAATCGAAGCGCGTCAAAAACAAAAGCACGGGGCACGCAAAGCTCATAGACGCGAAGCGCCATAAAAAAATCGAAACTCTCCTGGCCGCCTGTGGCGCCACCAAGCATCCGTTTTCTTTGCTTCCAACATTCAGGTTGTCTTTTGCCTGCCTTCCTTGTGTGATAAAAGTGCACTATTGGTTTTAAAACAAAACATACTTCAATATTGATCTGCGCAACCTACCTTTGTCGGCCTCAGAGATTCGCGAAACCAAGTAGGATGGAAAATTCCTCCAAGGTGGCGTCTCTTGTCCTAGGAAGTCATCATGCTTGTACTTGCGAGATTGGCCTGTGGTGGCGATACCTGTATTTTGGTTCTTGCTATTTTCTACCTTACAAGAGCTTTGTTTTCAGTAAGAGCGGCGTTTTTGTGATCAGGAGCTGGTATTCTATCGATACAAGCCAACTTCAATTTCTCCTCAGTGTCCCTTTAAAAATCAGTAAGAGAGACTGCAGGCAGATAACAGTCGACTGTGCACAGTGCAGAACTTCCCCTGGCAAGGATTCAAGTATGGCAATGTGTGTGTCACTAAATTACTACCGTCCACCCAGTTTAACGTGGACCCAAACCCGGCTCAGAAAATTTCTGCCACGAACTCTGCGTGCTACTTACCCGAAATGCTCCATTTCTCGTGGTCAGGAATTTTGACAACGTGCTATGCAACACTGCCTGGCCAAAAGAGTTCACATGTGTGAGTCAACCGTGAAGGACCTTTGCAGCATCTAAATTTAGTGACACACTTCATCTTAAGCCTGTGATAATAAATTTTGAATGCAGCATGCGCTTTGCCAGTGCGGCTATGTAAATCTGTGTGCAGCACAGCGTGCAACCCATCAGCTGCCGCCGGGTTCCTAGGTGGCGTATAAGTTTTTTTTCACGTAATCTGGGAACTAGATTCAACGAATGCAACCTGCACAACCGTCGCGTTCAGTACTTGTGGGCTTCACTGTATGACAGTACAATCACAGCCTGCCCCAGTGACACAGAGAGCGACCGAGGGATCCCTCACCTCCTCGGGGTACACCACCGCGGCAGGCACAGCGGGCTGTGGAGTGGGCACTGCCTGTTCCTCCACTGGATGCTCCCACTGGGCCTGCCTGACATCCCCTGGTTGTGCCTCGGCGGTGGCCTCTGTGGCAGGAGTGGTTGCCACAGGGGGCTTGACGTCGGCCCAACCTGCACAGACAGAGAGCAGTGACAAAGACTGCATGCCGCCCCATGCTGGCTCCTTTCAGTGCAAGACACTTGTGTTTTATGGCACATAGGGAGCTAAGGCTATCACAGGCCAAACGCCTGTTCAGCTAAAGGACAAAACGCTTCAAAAAAGAACTCGAGCTGCATTAGAACATTTCCTTACTACAGAAATGCGAAGGCTTGCAACAAATTCATAAAATAGTGTTTCCTCCTAAGTGCGACGCACTAAGAGAAAAGCAATGTGGGAGCATAACATACAGCGAAACGTTTTTTTTTTGTAGTTCAAGTTTTGCACAGGTGCACAAAATGTGGTTTTACGTGGCCCCCCCTCCACATGCTTCACACAGAGGCAGGCCACTGCCAAGCAAGAATTCACAGGTTTGCCTACGGGCTGCTGAGGCCACATTTTGGTGCCACCTCAAAATCGCAAACTTTGACTTGGGCTCTCACACCCAGAGTATTCTCAAGGTGGGATTTCAGTGCAAGCAGAGCTTCTAATCTTTGAAGAAAATACCATAGAGTAAATACCATAGAATTTGGAATTTGGCCTTCCTCCAAAAATTCCAAAGGGCCCCCAAAATTCTTGAAATACAGTAAAATCTCGTTACTACGAACATCAGATTAACGAAATTTTCAGATTTACGAATTTTTTTAAAATCCCCGCCAAAATGCCTATACTTTCAATGTAAAAAACTTTCAGTACTACGAATTTCAAATTACCGAATATTTCAGAATAACGTATGTAATTTAATCTCGCATTCGTCGCAAAACGCTTCGTTATTACGAAGTTCCGTACCAAATCCCTGAAGCTGACGCCTGTCATCATCATCCGAAGCATCAGCTATGCGCTGGGGAACTCGTTGCAACGGATACAGCCCCAGCGGTATCACCATCACGCGAGGCGGCGCGAGCTGCCGCCCGATACAAAGGGTAAGGCCATTATCATCCACCCAGCGTGTGGTCACATACGTACTGCGCAGCAGTCTTAAGCCTATTCAGCGCAGTGTCACCACGTCGACAGCGAACGTTAGGATCTGCGAAGTTATCGGCGCTGTGATTGTATTGTGCATTAGCTTTGCTGACAATGAGTTCTCCTGGCCCCCGCGTTAAAAAGAAGCGACGCCAGTTTTCGCTTAAAGAAAAAGCGGACATTCTGTCGCAGCTGCTGGAAAAAAGCAAGCGGACTTGTGCAGGGAGCTTGGCATTACACCGTCAACAATAGCAACGATGTTCCAAGATCGGGACAAGATCGTAAAACTACATCGAGTGTCGCAGCTGGCTCCCTCAAGAAAACGTCTGCGGCTGGGCAACTACCGTGGACAGCGACTTTCGAATTATGTGGATAGCGACAGCGCGGCGGCTACATCCGCGGAGCTCACCACCGAAGACATCGTGAATCAAGTGCGTGAGCAAGACGATGCCAACACTGGATCAGCGCACGAAGAGGAAGAGATTGTTTCCAGCTCGGATGTCCTAGTCTTTCTAGAGAAGACCCGATCATTCCTCGGGCGCTGCAAAGATGTCCCCGATGACGTGCACAGGAAGGTCGAGGATGTGGAGACGTTCGTCCTGCAGCGTTTGTCGTCTACTCGCCAGAAGAAGATAAGACTTTTTCAAGCAATAAATTGTAGTTAAACTGTGCCCAGCGTTATCGTTTATTATTTACTTACCAACACATAAATCTGCTGCAAAGGTACCTAATTTTAGTTCTTGTGATGCATTACTGACATGAAAATAATGGTTTTTCAGTACTACGATATTTCAAAATAACGATTGAAATTCGGCGGTCCCGTGAAGTTCGTTGTAACGAGATTCTACTGTAGGCCCACCCCAGAAATTGAATTAAGGTGAATTAGCTGGGATTAGTGGGCGGATTAAGGTGGATTAGAGGGTTGGGTTTGTATGCTCCCACATGATAATCCAATGGAAGGTGCTGGAACATTCTAGTCCACAGATTTTCAAATTTGGCGGTGCTGATGATGTCACGACCCTCTCGACCAATCAGGGAATGTCACTACGAAGAAACCTGGTCGTTTTTTGCAGGACGAGAACCAAAATGCTATTGCATTAACTTTTTCCTTACCGTACCAAAATTACCGATTTTGAGTGTATTTCTTCAAGGAGTGCAAAATGCACTGTGCACTGTGAGGCATCAAACTGTAGCTTATTGGTTATACTTCAGAACGAAAAAAATGCCAGAATTGTGCGTGCAAAACTTTTACAAAAATTACTAGTTAAATGTGCTGGTAACACAAAAGAAACAATGCAAGCAGAACAAAAATAAGCCGCTGCATTGGGCCAGAAGTTGAGTACAAAAAAATTGAAATGTACAAAATGTTGCCCATGTTCTTAGCTACCATTCTTTAATGCACCACACTTTCCATGGCCTTTCAAGTTTAGGAATATGACTGATCTGCTAATAGAGAAAGTAGTCACGTGAAGACATGAAGTAGAGACAGATCGGGATTGAGGTGCACATTATCCAAGTTTTGTTCTTGTAAGCGCAGCTTGCGGTTCCTCCTTTTCTCCATTTCTTTTTCTTTTTTTTTTTTCCAGTTGGTAGCAAATGGGCTCTATGGGTGGAAGGAGGGGGTGTGGCCTTCCTTGACACCATCATAATCAAAATTCTGCAGACACATTTGTTAAAATATCGTGGCAGTATGTTGCAAAGCCTCTGAAACCACTCTCCTCATTTACAAATCAGGTGCACTGCATAAAATACTAAGTGAACGGGAAACAAAGCACATACGAGCACGCAATGCTGTCCTGGGCCTCTGAGACGAAGTCTCTCTATTGGAACTGAAATCCAACCATTCCACACGGTTGCCTAACTCACCACTACTGGAAGCATTTTCTGGCGGGCTAGTTGGTGACTGATGTTCATTTTCGAACCACAGGGCAAAGGACACACACTACGCAAGCGCAGACTACGAACTCAATATGGGTCTGGTCCCACTACTTGAAGATTTATTGCCCACTTCACGTAATAGTTTCAGACAAGGACAGCTGGCAGCGAATGGTAGCGGATTTCTTGAAGAGCCACCTGAACAAAGTAGTGGCACCACTGCAGCTCTAAAAAAAAAAAATTACTGCATAAGAAGGAATTTAAGTGCTTGATGTAGCCTTTTGCTTTTGAGGAGTGCGCGGCAAAGCGGATGCCATGATCACCAACCGGCAGAATATGTCTGGTCAAAGTTTCATGTTGCTTGCTGCCTCCTGGCGTTAAAAAATGGAGAAAAAAAAAGTAAAACCAAAGAGTTGGTGTTGCAGAAGCAAACTACATAGCGCAGCTTGTCTAGAAGTGCCGACTTTAACTTTTGGTGGCAGGTTTAAAACGGGAGTCATACAGCGAAGCCTTTTTATGACAGATAAAAAATTGTAATAGTTCGATATAGCTGAAATTCATAATATAAAATTTTGCAAAAAACTCAGACAGGAGAAGCAAAATTTAGTTGGCGATAGAACAGCAAGTGGCAGAGAGCTTTTCTGTGGTTTCTGGAGCTTTGTGTAGAAGCCGCTCGCAGTGATAGCGAAGGCCGTAAAAAATGAAGCAGCAAACTGCAGTTAGGTTGGCCTCTCTGCACAGCACAGCCGCATGTGGTGGCGGCAGTTTTTACCATGTCCCCTCCGTGACAGTTGACGTGAGCAGAGGAAGGCTGCTGGAAAGCTACAACAACCAACCATGTCGCTTGTTCCGAGGTGCTACCTACGGGCGCGAGAGGTACAAATGGGTGCCAACTGCCTCATTGCCAGCTGTTCTCGCCACTACATCTACTGCGCTGCTGTTTGCAAATGCGGAATAAAGCGTGAGCCGTGGCGCAAAACCTTGCTGCATCACCAATAGTCGCCCATGCAGTGAGGAAAAGCCTGCTGCCTGACATCCGAGCTGGCACATTTTGGCACTTGGCAGTTCGATACATCCGTTTTATGGCAAGTCGCACTCGATATGTAAGGTAAAAAATGCACGTGTTTGCTAGAGATATTTAAGAATAGTTCAATATAGCCAATAATCCATAATATCCGTGTTCGTTATAGCGAGGTGTGGCTGTACATGACCGATGGCCTATGGCGCAGTACTGAAAGAGTTGAAGACAAGCGATGGAAGCATTCGAGACCACAGCGCCCTCACATTTTGAGACCTGGTCGCTGGCGTCGAAGGCTGCAGGGCGCAGCATGCCATCCAGCGTGAAGCTGTCGTGAGGCTGGTATGTCTGCTGGGGATCCTGTGGCAGCGGAGCCCCGTTCACCACCTGCAACGATTGCCATGCACTCCGTGGCATTAAGGGGCCACAAGTCCGCAGAGGCAAGGTTCTGGCCACAGCTGCATGGTGGGAGGAGTAGATGCGAGGGGCAGGCGGCACACCAAGTACGTAAGAGCATGCGCAGTAAACACTTGTTAACTCAAACACACACATTTTGAAACACTGGTTACGTCCATTCCTGTTCATGCCGCACAATAAACTCAACAGGTACTAATATATTTGTCACTGCTCATCTCAAAAGGTTGCAGCGACAAAATTCGGATATCTTGAAATCTAGTTCCTGATAACAAGATAAACGCGACAGACACTCCAGTGGTCTGATGCAATGAACTGTGTAAGCACAATGTGCTTTCAGGATAATGCTTTTCCATTTGAAGTTTTTCTATTGGATGTTGTTTATTCATGGAATGACACACACACATTCTAGGGGTCACTTCGGCACTTGTTGTACGCATACCAGGCAGCCAGTCAATGCACGGAGCATACCATAGAAACGCATGCAAGGGCCGCACCCGTGTACGGGCCGCACCTCGTTTTCCTCAAGAAAATATATAAAAATATCTGTGTAAGGGCCACACCGAGCTTTCCATGACCCACGCGGGAGCAGCCTTCGACATGCACACACCGTGGCCTCCGCGATCAGCTCCGGTTGAGATCAACGGTGTGCTTATCATGGAGGACGCGCACGCGCACAGGAGCTGCCTAGGGATGGTGCGTGAGGCCGCGCCTCATCATCGTCATCAACATTTTCCTCTGCCACGAGCTTCCGCTATCCATATCAGCATCAGTATCACCAGCCCCAGCCTTTGTGGATGTGAAAGACACGGGAGTTATGGAAGTGTGGTAGTTGATTGTCTTTGTGGCCTTCGTGCACTGCTGCCAAGCGTAGCAATTTTAGCACGATAGGCAAGCACCTTAATAGCTACATGGCTGAGAGTTTGCTCTCAAACAGTGCAAGCGTTCGGCAGGCAGGAAAGTCGACTTGGCCGAGAAGTGCGCCCGACAATGGTGCAACGAAAAGGATGCATTGAGGAACACAAGCTGCAAAAAGCGCACCTTCGGAGGCAAGCGGTGCAAGTTTCCTGAACTTGAAGAACAGCTGCTCTGCTATGTGATGAAAGTGCGGAACAATGGCTACGAGTTGACAGCGGACATGTTGCCAGACCTCTTGAGGGATCAGAGCGCACCAAAGTAGACCCACTCCGCAAGTGACGATTGAACGTTGAATAAATGCCGCTCATTCCATGATTGGCATTTTTTTACTTCAAAATTTCTTTTTCACGCATGGCATGTATGGGCCACAACCCGAAAATTGGCCCTTGAATTTGAAAAAAGAAAGGTGCGGCCCTTACACGCATTTATACAGTCTATGTTTACAAACTTGGACATCAAACCTGCACTCCTAACAGGACATCAAATAATCTGTACAAAGTAACAGTACGATAAAATATTGTATATACACATAATATTGGTTTACAAGACAGACACTTTTGCCTTTTGCTGCATCCCATTGCCCAAAAGTTGCACCAGTTCAATTCACTATGTTTTGGTTGGCTTTTTATAAAGGCTTGAAATTATTCATGTTTTTACGTCTCACGCTCGTCTCTCTGAAGAGCTGGAGGCTTCATTTGACAGCCATGCAGAGACACACGCCGGCATTTTCGCCTAATGTCACGCATACTGCTCACACAGTAAAAAATGACCACCAGCCAGCAGTTTGGGCCACCAGCATGTCAGACTGTGGTCCATGCCGTGGCCCATTGAGCAAGTAAGTGTGTGCTAGCCTGCCACATTGTATGCCTGTCCCCGTTGCTCTGCACCTTATGAGAGTCTGGGGCTGATGGCCGACTCATGTCACTTCTGACTGCGGCTTTTAAAATATTAACGCGAATGCATTATATGTCTTGGCATAGGGTGGGCGCAGCTGGCAAAGGACTGGTTTAACTGAAGAGACATGGGAGAGGCCTTTGCCCTGCAGTGGGTGTAGTCAGGCTGATGATGATGATGATTATATGTCTCATTAGCACAAAAGCTGCCGTCCGCCGTCCATGGCGCGAAATTCTTCAGTGGCATCACCATGCTTTCATATGACATCAGCAGTAGACTGTAATTACAGATAGTGAAACCAAATCTACCGAAAAGAAGAAAAAACAAAATTTCTTCCGAAGGTACGGGGAATGGAACCATGGACCTTCGACTGCGAGGCAAGCACGCAACCCACAGGCCACAGAACTGCGTTATTTCTTGGCGAACAAAGGTGAGTGTATGCATTTTCTGATGACCGTATGCTAATGAGTAGGCGTGTCATTAGAAAGAAGGGAATGTTTAATGAACCCTGCCACATAGCTCACCATGAGATAAATCTTTCACGTGCAAAGCACATAAACAATGTTAAGTGCTCTCCATAATATTTTTTTATCCCCGTGGCTCTGGATTACACGTTTTTCAGGATATTTTCATTATCGCATTAAAAAAAAAAATGTGTACATTGGATGGGGGTCTGCTCTAAACAAAAAATGTGGCATCGTTGAAATTATTGCAAGTCTCAAGAGTGCACACTTTCTTTCCCTCACTTCCTCATCAAGGCACTTCAACCTGTGGAAGCCTATGCCCACATTCAACTTGGCATTGGAAACACTGGCCCCATCCCCAGTAAGCATTGACACATGCAGAGGGAACACACCTGGCCAACGGGGGTAGTGCGCTTGGCGTCAACGAGTGACCGGGAGCGCCCGATGGGCAGGGTGCCAGACTCCTGGACCTGGGAGGACCGGTCCAACAGCAGGGCATGGTCGCTGGTGCGCAGGCCCAAGGCACTGGCAAACAGCCGCACCTCTGACACCGAGTCAAAGCCCAGATGCCGGCCCAAGACCTCCAGCGAAAACTGAAACAACCACCATCACTCAAGCGGTAGTACACTGGTACGTAATGGCCAGCCCAGGGACTGTAGTGGCAGTCCTCTCCACAAGGTGAAAGTGTGGACAGATGGAAAGGGAGGAATTTTGCACACATAACAAGACTGTCACTGTGGCATGCCGCTGATAGCAGAAAGCAAATACCCCAAGGGTGAAATAAAATAAATGAACAGTGTGCGTCATTTCAGTGACCTTAGGGTTAGTAAAAGGGCAATGACCCTGTTTACACAAGGATGACTTCTTTTCCTTTTCAATTCTATATGCACCAAAAAGAACCCTGTGAATGCAACTAAGCAAATTTACTAGTGATCTGGAGTGCCATGCATTTGGCCAAGAATGCCCATTTCTACTATTGTAGGCCCCTACCTTAGGCCCCGCAAATAGGGCAGCTCCATGTATAGGTCGTCAATTCCAGACTGCAGTTCTTAGAGAAAAAGAAAAAGCTGGCTATTTACGGTGCCTTGTATTTAAATCAAAGCATGCTGCTGTCATGTCCGTGCCATGAAAAAGACTAGCGACGCTGCCCTCCTCTGCACACACACATGGTCTGTGCTTCTAGGGGAGGCAACAGGCCAGTAGCCATGTGCTTTGCGAGTTGCTGCTCACCTCCTCCCTCTGGTGGGACTGGCAGAAGGCCTTGAGGAATGTCTGGAGGGCCCGCACCCGCACCTGGCCAAAGTAGCGGTGCATGAGGCAGGCCGCCAGGTAGGGCGCCTCGGCAGCCAGCCGGAAGAAGCGCACGTAGTTGTTGCTGTTGAAGGCCCCGAAGGCCGCCACCGCCTGCTTCACCGGGGCCGACCAGCGCACCCAATCAGGCAGCTTCTGCACCTGCCTATGATAAGGAACACAGCCCTGTGGCACCTACCTCAAGAATTTACACTGCTCCTGCTGGGATCACTCATTTGCCAAAACAAAACTCTCCCAGGGTGCAATCCTCGTTCAAGTAAGGAGTTGGCCACAAATGCAACTCGAGATCTAAAATTTGATGGGGGTAAAATTATTCGAATATGGCCCACCCACGATTCCATGGGGACAACTCGATATTTAACAACAATAAGCCTTCATTTTGGCACACATCTGGAAACATATCAGCTCAGAAAGATGCAGGCAGTGCCTTCGCAGGGAAATGCAACTCATTATCGCCTAACATCTTTATGTGCCTGAATGGCGACATCTGGTGCACAACAGGTGGCCCTCTCTGTTTGATGATACGAGTGCATGCCTGCCATTTCTAGCTTTAACAGGAGACGGCGAAGTGAGCTCAAGTTTCCAGCAGGTCAAAGGCACATGCAACTGCACACAGGCAATGATGGCAGCCGATTCTTGCAATTGCACCTAGTGCAAGCAATCATGCCCTGCTGCCACCCAGCCCAAGCTCTTCCAAAAATTCAGCATCCATGTCAGCGCAGCCTGCCTGCTTCATAAGTTTGCAACAACAACAAAAGGAATGTCCCTTTCTGGTGACTATGACAGCCTATGTCATGGGTCTCGGAATGAGTACTTCCCTGCTTTCACTCCTTCCAGCCACTTCATCATCATGATGAGCATGCAAATCACAGCCATGATGGCAGAAGAACATACAGCTGACCTCTTTCAGTCTTATATATAAGCTACTCTGGTTTTATGCACAGTCTGTACCCGGAGGATGCAGTTGGCAAATTTGATGTGCATTGGTCTTTCAAGTAGCACGAAAAACGACTCCTCTACAAGACAGTGCTACACTGCTAAGCTTAAACGATGGCACTAGTAGCCCAGCTCCATCATTACCCTCCTTGTGTAGTCATTTTCCTCACTTGCTCAAAAATGAATTCTCAGTCTGCAAAGTCTGTGTGTTGTTGCCCCATGGCTGCCTGAAACATAGTCTATCTAAGGTTGGAAGCTCGACGAAGTGAAGGCATAGACATGCTTCAAGTAGAGTAAAACCTTGATACCCTTGTAGAAAAATGTGGAAAAACTAATCATCCAAACAGCCCAATTTTGAAGCACGTAACTGTTGAATGATGTACAAAGGCGTTTATTGGTTTATTGACAACTTCACAAGAAAAAAATGCCGACTCGCATTTTATGGCACAGGGTCCGAAACACGCAAGGAACTCAACAAAACACCTGTTCCGTCGACATATCTCATTTTCAGAAGCTGCGCCCCCTTGCGCCTATGCACTGCAGCGAAGTCGCTGCGACAGCAGACTGTTGCAGCCTTCTGATTTTCATGCTGCGTTCCTGAGAACCAGCCTGCTTGAATGTAAGTGCATTGCTGCAATTCGCATTTAGACACTGGTACAAAGCTGCTGCGTTTCGCCTCTTCACGTCGCGTCGACGCAAGAACATTCCGCTCCTATGTTGACAAACTAGTTCTTTTTCTTTCTTTTGTGTGTGCTTCGCCCCTTTGCACCCCGGCACTGCAAAGAAGCCACCGCATCGGGTGACTGACGCCGTGATCCAGCTCGTGTTGCATGCCTTCATGCTTGGTTCACTTGTATGCTTCCATACGTGCGGTTGGTCGCTGAACGTATCATATGACCAGAGTGTGTCGAAATTATAAATGTAGCAGATGGGAAACTGTGTTAATCGGGAATGTATTAAGCGGGAGAAAAATAGTGTCACTCTGTGGGACATTTTTAATGCAAGAAATTTTGAGCGCAGAAGCCAGGAGGAGTGCATCAAGGAGGTTCTACTGTATTTACATTATTTACAAACATGAATCTGGAGGGGACACCTAAGCTGTGCCTCGAGGATATGACACGGTAGTGCTAATGGGATGGTACCAATATATGCAAAACTGATCATCCTCTACTATACATTCATTGGGAGTCCCCTGGCACAGTGGTTAAGAGATGCGCCACTTGTGCGACCCATGTTGATCTTCCCGAGCAACCTCTCGCTACCAATCATTAATTTAACTGCCCCTTGCCATGGTGGGCAGCTTGCTCATAATCTGGTTGGCAAGTTGTGAGGATGTCACATGAAACAGGCGGCCCACCTAGGTTGCTTCTTTAGGGATTTTCTGCTCACGCCACCACTGGGTTTGCCATTGAACAGGACCCTTAAAGCTATTGTGCTAAAACTGCTGTTCTGCGTCGAGCAGACAAGAGAAAGGAAAAGAGGGGCACGTTATGACATAAATGAAGGAAGCCAATAGTTCTTTATTTTAATTTGTGGCGTTAATCAATTTGAGATTAACAACGTCATTATTTTACCGCTAAAAGGTAATTAATTAGAAAGCACAAGAAAAAAACCACATGTTGCTGGTGGGATCCGAACCCATGACCTCAGAATTTTGCATCTGGTGCTCTACCAACTAAGCTATGGCGAAGGCTGTCCAATCTTCTGCTTTCGGAGGTACCGTATTTACACGATTGTAAGTTGACATATTTTTCTAAATTTGTAAATAAAGGCGAGACAGACGAGATACCAGGCATGCTACAGCGTGGTTGGATTTTTGCTGCACGGCTCCATCGCATCGCTCTTCGTGCTGGCCTAGAGCAGCTCCTATGTCAACACGTAGAACCGGCATCCCCACCCTGCGGCCGGTGGTGGCTGTCGATAAGCACCAAACCGGCACCAACCCACTCCCCACACGTGGCCGCAGATTGCATCTGCTGATAAGCGGCGGCGGCACAATAACGCATTCGCGTTCTGCTCTTAATAGGCGTTGTCAAATTTTTTTTATTATTATTTACTTTCAACCGCGCACTCGGCGCTCAAGGAAGCATCGATAGTTGATGGAAGGACCGCTATTCCAATCGCGGCGGCACACCCACTCGGAACCGCAGTGGCGCTGGGGAGAGTCGGTACCCGACGGAAGGGCCGACGCCACTCACGTGTAGTTTCTCTTTGGCTCTGATGCATTTGTCTACTGATGGCTGCGTTTCACAAGTTTTTAATGTAGAGCTTCGTCATTTGTGCTCCGGGTCCGGTAAGGGACCGACGCTCGTTCATGGCTATATTCAAGATGGCTGTCATTCTTTACGCTGAAGAAATGAACAGCTGCACGCCGGGCCGCAAGTTCGATGTTTGCAACCGGTGATACAGGTGTGGCAGCTGCAGCGGGGCAAAGTTTTCAGCTGTTGCACGCGATGTCGTGATGTGGCTGTTTGTAAAGTGTGAGATTTCGCTGTACGATGATGTTAGAACGACGAGCTGCGAGACCGCAGCAGCGATCACGACGGCAGCACCAGTGAGGACGATGGTGCAAGTGTGGACGAATAGCCTAGTGACATTGTCGTTTTGGAATGAGCCAACAGGCGCTCCCGAGCGTGGCAGCCGATAGCGGCTGGCAATAAGCGGAGGCCCCTAGGATAGAGATATTGCGTACTATTATTAAAGGCCAAGCGTAAAAAACCTCCAAGTTTTTTTGCTTTTTATTTTCAGAAATGTGACGTGGGGGTTGACTTACACTCGTGTAAACATGGTTATTAATGTGTAGTGTAATTGAACCTTGAGGGTGTTCACCAGCTCCACCCTCGTCCATAGCAGTTGGGCATAATACATCCTGCATTACCGTGAGTGCCACATGAAATGTGATTGAATAGTGAGGGTGGAAGCTATGTGAGAACCGTCTTGTTGAGTCCCACATATCACACAGTTCAAAAGTATTTTAAAACATACAGCTAGCAAACTACTGTCAGAAACACGAGGAAGCCACAAGTACACACAGTGAAGTAGGGCAGAGTTTTCATGAGTTGAAACGGTCATTCAACCGGCGTTCCCAAGCAGTTGTGATTCCACCCCCGCCATCATGGGTGGTGCAGTGCTACTTGCCTGATGGTGTCCCCCTGGTTGAGGTGCAGCAGCACGTCGTAGGCCCGGAACTCGGGTTCATTGGGGCAGTGCAGGCCCTTCAGGGAAAGGTCATAATAGAAGTGCTTCAGCGTCTGCAGACACTTGACCAGGTTCTCGTCGTTGATCTTGGGGTCAAAGGCCGACATGTCCTCCTCGCACAGGGCGGCCGCACAGTGGATGTGGAAGCGGGCGCACTGCTCCACCAGCGCCACACACGCCTCGTCGCACAGGTGCTGCTGCGTGATGTCCTGCACACGCAGAGTGTGGTCGCAAAGTTGCTGGTGTACACGCCTACTCAGAGGGACAGCATTCCATGAGGTAACCCTGAATGCACACCACAGTCCATTTCATCGTGATTAAACTTAAACATGCTATGCCGCTCTGGGACTCACTTGATGCTGATCTAAAAGAATACAGTTAAAGCTGAAAAAAAAAGAAAGGAAATACATGATGCGTCGATTTGCAGACAGTAGAAATGACGTGAAAAAACTTGGACTACAGCGAACGAATTGATGGGCAGATCCAAAGGAGCCGGCGTCGATGTCGTGAAATGAAATTTTCCAAAAGAGAACCCTCAGAAGTTGTGTGATAGGTTTAATCAAACTTTTATCGCTGCAGCTAAGAAGCTGAGAGCAACGCAGTGACCGGCATTACGAATATGAACCGAAACACACATGTGTGCAGCTCTCGGGATTGATACTCGAACTGTGGCCTTGCACACTGTGCAACACTGTGGCTTTGCAGGCAACGATCACGCTGACAGTGCAGCGACATCGGCGCATGGCGACATCTCCTTGCTCCTACCTATAGTACCATTTTCTCGCAGTGATGACGCGAGACTTCTAGCTACAAAATCCTGGCAGATGCAAGGCTCATTGTGGTGAGATCCACAGCGTCAATATAGACCCCTTCTTTGTATCGACCCCACTTATGACTTCTGCATGCCACGTAATTTAGATAGACGTTATCGAAATTGCCTGCACCGAATTCGCCTGGATGTTGCATTCACTAAATCCTATTTACATAAAATTGGTGCATCAAGTAGCCCTCTGTGCCCCACATGTGGTGTGCCCGAGGATCTGCCACATTTGATCTCCCGCTGCCAACACTTCAACAATCATCGTAAGGCACTTTTCAGTGCTTTAAGACGGCCCCGTGCACCTGGAGCATGCCCTTGGAAACTGGAGGGACACAGCTTCGGGTGCGCATGAGACAAAAGCATTTTTAGTGTTTCTAAGAGTCACGGGTTTGGTGGACATTATTTGACAATCATGTGAGTGCGTGAGTGTTCTTGATTTCACCATTCACCCTTTCTTTCTTTTTCCCTTTTCCTCTCTTTTTCACCCTCACCAGAAGTAGCATGCCAGGCCAACAACCAGGAAGACCTCTCCTGTTTCATCAAAGTCTCTCTCCTACTCCTCCAGACAGGTGCTCCTAAAGATATTGAACGGGATAGTATTCGAAACAGGCGCAATACCTAAAGAATTGAAAATTTCAATTGTCAGGCCGGTTTATAAAACTGGTAAGAGATATGACTGCGCAAATTATCAGCCAAGCGTGATATTATCTACAATTGCACACATAATGGAAAAGTATTGTCTCTGTAATGCAATCAATTTTCGAAAAGTATTCTCAAATTTTCGAAAAGTATTCTCAAATTTTCGAAAAGTATTCTCTCAACAAGTTGGCGCAGTACGGGTTCACAAAAATAAAAAGACAAATTTGCTAGAAGAATTCCCCGATTATATAAGCACATCAATAGAAAATGATAATGCAGTCTTATACCCCTGTTACACTAGCAAAGTTAATGTCATTCGGATCGAATGGCATTCGCACCTAATGCCGTTAATCTGCTGCTACACAGGAACATTTAATGTCATTAGGTTCGAATAACATCCGCTATCAAATGAGTTCACAAAACTCGTTCGCATTCAATGTCGAACCGAATGTGTACTCTGGACGCCATATGCGCAGCAGAAACAAGCGACGCAAAAAAATCGTGTGCGCACTGTCAAAGTTAGAAATTGTATTCACCTAGTGCTGCTAAAAAATGTAAATTTCGGTGCGAACCTCTTCACACTTGTAGCTGTCATGGATAGCTATTACTCTCGGTCCCAGCAGCAGCCAATGGCAGCAGCCGAGCGCGAATCAGGGCCTTTCCCACGACTGCCGATCATTTTGGGTTGCGTGTTTCTTGCTGGTTGGCGTTCCATGTTCGTTTAGCTCGGAAGTACTTAAAGATGTCACTGATCACTTCACCATTCAGAAGTCATTTCCATGCTCCACGCGCCGCCGCGTAAGCGATTTTGTTTGTTTACATTTTTCGGATTTGTGGTTGACTTTGTACTTGGCTTAGCTTTTGATGGCTGAAGTGCCGCAGAATGGCCAGAAATAATATTTTAAGCTTATAATATTGCACAAAAATGTTCTCGCCCGTTTTTAAAACACTACACAACAACTTGTAACATATTTTATGTGCGTTGATGTGTTTGAATTGTACTATTTTTTTTCACTGATCGTCACTGCCATCATTTTCGAATGACATTATTTTTTACCATGCAGCACCGAAAGAGACGGAATGACATTCGATTGGAATGACATTAAATTTTCTAGTGTGGCAGGGGTATTAGCTCTATTCTTAGACCTAAGAAAAGCATTTGACATGGTAGAACACAATTTATTACTAAACAAGTTAACGAAGCTAGGTTTCAGAGGACGCTTTCATTAATTTTTTCCAAGTTGTTTTTCTGACCAACTACAGTGCAATAAACTAGAGGAGAGATGCAGTGTGAACTTTAAACAATAAAGTTTGGTGTGCCCCAAGGAAGCACAAGGAAGGAAGCACTTTTTAACATATGTGTTTCCGATCTCGGCCACCTACCGCTGAAATAAAAAATTTTTCAGTACGCAGATGACACTGCAATTGCACTGGAAATTCAGGATTTTTATATGGGGTGTCAAAGCTTCCAAGAGGACATATCAGCGATTGTAGATTGGTTCGCTCAGAATTTAATTTTCATACATCCCCAAAGAACGAAATTCATACGCTTCAGAAATGCTCATAAGGCGCTCAGTTCAAATTATTAGTTCAAGTGTTACCGATGCTCTGGCTTCCTCCTTGTGCGGACACATGACAAAGCCCAGAAACGAGTTCCTAGGCACAGTTCATGACATCCTGGTATGCACTGGAGAAATCGCAACAACTGCGAAAGTTACGAGCACATCAGCATGGCCTGCTCCTATTCTGGTCCCTCGTGAAGTGACTGAGGCAGCAATAGCCACAGGGTAGGGCAGGGGTTACACGCACCTTGCGGATGGAGCGCGTCCGGTTCCAGATGAAGTCATACCACTCGCCCACGGAAGGCACAGTGCCACCGCCAGAGGCCAGGGCCGAGTAGTCCATGAGGTGCACGATTAGGTAGTCCATGGTGTGGCGGAGCACGTGTGGTGGACGCAGCTCGTGTGCCAGGGGCTCCTCCTGGTCGGCCGATGAGCGGCTGTACTCCTTCACCATCCGCGTGTGGTCCATCACTCCATCACTGCCCGGCTGCAACCAGGAGGGGAGGGGGAGTGAACGCCAGGTGCCGGCACTGGGCGTGTAGTACCCGCTGTCATGAGATATTACTTACGGCAGCACGACAGTCTGTACATATGAGCTGCACACCAGTGCTGGCACAAATGATGCTGCTTGGGACTTTGTACTGCGTCTGCCCCTTTGGTTTGCTTTCCTGTGATGCAACCTCCCATGACTGGTCTGGGGGGGGGGAGGGGGGGGGGGGGGAGGGGGGGGGACGTGCCTGTGATCTTGTGTCACAGCGACATAAGCGCCACGGGCGTCGTGACTGCTGCTCATGCGAAGGAGAACACACTCTTCGGATCAAAATTTCGGCGCATACGGACTGTTTGGCGTGATGCTCTGCTCTTCGCCAGCAGGGCGAGGCCTCGTGAGGGAGAACGTTCTCCTGCTTCTCGTCCTGTCCATTTGTGGAGAATCACCCCTGCCCTAGCATGACCGAACATTCGCTCGTAACCTTGCTGATGAGTCGGACGGCCTCAATTCGTTAGCGTATTCTGTTGCTAGACGGCATTGTGGTTGTAGCAATAAATGCCTGTTTGTGTCAACCAGAGTGTCGTTTCTTTGTTTCCCTCAGAGCAAGGCCCACCGTGGTCGGCATGTGTTCAATAGCGCACGTGATAACAGGGTAGGGTCAAGGCGGTTGTAAGCTGTCTCAGTCGCGGTTAAGCACGGAAACCATATTTATCTCCCCAACTAAAACCCCCAACACAAAGCCCCAAAAGTGCATATTCTGATTGGCTAGCTACATGCCTGCTGCGTCATCGTTGGTCGGTGCACGCTATGTAGGCCTCGCAAGTTCATGTGGGGTCGGACAACATCTTGAGATGACCAGTGTTGCACGGTTCAATTGGACCTTCAGGTAAGCTAGCCTCTGGAGATGTGTAGAGGAAAAGCCATCATGAGTGAGCAGGTGTTGTCCAAACTTTGATCTATTGGATGTAACTACTACTTTTTGTATGATATTCCCGGCTGTACATTTTAAGATATAAAGGGTGCTTCGATCTATCTGAGTTCAATATTAATCAGGCTCAACTGTGCATGCCTTCTAACAACCAAGAAGCGGTAGTTAAGAAATGGCTTCCTCCAGGAACCAGGTAAGCAACAAGCATTTGGAGCCAACAGCATGCTGGCACGGCCACGGACCACTGTTAGTGCCTACCCTGCCAGCACTGAACGCCATGTCACAGTTTAACAGCAGTTGGGAGGCCTGTAAGCAAGCATTCCCATTTGGTTTCTAGGCTTTACTGCAAACCCAAAGCACTCAGAAACATAATGTCTTCGAAGTGGTGGAAACACCCCTGCTAACAGCTCCATGCCTCACAGGAATGGCTCAACAGAGAATGTTCACTGTTCCAAACACATGTGAAATTGAACTCAGCACACCATACCAAATTAAAGAATTATTTCTGTTCAAGTCAGCAAGGTGCGGGAGTGGCTCAGTGAGTACAGTCAGACCTGAACGTAACGAACCTCCATATAGCGAATTCCTCAATATTACGAAATTTCTCAATTCCCCAACGCCCCCCCCCCCCCCCCCCACTGAAGCACGTGCATTTGAGACTCCATGTAACGAAGATGTTGCGGCGGTTGACATTGATATAACGAACTCACTATGCCGACTACTTGTTAGCTTGTGCTGAGTTACGAAGGTTTGTGAAAAAGTTGAACGACGATAAAGCTCGAACTGACAAGAGAAGAACGCCGACGACTGCAACGGGCGATCGCAGCTGGCACAACGGGCCATGCTCCACTGCGTTGGTTCATCACTGCTGTTCTCGATTTCAATAGTTCATGACCAAAGGCAGCGATAATAGGGCACAGCAAAAAAAAAAAAAAAAAAAAAAGTGCGAGCAGTGCACGCCCATCACCACTGCATGGTTGCTTGCATGATTCCAGTGCCGATAAATCTTGTGCACCAGAAGCCGAAGAGTCCGTTTCGTGGGGCAACAGCGACGGGCTGACCGAGAGAGGGAACATGCGGGAAGAAGCACGTGCCTCCACGGCCGGTCTACAGCGGCGGCGCAAGCGTGCACTTTTTTTTTATAGCTTGACCGTGATGCCACCGCCTTCCCCACTCATAGCGGCGTTGCATGAGGAGATGGCGGCTACTGCTACAGTCGCGCTATCAACGCGATCTCGAAACGTTTCTCCACGTTTATGACTTCGAGTACCGGGGTTTTCTGCACGCATTTTCTAGGCGATTTCGCCTACATTTATTTCTTATTTTGGTTTCCGTTCGGCATTGTCTTTTCGAGCCTTCTCGCGAAAACTGCATATAGTAGCTAACCGATTATTCGGATTCGCTGAGGAACTGTCGCGCACCTCACAGGAACGTGTACATTTTCATGACCGATACTCCAGACTTTGTGGAGTCTAAGAGTTCAATTTTTCGGACTAAAACAGACGCTAACAATACTGTGGAGATCGTTTCTCAACCGAAAGTTCGTTATTCTGACCTAGTATAGACGCGTGGGCATCATTGTCACAACCAACACGTTCTCCGCCGCCGTGAAAGGCGCCATCTTGGATTTAAACGGAATCGGCGGGTGGCAGGCGCTGACGAAGTAAATTGGAAAGACTGGCTTGGATAGGCTTGGGTATTTGTTCTCCATCGTTGCCATTCGAGATAATAGGACCCTTTCCGTTGCCATCGAGATGGCCTACAAAGAGTGTGCAGTCGCACTGAAAATGGTAGAACGGGACAGCTGCAGTGTCCACCGCGGCTTGCACGATGCCACCAACGGTGTGGGGCAGCAAACGCGGTAGAGGGAAGGGGGAGTGCATACGGGGGCGCTGGCTTCTGCTCTCTTTTTCCCGTGGATTAATTCTCGGTCTTCGCGAGCATCGTTGCCCCATGCAAACTGACTGTTCTTGCTTTGCGCGGCGGGTGCATTTGATTTCACGGCATGGCTTGCGGCCGCATCACGCTGTCTGGTGTCCTGACACGAGAAGACGAAAGCATGACAATGGCTCACATAATCTAATATTATTGCTTGTATGCACGCAGCGTGGGGAGCTGTGGTTTTCGCGATTTTGAAAGCCGGTTTTTCAGAGCACAGTTATTTTATTGAAGTTCACTGATTTTTCAGACTGTTCTTATTCAGACCATTTTGCGGGTCCTGCTGAGTCCGAAAAATCGGTCGGTGACTGTACAACGAAAACCGGGATGTAACAAAAAGTCCTGAACTTAATTCGATTTCATTGTATGCAGGTTTAACTGTAAACCTATTCCATGGTGGGCCAATGCACAGACTTCACACAGACTTACCATGACTTCAAAATATGAGAATACCAGACTAGAACCAACCTTTAGGGTAATTCATCTTTGCAAGAACCATAACAGTGTAGAACCAACTGTCTTGTGACCAGGTGTGCTGTACTAATGAAGATCTGTTTCCTTCCAAGTTGTAACGCCCCCTGTTGACACGCCCTTGGGCAAAGCGGGGTATCTCTGAATAAAGAATAAAGAAACTGAAAAGAATGGATGCCCTGTTTATTGCGGGCGTTACCATCTGTCTTTTCATGTTTCCAACATTTGTTGTGACTCTGCTGATAAAAGGCACAGTCAGCAGGCCGTGTTATGCCTTATGCCTTGCCCCCCCCCCCCCCACACACACACACACACACATTTTTAATGCAGCAGCATTTAGACTGTCATCTCACAAAAACTTTCCGGCTTCTCTGTGACAAAATTCCCTGATTGGTCGAGAGGTCACGTGATCTTACGATGTCATCAGAGTCTGCCAAGATTAGTCACCCTGATTGGTTGAGACAGGTCATGTGACCATGTGGGGTCATCACAACCTGCCCACTTTGGCAGGTGGCAACCTGTCCATTGGATTGTGAGCAACCTGCCTGAAGGCAGTCTAGAAGATAATGACTCATGCATACCATACACTGGCAATGGAACCGGTTTCAACTGGAGTTTTGGCGGGAAAATCACAATAACAACTCACAGCAGGCTAAAAATGCCATCTCATTCTCTTCTCGATGAATGTGGTTAACAAGGGCCCCACATTTTTTTACTTGAAGAGAGGAGTGCGCCTCCCAGCTGCTACCACGTCCAACGGGTCTCCAAGGGGACTGAAGGATGGCCACCACTACTCACCAGCACCTCGAAGGTGGAGAGGCACTTCTTGTCCGTGCGAGAGTAGCGCTCCTTCTCGGGGCACATGTCGGGACAGCAGCCCCTGGTGGCCTGTGCCGTTGCCAGGTCGCTCTGCTTCTCCAGCCCTGCGAGGAGGGAGCAGCACAGCAACATAGAGCTCCTAAGGCAAAGTTTGCAAAAGATGCACCGACAACCCATAGGACGTCTCCAAGTTCACGTCTACCTTTGTACCCCTTCCAACTTCGAGCCCAGGCCAGGCAGCAGCAGAGATATGCATGTCTAAGGTACTGAAATAATATACTAGCTTCAAGCTGCATTCGAAAAATATATCTCATCATATCTACTCAGGGTGTATTTACACCCTATTCTATCTATTCTAATATGAAATATCTCATATGTACTATTGTGAGCAAAAGTAAGACACCCCATCCTTATGTTCCAAACCTTTCCACTCTGCAAGGGGATATCGCATCTAATGAAGCACTCCTGGTGATGCTACCGGCCCAGTGTGCCTGTCTCGACCCAGGAGTGCTTCAGCAGGTAACATCCCCATGCAGACCAGCAATGTTCAGAGTACGAGGGGCGAGGTCTCTTATTTTTGCTCACAACAGTAATTATAGAGGATAATAGCATCAACTCCTGACCATTTAAATCCTTCAGTGCAGCGAAACAATGGGGTTCACTACAATTTTTTCATTTTCGTTAAGCTAAGATCTTAAAACTGTCTATTCAGCCAAAAATTTATATCACACCAGAACCATAGAACTCCGATGACAAGCCATAATGTTACAAAACCGCACGTCATGGCTGGGTCGGCCCAGTGCGACGGCACCACTGTCGCATATTTTCTTTTTTCCCAACCATTCTAATGCACTTTGCATTCTTACCGTTCACGTAGCACTGTAAAGATTGCCCCAACACACGAATTCCCCCATTTTAGCTCGCTCTAAGTGTTGTCGATATTTCCTGGAAAGCACATACCGTTCAAAGCCAACAAAGTTGCTGGTCTCAAAACAGTCACCCCTCACGAGGAATAAAAGGTACAGAAGCGGATATCATGATACGGAGCATACTTTGGCACTTAAGCTTTTCGCACACCATGCCTATAAAAAACTATGATCGGTTGAGTACGTATGCCAGCAAATGTCACTATTGCACGCACGTCAAGCCAAGGAATTCTGATACTTTTGCAGAATGCGCGAGAATATTTCAAATGCCGAAGCATGCTCTCTATTATTTTGGCCGCACTTGTATATAGTAAGCTGCCATGGGTACATGGTGTTATTGTAATTTTTTTCCCCTTATAACAGAGCTGTCCTTTTGGTGAAACTTGCATATCGAACAACCCAGGAAGGTAACCAATCTACAAAGACTCGCTTTAATTGAGGTCTGCAGTCTTTTTAACTCGACATGGCGCTTACTTGCATGTTGCGACTTCTTTTTCTAGTGCTGTACAAAAGAAAATCCATCGCCATTAGAAGAAAAAAAAGGAACCAAAGCGTGTCAAGAACTAGAAGCCAACACGCCAAGGGTCAAACTTACGCAGCCGGATGATTTTGTCCCGTGCATCGAGTACCCTGTACCGCTCTCCCACACTGTGTGCTGCCTGTTTCAGCCGTGACAATAGGCTCTCTCCTGCAAATAACATGACCACGACAGGAAAAAATAAAAGTTAACACTCCTAAAAATGCCAACACAACACTTTACGGGTCACCCAATGCAAGAGTACTAATGGGTCCCTTTAGCGGCCTGGTGTGCTCTTTGCATATCACTTCACAGACGCAGAAATTGTTCTTCCTTTCACCATCACATAATGTTTAGCCTACCCTTAAGAGGACAATGCGGAAGCATTAGAGATCCCTCCTGCGCAAGTGCTGCTTCTCTGCCGCCTAGCTTCTGCCTACATGGAATTCGTTATTTTCTGCTTTACAATCACTGATCGTGGATGTCCTCATAACACTACTGGTGCAGCCGTTAAGCCACTGCCCGAGCAGGTGGCTGTGTCAAACACAGCCACATGCGGGGCTTATGACATTTAGGTTACATGGGTCACCTTCGTTACATGAAGTTCTCAAAAATATGCATGCTTCAACGAGGCCGGCATTTGGGAATTCAGAAACTTCGCAATATCGAGGAATTCATTACATGAAGTTTCAATACACTGAGGTTTAACAGTATTGCACCTGCACAATACTCATGACATTTTATCCATATGAATACTATTTATATGCAGGTGAAATGTTTTTGTTGTGTTATGATTTTATGGCACATAACTAGAGCTGTGCGACTTTTAGAACGATTCGAATATCCAAGCGAATAATGTGGCACTCGATTCGAGCTTTGAAGCGAATAGAAGTATTCAGAAACCTTGAATATTTCCAAATTATTTCACAGTTGGAGAATTGAAGAAAATAAGCTGCTAGAAGAAGTAGTCGATAGTCTTATGCGTGCTCTGACACATCCAAGCGACTGCACCACTCTAGATGTCTGCAGACATCGTGCATATGACGCAGCAACTGCATCCACAAACACAGTTCGGCATGTCACCGAGGAGAGCATGTAAAAGGACAAAGACCGGATGCTAAAGCGAACGTGACATGGCAGGAAGTTGGAACTGTGCTGTGCCCAAAGCACGGATGGTCCGAAAGAAGAAGATGGAGAAAAAGATAAGAATGCAGAGCTGCCAAGCATGACCAAGGCTAACGCTCTGTCAATGGATGCAGTTGTATTTTTGGTGTTGCAGGACACCAACTTCGAAGCCAGCGACATCTTATTGTTTACATCCTTCTATGGTTGAATTTAGATGAGAGGTGAAATGCCATTTACAGTCGCTGACCAATTTTTTGGAGTCGGTGGGACCTGGAAAACGTAGCGAATAATCGAACAATCCGAAAAATCCATGAACTTCAAACAATGAACTTTTCTGCGAAAAACCGGCTTTCAAAATCTCAAAAATCGCCACTTCTCATGTTCCACCTACAAGCAATAACATCAGACTTAATATTAGCAATAATATTAGACCCATAGTCATGTTTTCGTCATGTCCACACCCTCTCACGTCACAGTAGCAGACAGTATGACGTGGCGGCAAGTCATGCTGTGCATGAATGCCCTCGCCGCGCGAAGCAAGAGCAGTCAGTTTGCATGGGGCAACAATGCCTGCGAAGACCGAGAGGTAGTCCACGGGAAGACTCGAGTGGGAGCGAGCGTCCTCGAATGCACACCTGTCCCCGCCCCTCTATCGCGTTTGCTGCCCAGCACAGTGGGTGGCGTCGTCCAAGCTGCAGCTGTCTTGTTTTCAATGCAATCACGCGTTCTATGTAGGCCATCTCAATGGTATAACGGAGAGCATCTCATTATCTCGAATGGCAACGATGGAGAACAAATAGCCAAGCCGATTCACTCTGTCAATGCCCGCCGATTCCGTTTAAATCCAAGATGGCGCCTTTCACGGCGATGCCCACTCGCGTCTATATTAGGCCGAAATAACGAGCTTTCGGTTGAAAAACGATCTCCACAGTATTGTTGGCGTCTATTGTAGTCCGAAAAATCAAACTTTTAGACTCCACAAAGTCCGAAATATCAGTCGTGGGAATACACACGTTCCTATGAGGTGTGCAATGGCTCCTCAGCGAAGTTCGAAAGTACTTTAGGTACCATGATGAGAAAGCTGGTGCCACGAAGCATTTTGGTGAAAGTGCAATCTTTGCTTCGAAGGGTACCACCATTTTCTTGCAATTGGAAATCCAAGACACTTCGCTTATGCAGAAACTTAACATGCAAGCCAGCGTTGGTGACAGGAAGAGAGTTGTAAGTGCCATTCTAACCTAGTGTATTTGTCTTAACCGTGCAATAAAGTGTATTCAGTGCCCAAAGAATCTGACTAATCAAACACTAGATTAAAATGTTTCTGCGTTGTGTTCACATAATCGTCTTTCGGATGTTATTGTCATCACGGGGCAAAACGGGATTAAATTGTGATGTGCAGCATTGGTTCCAACAGTAGCAGCTGTAATGAAGTACACTGGGCCCTTGATGCCACTTACGCGTGTGTGGCACTGGCATTAGTCACAAAGCTCGGGCCCCTGTCATGACTCATGCTTTTACAGGAGGCCATCCCCACAAAGCTCACCTGCTTCTGCCTTGGCCGCCAGCTCTTCCCCCGTCTCACCCCCCTTGCCAGTGCGGCCTACTGCAGCTGTTGCCCTGGTTCGCCTGATCCCCTTGGCGGCCAGCTGCGAGCGGAGGCGCCGTGCTGGTCGCTGTTCAGCTGTAAGTGGTGCCTGTGCCCCCTCCGTGGGCCGCTCCAGTGTGTGCAGCTCGACTGAGCTGTGCCCCGGAGAAGAGCTGTCGTCTAACGTGGTGTTGGAGCTGGCTTGGGGCTTTGATTTGGATTCTCCCCGGCCTGCGCGTCAAAGCACAAGCGTTACAGCTTGTTGCAGCGTGGTGAAAATGCTGCAGGCAGGATGAGCTCACAGGATAACAAAATAATGACCGGAGGCACCATTATTACCATCAGGCTGCCATGCTATACCAAAGCATAAGTTGCTGTCTGTGCATTTCAGACAAGACGGCTTAATCTCTGGTGTTGGTGAACTTAGCCACAATGATGCATTTGCTGAAAAAAAAAAAAAAACAGTTTATGCAAGGCGCTTCAAAATGCAACTACAGGGTGCCTACTAACGTGAAGTTTCCAACTTCCCCGAGTTTTCCAGGTTTTCCTTGAGTGCATTTGTAAAATTTCCTGAGTGACACAGTACTTCGTTATATGCGAAAACAAGCTGACACAAAGCCACCTGATGGTATCACTCTCGAGTAAGCATGTTAAAAAATAAAAACAACGATTTAATCCTATTTGAATAGTAAAGAGTAGTGTTTATTTAATTTAAAGAAGGGGAGAGTAGCAAAATGCATAACAAATCGCGGATCGAATTGAACATTTTCAGATACGAACTAAAGGAAGATGCATGCGGAAACGAATATTTTCAAATTTGAGATATTTCTATCTACTGATAGTAACCGCAATGGTGTGGGACCTGAACTTTAGCGTCACAAGTGCGATTCTCTCTATATCAGACGAACTGCAGATTACATAAACCTTAGTTTGAAGTAGTGAAAGAGCGACAAACCTCGAAGTAACACTGGAAAGTCAACCTCAAGTTCGTGCACAACGCTTCACTGTTATTTCACTGCTTTAGAGAGTTTATTTTCGTTTGGATGAGGGACACTTGCACCTCGGCGTCAGCCGACACTTTGTTTTTTCAGTTCAAGCTCTTTCACAGAAGCGGCGGCACGCTTCCTTTCTGGTTCCTTCCTCAGTGCATCGGCCCTTTCTGCTCTCGTTCTCTCAAGCTCCTCTTTCCACCATGAGTTCGCCCCACGGAGGACCATTTGGAGCATCCTCTTGGTCAGCTGAACGTTGGCAACTCCTCCTGTCGGCATTACGGCGTCATACACGATTCGCTGGGTGACCAAAGATTGCTCCTTCCAATTTTCAACAAGGCATTCCTTGCTAATAGAAAATCCCCGCTCGACAGACGCATTTCCATGCGAAAGAGACAGAATAACCTTCACAAATGTGAACAGTCCTTTGTTCGAACCACAGATGCTTGCCCAAAGGGCATCCAGCCAATGCGTGCTCCTATTGAAATTTTTCAATGCCGCTTGCGTTGAGGCTAGGGAGCATACATGCTTGTAGGACCGCATCACCCGGTCAGCTTCTGTTCCTGTCATCCATTGGTGCTCCGTTAGAACTTCAAGTGCATCATTTAGACGCCTTTCCCCGAGATCTGGAATCAGCACGCACGCGAGATCCAGAGATGATGATCCCTTCACCAGCTTGAACCTCAGTGGCGACCTCTCTGTGATCTTTTTGATGAAGTTCTTCACGAAAGCGGCGCAGTCCCTTCTGAACCCTAGGATAGCCGAATCTGAACGTTTCAGGGCATTTTGGAGCGCATTCTTCGTAGCATACCCAAGGTCAACCTTGGGCGTCGCAACTATGTTCGCAGTAAGGTCCATGTCCACCTTGATCAACTTCAACAGACTGCCTGCCGCTCTTTCTTTACTATTCTCCTCATTAGTGATCATAGAAGGTTCTCCAATGCTGCGCCAAGAATAGAAGCATAAGCGAATCGGTCTGGAACTGAGCCAGGAAGGGCTGCTGTTCCTCCGCGATGCTAAGCATAAAGGTTAGCTTTGCAGGCAGCAGAGGATCGTGAATGGCTGTTTCGACCACACAGAAACTGGAGCTGGCCGGTCGGTTGTTCTCGTTTCGACATGACTCGACGTACACTTTTAGGTACGGCAGAAGCTCAATAGCTCTTGAAATTACACGAACATTTTTAAGCCACCGCATAGCGCAGAACTTCATAGGGTAAATGTTGCTCCTGGTTATGTGTTTGTATTCAACGCGTCGGGCAGGTACACATTTGAATATGTTGTAGAAAGCACGAAGCAATTTCACGGGAGAGTCCAACTGTGGAAGTTCTAAAAGCGGACACCAATTCTTCCGCCCGCGTGCGCCCCAGAAAGCATGACGTCAAGTAGCGCGTTTTCACGCTCTGCTCTGCATCCGACCAAAAGCGAACTAACATGTCCATTTGCTCTTTTTGTGCAACTTTGTTTAACAATTCGTCAAACGCGAGGACGAGGTGGGAGGCTTGGCTTACTTCCGACAAGAGGTTCTCCTTGAAGAAAGGTGCGAGGCCATAGACAATAATATATCCTGCCTTGTCTTTGCCAAGCTGCATTTTCTTGTCTGCAGCTGATGATGGGAACATCAAAGGGAACAGAGAAGCCGATGCCGCGACAGCACAAAGTGATGTGTGTGTCATAACAGCATTGAGGCACCACGTCACTTCAGCATTTGTGACCTCCAAGTCAGGCTGAAAGATAACCTTTGCTGTACGATCGGGTTGGACGTTCGTCGCAATAGTTGAAGCACTTTAAGGATTCGCAGAAACTGATGGCACTGGCCCGGCATTGGTCACAACGGTGGTTGGTGGTGTCAAAAATGAGGCTACAGAGGGTGTCCCGGCATTGGTCACAACGGTGGTTGGTAGTGTCAAAAATGAGGCTACAGAGGGTGTCCCGGCATTGGTCACAACGGTGGTCGGTGGTGTCAAAAATGAGGCTCCAGAGGGTGTCCTGGCATTGGTCACAACGGTGGTCGGTGGTGTCAAAAATGAGGCTACAGAGGGTGTCCTGGCATTGGTCACTACCGTGGCCGGCGGTGTCAAAAATGAGGCTACAGAGGGTGTCCCGGCATTGGTCACAACGGTGGCCGGCGGTGTCAAAAATGAGGCTACAGAGGGTATCCCGGCATTGGTCACAGCGGTGGTCGGTGGTGTCAAAAATGAGGCTACAGAGGGTGTCCCGGCATTGGTCACAACGGTGGCCGGCGGTGTCAAAAATGGGGCTACAGAGGGTGTCCCGGCATTGGCCTTAACGGTGGCCAGCGGTGTCAAAAATGAGGCTACAGAGGGTATCCCGGCATTGGTCACAGCGGTGGTCGGTGGTGTCAAAAATGAGGCTACAGAGGCTGTCCCGGCATTGGCCACAACAGTGGCCGGCGGTGTCAAAAATGAGGCTACAGAGGGTGTCCCGGCTCCGGTAATGGCCAGTCGGTGCTTCTTACTTTCAGCGCGACTTGTCACCGCTGTTGTTCCCATGTTGCAGAGCGAAAACTGCTTTCTGCATAGTGCACAGTACGCTGCGTTCGGGTTACTCTCGACGGGCCTAATCCAGGCTGCAAACTCGCAATGTTTCGCATTCGTCCAGTCCTGGACGAAAGTGCATTTGAAGGCCGTCATGCTTGACACGTCGCAAACAGCTTGCCTGCGGCACCACAGCAGTCATTAAAACAAAGTCGGTTCAAAATGGCGCTGCTAAGTACGGACAGAATTCGTTGCTTTGCTAGCGTCGGCAGATCGCGAAAAGGCGCGAAACTATTTCCCTTTCTCCCAGAGCTGCGCCACCTGCACCCCCTGCGGCAGAAATGGACGCTTCCATCAAGGAGATGCGCAGGGAGGAAGAGTTCATTTGGGACCATCGCAAGTTCTCACAACGTTTTCTGCTGCCTTGTTAGAGATGTCTACTCAGAAACACAGGAAAACAAGGGGAGGCCGCTAGCCGTCGAACAGCGCATGTGCGAACCATAGGAAGCGCGCTCTCTGCCGTTGGCCACAGCGCCGGGGAAGCGCGGAAAAGTGTCCGCTTTCGACGTAGTACGCTTCGAAATTGGAAGTGTTGCTGGCGCCTCAAAGCTTTTTGCCGCCTTGCTGGCATGCTCCACTTGACAGCACTACGTTGGAGGCCAGAAGTCGCTGAAGAGAGGACGTGTAACGCCGCACTGGACAATCCGTGCAATGCCAGTCCGCATTGTTTACACGAGGCAGCATTATCGCGACTTGAGTTCATTTTATGTAGAACTACAGCTAATTTTTCCTGATATAAGCACAAATCCCCCGAGTTTTTACAGATTATCCAAATTCCCTGAGAATTCCCGGTTTTCACGGTTGGTAGACACCCTGAACTAACTTTGTTGTTCAGACAGCCACTTGTGAAGCTGTAGTTCAGCAGGCATTGAGGACACTGTAAAACAGCTTGCTCTGTTTTACATCCAGTCCCAGGCCAGAGCCAGCCCCTTTGACAATGACAAATGGTGTACAAAGCTAAGCACCAGGTGGATGCCAACAGACCTTTCCCTGTTTGTGAGCAAAGAGACCAGTGTCAAGTGCCCCAGGCAAGCAAGATAAGGACAGGAGGGCAGGCAGCCTTACCTTCACCAGAAGGCCGCCGTTTTGAGCACCAGAAGATCTCCAGCGGTGGGAATTGGGGCGAGATCCGAGCTCCTCGCTTCTTGGCCATCTCGGCAGAGTGCTGTAATTCAGAGGCAGTGGGAAGCTTCAAATGACCGAGCTGGCTGGACTGTTCATGCCATGCGGTGTTTAACAGACTCCTCTATAGAAGAAACAAGATGCACAGTGCAGACCAATGCAGAAGGGAATATACGAGAATGCGGTCCCTATTCCAGCAGCACGATTTGACTTTCATACTTGTGAGCCATCTAACATCACAAGCAATTGCATGTACTATGCTAAGGCGCCAACTACTGCACTAACTTACCCATGAGCAGCATTATTTCAGATTCCTCTAGCCTAAATTAAAGCAACCCCCGTCTAAGTTTTACGAATCCTTTGGGAACAAATTAGGTAAGTTTTTGCAAAGCAGGTGCTACTCAACCAGCCAGTGACTCTGCCTATGTGGCAAGTAACCTCTACAGAAATGACATCCAAACACTACATGCTAATTATTTATTTATTCAAAATACCCCTAAAGGTATCACACAGAGCAGGGAGACGTACAAAGGCCCATAATACACATATAAAAATTATGCTGAAAGCATGACAAGCAAGCAATATGAAAAATGCAACATATCAATATCACATCCACTGCGGTTGTTCAGTGGTTAAGGCACTCGGCTACTGAGCTGGAGTACCCGGGTTCGAACCTAAACCTACTGGCCGCATTTCGATGAAGGTAAAAGGCAAAAGGCCCCGCATTAAAGATCCCACCTGGTAAAGATCCCCAGGCGGCCGAAATCATTCCAGAGCCCTCTACTACCGCAGCTCTTTCTCTCTTTCTTCTTTCACTCCCACCTTCCTGCTTTCCCTTACAGCATTGTTGAGGCATCAATAGAGTAGTGAGACAGTTACTGAGCCATTTCCTTTCCTCAAAAACCACAAATTAAAATGATTTCTCATGGGTTCTTGAACTCTGGTAATGTTCACTTAACTTGCAAAGCTAGAAGGCAGGTGATTCCGGACGATAACGGGTAAAGGTATGGATGACCTGGTGCAAGCATAAGTGCATCTAAAATGTTTAACCTTTAACTATCACCCTGGGCTCAGGAAAATTGCACAGGGAGGGAAAAAAAATTGGGGGATGCTCAAGCTTTGCCTTTAAAATTAGATGGCGACAGCATTACAGGGTCCCATTTGTGTTGCCCACTCAATTACCTAATTAGTATACTCACATTTATTCATGTATGCACCAGTACATGTCTCTAAGATGCTTCACTAAGTCAAAGACCACAACGCATGCACTAGGTCCACCTTTATTTAGCTTGAACCAACAAGGCTTCGTGGCCCATGGGTAGTGTGCCCGTCTCGCAATCCGAAGTTCCTGGGTTTGATTCCCACCAAAACCCAAGTTAACCCAATTTTCTTTTCAGCTCAATTTTATTAATTTCTCACTTCCATACCATAATGCTGGCTTCTCTGCAAGACTGGACCCTTAATGCCATCGCGTTAAAAAGCCATCACAAAGTCACTGTAGGCGGTTTAATAGCAATCTATTAGCTGTTATATCTGTATGCACGATTCGGCCCAGTGCGAAGCTGCCCCTCCCCCCCCATACTCACGTGGTCGCTGAAGCGGATGGTGGCACACTTGCGCTTGAGATTGCAGCTGATGCGCTCAACTCGTCCAAACTGGCCAAAGTGCTCCAGCAGCACCTCCCGGTCATTCAGCTCAGCAGGCAGCTGGTTGCACAGCAGGGTCGTCAGCATGCTGATCTCCTCAGGGGTCGCCGTCACCTGACACGGAAAGAGGGTGCTCATGGCTGGTGGATGACAACTTGCAGTTCACCCACAACAAGCCATGCATCAATATCAGTCACCTGCAGTTACAAACACCATCAATACCAACTTGTTTGCCCAAGTGTCTGGATAAGGATAAAAACAGGACACAGGGACAATGCCCACACAACACGAGCGTTCATCAGCAACTCTTCTTCTACCTTAGAAAGCTCACAATACAAAATAACGTTGGAAGATATCAGCTGCAGTCAATGTTGCACATGGTGCGAAGCACCTGAAAGATTAAAAAAAGCTAAAAAATAACAGCTGGCCCTCAGGTCATGTACAATTATTCAACGTTATTGCTCTAGGGCCTTTTACTCGAGTCATGGCTTTGACAGCAATCGATATGTTCCAGCCTGCCTCTAGGTTGTTATGAACATCCAGAGAGCTACCTTGGTCCAAGCCTTGTTTATTCTGTCATCTTTAATTCAACACCGCATTTCTCTCTCCTATTTTCTGTATCTCTCCTACTGATCATTGTCTTCAACTCTGGATGCTAAGACGTAATTTACAATTTTTCAGATAAAAAAATGTTTGGAAAATTGTAGTTTAATGTCTCAAACCGACACATGGGCTATGAGAAACGCCGTAGTGGAGGGCTCCGAACTAATCTGAACTACATGGGGTGCTTTAATGTTCAAAGAACCCCAGGTGGCCCAAGTTAATTCTGTGCCCTCCACTACGGCATCCCTCATAGCCCATGTGTCGCTTCAAGACGTACCCTGCAACTTCAAAAGTTTGTCTGGAAAACACACATTATAAATTCGTCTCAGCATCCAGAGCTGAAGAAAATTATCAGGAGGAGAGATACAAAAAGTAGAAGAGAGGAAGGCGACGTTACAATAGGAAAAGTAGCTGCAGGTCATTGCTTGTGCTCTGAAGTCACCAAGCCTGTCTACCGGATAGCAACTGCTATTCTGGCCGTCTCCTAAGAGGTCCTTATTCAGAACAACAGCAAACCGATCGGCTCAACTTGGTTCTTTGTAGACTCACTCTATTGCCTGCGCTGCCATCTGAGGAAAGCTTTCGTCCCTCTCGCTTTGAGTCACCGCCTGCCGAAGCCTGAGACAAGGACTTGGTGTATGTAGGGGCCGCTGGCTCCCCTGACAACACTTGCACCAGCCCACTACCAGCAGATTCAATTTGTGGCACGGGGCTCTTTTCTCCTGGCTGCTGAACTGAGGAGAGCTCCCTGTCGTCTTGCTTTGTCTGCGTGACAAAGGAGAAAGAGCCAGCACCCTTGGCAGAGTCCAAGGCAGGCTCCTTCACTTGCATGGGGTCAAAGACGAAGCCACCTGGCTTGGGAGGCGGGGAACTTTTCTTGTTCGCATCGCTCAGACTCTCCGTGGTCGGATGAGTTTTTCCAAAGAGGGACCGGGCAACCTGCTGCTTTGGTTGGCCTGGTCCTGGCAAACTGGCCGACTGAGTGGTGTCTGCCATGGAACTCTCGTCTGCCTGCTTGTCAAATGCCTTGCCAAAAAAGTCTGCCGCCATTGATGTCTTTGCAGCTGCAAATGCTGTACTGGATGCCGCAGTCTTTGCCGGCATCAACTGCGGCTGCTGGTGGCTAGATATGGCTTTGGACGATGCCAAGGGGCCAACAGTGCCTGCAGAACTGGCTGTCGGCATCTTGTGCAGGTTGGAAAGCATGCTGGGCTTGGGGGGAGCCTGTTGCTGTGAAGAAGGAGCAAAGCTAAAAGCGAGGGCCGGCTTTGCGCCCGCCTGGTCCTGACCAGCTGCGAAAGAAACCTGTCCAGCCGAAAACAGAGGAATCACCGAAGGTTTGTCCCCAGTCTTTTCTGCAACACCCTGTCCCCTACCAAAGAGGCTCGGCTGAGCAGCCTTTGATGGCTGGTTGACTGCATGTGGTTGGTTTCCAAATGCAGTCTTCTGGCCGAACACAGCCACGCTTCCAGACGCCGCACTCTGTGGCAGTGAGCTCAAGCTGCTGACTTGAAGGACCGGCTGGGACAGTGCAATGCTGGCAAATGAGGCTGGAACTGGTTGTGTTGAAACCTGGTGGGACTGTGTGCCCGAGAGAGCTGACGACTGGACGACATTTCCAAATAGCTGCTGCTTTTCAGCAGCACTCGAAACAAACAGCTTGATAGGCTGGTTCTGATGAGGGCCGGGTTCCACCTTGCTTCCAAACAGTGCACCTGGTGCAGCCTGGTTTGGTCCAAGTGCCACTTGTTGCTGCTCTATTCTGAAGCCCGACCCCGTCTGTCCACCATCAAACGGGGTGCTTGCGGGTGCCTTCTCAGCTGGCCCGAATCCCGGGACCCCAGCGCTGCATCTCAGAAGACCAGTATCCTGCTCCTCCTTAGCTCCTACAGGAATAGCCTGGGGCTCTGTCTTGGCTGCGAGAACCAGCTCCTGCGTTGCCCCGAAGGTGGGCAAGGCGGGCTGGTTTCCTTTGCCCGAGAAGAGAGAAGCTTGCAGCCCGAAGCCACCATGGGCGGTGCCAGAGCTGCCACTGGCCCCGAAGTCAAAGACAGGTGCTGATGAGGTCGGGCACTCCCACTTGGAACCAAAGCTCAGCTTGCTGGCATTCCCGAATGCACTCTGTGCAAAGGGTGTTGCAGGAGCACCGAAGGTGGCACCGGCCCCACCTGCTGTGCCAAAGGAGAAGGTAGGTGCCGATGCTGCAGATGCAGTTATGGCAAATGGGTTGCCATGGGCAACCGTGCTCCGCTGGGACTGGTCCTTGCCGTCTGCTGTCTTTGATGGGTCACCTGGCTTTTTAAACATTTCCTGAGAAGGAGAGAAAAAAACACCTGTCATTAACACACAAGAAATATTTCGCTTCGATGACTTTGCACTTACCAACAAAACATGTTTTGAGGCAGCAACAGAGCAGATAAGAGACAACAAACACAACAGGGAGGCAGCAATGGAGGAACTGTTTCTTATCAAGAAATTTCAGAGCATTTGTGCTGTAAAGCAGGATGCTCACTCACAGACATTTACAGCAATAGGAACAAATAAATGAGGCATAGGCCGTGCAACCTCTTGTTGCGCATTAAACAGATGATCACAAACAGATGAAACACAGGACAAGATAAACTGCTATTTTTTTTTTCAGACAACAGATTGATAGTTTCTTTGGTGCCCAACAACATATCGTAAAGCAAAAACAAACTCGTCCAGGTTCGAAAACTCGCACTGTTTTATTTGCCTTGCATGCAATAAAAACACAGACCCTTTCGGAGGTACCCTTGAAGCGCATATGTGCAACTGGCGTATTCGGCAAGTCCGTACTGTAACGAAATCGAGCTGTCAAGAGCGCGTATCTATTACATTCTGCGTGCCCGCTTGTCCACAGTAACTTTCTCTACTGGCACGAAAGCGTCCTAGCGACCGCGAATTCACCGGTACCACGCCCACACAAAGTACACACGGCAATATCAACCAGCAAACACGAAATATCGCGCTGACAGTACTAACTTATCAGCAAATATGACGGAACTTGACCTGGTAGCTCCGCGCAAGGTTTTCTAGATCTAGTTACTTCAGACTTTTGCCGCGGGATGTTTGCACCCTTCATCCCGTTCACGCCAGAAGCAAGAATCTAACGATGCAAGATGACATTTTCGCGGAAACTGACAGCTAAACACAGATCGGACGTTTCCGCTACCGCACCACATAGATACGCATAACCGGCCACTACTGTGTGGCAATGACGATGCTGGACAGGCTGCAACCACGCTCGATATCACGATTAACCGTGCGACGCAGCCGCATACACAGCGCGCGCAGACGACAACCGTTTGTAGACTTCACTCGTGAACACATTGACTGCCTACGCGAACATGCAAGGTGCAGCTAGTGAACTACTTACGCTTAGGAGCGCATTTTGTGCACCAAAAACATTTCCGCACGGTTCTGGAATCTCTGAACTGGCCGCTTCGCTGGCTTCTGAGCCAGGCCTGACACCAGTGGTCTTGTGCGCTGTGCTTGGCAGTGCGTGCTTGTCACACCAGAAACGGAACTTATTTTCACTTCAGCACAGCGTTCACCGCGAGCAACGTCGCACGGGCATCGAGCGCGCTTTGTCGTCTCAGCGTGCACGCGATATTTCGAGCGTACACAGACTGCACGCTGTAACGCTGAAACGCCGGCAAAACTCGCGTGCGAAACTCGCGTCGAAATCGACGCCACTCCGCCGACTCCGCCACTCGGCAGAAGCGCGCCGCTAGGTAGCGCCAGAGGCGGCGCTGCTACAGCAGTGACGCAAACGTCTGGTAGGGAGAGTGTACACAATAGATTAGATGTAGTGCGGCGACGCTTTGATCGAAATACAAGGGGAATTTATCGTGTAAAAATCCCAACCAAGGAGATAAATGGGTGAGTAAAACTTTTCCTTATCCACTCCGCGATGTTTGGCGCCCGCTTTTCGCCGGCCGATCACTTTGATGTCGGTTTAGGAGGCTTGAAATTATTTTTCTGCGCTCCGCGACGGCTGCAATTCAAAAGCTGCCAACCTTTCCCGCCATTCTTTATGAGTCTCTGCTATCACTTTTGGTGCAATTTGATAAATGCCGGCCGTGTCCGAGTGTTGCACGCACTCCAGAGCGCTTGCCAGTGCAGCGCGCGGCTGATCGCGCCTTGGGAACGTGTTTTTACCGGCCGAAAAGCAGCGTCGCGACCGCGTTTTCCACGCGAAGGGGGTTTGCCAGCCCCAAACAAAAGGACGAAGTAGGCCTAGCAGCAGGCGCACTAGTACGCAGCCAATGGGCGCGCGCTTTACGGAGGAGCCCAGCAGGACCGGCAAATCGCGACCGCCGATACAAACGGCTCTCTAGGGGTTTGGCCAATCGGGTGGCGCGCAGGCTTTTGTTAGGCTTAACCGCGTGCTAGCGGGTGGCATTTTTTTCATTAGGTCACGGACAAGCGTGATTGTTTCGTATCGTCCACAAATTGGACCGGCGTGCGGCGGTGACATCGCGGTCGCGGCGGCTCCGGTGTCGCGACGACAACCGCCGCTATGGGCATTGTCTGTGGTTGCGCATCCGCCGATTCCGACCCTGCGATCGGTTTTCGCGGGACATTAGGCCTAGCACGTGAAGCGTTGCGCTCCCGCACAATGGAGATTGGAGCGACGCGGGCAGCAACGTTCGGAGGCGCACGTGCGACCGTGGAGACGCGGGAGAATTTTCGGCTTCTTGCTCGCGCGTTCTCAGTGTTGTGCGTCGCTGCCCGCAGGCGCCAGGAATGCGCGTTCGGGACCGATAACTCGTGCGCGCTGTTCGCGCGCTCCGTGACAGCTTGAGGTGTCGCTGTCCGTAAGCGCCGGAATCCTGTCGTGCTTTGCGCCGCCGCGACTGCTGTTTCGATGCGGCAGTCGTCTGCTTGTGTGCGATCCTGCTTCGCGCTGCTGCGAAGCGAGGACGGGTCTCTCCGCTGTTGGACGAACGACGAGATCGCTTCGTGTCGGGCATCGTACCGGACACCGCATGGTGACGCGAGTGCCGTAGTTAGTTCACCAGACTTGGGCGGTCAAGTGCCCGAGGCGAGAGTCGTCTCGCGCCGCTTCTCGGTTTCGGACGGCGATCCGTGCGGGTCGATTTTTTAATCATGCGTCCGTTCGAGTGCGTGCAACGGGTCGTCGAGCTCGCAGTGCTGGCTTCAAGCGCAAAAGCCAGTGGAGCACCATTGTGAAGCTGCGAGGGAAGTTCAGTTCCCTCTGTGCGAGCCTTTGGAAAATGGGCTCATGGAGGAATTTCGTGGCGATTTCCGGGTGGACGACGAGTCCAGTCGGTCGGTCGTGGCGTCACTCTGGCGACTGTATTCGCGGCAGCCCGTTGTTTACATTGCCGCACTAAGGCGCGCGGCAGCAGAGCCATCTTAGTTTTTGCGCACTGGCCTTTTGCACCACCTTTTCTGTAATGTGACGCGGGCTGAGCAGTTGTACACACAATAATGCAAAGCTGAACCCATCTGCGCCTTGACACCACCAAACAAATGGCTGCAGGAAAATCTGGTGCAAGGGCATGCGCGTGGTTTATGCCACGTAAAATGCAGTAGCTGGCAGTACAATGTGAAAGGCTGATGGGGCATAATCTCTGTTTTCTACTCCACACGTAAGGTGTTGAAGAGGGAGAAGTAAGGTTGTGTTAATTGATGAGGCACTAAGTGTTGTGCCGGTTACATTCCGTACCACTGTAAGGAGGCCTTGCAACTTCTTGTCAGATGCGAGAATGGCATCCCCAAAGATTCGGAGTGGGGGTGGCACCGTGCTTCTGCAAAGTTCTTGCATTGCTGGCAAAGGTTGCGATGGCCGCATCTTGGTTCATACAAATTGAGGGTTGTTCGTATGGGTAGGTAATGATGGTCTGCTCTCGCTGAAAGTGATGCTTTAGGGTCCGGAGCTGTTCAGGAAGCAAAAAGCACTTATTCCCGCATCCATTAGTCTCCACAAATGAACTGCAGTGACAGCAAGATATAGTGTTTAATGTGTTGATCCACAAGGCTATGGCTACTTCGTCATTCAAGTCCACATAGTGTTAGAGTCTTTTTTGTTCCGGATGCCAGGAGTTTGAATCAAAGGGGGGTGGGGGAACAAACTATATTTTAAATCTAATTGCTACTGATATAAAAATCTAGTGGTCCTCACTGTCACCTTAATGTAACGTGTGGCTGCTCTGACTGCATGGAAATTAGCTGGCGACATGGCGCTGCACTTGGGGAACGGTTACGACACTCTTGAGAGTTGGCTGAAGCAGCACAGTTCAGACGTAGGATTTGCAGCGCGCCGCTGCACAGATGTTGTTTCATGTGTGAAACGTGGCAGGTTTGGCCCTGTTGCTCTACTTTGCCCTCGGTGCCTCTTGATACGGATGCTTGAGGCACACTGACAATTTATGTCCGTAGCTACAGTAGATATCAACGTATCTATAATGTTGGAAGGTGTTTGTGAGAAAACTTCGATTTCATATGAGCTTGGTACCATTCCTGGCAGGAATTTATGGTCGCAGTTATGGAAGACATGTACATGTCTGATGATGGGAGATGTTTTTGGGGCAGCTTTGGTTTTATATGAGCTTGGTAAGTGTTAGTGACGGTGTGGGGGGAGTGGTAACATACCTGGGCTTTGTCCGGCTGAAAATGTCGGAACGGTTAAGATGTTGTGGCTTGATATGAATAATTCAGTGAGAGGCTGACACCAGTGCCCGGTTTCGCCATGAAGTTGTATCATGTTAATGCACAGCTTGGTTTGTCACACATTCACTCCTGGTCAGGGGTAGGAAACTGCAGTTTCACTTACTGGAGTGCGCCTGGTCGTTTCTTGAGTCATTTAAAATGAAATAATTCTAGCACATGCAACATTTGTGTTCTGTTTTTAATGTGCACACAATAGCTTTCGATATTGAGCTCAGGTCCACAATCCATGCTCTTTCCCTTTAGTCCACTAACGGTTTCCTGTGTTTTAAATGGAAAGAGCAGGCTGCACCTATGGCTGAATTGACTAAGGCATTGGAAAATGAAGCTGCCCTGTTTGTAGCTTTTTTTTTTTCTTCAGTGTTGCTCTTTGGAGCGAGAGACTACTGCTGCCCATTTGGCAGAAACAGCTTCTCGCTGTAATAAACAAATGCGCTGCAAGCAGTGCTTACTTAATTGGGTGGACAGGGAGTGTGTCAAATCCTAATGAACAATTCGTTGGCAGTGTGTGGAGTGAGGCAAGAGCGTATTAGTCTAGTTGTATCACATAATGCTTTGGCACTTAATTGTTGGACTACAACTTCTTTAGGGTGCAGTTCATAAAATGGTTGCTGTGCTCATTTCTGCCGTTAAGGGCATTGTCAGCTGCCAGCACTGTGGACCATGCATACATTCTTCGCGGAGTCTTCACTCTTTGAAGGTGCGGGCTTTCACCGAATGTCTGCCAAGAACTTTCTTTCACTTGGATGCTCAACCTGCAATTCTTAATTGAAATGTGACGGCAGCTATCTGGACAAATGTATGTTGCAGTTGATGTTTGGCTTGTGTAATTTTGACAGTTACAAGAATTCCTTTGTCGTGCCAGTCTGTTTCTAGAAGGGTTAAAAGTTTTCATATTTGGTTGCTCAGTGGGACCAATCATGGTAGAGCACGTTGCAATTTCAGCAGACATTGCATCAGGGCTAAATCACTTCAGCTCTTGCTTGGTTTGACGATTGTTGCTCATCATTCCATTATTATGGATGACTGGTTCAATGAAGCCATCAGTGAAAATCTGTAGTGTAGTATCCTTTCGATCTAAGTATGCATGTCTTGGTTCCCGTTCAGTAATTGCTTTGAGCAGCTTAAATATGAATGTTTCTCATGGACCTTGTTTTTTAACTTGCAAAAGGTGGGAACATTCCGCACGAGAAAGGAAGAAGGAAATGCCGTGGCAGATAATAAAAGTAATTGTTGGTGCATCGGCACTATGCTTTACAAATTTTATGGCCACTAATTTTAACTGATATTGCATGTGTACTCAACAAAGGTCTCATAATTGACCAGCTTGTGCTGCCCGTTTTCATTGTAATGGTATTAACTGAACTTTGCTTGCATTGTTTCATTAAGGTTGATGCATTGTACTAAGGTGTTGCAGTAGTGGGAACCATTGCACCTCGGGCTGAGATTTACTATGTTAGTATCTTTTTCTCCTCTGCGTGGAGTTGTTCGCATAACATTTCATCGTCTTCTCACTTCACGAATTACTCTGGCCTGTTGAGAAATAAAAGCCTACCCTGCTTGTCCTGTGTTCATTCGAGGGTGCACACTACTCGTGGGCATCAATGCTCAGCTGAGAGTTGGTGGGCAACGGTAGTGGATGTGTGCTAG
Source organism: Amblyomma americanum (assembly GCF_052857255.1). NCBI lineage: Eukaryota > Metazoa > Arthropoda > Arachnida > Ixodida > Ixodidae > Amblyomma > Amblyomma americanum. Next base: position 124,402,870 of record NC_135503.1, read on the forward strand.
TCAAGTCTAGCCTTGCTTAGAGGCCTGGGTTTGGAATCGCAGAAGGGAGGGGGTTGTCAGGAAGTTCAGTAATGCATCAATCAAAATAAAAACTAGAGGAGCGAGAGAGTACAAGGATGTACAGAAAGAACTTGTCAACCAGTGGCATTCCTTCATCATCCAAAGCAACTTGCCGGTTATAAGTCATCCACGTTTGCTAAAAAAAAAAAGATTGCACTGGTATGGCATCATATGGGTGGAATCCAGTGAGTGTGTTTAGCGGGTAATAGTGGGAAAAGGGAATACAAACTCCCTGGTGGGCTGGAAAGTATGTACTGAGCACACAGTTGCCTTGAGTGTGCCATCTCCCATTGAAGGCACTAGGGACTCTCTGAAGTTAGTTTACTGCGCACAGTGTAGGGCAGAGCTTAATTAAAACTACGTTAGCATGGAAAAAGGAAACTTTTTCTTGCTGGGGGCAAAAAAAAGGGGTGGGAGTTCAGCGATAGGTGTAGGGCAAAACCCGCATGGGTTGTTGCATGTGTGGTGTAACTTCACAGGGAACTCTCCATGCACCACCCCATATGGCTCTCGTTATTCTCCAAGGGAGCATGAGAGTATTGGTAACGCACACGGCAGTATCCTCCAAACCTTGAGCAGTTCTCATAAGGACAGGGTTTTTTATCTTTCATGGAGCATCACTGCGCTACTTCCTGCCAACGCATATGTAGTTCTCCTTGTTTTCTTTCTTTTTCTCTGCCCACACTAATATGTGTCTAGCATAAGGATGCTGGAGAGTGCAGAAAGACGTCGAATCAGACGGATGCCTCACAAACACCCTTCATTGTCTCCAGCATTTAAGATTCACAAACAGTTGTGTACTTAATCAACATCTTAACCACACATCAGTGACACAAGCAGCAACACCACGCTAAAGGCTTTCGCCTCACCGCACTGTAGGTCAACAGTGTCTCTCCCCCCCCCTGAATTTTTGAATTTTCGCCTGCTCCAAAATGCTCTTGGCCACTCCCACCAGTGCAAAACAGGAGACAAAGCGAGTTATTAAATCTCATGAGCCGCACGCGCCTGTGCGACCATCCTCCTGTGCACTCTGCCCCGCTTCAGAAATGTATCAAAAATGACAGGTGCCAATTTTTGTGATTGATCAAAAGTCTCTGACTGCCTGGTGGGTGATTCCATGCAGGTCATCCAAAGGGTGGCTGGTTGACCTCTTAAGGTTACTGGATGTTTTTATATGTTGTGGCCTGATGACTAGAATAAAGAGTTCTGCAGTCCAAAATTTTTTCTCACCACAAGAAATTTTTGATCACAGGTAGGTGGAGTGCCACAGTTGCACGCTTTCCTGTTCTGGCCAACATTGGCTATGGTATAATACCAGTAGGCACCTGAAAATGGCTTTCTTTTTTAATCTTCGTGAAAATTTTGTCATTTTTGTTTTAAGTTTGCGTGTCATCTCGACCATAAATCGTATAAACTAACGTCGAAAATCTCCTCCCGGTGCGAATTCACAAATATGACAATTTTTTTTAAAATTTAATAGGAGCATGGTTCTTTGAGTCACTGCAATACATTTTAATAAAAAAAATCAATTTTATTCTGCATCGAAATAAATTTAAGTCGTGTGCACAATTGTGCACACAGCACCTGAATGGCAACTTTCTAGGTTTTGACTATGAGCAAAGTTCAGCAGTTAAAAATAAATTCTTTGAGCACATTCGCTGTTACAAAATTTTATATTGTTATAAAATTCATAAACGCAGCCATTAACAGCAGACAACCAAAGAAAAACTCCATGCTTCCGTCAGTAGACTCGGGATTTTGAGCTGCTTCCATGGTTCCTGCATCGTTTCGCAAAGTAGGTAGAGACATGCCTGGGGGTTGATGCCATCATATGTGGCGGAGTTAATGGGCATTGGGGTACAGTCGTGTGGCCTCCGAGAATTGCTTAGCGGTGATGTGCTGCTCGGCCATTCCCTCTTGGGCCGCTCGCTTTTGTTGACCGCGATGAAACTGCAGGCTGGCTACATCCGTCTGAAAAGGCCATGACATCTTCTTGGGGATGCCTTCTTCAGTAGCACCACGAAAATACTCTATCCAGCCATTGCAAATGCGACACCACTTGGACTGGCCACTTTTGTCTTGGCTTTCAGGGGGTACAAAGACACCATTAAGGCCTTTATTCTTGACCGTGTGTGATCTTGTAGACCTGTAACTAGGGGTTGGACTTTTCACTTTCAGCCGGGAAAAAAAAAATGATTAAAGTACACCGAATTTAGTTTTTGAAATTCAGTTTTAACCAAAAAAGGTCAGTATTTTTTGCAGGCAAAGCACAGCTAGCTGGCTAGCTAGCTGATGAGTCACACTCAGTCAAAGTTTAAATTAACTATGTATCGAAGCCAGCGGTGGGATGAAACGGTGGCATTGTTGGATGAGCCGTGCAGTTATGTGATTTGAGCCATTTTTCTGATGGTTTACACTCTTCTGCAGACTGGGAAGCACCACCTTTTCGCCGCCTGCTGAGCGTTGTTTGTTCACTGTCATCCTCTGCTTAGAGTAGTTAGTCGGTTAAGTAAGTTTGTCAAGTACAAGGGGGGCACTGACACAAAGCCATGTGTGGTCAAAGTATTATGTTCGGGCTACCACTACGATTGAGCCACAGTTCCATCGCTGCCATCAACGTGCAGATGACGTGATGTCCCACCCTCTCGCTCTACCAAGCGTGACAGCCAAAAGAAAACTTGTCAGACGTAGTTCTTGGAAGTAAATTCCACTTGTGTTCTTGACTGCCGCCTGCCTCATTAAACTTGTCTCTATTTTTTAATGATGAAAGCAATTCCTTTTACAAGCACACCTCGAAATACGAAATTACTGGTAAATTGTGTTGACTACTGGCTAATGAACTGCTCATACTAACAAAAATGCTGAGACAGACTCTAAGTAACATTTGACCGCACAGAATTGCCACATTAAATCACCAAAAAAAGCCGGTAATTCATTTGTCGAAAATAATACCCGTATTCGCCGAAAAAAAAAAACGAAACTTGCATTCTGAAATAAACACCGGAAAAATAGGAACCGAAAAGTCAAACCACTGCCTAAATGCACAAAATGTGCTTGAAATCACTACAACATACATAAGCCGCATAAACAATCTATGTGTTTTATGAGATTGTGGGCATTCAGGTGTGCTGTGCACATTCAGGCACGCATATCTTTTTCTCGTTACACCAGCCTCGCGCCACCGACACAAAATGTTATCAGCGAGAACCAGACACTTAAATTAGCAACTGATCTCAAATTTTACTTGCTGAACAGGCACGACGACAAAATGGAGAAATTTTTGTAAGGCACTCGCGAATGTAGGCGCATCCATCTTGACTGATTGTGTGTGGTGGAATTTCGCAGTCTCAAATCAAGATGACGGTAGTGGTTCACTTGCAATGCATCTGCAAATGGGCACACAGCGGCTGAATGCCCCAGAAGTTATTTTACTTGTAGCGACGCCCCGATACAAGTTAGTGTGGACACTGCTACTGAAGGGGTGGTTATACATGCTGCGTACAACACAATGTATAATTGTAATGGCTCTGGCACACTGCTTAAAGTAGACGTAACGTTACTTGAGCTAAGTTTGACATTTTAGAAAAAAGACTGAGCTCTTGAAGCAGACAAAAATAGCAAAACTCAAACTAAGCACTAAGAATTTTCAGGCACTCATTGCTATTATAATTTATTGATGACCACAGTTGGCCAGAATAGCAGAGCATGAAAGTGTGGCACTCCACCTCTTCGTGGGACAGCCAATTGCACGTCATCAGGGAATGGCATGTAAAAATATCAAGTAAATTTGACAGGTTGACCAGCCACCATGAGAGTGCCCACTCTAGCCAACCTGAGTAACATGCTGACTGGCTAGCAGGATTTTGGAGGTTTTGGCTGCAGCACACAGCACCGGCAGGTTTTCCATTTTTCTAGGAGAATGTATACATGGGACCCCTTGTTTTGGGTAAAACCTGGCTTTGCCTAATTTTGCACCCGAACAGATTCTTTAAAAATTGGGTTAAGCTCATATTCTACTCGGAATGGTGCCTTGTTGAAAAGCTCCTATTTTGCTGGGCACAAAGCTGATGAAAATTCTGGACAAATATTATAGGTTGTCCTATGCTCACTCTGGAGGGATTGTTTTCAGTCTGACTGACGGTTCTTGTTTGTGGCTTGCCTTAATATGAGGATAAGTTGGAGAAGTGAGAGCAGGGATTCTGGAATGGGGGGTGTCCCCCCCCCCCCAAAAAAAAAAAATTGCTGAGGGGGCAGTGCCCCTTCAAGTCTCCCCAAATCAGATTTCTGAAAAGTGCTTCACTTTAGGATGCTATTAATGTAAGTAATCATTTTGTGGCTGAGCTAGTTGTCTGTATAGTCTGGCTTAGATCCTTGTTTGAGTAACCTGAACCAATCATTTTCCCACAAAAGTCATTGTTTGGCTGACGAGATGTGCCGAATTGACACACACTGTATGCCAACTTTTTTAATGTAGTCAATCGCTTCTTGTGCTTATATTTATAAAGGTGGCCACGTCAGTCTTAAGTTTTGTATGCATTAAACAAATACAGCTATGAAAAGTATGAAAAAATATGTGGATATTTAAATATATAAGAAGGAAAAAATAAAAAAATCAACAGAATCTGTTTCCCCCCCCCCCCCCCCCCGTGTATAAGAAGGAAAAAATTAAAAAATTCAAGAAACCGTGGGGGGGGGGGGGGGGGGGGGGGCTTTAAAAATGTTGCAGAGTCCTTGAGTGAGAGGCCCAAAAACGGTTATTGACCACACATATCTGCTACACATACTAATGATGACCCCCTCTAAGGCTCTTGTGTAGTTATAAAATGGGGTGCTGTGGCATTAGACTAATATTTTTTCAATGTAGAAACAAAATTGGGCAGGTCTTGCATGGAGGCAGAAGAGCTGTGCAGGAGATAGTAATGTTCGCGACACTGATTTCAATAAGAAAAAGAAATCTTACTTAGTAAACAGTTCTTCAGTGCCTGGCAGTTCCACATTGGGTATCAAATAATGAGCTTATAATAGCATTTTTTGTCCCACAGAAATGAAATTTGCTTTTGCTGCAAAAAAAAATGAGAAACTGAATTACGAACTTTTTGCTGAGTAACCCGATTTGCTTCTAAATTTGAGATTTCAGAACTATTCCCCCCCCCCCCCCCCACACACACAAAAATCCAGAAATATAAACCAAAAACAAAGGGTCCTACATATATACAATCGTGCCTCGTTAATATGACCCTTGTTAATTAAATGACGAATTAGGGACAGTATTTCTGGGGCTTAAAGTTTATTTTATATATTTTCACCTCGTCATTATGGAACACCTCTGTCCAGACAATGGACAGGATGAAAGATGCAGAGAAACCGTCGGGTCTCATGGATTTTTGTTAAGTTAATGCGGCGAGTGCTCTAAATGAAGCTTTGACTGCTCCAATCAAACCTTTCCTTTTCTGTATTTTGAGTGCAGGACACCAAGGATAGGCAGTGTAGAAGTGCAAATTGCCTGAGTGATAGCCATCTTTTACGTGGTTTCATGCCATGCATTAACAAAGTGCGCGGCTGATTTGCCTTAGCATTTGCCGTATTACATAAATGGCTGTGAAGAAAACTTTCTCTGCAGCTGCATTCTGAAGCTGTGAGCTGGCTGAGAATGTGTATAACTTTACAGTTAATGAGAAATAAACAGTCGTATTTGGAGGTACATCATCATGCCATAAGAAGCCACATGCCTCATGGGCCGTTAGGTTCTTCAAACTGTACGGGCTATGCACGTCCTTCCCTGTGGCGCTTGCAGCGCTAGTCTCTGGGCGCAGTCTGCTACGTGGTGGCAGGGGATTTGGCCCCGCCATGCAGTGGTCGCATGCTGAGCAGGGCGCTTTGGTTGTTGCCGCCGAGGCTAGGGGTTCGCATTCGTGCTCCTGTGTCCATGGTGGGCCAGTAGTGCTTGCTTGGATCCGCGGTAGATGCGGGCTTCGACGCCGGCGGGAACAACGTTTCACTTGGCCTGGTGCATGGCTTATGCGGGGTGAACTGCTCGGGATGACTCCACCTTCGGTAGACGATCTTTTGCGAAATCTACCGTGCGCCATAACAGTTCGTCGTCGATGGGTGCCTTGCGTGAGCAGCTGGCCTGAGGGGATGGCGCAGTCTTGGCTTTCTCAGCAGTTCGCGAGTGAATTTCCCCTGCACTGCTTTCGTTTCTTGTTTCCTTCCTTAAAACAATTTTTGAAGTGGTTGTTTCTGACGTATCCAAGGAACGCCGTCAGCAATGGGGCAGCGGTTTAACACTTTTTCCTTACTCAGCGTTCTCCGGAATCTCGGTGCACGGCCGTTTGGAGCTACCGAAATCGCGCTCGCCGCCTCGTGTTGTGAGCGTCGGTCGGTGGCGTGGCCTCACACCTTGACCGGACCCGGCACCGCTTGTGGTCTGCGTGTTTCAGCTCAACGCGAACGACCCTAGCGCAGAGAAGTTCGCCCCCGCCTCCCGGTGCCGATTCTCTGAGCGCGTTGGCGGTTTCGGGGGAAAAGAAAATAGAGCAGAAAAAAAAGGAGGCTGTTCCGCGTACTCGTGACGGTGGCGTCTGTAGTTCGACGTGCCCGTGTCTGCAGCAGAGTGCGTTTTCTTCTCGTTATCGCTGGCTGGCTGCCGGCAGCTGGTTTTTTCCTTTCCCGAGGACGCTACAGAAAATGACGTCCGCCGCCTGACGCTCGCGCTGCCGCGTCCGTCGTCACATGTGGGAGGCTTTCTTTTTATTCCCCCCCCCCCCCCCCCCCCCCGCGTGACTGGAACGAGGAAGCGAGCGCCGCACTTTCTCTCCCGCACTGTGGAGGGGGGAAGAGGTGCCTCTGAGGGGCGATTACCGCATCACTCGCACTGCTTTTAAAAGCACCGAGAGCAGCGCCAGTCGCACCTGCGGGTTCGGCGCTGGCCTGTGACACGGTGTGTGTCCCTCGCCTCCGCTCTGTCGTCGTCCTCGCCCGGTCGGTGTGCTTGTGGACCGATGTCCGTGCTGCTTTCCTTGTCCGGGTTTTGATTTATTTCCACAAGCGAGGCTACAGTGGCTTGCGAGGGAAGAAGCCGCTCAGTAGGCAAACTTGGATGGCCTCGAGTATAACTACAACAGCACTGAAGTATGACTTTCAAAGCGTTGTAGTATTTCGGCATTAAATAGATTAGATTTGATTGAAAAAAAAAATAAAAGGCGACGCAAAGTTCTGCGTGTAGTTCTGCGCCTGAATCTGTGCTCCCAGGCGGCACCCAGATGCCGCAAAGACGTCCCGAGTATCGAACTCGGGATGTTGAGACGTCCTCAGGTTGTCTCTAACTGGTCCTCAAGCAGTCAACTGGTATCCATTTGTTCATCCGGTCATACTCGGGATGTCTTCGGGATCATGTTTGGGGACGTTTTCAGCACTACCTCAGGATTTGTATCGAGAGCTATGTTTGACGCGACAGCGTGAAGGAGCTCGTGTCGCAGCAAAGCCGGTGCAGTCCGCCTTGAGCCAAAAATCTCTTCTCCTCGCAATGTATTTTACTTCCCTTGCGGCGCGGTCCGGGTGTCCAGCGAGAAATGTGAGACAGGCATCATTTCCTTTCCTTAAAAGCAATTTTCATTTCATTTTCCTTCCCTTGTGGCCAGGTTAGAGTGTCCACCGAAATATGTGAGACAGGCGTCGTTTTCTCCATTATCCAATGGACCACGCGTCGCGCCGAACGGGCGATGGCGTTCCGTGGACTCCATGGCAGCGCTGCAACACGTTTGTTCCAGCGACAAAATATGGTTTGGTTTGGTTTATAGGGGTTAAACGTCCCAATGCGACTCAGCCTATCAGAGACGCCGTAGTGAAGGGCTACGGAAATTTCCACCACCTGGGGTTCTTTAACGTGCACGGACATCGCACAGTCGCGGGCCTCTAGCATTTCGCCTTCATCGAAATTCGACCGCCGCGGCCGGGATCGAACCCGCGTCACTCGGGTCAGCAGCCGAGCGCCGTAAGCACTGAGCCACCGCGGCGGCCTCGCAACAAAATATGGAAAATCAGCGTCGGATCAAGACACTCTCCTACGCGCTTTTCCGTGTTGCGCTGCGAGTGCGGTGCTTTCAGTGGGCAGCGCTGACTCCGTACGTAGCCCGAATAAGGTCGTCGTCGTCGCCACATGGACGAGTCTCTCTCAAGTTCGACGCTAGCCGGAAGCAACTATTTTTTCGACCAAGAAGCGTGGGCCCGGTTTTGCAGCTGACTCTGCCCCCGCATCCTGGCGCGGCTTCCGAGGGTCGGGGTCCTTGCGGGAGAAGTGTACGCCACGGTCTGTCGGCGGCCCTGTCCTCCCGGGGTCAAAGGGCGCTGCTCTCTCTTTTTTTTTTTTTTGAGAAGAAGCGCGGCCTACCCCGTTCACACGGGCCCGGGAAAAAGACATCCCTCAGGAGGGGAGGAAAGGAACGCCAGCCTTGCAACAGAGCTAGGCAAGCGCGCGCACGGCGAAACGTGGCCTGAAGCCACGCGTGTGGGTTCCGACACACGCTTGTCAACGTCGATTCTGCGGCGGCTGTGCCTCGTGTTGCGCAGTTCGTTTCCCCCACGCACGGCACTGCTGCTGCCCAGGAAGGGTCCACCCCGCGGGACAGGAGCACAGCTACGGGTCAGCATCGGGGAGAGAGCCGGGCCGATCGGACGAAATACGCGGACTTAACCGCCGCGCGAGCTATCGTCCCCAGTTACACGCTGCTCATTGCACTATTTCCTTCTACTGTTCCGAAATGCTAATATTCATTGTTTTTTTTTTTGCCCTCCCGAGTAGCGTTCCTCCGTCTGTCTGCCTAGGCATAATACCTTGCGGAGAAGCCGCCTTGGATCTCGGGGCACGACGCCAGTGTTGAACCAGTGTAACGAGTTTACCTAGTGTTGGACGGTCACCTGATTATTCCGCGCATCTGCTTGCGGAGCTATTAGCGACGTGTTTTCCCCAGTAAAAACTCGTTATTCAGATTTTTGCATCTAGGCGAAATTTTGAAAGAACGTGATCCGATAACGCACCCCAAAGGCTGCCAATCCCCGAATGTGGTTAACCACTGTCTCCCGAACTTTTTCTGTCAATGTTTCGCTAACAGTGAGCGAGGTACCACGCCGTCCACCATTTCTGCCCAGGCATACTTGACCACCAGCAGTAGCACCATTTTATTGCCCCCAATTTCAAGCATAATGCGCACTTTCGAAAGGGAAATTATTTCCACGGTCCTCCCGACATTCACATTAAAGTCGCGGCGTTTCGATGTCGCTATTTTCGTCAGTTATGATGCCTTGCACGAAATTTTGCACATCCCCACTAAAAATCAGCCGAAAGTATTTTGCGCTGGGAAACTAACAAATTGCCTTTCTTAAGGCCTGAATATACTATTTATGCGGAAAAATATTTTATTTCTATGGAAACAAAAACTGCCGACTCAAAGGGTTAAAATTCATACGGATGCTTTCTTGGCGCTTTGAACCGGCTGTTTTTGCACGACTGTCAATACTGTTCTTGTTGCAGGCAGCTTTTCAGTTCAGCGGAAGTAGTTACTTTCGTCCGATGGTTTTTAGCGACTCCACACATGCTGCACGTTTACTTTGAACGTGTAGATGCTGATTTAGGGACAGCTCTTTAAAGGGGCCATGCCATGGTCGCTCTTCATATTGCAGTTTTTGCTTCAGTAACTGATACAAGAGCTTATGATTCAGTTTCCGAAATTTGGCTTCCCTGTACGCGCTCTGTATTCCAAAAAATGGGATCGAAATTGAGGCCGGGAGACTCCCCCACCGGCAGCGACCGCCATATTGAATGCTATCGTGACGTCACCAGGGCATACACGGAGCAACGTCGTCTGCTGCTGCAATGTGCGCAGCGAGGTCTCTTGCCCCCTGTACTTCCGCGGGCGATCGAAGTGGCAGTCGTTGCCCATATATGAGTGACTGGTGCCGCAAAAGCGCTAATAACAGTAACGCAGTTATTATTCTTCGGTATAGGTATAGGGTCCGGTTACACTAGGCCGATGCGACGGCGATCGGCGGTCGGTTGGCTGGTCGGTATACAAATGCCATCGCTGACGCACTGGTCTGTCAAGCTAGGCCTACGACGACGCCAGCACGATCATCGACCGCGTATCGCAGTAGTGTAAAGAGTGAACTTAGTGGGAACTGTCAGAGTGTGGTGGGGGACTACTAGTTGGTATGGCATTCTATAAACTTAAGAACTTTAAAACTTATTGGTCCTGATCATGCTCGCCACGGCGACAGACGCGATGTGCGTGTACCAGCGAAGATGTGATTTCGTTCGGCGCCTGCGCATAGAACCGATCGGCGAGGCAATTGAGCGATACGGGCAGAAAACGACGGTGCCGCTCGCCGCCGTCGCCTGGGCTTGTGCGGCCAAGCGAAAGCTTCACGCCCGGTAAATAGACGGCCCGAAAGACTGCTCTTGTGTGTGTACCTTATCCTTATCGAAAAAAGCGAAACGAGCGGCTACATATATCTTCACACTTTCTTACTAATCAGCAGGGGAACTCCTGCCAGATGCTTGAATTTCGGACGACGGTGGACCGCCGGCCCCTTTCGTGACGAGGCCTAGCAAGTACGCAGGATTCGTGTGTGCGATTTCGGGGATTGCGGAGAGCGAATTCGCAAGTTTTGGAGCCTGAAAATAGCTGTCGAGCGTAGTTTTGGCCACAGTGCCCTCAAAGCGACGACTGCCTACATCGCAGGACGCGAGCACAATAAGGGGGGAAGTGCCGATATGTGACCCGGTCTGCACACCATGTGCTGAAGGCAGCCGGCAGCAGCCGTCGGCGTCGACTGTGGACAACAGATCTGGTTGCTTTCAATAATTCCAGTAATGTCCGAATGTATTTTTAGCTAAAGCGCGTTAAAATCAAATACTGATGACATAAGAGGAAGCAGATACAATTAGCGGGAAGCGCCGGTCCTACGCGAAGCGTTTCCCAAGCACGCGATATAGCATCAGCGGCGCTTATTGCTGTATTATCATAGTGTGTAAATTAGTAAAACTTCAATTTGTGAGCAATACTACGTAATATTTAAGATAAGGAGAGCCCACCTTGCGTTTTATGCCAAGCAAACGAGCAGTACTGTTTCCGCACAGCCATGTAAACAACCCCAGCGCTGGGCTGCAGTTGTCGTGATCGTCGCATTCCTAGGCCACAATGCGAACGCACAGTAAACGCTAAATGATGTACAATTATTTTCAAGCACTCATTTAGACGGCGGCGACTATTCATCGGTGCGGGCAGTGAAAGCATTCGAGTCGCGTAGGGTTTTGCAAGCGGTTTGATTCCTGCAAAAGGGTTCTATACGAGCCGAAGGGAATGTATGTTCGACTTACAAATGCACATATGCAGCGGGGAAGTCGTCTCATTCGGCACTTTTCTCTGCTCCTTTCGTGCCTCAAGGTTATTCTAGTGCCACCTTGTGATAATTTCAGTTTAATTAACGAGCCGATGAATGGCGGACAAGAAATTGGTAGCCAGGTACCAAACGCCACGGCTTTCACGGCGCTCATCGCCGAAGGCATGCACGGCACGTGTCATTTTTCACATACAGGAGCACGTGACTGCTCATGAGATTACACTCATAACATAAAAATAACATGTTTATGAGCGTAAATAATAAATCGTATCCATCGATTTCTGTTTCCTCAACAATGTCAGAAAAGGGGTTCCACGAGCAAGTTCGCTTTCTTAAGGATCACTCAGGTCGCGTACTAAGCTCACGGCTTCCGAAAAGAAAACACTGAAAATGCATTCGTTATAACCGTAGCTTAGTGATAGCCCGTTTTGACATCGCTTAAAGGACAATTATCATTCCTTCGTTAGATGCAGAATTTCGTTTGATTTGGATAGGCTAAAAAAAAAAAAAACCTTTCGAGCGACCGCCGCCTACGGTGTGCATGCAAGCACCTCAACAGCGCGCAGCAGACGACGCGGGGCGGGTATGCCCCTGTGACGTCAGCGATCAGCGGTTGCCAGACCAGCAAGCAGTTGGCAGAAGACACGGGAAAAATTCGTTTTAAAAATATTTACCGCACACAATCAACTGAAACTTGGGGGAATTTTAATTTAACAAATTGAGACTTAAATGCGATAATCAGGGTATGCGTGAAAATAGGCTGTCATGGCCGCCCCTGTAAGGGTGTCGTTGGAGGATCCCAGGGAAAAAAAAAGAGACGCTGTAGTTTTTCTGTTGTTTTCCCTCGTGGAAAACTTCTCGAGGGGGGGAGGAGGAGGAGGAGGAGGAGGAAAGAGGGGAGGGGGCAGTTGCTCTGCCGCTTCCCTTTAAATCCTCCACCCCTGCCTCGGAAGGGCTTCGAAATCTCAACCGTTGCAGCTAGCTGCACGTGCAGCAGCAGCGCTCACTTGGCCGTCTAGTCGTTGGGCTGTCGGTTGAACGGCCTTTGAATGCCCGTTCGAAGCAGCGGCTGTCAGATTTGTTGTTCCGCGGCTGTTTATACGTTCTATAGAAGCGTGACTCTGGCTGGAAATGTCGAACACCATTGCGTCTGTCGGCGGTAGTAACGGTTCTGAACTGGTGTGCCTCTTGAAATTTGTCCTTTTTGCCGTGTGCAAATCCACTGGATGCAGCAGTGGGCTTGCGCACATGCGGTTTGTGCGACGGAAACGGTAAACTTTCGAAGCAGTGCACAAAGACGCGCCAGCGAGCGGCGCGCGCGAAGCGTGCCAGTGGGGCGGAACAAGTGAGCGGAAGGGGCACCGCGGGGTGCGGTGAAAGGTGCGCATTTCATTTAAGTAGCAGCCCTTCCCCCAGCGGTAGCAAGAGTGTTGCGGGAGGGATAAGTACACCATTTGTACTAGGCTAGTGCTTCGGTGCTGTGGCGTAGTGTATTGGCGCTGCGTTTTGGACATGAGGGGCTCGAGTTCGATTCCCATTGCTCTTATCCTTTTTTTTTTTTGCGCGCTCAGCTTAAACAGTGTGCACATTACTTAGAATATGCCCTCCCTCGAATGTGTTCTATCTAGTTTCTTGGTCATGCGCTGTCGCGCCGCCCCGGGGCAACGCGAATTTCCCCCTGGCCGCCAGTATGTTATCGCTCCGGTAGGAAGATGACGATGCTGGCGCGCGTTTGTTAGGTGCGCCACGCCTCTGTAAGCGCGTCTGAGGCCAGCCGAATGGGACTCGGCAGAAGCGGCCTGAAGGCCTCTCAGTCGCCTGTGGGCACTTGCTTCTCGCCGAAGGTGGCCATAGGCGTGAGAGCAGTGCGTTGCTGTGGTAGGTGGGAGAGCAGTTCCTGTCTGCAGGCGCCGCACAGTTCGCTCCTGCGTCTTAGAGGCGGTAGCTGTCGCAGTGATGGGTTAAAATTTTGCGGAACTGCAGAAGTGGTTGATGAGCCCATGGGACGGCTTACGTGCGCGGTCGCTTCGGAAGCCAGGTGTGTGGGCGTCTTCGGTGCCGGGCACGGGGGGAGCTTCTCCGTTGCTCCCGGCGCGGACTTTGATTCGCTCTTTCGGGTTGTGTCGATGAGCGGGCGCAGTGGCGTATGAAGCACTGTGCTGGCAGCTTCACGGCACGGGCCGTGGAGGAACAATTGTTGGCGTTTGGCGGCGACTCTGGAACAACTGCGCTTGCTCCCCTGAGGTCTGCGCCATTTCGACCGGGCTGTCCAGTGCCCTCGTGCAGTGCTGACGCATTCCCACGGCTTACGGTCCGCCCATGCATCATTTATTCGTCGCTGGTTTTGCTCTTTGGCCGGTTCTCAATTTCTTGTTCCGGGCTGTGCCTCCGCCGAGCAGCCAGCCAGCCGCTAACCCCGGCCGTCGTCGCTGTTCCCCCTTCCCCCCCGTGCGGGTGGGGGTATCTTTCGACTGCCTGCCCTCACGGCGCCAGCGTTCTGTTGCCCCCCCCCCCCCCTCTCTCTCTCTCGGGAGCTCCGCCTTATTGATCGACATTTTCCCCTCGCCGTGTTACGAGCGGTCGCCTCCTTTCCAGTTTCATTTTCTCACCAGCCCTGCTCTGCGCGGCAGCAGCACCACCACTTCCATTTGGAAACTCGCAGCCTTTTGCATCGAGGGAGGGAGGGAAGGAGGCCCAACGTTTTCGCAAGAGGCCGCCTCTGCAGGCGCCGCGCTCCTTCTTCTCCCCTCTTTGTTCCGTGGGGAGCCCTTCTCCTCGGTCTCCGCGTCTCGCCTTCCCCCGGCCTACGGTTTAATCGGCTGCCATTAAAATGGCCTACGGGCAGGGTACGTGCCTTTGGCGCTCGCCTCTCGCGTGCGTCCATCTTGCCGCACACGCCGGTCGCAGCCGGTGGTCGGGATTCGCGGGGCAGGGGAAAAAAAGGGAAACACCGCCCGGGGAGGAGGGGAGCGCAGTTCCCGAATCGCGCAAGCGCGTCCTGCAGCATCGGGATTTCGAATGTCCCTTCCCCCCATGACGGGAGTGGAGAGCATCCAGGCGTCGTCTTGCCGGGCGGAGTGATTCTCGCCTCGATCCCCTCTCCGCGGCCAGAGGAGAAGCCGTGCGACGACGCGTGCAGGGCGACATGCCGCTATTGTCCGCGTGCGCGCTGCTTTGAAGCCACTCGCGTGACGACGACCACGCCTCCCCGCGTCGGCGACACCGACTTCGTGCAGTTAGTTCAAGACCGCTTGCTTGCCATGTTGCTTGGTAAGTGGCGGCCGCTGCGCTTATGGAACTGAGTGTGCTTACTATTCTGTTTTTCCCCTACCGCGTGCTGCTTCCTCCTTTTTTCTTATGTAACTTGCCGGGCGAACTAGCGAGAGCGAGCGTCCGTAGCATGTGTCCCGCTTATGTTTGCACTTCAATTTGGGTGAGCCTGCTTTAAAGGTCGCCGCATGGCAGGAGCCCCCTTGAGGATCCACTCTCTTTCCCCCCTGGCAACCGGGTGATCGGTCCCCAAGCAGTCTCCTGTCAGCGGCGTCACTGGTGGTGGTGGCATTGTGTGTAATGTGTGCCGTGTTTGATGATGATGGAGGTCTGCCGACTCAGTGGCGTCCGGCCATGTGCGTGCTTTTCTCCTCCAACCCTGCTGTGTTTGTACACCCAGCCGGAAGTCGTGGGAAGTACTTTGGGCAGCAGCTTGATGATTGGCGGCAGAACAGCGAGCTATACTCGAAAAAAGGTGAATAGGGGCTGCGCAGCTGCCTTTCTCTTCTGTTGCTCCTTGTCCAGTGCCTGTAGAGACCTGTGTGTGTGTGTCTCCCCACATCCCCCACCCCCTTCCGCCGCCGCGCGCTCGCTCATGCCGCCACCCCACTGAGAAGACAGCTTTGTTGACTGGATTGTGCTTGTACTGCCAGGCTAGCATTAATGCAGCTCACCAGTGTGTTAAGTGGAGCAAGTGCTGGGTGGTGGTGCACGCTTGTCCAGACTCGCTTTTGTCGAATTCATGCCAGTCTTGCTTGCCTCTCAGAAGTTAATGCTTCCTTTCCGTGCTTCGTCGGTGAGCTGCGCTGTTTTGTGAGCAGTGGTAGCTTTTTGTCGCCTATAGACGTTGCGCTAATGCTCAGGGCGAGACCTGTACCCGCTAGGGGTTTAACAACACGAGGCACGTTGTTTCGCGGTGGCAGTAGTGCTTGCCGACCACCGACTCCTTTCCCCCCCGACACTGTGCGGTGCTGTGCAGCAGACTACGACTACCACCACGCGATGGCCCAGCACGCGGCCGTGGTTTCGGCCGCGGGCGGGGGCCAGCTGCACCCGGCCATGGCGCAGCTTCCCATGCTGCCCACTGGGCTGAACCTGTCGATGGGCTCGGCGGCCAACATGGCCGCGAACATGGCCGCCGCCGCGGGCCTCCAGATGTCGCAGCTGACGGCGAGTGCCAACTCGACCTCGTCCTCATCCGGAGGAGGTGGGGGAGGGGGCGGTGGCGGCGGAGGTTCGTCGGCGGCGGCGCTGCACCACCACCACCATCACCACCACCAGCACTTGCAACACCAGCACGGCAACGCTCCGGCGGCCCACCAGCAGGCGCTGCACCACCAGCACCAGCACCACCACCACGTGGGCTACATGGGCCACATGGGCGCCGGCGCCGGCGTGGTGGGACCGGGGGGCAAGCTCAAGCACAAGAAGCCCAAGGTGAACAAGGACGGTGTGCCGGCCCCCAAGCGTGCCACCACGGCCTACATCACTTTTACCCAGTGGTACCGGGAAGAGATGAAGAAGTCGGGCAGGCAGATACCGCGGGTGAGTGGCAACCCTTGTGTGCATGGCTCAGGACTAGACTGTGGCGTCGTCCGCGCGGCCGTCGGGTGCGCATGAAACCGTGACACTTGCGTTACGCAGTCTATCTGGCTCCATCATGCCTCTGGCAGGTGCATGCACAGCCGCAGAGTCTGTAATCGGCCCAAATACTTGGATGCTGAAGTGAACGAGGATGCAACAGCACTCATGGTTGCCAGGCTCAGGTTGTAGTGCTAATCATGAGCAGTTCTGAGGAGGAGCGTTGTTGCAGTAGCTTTCTCTTCTCTGGGTTGCAGTTTCTTTCTCAAATTATAGTTTTAGTTTCGTATTTATTTATCTGGTGGGTATTGTCATAAAACTGGACATCATAAACGTGCCCGAGGCATAATTGTTAAAGGAAGTCAAGTGACTGCAGCCTGTGACAGTCTCTTGTGAACTGGGTGAGAGGCATAGGAAATGCTGTGTGTTCTAGGTGCAAGGCTATGAAAGCGAAAGCCAAGTGACTCCTGCCGACTGCTCAAGTGAGAGCTGCCATAGGAGCAGCTGCCTGTGTTAGTCTGCCTCCATTCATTAGCAGGCTGCGGCGTGCTGCAAGAGCAACCAGGGAACAAGCGACCTTGTTATGCACAGCTGCCCATCTCGCCTCCTGCTAGCAGACGTGTGTGTGTTGGCTCGCAGAAGTGCTTCTCAATGACATGCAGCAGTGAAAGAAATCAGTGTCTAGTTGCTGCAGAGCTTTTCTCATTATTTTTAATTCGTGCTCTGAAAATCTCGATAAATGGAGAAGCTGAATATTCCGCGTTGGGTGTGTGAGCTTGGCCGATTTGAAATGGGAAAAGGTTCGGTTTATGGGGGTTTAACATCCCAAAGCAACTCAGGCTATGAGAGACGCCATAGTGAAGGGCTGTGGAAATTTCGACCACCTGGGGTTCTTTAACGTGCAGTCACATCGCACAGTACACGGGCCTCTAGAATTTCACCTCCATCGAAATTCGGCCGCCGCGGCTGGTGAAATGGGAAAAGGTTGTGGCCTTAAATGTGCACTAAGAGGAATTTGAACTAGTCTTTTTACCGCGGGAACTCGTTCTACACGTTCCGAGCATTCTTATAAACTTCGAATTATTCTCCTGTGCGGCTGATTTCTCTAATTTAAATCGGGTTGAACGTCCCAGCTCCCGCGTTTTTTTTTTTTTTTTGAACTCAACGGTGAAGGTAGGAGGAGTTGCCTCTCAGCCAGTCCCGTGGCGGCTTGCCACTCTGCCATCGGCGGAGCGGTACGTAAATCAGAGCCCACGCGTGTTTTTTACTTCTGTCGGCCTAATTTGCGGCCATGTTGTCTGCGACGAACTATTGTAGCGAGGGCTACACTGGGCCACCAGTCGAGCATTTCGCGGCGGCCGGGAGAGAAAAGTTGTGCGCATGCACCGTTACCATGACAACCGGAGAGGTGCAGCAGGTGCGGCGTGCGTTTCGCCGCGGCCGCGCGTCCGCTCCACCGTCGGAGCCGTGCGTGACGTCACGCGGATGAGCAGTTGTGCGCATGCGCCGATACCATGGTAACCAGAGAGACCCCACAGGTGCGCCGCGCGCTTGGTAGCCGCACGCCGCTCTATCACCCGCACCGCGCGTCTCATGCGCAGCATTGCGTATAAAAGGCTGGGATGTAATGAGCGTCTGTGTCACAACGTTTGACATGGATGCAGAGAAAGAGAGTCCAGCCGCTGCTAAATGGCGGTATAGACAAGAGAACATTAACTCTTCGGATCCTGAGGTTGTCGCCTGGCACATGGCTACTCAACAAAGAGAGAATGAGCGTAAGAAGACGAAGAGAGGAGCGGAGATGGCTGAACAGAGAGAGGAACGGCTTGCCAAATGGAGATGTCAGGCTGCCGAGCGTAATAGACGGCGCATAGCCGCCGGGATGGAGCCCAGCGGCTCTCATTGCTAAACATACAGTGACCACAACAAGCTCAGCCAGGGAAACGTACGTAGTAGCTCTTGCTATGTATTTCCTGACATAGCCGAGCTAAGCCACTGCCAATTTTTTATTCACAGAAACCTAAAAAACAAAATAAAAGCGAGAGCGAAGCTGCCACGGGACTGGCTGGAAGGCATCCCACGCGTTGGCTGACTCCTCCTACCTTCAGCGTTCAGTTAAAAAAAAAGGCGATTTAAATGAGGGAAGTCGGCCGCACAGGACAATAATTCGAAGTTCCTAAGAATGCTTGGAACGTGTAGGTTGAGTTAAAAAGACGAGTTGAGATTCCTCCCTAGTGCACCTTAAGGTTATGAGGCGGAATGGGTTTCTCTCTTTTAGCTGAGTTGTGTGGCAGCAGCTATGGCCATGCGTCACTTTCCAGGTTCTGTACGTGCCAGCGTAGCCTCTGTTCAAAGTTTGGCCCCAAGGAATGCATTGATAACCTCAGTCGCTGGAGGCCAGCTCACCGGTTGGCGAGTGCCTGCTTGGATCCAGGCAGGCAGTAGAGGGGCCTCTGTTGTGGAGAGACTGGGTGCTTCCATTTTTCGTTTCGTCGTGATCCATCACCGACTACGCGATGAGAGGTGGCATTGTTGAGTCACGGCTCGATCCGTCTGCTCCCTCCGCCGCTTCTTTTTGTGTGCACCGTCTGACTGTTTGCTCGGAGTGAAGTGCGGCAGCGTCGCGCGGCCTCTGCTCGAGAATGCAAAGAAGGGGAAAAAAAGGGGCCCCGTTCTTGTTCGAGGAATGATTAGTCGAGTCGTCTCGCGTTCTGATTGACAGCCTCCATAGCTTTCGCTCCTTCGTGCTCGCGAGCGTCAGCCGTGTTACCTTATTGTTTGCTGCACAGATCTTGGCGGCGGGTGTGCCACGTTGTCGAGATGCGGGCCGAAAACTCTGCTCGCACATTATTCCGGAGCCTTTTACTGGGGCGCCTCTTTCTCTCTTCCTTCTGTTCCAGTCTCTCTGTTTCGCCATGGCGCGGTTCGGGTGTCCAATGAGAAGCAAGACAGTTACGCCGCCGTTTCCGTTCCGAATAGTCGTTTATTAATGCCAAAACATTATGTGGCTCACCACTCAGAATACCCTGCGTTGACCGACTGTTGTCCACAAGAATCGGACCAAAACCCCCCGCGTGACCTCATGACGTCATCAGGAAAGAACGAGAAATAAAAAAATGGTTGGCGGTTTAGCACCACCGCCACGTACCTGAAAGCGCGATTAAGGTGTCCACTGACCCAGGGAGCCAGTTCTGCGCGTCTTCAATATTTCCATGGTCCGTGCCAGTTTACCCAATGTACGCCGGCGGCCTGCGCTCCACTGCCGTGTGTCCGCAGCAGTGTTGTCAACGCCAACGAGCATTGCTCCAGGGCCGTGTTTCTGCCACAGTATTGTCCACGCCAACGCATGCAGCGCGCATATATAGCTCTCACTTCTGCTGCATAGCTCAAAGTGCGAATATTAGTTTGATAGCAGCAGTATTAGTTGATGTAGGAGACGATGTTGAATGCACAGCGCGAAAGGTTGCAGCTTAACACGAGGCGTGTTCGGCTGCGGCGATAGCGCAGCGTTCTCGCACGGTTGGCTGCGAAGCTGAACTGTTCGCGCCGCCGCGGGATCGAATCCCAGTCGCTGATATTTTTTGATTTCCTTTTATTTGCCTCTTTCACTTGGCACAAACGTCGCAAGATCGGAATAGTGCTTTCGTACTAAAATTTCTTACGAAGTGGGCGTTGAACCCGGTCCGACGCGGACAGATCAGTTTTGCTGGTCACTGCATTAGGGTAGCACGCCATCCCCGCAGCCGAACACCCCGCGTGCTTTCATTCACAGCACGTAAGCAGCGTTAAATGCCCTTAATGCCGACCATGGCGTGCTCTCGGGATCCTCCTGGTTCGTGCATATCCCCTATCATGAAAGTGTTTGCTTTCCGATTACTCCAACGTCGCGCAGACCCAGCACGGGCCTGGTACACTTGCGCTCCTGCGTGGCGATCGCTAGGCGTCCGACTCTCTCCACGTATTTCGCGCGGCGAGCGGAAGTTTCGAGCGACGGCCTCCCACGGTTTGCAGAACAACCTTTGAAATAAGTTCGTTTTAATCGAGCACCCTCCCTTGCTGTGAAAAGGGAACCATGTCTGAGGGTGGTTCAGTTAAATAACCAAAGTGCTCTTTTTGTGCAGGTACTTGTCCGCTCCTCCCGCGTTGTAAGTGCGGTTATCTTGAATGGCCGCTTATCCAGCGTGAACGAGACAAGGGAGCTCTTGGGATGTTTCTTTTTTTTTTGCGTGAGTTTGATTTAGAAGAAAGAGGTGTTGGTGAAGGAGCCAAAGGCCGCCGCCCGGATTAGCGTCCCAACTCGCAGGGGGCGTGCGAAGTCGCGGTTCCACCGACGTTCCAAGCCGTTCCGTATGCCAGGTTGCGGGGTCGAACGTCGGCCGCGGCGCGCTCACTCCTGTGGTGGCGAAATAAGGTCGTGTCAAAAGCCCGCGTAAATTCGGGAACCTCCTCGAGGCCAGTGCCACCCGGTTTGTAGTTTTCCTTCGTACCTTACGGGTCACTCGCGGAAGGGAGCGGTCCCGTTTGAGCTGTGTATTGTTTCGTCAAAAATACGGGGTACAGCGTGGCTTCGCTCAATAAACTTTTTCTCGTCCGCGACTCCCTCTTGCATAAATCCGCACCTGCTCTCACGTGGCGCCCTGATCGTCCTTATCGAACGACAGTGAGTGGAGGCCTGCTAGTTGCGTTTCGAATGGCGTAGCCTAATGGGCCTCTCTCTGCGTGGATGGTTGCAGTCGGCGTGCTGGACGGGTTATCGGCGGGTGTGTGCGTGCTAGCTACGACAATCGGCCGCTCGCGGCTCGAGTGCCGCGCGTGGCAGCCTCGTGGCGGCTCAATGAGCGGCGCGCGCCTTTCTCCGTGTGGGGGGTTCCGGGCGGGAAAGGCTCGAGAGTCTCAGGCCACTACGGGCAACAGGGGTAGCAGTAGTAGTAGTGGTGGCGGTAGCCTCAGGCGACTGTTCGCAGCAGCGACAGCGCCGGCTAGCCGTCCAGCCTGGCGGGTGCATGGTGCGCTCTCGGTAGAGGGGATTTTCGAGGCGTCTCTCCGGTGGCGGAGAAGACGGCGCGCGTTTTCATTTATTTCTTCTTTTTTTTTTTGTGTCCCCGGCCGTGTTCCGCTTCAACCGGCTTGGTTGGCTCGCCACCCTTTTTATTTTCCTCGGCGGCGGCGGGCCCCCTCCGTCTGCGCTCCTCCTCTCCCTCGGGCGGGCGATTCCCGGGAGTTTCCTTTGTTCGGAAGGCGCGACTTCCGCGAGCGGGAGAGGAGGAAGAAAACCTGCTGCTTCTGCGAGGAGCGGCGTGTGCTCTCGGCTCGTCTTGTTTTTGCCCGCTGCACCTTAATTTTCGGCCCCCCTCTCGGCTGCTGCTGGCGGCCGTCTGACCTTGAATGAGCCGCTCTCCTTTCGCACCCCTCCCCGGCGAGTGGCTGGTGGGAACTGCGCGCACCCTCCACCCAGCGACCGTCCGGCTTGCCTGTGCGGTCACTCGATATCGTGGGTGCGAAGGGGGAAGAAACGCGCCATGTGCGTAGACATTCGTGGAGATCTGTGAGCTACGGGCGCGGAATGTTGGCTATCGTGCCGATCGGCCTTCCGCCGTCTGACCGAGCGTGTCGTCGATTTCGTCCGGCAGCTGCTCCCGGCGTTTGCGTCGCCGCGGGGAGGGGGCGCGGGATGCGCCGCGGCAGATTGGCGCGCATCGATATGCACGCGTGTGCAGCGTGCTGGAAAGCCTGTTTG
Organism: Amblyomma americanum; assembly: GCF_052857255.1. NCBI lineage: Eukaryota > Metazoa > Arthropoda > Arachnida > Ixodida > Ixodidae > Amblyomma > Amblyomma americanum. The sequence continues at coordinate 124,424,915 of NC_135503.1, forward strand.
CGGGGCCTCCGCTGCTTTTGTCGCGCGCTTCCGAGCGTTGTCGGAGCGGCGTTAATGAGACGGAAAACGAGCGCGTGCTCCTGCTGCGACTGCTCGTGTGTGCGCGCCTGGCTGCGTGTGGCCGGTGAATGCAGAGAGAGGGGGCGCGGTTGCTTTCGCTGCGCTGCCGCTGTTGTAGCAACTTGGCGCATGGCAGTGTCGAGTGAAGCCACCGGCTTTTGCCGGGAGTTTCCGCCCAAATGCAGTCACCTCGTCGCGATCGCAGCTCCTCCCGACGAGCGAGGGAGAAGCGCGCGCTTGGAGACGACCGGTGTGCGCGCGGCGCGTAACACTGCGTCGGAGATCGTTTGTCAAGTTCATTAACCACCGGGCGGCCAGGGCGAGACCTGGCGCGCATTCCGCAGCGTTCGAGAGGCGGGAAGACCCGGTCGGCCACTCCGTGCGCTCTTGGCGAGCGGGGGGGGGGGGGGGGCGATTCTCCGAACGGTTTTTAGCGAAGCGGCGTTTTCCGCCACCTCTGGTCGGCCGAAGTGCGCGTGCACTTTTGGCTGGCGTGTAGAGTATGCGCCCGTAGAGTGGCTGGCGAGTTACCCGGAATTGCTTCTTTGGACGCCACCCTCGGCGTCGTCGTTTGTACTGCGGTTGTTTTGGTGCGGGCATTTTTCATTCTGGCCTCCCCGGGCGCTCGGCGGCAATCGATGAGCGCCGAGTGACGTCAGCGAAGCAAACAAGACGGCGGCGAGGGACTGTCACGTGGTGAGCGAAGTTGGGCTGGAGGTGCGGGCGAGAGGCCAGATTACGTGTGCCGCGCCGGGGCTCTTCTCGGGCGCGCTTTGTGTGCGCCGGGAGGAGCCGTGAAAGGGGGAGGCGTCATTTGCATCCCCCCTCCCCGTCGCCAGCGCAGCGGCGGAGCTCGCGCTGCTGGCCGCTCGATTGACGACGCGTGCTGCGCGCAGCGTGGCGTCGTTGCGAGGGCAGCCGTTTAGCCCCGCATCTTGTCTCTCGAATGCTTGGCATTTACTGCGGGGGTCCAACCGTCGTCGCTTTGCCGATGGGTGTCCGGCACGTCGACAGAGATGTGCATGTGCAGCCTGCCGGGATTTCTGCAGAACGAACGCGGTTGTGTGGATGTGTGACGAGCTCCCACTGTCTCCTCTAAAAGCATTAACGACTCCCACTTGCTGCAACAGCGACTAGCGCAGTGACACCCGAAGATGCGTTAGACTTGACGGAGTAGTGTGAAGCATTTGAAAGAAAGCAGTCGATTTTTTCTTCTTCTGGTGGCAAGTATTCGCGGTGTCAGCCTCCAAAGCGCAGATCGCGAGGGGAGTGAGTCAGCCCTGCTACAGAAGAAGTATCCTAGCAAATTCAGGGGAGAAGCTGCGTAGGTTGCGAGTGGTTTCGAGTGTGCTCGTTACAGCCCGTGAGGTGTGGAAAGTGTCGGCCTACGGGTCAGGGCAGCGCGCAAAACTGAACCGGGCGTGTTCACGGGGCGGGTGCTGCAGCGAGAGAAAGTGCAGCGTACGGTTGTGCAGGAACAACGAGGGGGTCAGCCTGGCCGTCACCGTGCGTCGGAGCGTTGCGCAATGCCACGCGGAGCCCTCGGCCGGGAGCTTGGCGCGAAGTAACGTTTCGGTGACTGCGGGGGGCCATCCTGGCGAGCTGAGCGCTTTTCTCTGCCCTAGCTGTTCGAGCTGGGAGGGCTGTTTGTGTGGTCCGCAGGGGGATAACTGGGCCTACTCCCGATTAATGATGGAAGAACGGCCGGTTGTCATCATCGACCCTTCGCATTTCACCTCTGCGTTGGAACTATTCTTGAAATGTTCGGAGATCGGTCGCCGAAGTAATCGGTCAGTCATGGTGAGGATTTTATTTTTGCTTGACCAACTTGCGCTTCTGGTCGTCGCATGACGAGCCGTCCGTTGGCATTCCCCGAAGGCTGTCCGCCTGTTCACCCGCTTTCGGGCGCAGTGCGTCGTCGAGCGGAGCCGCGTTTCTTGCCCCTCTTCCCTCCGGTCTTTAAAGCAGTATGGCTCGGAGCATGCGTGGCGGCGGGGATGCGAAAGGGCTCGGCCCTTCGCCCCGGTCGGACTGCGAGCCCGGGTTCGCTCTGCGCTCCTCGTCTCATTGTTTCGGGCCGCTCCTTTGTTGCGGAGGGAGGCGGCCGTCCCGTTCGCTGGGTTTCACTCCGGACGCCTGGGGACGGCGAACTACCAGTCGGCATGACTCGGGAGGCATGCGACGGCAAGGCGCGGTGAAACATCGCGTTCTACCCCGTCGGGCAGCGCCCGCAGAAACGAGCCGGGCTGCCGGTGCCCGCATTGCTTGAATCCCGGCTGCACTACACCTGCTGCGAGCTTAGCGTCAAACCACGAGCTGGCAATTGCCGGACCCGAGGCTCGCATCGTTACCCTGGCTGTGTGCACAGTGGCGCGAAACCGTTGTCGAGGGCCGAATGTTCCACATACGGCTTCCGCATCTTGAGACGCAGCGAGCGCTTGCAGTTTCAGTGGGGGAACACTTCGGTCTGGTAGCGTGTTGTTGGCATCGCTCGCCGCCTAGTTTTGAAGCCACGTGCAAGGCGATGCATGATTTGTCATCGCGTTGTTTTCGGCCGCGTACCGTTCGCGGGACCGACTGACTCTAGGGCTCATTCAGATGCAGAAGGTGCTCCCGCGCGACGTTGGGAGAGCCACCGAATGGTCGTCCTGCGCACAAACGCGTCCTCAGTCCAACGCGCGCTGCACCGAACTCGTGCGTGGACGCGCACTGCCGCGCGCTGATAGGTGCGGGGCGGGGCGCGAGTGCTTGTGTGCAGCGTGGGGGAACCGCGGTTGAAGCGAGGGAATCCCCCTCCGCGAGTGGGCGAGAGTCGCCGCTGCGGTCTCGGGGAGGCGCACCGCCGCTGCTCCAGGCGCCGGCGGCGTTGCGCCACCGGGGGAGGAGGAGGGGGGTCGATGGGGAGGGGGGCGGCAGGCAGCCTCGGCGGCAGGGCGCGGGGAGCGTCGCCAGCAGGCCTAGCCGTGGCGTGTCGAGGAGGGAGGGCGGGAATGGCCGCCGAAGCTAGGCCTGCCCTCCCGCGCGCGAGCGGGGAGAAACATGGCCGCCCGAAGCTGCCGCGCCGCCATGGCCGCCCGCCGTGCTCTCCCCCTCCTGCCCTCTCCATCGCCCCCTCTCCTCCACAAGCTGCGGCACGGGGGCCCCCTCTAATCTTCTTTCTGCCGGCGATTCTTTTGCGTCTGGGCCGGTCTTGGCGCGCTTTTTCTTCCCTTGCTGCTGCCTGCGGCGACGATTTTTGACCGCTGTCTGTGGGCGCTGGCTTTTGTGCCTCTTTCCTTCCCTTTCCGTGCGTGCTTTTCGGGCCGGTTGATGCTCCACGGCGATCGCGGCCTTCCCGAGGGATCGCTTCTGTTTTGCTCGGGAAACAGCTGCTGTCATCTCCCCCGTGGGTTGGCACTTGTGCGGCACGGCTCGCGCGCGCCTCTCCCGTCGCTTTTTGCATACGCGCGTGCTGTCGGCCGTGGGTCCCGTTGTGTTTGGGGGGGGGGGGGGGGGGGCGACGCCGTTGCAGGATCGCCCATGTGTCCGAACTGGTGGAGGCCGCTTCGTTGCGGGGCTTTGGGCGCTCTTAGGGGACGGATTAAAAATACAGGTAACACACACACAGTCGGTTGCGGAGGGTAAAAAAGTTACTGGGGCGCTTAGCCGCGCTTTGTTTGCTCTCTTGGACAGCAGCCGTTTTCCAGTGGTCAGTGTCACTGCACGTCACCTGCTCTAGGCTCTCGCCTAAATATATTCTTACTCATTTTCTGCAACAGGCTCAGTTGTAGCTGTAAATAACACTGCAACAAAGGACCATGCTTAGAGCTACAAGCCTGAGTTGCTCAGTACCCAGAGCACTGGCCAGTGGCAGCGTTTATTTCTTGCTGTGTATAGGTTATTGTGAGCTAGCGCCAGTGAGTGCTACCCTAGCTGGAATCGGGAAGAAAAAAATGCAGTGTGTGCAATATGAACGGAAGGTAATCGATGTTCCCTCGGACTGATGAAAGGGATTCCAAGAGAAGGAAAGCCTAGCAGGTTTTATCAGCAAGTCAGGTGTGCAAATGAGAATAGGAACCAAGGGAACCATAGCCAACAAATTAGATGCCGCGCAGGGAAGAGAGCTCGTACTCGAGGCTGACTAACAACCCAAGCAAACATGTACAAAATATAGTGAGGGGAGGAGGGTAACAAGGAGGTACGCTGAGATAAGGTGGCTACAGCCAGCACAGCACAGCCCTCGTTAATTAGAATTCAGTTTGAGATGACTTTATCCTGTGGTCAGCATAGTTTGGCTAAAGATGGCTTAGTGGGGAAATGTTGGCTGGGCTGGTTTGCAGCAGTGTACAGCAGGTGCCACATCCCACTGTTCTGTGGCTGCCTGTGGTACAAACTATATGCTGTTTCCCTTTGCCTACCGTGGCCTAGTTGATTGGGCATCCGCCCTGTATGCGGTGTTTGGCCCCTTTGTTCTGGCCCTGTGCTCGGCTTCTCTGGGATGATTGATATGCTTGGGAAATGGGTCGCTGACCCCACCTTTATTAGTTCAAAATCGTTATCCTTTGTGTATGCGACTGGGAGCATTTTAGGTGCCCAGGTGTGCTAAAGCACAGGGCAGGTTGGTTGGTAATGGAGTCTGGTGAAAAAGCAGTGAAGGCTGTTCCTGTCTGAGGCAAACTATTTCTCGGCATTGGTCATAATATACGGGCAATGCAAAACTGCACTGCGACTGCTCTCTGGTACAATTCAGATGGGATAAACCAGTTCTCGGCAGACCATCAAAAATGCTTTCTTGTTGAGTGCTGCTGTGCTGTGTTCACAGGGGGTGCACCAAACACAAATTTTGGCTCCCAGATATTCCCTTGTCTAATCACATTTTTCACACAGTTTCAGAATTATTACCTGAGCAAACACATACACAACAGATGCCTTCCAGCTGCAGCATTTTGTAACGCCTAGTGAAGGCATACATTTTAGGATACTCCTGCAACTGTGCCCAGAAGAAGCAAATGTCGCCTGGCAAAGCAGTCATGTCTCTGAAGAGAGAATGAGCACAGAATGCTGTGCCACCACATTGAGGAAGGGGTCCACTGGTTTGGTGCTTGCACATTCTGGCAGCGCATGAGAAGCAGCCTAGTGCTACAGATTGATGGCAACACGCCTCTGCTCACAACTGCTCTTGCAGTAGTGGACTGAGATCAGTGACCATTACAAGCTTTTTTTGTTGCAGTAAGGAATGCAATAGACGTTGCATGGCATTGCAAACAAGTGGCTGTTTTTGCTTCTTTTCGTTCGCCGAGAGACAGACTGTAATGAAATAGGGCAGGTCTTCCTGGTTGTTGGTTGCTTAGTTGAAAGAACCACCTTGGTCAATCGCAAAACATTCTCAGTCAAGATGTTGCCCTGGTACTGTTGGCTGAGGTGGCATGGCATTTTATGTGCACAACTCCTGTGGGTCTGGACAGAGTTGGTGCCGGGTTGTGACTTCTGCACTGGGCGTGCGCACTTGTTGTTCCACAGTTTGCATTGACCGATGCTCTCCCACCCACCCCTCCCCTCTTGGTTCTCTCCTCAAAGATTGGAGACTTCGGCAAAGAATGCGCCGGAAAGTGGAATACAATGTCGGACGAGGACAAGCAGCCTTTCCTCAGCGCTGCTGCCAGAGACCGCGAGCGTTACAAGCGGGAGGTGAGTTCTAGAAGAGTGCGGTGAGGGGCAAGTTGGTACGACATTATGGAAACAATGAATAACTGTACAAAAAGGAAGGGACAAGAGAGACAAACCACACGAGACAAGCGCAGAATAACCACTGGTTTTTTGCGCCTTCCTTCAACAACAAAGCGCATGCGCACCAACCATAAAGACAAAAGCCATAATCATCTTGTCAAAGCAGGAAACTCCAACTCCTTGTGGTACAAGTGTATGGAGGCCTCCCTAACACATTTGTCAGGTCCTACTCTTGCGATTTCCAAGGCTTCGATAATTTCACGTTCTTTCTTATCCCTCACGTGTCCGGTAACCTTAGTCCTGCCGAAAAGTGGAGTGCATTCATTGTCATCATACTTGCAGGTTTTGCAATATTTAGGCAGGTGCTGTCCCCGTGAATAGGCTAAGGAATTGGCATGCTCTAATAATCTCATGTTGATGCAGCGGCCAGTTTGCCCGATGTACGCCTTACTGCACTTTTTGCGCAGTTATTCATTGTTCCCATAAGGATGTGAGTTGTTGTTCGCAACATTTGTGACGCGGACAGTGCTTTCTTTGAACAGGAACCAAGGGGGGGGCAGTGGTCAGCTGTATTTCAGGGGCTGACCCGATTATGCACTGGTCTCAATACATTCCTGGAACTTCATTTTGCAAGGGCTCTGCTGCTGGGCAGGATCCGCACTTTATATTTTAGTTATGCAAGCCAAAGTCTGCCCTCAATTTTTCAGGTTGCAAGAAATGAAACAGTGACCCATGTTTGCACCCCCGGTACAAAAATGAGATTATTTGATATAAATAATGCGCAGCTTGCATTTTATGTCATTCATACGAGCACTGGCTCTTTGTTCACAGCTGTGTGAACAATAGTACTGAAGGGCAGTCATCCTTATCCGTGCATTCCCGGGGAAATTTCGTGCTCGTACAATAAGTGCTGAGTAGTGTACTATGATCTTTAAGAACTTATTTAGCGAGTACATGAAATATTCGCTAAATAAGCAGCAGAAAAAGCGAGCAACACTTATTGAAATCAGCATCCACAGACCCGAAGCAGTCTGGCGTGGTGCTGTAAGTGGGGCAAAGTTACGGCGTCGACTGTTAATCTGTGTGGGCTGTATTCGTCTTTTGAAGGCATTCCAAAATCTCTTATGTCTTTGGGAGCTCCGTTGACTTGAATGCACCTCAGCCGAATGCAATTCAAAAATTTGTGCACCACGAGGCAGTGGTCGAGTCGGAAGACGTGTTCGGATGTGGAAATGAAACTGAAAATTAACTTGTAACGAGAGTTGCAAAAAATATATTATTCTCTAAGTATTTATGCAAAAACAAATCAATTTCCACAAGCTGCCGCAGCATCCATCGCCACTGCCATCATATCCAAATGACACTCCTTTGGCCATGCGACAGCGCACACTGAAAGTGTCATTCGTTCAAGGGAAGTGCACTTTGTGAAAGTGTCACTAAACATGCGTATGTGATGATGTATAAGGTACACCGTAAAGAGGGTTTTCTTGAGGCAGTTGGATTTTAGCTAGGATTCAGTTTCCTAGCCACATAATATGTTTCAAAATTTGATGCTTGATTGGCAAGCTGCTCCAAATTGCTTCATAATGCATTTTTGGGTGCGCTGAACATTGCTCCAAATCGCGGTTTGGTGACAGTATGAATAATCGGGCCACTATAGCTCAAGCATGTAACTGTCGACTCTGGGTAGTATCGAGGTCAACTTGGCCAGCAAAAAAAGGATGCTTGTTTTATTTTTTCTGTGTGTGCGTGTGTCCTATAGGGAATGTTCCACTGCTGGATAATAAATTGCTGGTGGCACATTCATTTCTGTGCTGCTAGCATTGTTTCCGTGTGTGGGAAGGTTTGGTTTATGTGGTTTAATGTCCCAAAGCAACTCGGGCAGTGAGGGACGTCCTAGCGGGGAGGGCTCCAGATAATTTCGACCACCTGGTGTTCTTCAACCTGCATTGGCATTACAGAGTATACGGGCCTCTAGCATTTCGACTCCATTGAAATGTGCAGCCAGGTTCGAACCCTTCTTTTGGGTTAGTAGCCGCGCACCATAACCACTGGGTAGCCACCGCAGTGACGGGGTGTGTGGCTCGCTTGCCTGCAGATGGCTGTGTACAAGCCGGCGCGTGATGTCAACAAACCCAAGCGCCCTGGTACAGCCTTCATGCTCTTCATGGCTGACTTCCGGAAAGAGATGGCCGGAAAGGAACCAGAGGGCGGTGTGGCTGCACTGGCCAAACTCGGTGAGTTGGGCCCACACCCATGCAGTTGGCCTGCGTCAGTAGATTACTATGTTGAAATGGCAGCCCTTCTTAACCACATTCTTAAAATTTGCTGTTCCATTTCTCTTATGTGGCATGCATGAATCATCACTTTTGAGTACCTTCCATTGGACCAGCATGTGGGATTGTACTAATCCAATCCACTGATACACCTTAATTCATTTTCTGGGGTGGGATTGCTTCCAAGGTTTTTTGGGGCTCTTTGGCATTTTTGGGTGCGGGTCAACTCATATTTTCAAATTTAGCGGTGCCACACAATTGGTCCACTGGTGGTAACATGGTATCGATGATGTCGTAACCCTCTCCACCACTCAAGGAATTTCATGTTGAAGGAGCGGAAGTTTTTTGGCAGATGACAACCCAAATGCGATCAGTTATATTTCTCTATACGTTCTCTATCTGTCGGCACTTGGAAGAAGCTTCCCAGACAAGCATCGGATTACAAGCTGAAATTTATTCTACTACATCATCATCCGAATTCCCCAAGTCCCTCTGAAGCACATGGTTAAATACCGTATTTAGACTATTGTAAGTCAACCTATTTTTTTAAATTTGAAAATCCGAAGTGGGTGGGGTTGACTTACAATCAAAACGAAAACATCGCACTATAAGTAAAGGCGAGACAAAGCCAAGACCCTGGGCCTTGGACAAGATCCCCATCTGAGAAGAAAGCTGCGAAGATGCTGTAATAGAAACTCTTGAAGGACTTGGGGGTTAAGTTCAAGGATATGGACTATCATGCGCGTCCTGTGTGACAGATCTTCCCTTTCTTCCTTTGTTTCGATCGTTAGGGTAGTTAACCTGTCTACCTTTCCGTTCATCGGTTTCTCTGTTCCCGCGTGGCTGATGCTCCCCTGCGTTGTGTGGTTCCAGGTGGCGAGAGGTGGCGGGGCATGTCAGAGGAAGACAAGCGACCCTACGTGGAGCGGCAAAACGAGGAGAAGATGAAGTACGAGACAAACATGGAAGAGTACAGGCGCAAGGTAAGTCGTCCTATCCTACCTCGTGGGCAGTTCAGGCGTGTGGTGTGCACAGCCTCACATTGTATGGAGGGGTGGGTAGCAGTAGTTGCATGAAATGGGCACAATGGTCTGGGTGCTGGAAAAGTGGCTAGTAATTTCATGACAAGCTGTTTCACAGAGAAACTCTGGGTTCTGAGCAGGTGTCGGCATGAAATGCATTGTGCAGTAAAAGCTCGCTAATTGAGTAATGAAGATAATTTGAGCTGCCGGCTTTGACCAGGCCAGGCGCCCATGTAATTCCATGGCGTCAAACACTCACAAATTCGAACAGTACGGGTCTTACACCGGCTAATTCGAACAGGCTTTCAAAGGTAGGCTGCGTCCTGATATGACTGGCGCAGCAAAAGATTGTCGAGACAGACCTGCTCAAAACCTGAATTCCACGCTGCATAGTCGGTTGCAAAACTCTGGCGTATGCGTGATGGCAGGCATGTTGACATATGGGCAGCCTCAAAATGGCGTCGCTCAAGCAAAACTACTGCCCTGGCCGGTTTTCCGAAGACCGTTTCCGAGTCGTTGATTGGCTCGCACGCGTCGCGCTTTTCAAGCACGCCGTTCCGTGCCTGCCATTGGCTGGCGGGACCGGCGCATCTTTTTTTTTCTTTCTTTCTCTTTTGCGTTCACCAGCGTCGCTGCCGCTTCGTGCGCGTCTGCTTTTGCGCTTGTTTTTTTCTCGACGCGCCGTATTTCTGCTTTGTGCCGGGAGTTTTTCCATGCGATCAAGGTGACGGGAGACAGTAGACGTAAACTGTGCACGCAACGAGCTTTTGCAAGCCGTAAGAAACGGGCGTGAAACAAAAAGCAGAAGGCGTCGACCACAAACTTGCCGTCGGGACCTTCGTTAGAGCCGGTGCCGGACTCGCTGGATCTGCCAGGAACGTCAACCACGCTGCTCGCTGACGACACTGCGGGACCGAGTTCCAGCACGAATTGCATCCCAGATCACGGTACAGTTCGTGTTGATGCCGTATACTACTCTGCTGCGGAGTAGGCGCAGCTTGTTGAACGGTCGGCGCACACGAAGTCCGCTCTGTCGGAAAAGCCAGCTACCCAGCACAACTTTGAACTTCTTGGCATCACTGCTGAGTGCCAGACCGGTGATGCTGGTATGGTACCGAGTTCGTGATTGTGGACATGAAAGTTTTGAACAGCTATTTTGCGCAAGCAAAGTGCGGAACCTGCGGCGCAGGAAGTCTGGCTTTGAGCGAGGCAACAGACAAGGAGTATGGCTTAGCTGTAAAGCTCCAGCTCGTCTGCGGCAGCTGCAACTTCGAGAGGAAGCAATTTTCTTCCCCACGAGTAAGTGGAACTGCCAGCATAACTCCCTTCGAGGTCAACATGAGGGCTAAAGGCATGACTGCCTTTGCAGACTTTTGCGCCTGTATGAGCCTGTCACACCGAGGTCTGCACCACAAGACCTTTCAGGGACACCTGGAAACTTTTGTGAAAGCCTGCGAGAGCACAGCGACCGCAAGCGAAGCTGCCAGTGTGGCAGTCATCTTCTTGAATCCAGTAGGGAACATTGACGTTATTTTCGATGGTTCGTGGATGACCCGAGGGCGTAGCTCTCACATCAGTGTGGGCTGCATTTTTGAGCTGTACACTGGTCTTGTGATCGACCACATTGTTTACTCGAACTTTTGCCTCGGATGTGCCTTGAGACCACAGCCACAAGATGAAGGCTACAGTGTCTGGCTCGCCAACCACGAGTGCCAGCGAAATGTCGATTGTAACTCTGGCCGCATGGAAGTGGAGGTTGCACTGATCATGTTTCAGAGGTCTCTGGCCAAGTATGGTCTGCGCTACATGACTGTTCTCTCTGATGGAGAGAGCTGGACTTTTCATGCTTTGTCGGAAGCAGACGTGTACGGATTCATAAAGATTGACAAGAAGGATTGCATCAACCACGTTCATAAGTGAATGGGGACAGCTCTGCAGAACCTGGTTAGAAAGAAGGCTCAAGGTGAATCTCTTGGCGGAAGAGGCAAGCTGACGCAGGAAAAGATAAAGATCACCAACTACTGTGGCTATGCCCTGAGGAGCAACAGTAATGATGTTCCAGGCATGAAGAAGGCAGTGGAAGCTACACTCCTGCACATGACTTCTACAGATGATGTCCCGAACCACTTCAAGTGCCCTGAGGGTGCTGACTCTTGGTGCAAGTTCAACAGAGCCTTGGCCAATGGTGAACTTCCACCTCCACACAAGAGTGCCTCCCGGCTTGTGTTGGGGCTGCTCTGGAGCTAGTGTTTGCAAGGCTCAGCGAGGAGAAACTGTTGGCACGGTGCAGTGAAGGAAAGACTCAGAATGCGAGAGCCTGCACTCTATCATTTCGACGCAAGCTTCAAAGAATGCGAATGCTTCCTTGGAAAGTGTGAAGCCGGCTGCTGCTGAGTCTGTTGCCATCTACAACCAAGGAAGGAGGGCAATGAATCCATCACTGCAAGTCTGGGCTATGCTGCTGCTGGTGGCTGCCTTGTTAGCCGAAGCCTAGAAAAAGACGCCCTGCGTTTGCGCAAGGTAAATGGAGCTCAGCTAAAGAGCACTAATATGGAAGAGAGACTGACAAGGCAGCATAAAACGGGAGCAACTGAAGATTACAGCCCTGGACTGCTATGAAGACGTTCTCCAGCAGCACATGGCAGTGTGCTGTCTAACATCCAGGCAGTTATTCTCAAAGACAGAGTAGGAGATGTGTCCAGCGTCGCACCCAACGGTCCTTTTCAGGACCACCCAACTGCTTGCCATGGTGGGGGCTCGGATCTCCTTGGCTCCAGCACTTCATTGTCTCTAAAAAAAATGTACCGATAACTTCATGAGAAATCATTTTTTTTAGAACTAGAACTTCACGCTTACACCTTCGACGTTTTTTGTATTAATGTTTTCTTGGATGGAATAAGACACTTTTTGTTTTGCTTTGTAGGGAAACAGATAAGGAACATCTAAATAAAATCCGTTGTTGAAGATTCCTCCCAAAATTTTCTGTAGTCGGCGTCAAAACCTTAAATGCAATTTTCTAAGCCTCATGTTTTTTGCCAACGTCACTAGCCTTACGGAACTTTTCATTATGTTTTGTGGCGCAATTTTAATAAATTTTACACCTTTGAATTCTGAAAGAATTGAACTGTGGAGCTATGCTATTTTTATGTGGCTAAGTTGAACATATCAAATTTTGCGAACATTTATAGCAGCTAATTATATTCCAGAATTGTGATGCAGCAATATAATTGAACATTTTTATATGATGATGTATCTTAATAACAGTATAAATAGCATATCTCCACATGACAGGTCTTTGGCTATGGCTACATTTTAATCGAAACCAAAAAATGTTGAGGGAGAGTGTCTTAATGACACGTAATAAATTACCTAATTGAGCTTCAGTTATTTTTCCAGAAGTAGAGAACTAATTGAGATGAGCTGAAACTAATTGCATTTTTGAAAACAGGAGGAAGAAATGCATATGCATACCTAATTTCATTACAATATCTAATAATAAAACTTTTCGTTTTAAGACCAGTGTCTCCCCTTAAAATTGTCCACGGGGCCACGCGTCTTGTGCCGAACGGGCGATGGCGTTCCGTGCACTCCTTGGCAATGCTGCATCACGCTGTCACGTCTAACTCTTAAAGATGAAGCTTAAGCGCCCTCCAAATTTTTTTAAGCTTCTGCGTCGCCCAGCGCGTGCATTTGGATACGTGCTGCAGGCCGTGTGATAGTGTGTTATTCGGAGTGCTTCGTTAGGCGTGCCTCGCGTGCGCTTTTGTGGTCTGCAGTGATAAATAGCTCCTTCATCTCCGGGCGAAAGTGTCTGACTTTGGGGCAGAAAGTTTTGCTGATAAAAGAAGTGGAAAAAGGTGGCTGACGGAAAACTGACGTTGCGAAGGAATTCAGCATACCGCCCTCTACTCTATCAACTGTATTGAAGAACAAGGAAGCTGAGCTGGATGGCTTTTGAGAATAGCTTCTCAGCAAAGAGAAAGAGGAATCACGATTTGAAATATCCAGAAGTGGAAGGTGCACTTCTACAGTGGCTGAAGAACGCCAGGAGTGCAAATCTCCCTGTACATGGACCTGCTCTTACTGCAAAAGCCAAAGCTCTCCCCCTCCAAATGGGCCATACTGATTTCAAGTGCAGCAATGGCTGGCTTGAACGGTTCAAGAAATGACACGGCTCGACCTCGGAAGTCAGTCGTCGGCAAAAGCGCAGCCGTGAACCGTGACACTGTAGACGTATGGCGCCAACATCGGCTCCAAGTTCTACTTGAAAATTATGTAAACAGAGACGTCTACAACCTAGATGAGGCAGCATTTTTCTGCAAGATGCTACCGAATTGCACGTTCACTTTCCTGGCGCACCCTCATCCGGAGGAAAACGGAGCAAGGAGCGCGTCTCAGTTCCGTTTGGTGTCAGTGCAACAGGCGAGGACAAGCTTCCCTTGTTGGCACTGGGGATGGCAGAGAAGTCGCGGTGCTTCCGAAATGCAGCAATTCCCAAGGAATGCATCTATAGAAGCAACAAGCGAGCATGGATGACTGCAGCTATTTTCGAAGACTATGGATAGTCGGTTCTGCGCAAAGATTCCACAAGTGCTTTTTGTAATTGACAATTGTCCAAGCCATGGGAAGATCGACAACCTGACAGCAATCACTGTGGAATTTTTGCCTGCAAACACTACCGCGGTACTGCAACCGATGGATCAGCGCATCATCGAGACTACCCGGAAGCTGTACCGCAAGGCTCTTTCGCAGCGGATGCTTAAAGCATATGACGCCAGCAAGAGGTGCAACGTTGATTTGCTTGGTGCAATCCATTTGCTAAACTTTTCATGGAAAGAACTAGCACCTTCGAAGGTTGCCAGCTGCTTTGTGCACACCGGCATTTCCCGCGCCGTCGTCAGCGGCCCTGACAATGGCCGGACTTGCAGCGATCTATACGAGGCTGTTTATAAAATTGCTGGCCAAGAGGTAAAAGGAGACTTCGAGACATTCGCGCTGGCTCACGCTGCTGCTCCCGTGGTTGCCCCAGCGACGGATGTGGATATAATTGACACTTTTGGTGGTCCCGACGAGGACCACGGTGCTCGACGGATGGAAGAGCCGGCGGACCAAGAGCCACGTGAAGTGCCAACTATGGTGCAGACGCGTGAGTGCCTACGCCTCCTGTGAAACAAGGTCGAATGCACGGGCGGCGACCACGGCCTCTTGCAATGCTTGGGCAAATTATAGCAGGGCTTGCTTGCGCCCAGTATGAACTTGAAACAGGCAAAACTCACTGCCTTCTTTTGCTTCACTGAATTTGTTTTTTTTTACTGTTGGTTTTTTTTTCGAGCTTATCGCTTATATTGAAATATTGCTTATAATGAATTTTTTGCGCTGTCCCGATGACTTCGTTATAACGAGGGATTACTGTATGTGAGTATGATGTCAGGTGAGGAAATGACGGCATAGTTTTGGTTTCTCGAATCCAAAATGGCAGCCATTAAAATTGGTTGTGCCCTCCCATCCCTTACCTCCGGCTCCCAGTATTACGTCAGGGGACGAAGTGGCGGCATACTGTATAAACGTGTGTAACGGCCGCACTTTTTTTTCCCAGATTCGGGGGGGAAATTTCGGGGTGCGGCCCATACACGCGATTTTCGCAAAAAAAATTTTTTTTCCAAGTGAAAGCAAGTCAATCTGGAATGCGCAGCATTTATTTACCGTTCAGGCATCACTCATGGAGTCTTCAGACTCCGAGCTGGTGCTGTGTTCAGGTAAATGTTCAGCCCACAGAAAGTCGTCTTCGGTCCCATCTAAACTGTTTGAAATTCCGGTCACTTTGAAACTCCGGGTTACAATGTCGGTCGACACGGAATTCCACGCGTACAAAATCCATCCAAGCACAGTCGCGAGCGGTGCCCTCTTAAGCCGCCCTGTCGGCGTCTCGTCGTGATTGCCATTGGCCATTCATTCCGAATACTGCCTTCGAAATTCATCCTTAAAAGGCCGATTGACGCTTACGTCCAGGGGTTGCAGCATGCCGGTGAGGCCACCCGGTATCACGGCCATGTCTGTGCGGATACCGCGCAGGCATTCCTTAACCCTACCCATCAAGTGACCGCGGAAGCTGTCCAAGACGAGGAGCGATCGTCGGGCCAGCATGGCACCTGGGCGCTTCTCCCAAACGCTTTTTACCCAGTCGAGCACAAGCTCATCGTCCATCCAGCCCTTTTCTTTGGCGCGAACTACAATTCCCTTGGGGAAAACGCCTTTAGGAATCGTTTTTCTTTTCAGGATGACATAGGGGGGCAGCTTCCGCCCGTCCGCGGTGACGCACAGCATAACGGTACACCGTTGGCGCTCCGCGCCGGTTGTCCGCACGAAAACACTCTTCTTTCCTTTCAGTTCAACTGTGCAGCTCTCGGGACAGTCGAACCACACGGGGGTCTGGTCGGCGTTCGCTATCTGCGAAAATATATAGTTGTGCTCACGACGCAGACCGATGACATACTTCTGAAAGCTGAGCACCTTGTCGGTGTAGTCGGGGGGCAGCCGCTGGCACAGCGTGGTCCTTCGCCGAAATGGTAGGCCCTTCCTCTTCAGAAATCTTCGTACCTAGCCGGCACTAGCCTTGAAGTCATCGTGCGGTATGCTTTTAGCACGCGCCAAGGCTTGTGCCCTCACGCGCAGCATGTCCGTTGTCAACGCGTAGCCGTTGTTCCGCACTTCCATTGAATAGCATAGCAGCTCTTCTTCTAGCTCAGGAAATTTGCATGGCTTGCCTCGGAAAGCGCGCTTTTTGGAGCTGGTATTCTTCAACGCGTCCCTTTGTCCGCACCACCGTCGGACACACTTCTCATCCACGTCAAATTTTCTGCCCGCGGCACGCTTGCCGTGTTCGAGAGCGAACTCCACTACTTTCAGTTTAAAGCCCGCCGTGTAGCTGTTGAGGTGCTTGCCCATCGTGCAACAGTGACAATGCTCGGAGGCAGTTCATGAAAAAGTGAGGAATGACAGCGCACGAGAGCAACAACTATGCCGAGCGACCACGCTAACACAACCACCAAAAAACGCGTGCTTTGACAGCCAGAACAGAACAAAGTTAGACCTGGCGATACCGATGCCGATACGGATAGCGGAAGTACAGTACCAGAAGCTCGCGGCAGAAGAAAAGATGATGATGATGACCCGCGGCCTCGGGCGCCATCCATGGGCGGCACCTCGAAGCTCCTGTGCGCATGTATTTCGAAGGCTATTCTTGCGTGTTTCCTGGAAAGTTTGGGTGTGGCCCTTACACATTTTTTTTTTTTTTTCAAATATTTCCTTTGGGAATATGGGGTGCAGCCCTTACACGCGTTTATACGGTATTTTCCGTTTGCCGAATCCAAGTTGGCGGCCATTAACCCCTTCACCATTTTTTTATATCGATGAATTTCTTAACAAAACTGCTTTTTTTTTTATTCCTGATTTCGATTATAATTGCAATAAAAAGCATGCATTCAATCTTTAAAAAATATTTGAAGCAAACACGAAGCCAAATTAGCATATCTAAGTTTCTTATTTCTGACAATGCAGATAACCAACTTCCTGCTGGTAATGAGCGATAAAAATTAAAGAACGACCATAGCCAACAGTTTCTTAACTCTTTCACTGAGTTGTAGTGACAAACAGTTGATTGCTTTGCCGAGGAAGCTTTGGGACGGTGTGGTAAATTACAAAACAAGGGATCACGCATAATGGTTGGTTGCAGCTCTCGCACCAAAACCGTGTTTCCTTCCTAATTTTCAGGCCCTTGTCTTCACCCACGTCTCTTCCTCAGTCACTGGCGCCCATTTTTTGACGCGGGAGTGCTCACACGGACGGCAGCCCTTCACCTTATCAGCAGCGTTGCAGTTAGCTTCTTCGACCACCATTGAAATGAGTTCATCATCTAGGAAACGTTGAATATATTCAACCCAATTCATCAGGCGAGCTTATAGCGAACGTCTCACCGGGAACTGCCAGAAAAGGAAACCGAGGGGTTGCGTAGGGATGTTACTGACGTCGATCTTCATCCACTAACGCACGCTGCAAAGTTTGCTTCTGAGCTGTCGTCTTCATTGGAAGAACTCCTCAGCACGTCATCACTGTTGTCCTCGCTCCCTGAAACAATGTACACTTCGGCGTCTGAATCACCATCATCTGAAGAAGATGATGGTGAAGAAAAGAGTCTTTTCCGAGAAGACAGGCCAGCAGTACACGCGTCGCCTCCGCCGGATGCCATTTTTAAAACCCGGGTTGCCGTACGAAAAAAACATTTATGCGCTAGAAGAAAGCGAAATTAACAGGTCACTGCTGCCATCTGTCGAGCAAATTGCCATCTAAGCCACACTTGAGTGCTGCTCGTCCGAAACGCTGAATAGAAGAACCTATTCAGTAAGGACAAGCTACAGTCGTCCAGAACGGTTTGGGGACTGCTTGGAAAGGACGAGCGCAGCTCGTCCAAAACGGTAAAGAGGTTGAAATTGGTTGTGCCCTCCCATCCTCTCCCAAACGGGCATATTTTGGTACATCCTCGCAAGTTTCTACGGCATGGCGGCACGTTCATCGGCCAATTTGTCAAAATTTACGCGTCTCGGGCTCCAAAATGACGTCGTGGGAAAAGAACCTCGCAAATTCGCATATGACAAAATTGAGAAATTGATAATTTCATGAATTTTCGGCTCTGAAGACCCGTGTCCCCCCTTAAAGCGTAAGCATGCGAAATTTCATTCGCATAAATAATTCATGATAATTTATTCACACAATTTCACATAAACTGCCCAAATTTTAGTGCACACTCTTAAAAAGATCACAAAACGAAGAACAAACAAAAACTCATTTGAAAGCTCGAAAATAAGTTTACTACTATTCCGATCACTCCATATTGATGAAATTTATTACATATAATGCTGGAAAGAGTCCTTAAATATCACACGAAGTCGGAAAGCACCAGCCTCATATGTTGTCCCTTCATAGCCCCTGCGAGCTGCCTCCTCCAGGCGGGCCTTCTTTGTTGCACTGCGAGGATGGGCCCTAGCTTCAGCAGCCTCCTTTGCAGACATGCTTGAAATGCTGCGCCTCTTGTCACTCTCCTTGGCCAGGCCTTTAGAACACCGAGCTCCTGCAGCACCTCCTTGAAGCCTGTGTGCCCTCTGTGGAACCAGATGACCACTATTATTCTGTGGCTATCTCAACAACAGTTCGTGGTGAAAACTTGGTCTTTGGGCCCAGCAGCCATATCTTGCTGTTTAGTGATTCAGCTGCGTTCTGTGTCGGCCCTTCCACACAACGCTGGAGCAGCTTCTCTTCTGTGAATCTTTTGTGGATAGGCAGAACAGCCTCGCCTTGGGAAGTGGTCAGTATGGGAGTGTGGGCTGGTGCTAGTTGACCCAGTGCCTATGCCCACTTGTGTTTGCACCAATAAGGCAAAACTTGTGACTGCTGTCACCATCTCTCGGAACAGGAATGAAAATAGGAAGCCCAAACAGCACAGTACATTTCCCGCACATTGCCTCTGTTGCTGGCGATTGCAACCTGAAAATAGCCTTGCAATTTTTTAATCATCCCATCCTTCAATTTCTCTCCTCTTGGCATCTTCACCTTTCGAAGTGCAGTGTCTTGGTGACGTGGTTTGTGCAGTCTTCCTTTAGTACAGGCGCGCTTCCATAGGCACCCAACTCTGACACGGCAGTGTAGGCCTTACTGTCCCCATCCGAGAGAAAAGTTGTAAACTGGTGAGGCGTGGTATACAAGTCAGTCCTCTTCCAAATCCGTAGGGCAGCTTCTGTCTCCATCGCGTATGCATAGCATTCTGTGTTTTTCTCAAACACGGGTGTGAGAAAGGTCTGTCAGATTTCTTCTTCTTGTGCCTCCAGTGCCTTGTGTCCGCTGCAGCTTAGGCAGTAGTTCTACGGAACTTCGAAGTCTAAGCACAGCCCTGTAAAAAGGCTGTACCCACGCCATTTTGGCTTTTGTGCCCTTTTTTATGCCACCTTCCATCAAACATGACTGCTCTGCAGTGGGACCTGCCGCGTCTGCCGTCAGCTGTCTAGCCCGTTTTTTGGTGGCGGCGGCGTGCACTTTTTTGGCGATGGCACCGAAAGCTTTGTGATGCACTGGTTTTGGAGCACCAAGTAAAGCACAAAAGCACACGAGCTGCTCGTGCCCGGCGCTGATTGCGCGCGCTGCGACCACCGACTTGACGTTTACGGCAAAGGTGTCTTTCGTGCTACCATGGGCAGATGTCTCACCACTGCCATTGTACAACAGAGATACGTGGCTTGAGGTGTAGGCGCACGAGATGACATTCGCGGGACACGCTCCATTTTGGCGATGCAGTTCCAAAAACGAAGCCAGTCCTTTTCGTTTTCCGACCGTTTCTCGAACTGACGGCTCGCATCGCCCGCAGGTTGGGCATGCC
The DNA here is from genome assembly GCF_052857255.1 of Amblyomma americanum. Classification (NCBI taxonomy): domain Eukaryota; kingdom Metazoa; phylum Arthropoda; class Arachnida; order Ixodida; family Ixodidae; genus Amblyomma; species Amblyomma americanum. The sequence continues at coordinate 124,444,402 of NC_135503.1, forward strand.
GCGCCGCTGACGAGGTTGCTCAACTCGCTGGTCTCACAGATAACTGCGCTTGCATGCTTGTCTTCATGCTTGCGGTTCACCATCAAACCTCTTTAGCTTTCGCTCTGATGCACTGACGAAGTCGTCGTTGCCGCGGTTAGGACTAGCAGCAGCCGATTCTGCCGTCGCTGGCGCTCTCCGCTTGTGCTTGGGGTGCCTCCCTTTGTACTGATGCCTCATCCAGAACTTCCTTGCGCGAAATTCGCGTTTCTTGCTGACATCCATGGCTACCACGTCATACTTAGTGGCACGGGCAGGGACACTATTTTTCGTTCCATTTATAGTCCCGCAATAATTTTTGACATCCATGTAGAAAAAAAAGCTCAGAAGCCCGGGCAGACACGTTACTTCTGGTCTAGGTCACAGCAAAAGAAAGAGCGAGCGCGTCCGGCGTGCGTCTGGATGTGCTGCAACCAATGACAGGGCTCTGATCGTACCACATGATTTAAAAGGCCAGTCGCGGCATTCGATTTCGGGGGGAACTGATGCTTTTTTTTTTCGTATTTTTATCAAGAATGCGCCGCTGCTGAAGTAGCTTCTGCAGAACATAGTTAGGCCTACTTCCCTGCAAAAGAGCGGGCGACGCTGTGAGGCGAAATGCCGCGTGCCCGAAATTCGGTCAGATTCGTGCTTTCACGAGCCACTGCGAGTGCTTTAATTGCGTTTTTTAGTAACTTCCCGTTTATTCTCGGCTTTGATTTTTTGATACATGAAAGAAGAGGCTTGAAGGAAAACAAAATGCAAGAAAACAGAAAATCGGCTTTTTCGAAAAATATCGCAGTTCTTTTACCTGCAATTTTCCTTAAAGCATCAGGACTTTTGGTACTTGTTAGTCAGTTTCATCTTTTCTGAGCCATCACCGTTGCAGCAAAACAAAACTGTAACGCACTGATTGCTTTTTTGTCCGCCCTGGCAGGCTTCGCCCTTGAAGCACAAGGCTCTTTTTTTGGGCTGAAGGTTGTAGAATAGGCCTGGCTTGTCTATGTTGAAAAATTGCAAGCGTCATATCCCGCGATGAAAGACAGCAGTGTGGTTGCTATGCAAGCTTCAACGGTGGAGGCGTCAACCTTTTTCCTTCGCCGCAAGCGGTTTTCTAGGAGAGGTCATGTCGTGCCTTAATTTGGTGAATTCAACCACCGGAGGCCTGAAGATCTTAGATTCCCAGTGTGAGTGCGATATCCACAGCCATCTCATGAAGAACTTTTCTGTCAGTGTTGACGCCGGCTGCGGTGACTTCTTTAAACCACATTAGGAGAACTTGTAACTTTACATGGTGGGCAGTCTTCGCTTCTTTGCTGATTTCAGTACCTTTCAGGGTGACGTGATCGATGCTCTTAAAATGACACATGCAAGCAACATGTTGCACTTCCTTAGTTTGTCTTCGCGCACAAGGGAATAAAGAAGCAAGAACGGCTGCGACGATCCGCGCGCTGGCTGTAGCGAAGAGGATGTCGGGGCGCACAGAGCCACAAGAAATGTGGAGAGGACAAACCATGCTCGAAAACGCTGGGTGGGTTGGCTGGTTCGCAAGGCGGACGGACCAATAAGCGGCAGTGCTAGCCTCGGGACAAACATTGGAACGGCTGCCAAGGTCGCGCTGTCCACTGGTTCATGCTTGGGTACTCCACTGCTGCTGGCTGACACCTCTGTCGACGAACTTGTGTTTTCTGCTTGCTTTTTTATGTTTTTTCCCAAAATTGTGTGCGCTGCAAACTTATGATACGGTTTCACGCTACAGTAGTGTCTTTTCTTAAATGGCATCACGGAGTGAGCACGGAGCGTCCAAAAAAAACGGCGTCGGCCAGTGAGGCGCTCGAATTTTGCAATTGTGACATCCAATAGCATCGCCACATTTTATATTTAGTTTTCCGTCTTTTTCTTTGCTCCAAATCATAGTAGACTTTCCGTTATGACGGGAAAGTCCTACTCCTGTGCCAGCTACATTTGACGAGACACGCGGTGCAAAACGGGCATTTTTTAGCGGATTTTTGCAAGTATGTCGGTTTCTCATTAACTCTGCGGTATTCAGCCATGAAATTTGGCAATAAAATGGAAAATGATGAAACATATTCATCTATGACAAAACTGAAAACTCGATTTATTTTGCGATTTTCTACTGTCAAAAGACACGTGTCCCCCCCTTAGGACGAACTGTTTTGCATGTCCTTCGGTTAAAATGAACTTTCTCAGCGATCACGAACCATGGTGACTTTGCATAACGGAGTTCACGGGGCATCTGTGCGGCACTATCTCTGTCTCAAGGTCCAAAAATTTGGCCAGCAACTGCTTTGGAGGCTTCATATAACTGGAGAGGCCAGCATCGGTGAAAATGATTCTGAAAGAGAGAGGGGACATCCTGCCTAAATGCAAGCAAGTTTGGATTGAAAAGAAGGGCTGCAGTTGATGGGAAGCGAGCAGCCATGGAGAATGCCCTCATTGAGTGTTTGCACCAGGCACACAGCTCTGTAATTGCTGTTGATGGGTTCAGCTGGATAGAGAAAGCAGGGAAAGGATCACACTGCATTTCTATGCCAGTGACTTTGAGGGGCCTAATTTTTGGCTCGAGCTTTCCAGAAACGTAATGGCACACACGCCAAGAAATGCGTATGTGTTCAGTGCCAATAAGACCAGAGTCTTCAAACATGTGCAGCCTGAACAGACTCCGACATTCAACGCAGAGTGCATCACCTGCCATACCAGCTCATGCAAGGGCTGTTCTTCTTTTTGCTTTGTTTTGATGAGGCCCAGCCCTTAACAAGACCAGCATTTTTCCAGTTTTTTTTTTTTACTACAATGGAGCCCCGATTATGCTTCCCTTTTTATGCTGCGGTGCGGACTTTTTTGTTGTGTTAGTGGAGTCCTTTCAAATCCTTCAAATACACAGTGGATTGAAAGTATGGCTGAGAGGACATGCGCCTGACAACCAAGGTGAGCTAACCACATAAAGTAATATGGGCTCCTAGATAAGTCGCAAATGTCATGCGCTTCGAAGTTGAGGTCAAGATCCTCCTACGAGGTGTAATTTTTGGATAGCAGAAATGTAAAAAAATTCACTTAGAATGCAAGCCAGAAAAACGTCCCCAAAACTGTTTATTTGCACTGCACATTTAGCTTGATTCGGTGCACAGTCGCGACACGTACATGCTGTGTGCTTGCTCATCAGCGCCACCCCACGCTGGGCGTCTAAAAAGGGCATGCATTTCCATATGCCTCCACAGTTCTCAAAAGGTGCTGAGCAACTCCACGTATACTGGTTTCCATTCCTTCCTGCCCTACATGTGGCACCTCAAGAAGTGCCCAAATGGAATTAACAGCTAGGTGTATGGTGAAACAGTGTGTAATCTGCACTAAGGGACAAAAAACAAAAGGCCTCATTGCATTGCCTCTTTAGAGTGCCGTGGTGCATACTGTGTTGTTTGAATTTGGGTTGGACACTAAACTTGGTGTGTGCCTATGGATGTTGGCAGGTTGTCAGCCACTGTGCATGCGACTTTGTTGGGAAAGGTGCCCTTTGGCCCACATCGCTCCTGTTTCCTCCTCTCTCAGCAGCAGACGGCTGAGACACAGGCGGCCAAGCTCCAGCAGCAACAGCAGCAGCAGGCAGCGTCCGGCCAGGGCGATGACCAAGGAGGTGGTGGTGGCGGAGGTGGCGCGCGCGAGCAGCATGACAATGGCGGCGAGTCGGATTCTGGCGAGGACACGTTCCACGGCAACCAGAGCCACTCGAACCCGCCCTCTGGCACCTCAACACCCAGCCCCGGCGGCGCGGGTGCCACCTCACACTCGGAGCACACGGATGAGTCGCAGGGCGCTGCACCGCCCACCTCGCAGGCCGGCGGATCAGCCGCTTCGGAGCGTGGTGGAGGGGGCCTGCCTTCGCTGGCATCCCCCCTGTCGCTGGCCCACCCGTTAGCTTCGCTGGGCTACCAGCACTCACTGGCCAGCTTTGGCATCTCGTCGGGGGGATTCGGCGGCACACCGCATGCGGCGCACGTGGCCGCCTCGACGGCTGCCGCGCCCTACTTGCCGGGCAGCGCGGCCACCTACTCGCAGGCCCACCTGCCCGGGCCTTACAGCTGGACCTGAGCGCCGGGCGCCGCGGGGGGCGACGGAGCGGGGCCCGCCGTATGCAACGTGTAGTAGTCGCCGCAGTCTGCCCCCGTCTCTGGCCGGGGCTCCCCCGTCGCCGCCCCCCCGCCATCGAAGCAGCAGCCAGCGGGGCGTTCCCCCTTCCCCTCTTTCGTTCTGCCCCAGCCCGAGAAAGCGGCGCTCCACCCAGCGGCACGCCGTGCACGGGCACCCACCACTGGCCCTGGTTGCTCGTGGTGTGAATCTCACTCCTGCTGGGCACGCCGCCGTGCCCGTGGGTGTGGCCTCGCCGGGGTCGTCGTCCACCTGGGCACAGCAGAGGACGGGGCCGTCGTGTGCGAGAAGCCAAAGACGGTCGACCAAAACAGGCGAGCGGTGTGGGCTGTGCTGTGCAGCGAGCAGCTGAGAAGTGTGGGGGCCATGCATGGCCCGCTGTGCGAGTGCCAGCAAGGTGGGCAAGGATCGCAGTGCTCTGCTTGTGTGCCAACAGCCAGCGCTGGGTGAACTCTCCGTGAGGCAGGAGCCACCACCGGGGAGGCATCATTGCCAACCATGCACTCGCTGCTGCTGCTGCTTTGGTCGCCGCCTTCACCACCTCGGCACCCACATTGTTTCTACTGGAAAGGACCGAAGTAACCGCCGCGACGACACACAAGGCCTGCTGGAACCGCAGATGTCTTCTTCGCGGGGCCCACTCGATTCTGCCTCGCACGTATGGTGGACTGTGTTCGGCAACGGGAAGTGCACTTTGCGCGCAGTATGACAGACCAAGCGGGAAAGGCAACGCCGTCGGCTGTTTCTTCCTTTCCTCCTTGTTTTCAGCCCCCATTTTTATTACGAGCTCACAGTGTGCATTGCCATGGTTTATCCAGTGATTTCCTCAACATTCTACTGCGATCAACGGCTGTTTGAACTGCTTGCCCTCTTAGCTGAGTTATTGGTGGGGGGTTTGATGAGAGTGTGGGCTCCAAGCCGTTCACAGTCTTACTTGTTTGCTTCATTCGTAGCCTTTTACTTCGTTTCTAGCATACACACTTGTATAAATGCTGTCCTCATATTTTGTTTTTCCCCTCACAAAATCTGTTTCCATTTGTCAGACCCCTCAAGTTGTGCCACGTGACCATTATCTTGTTGAAAATTTGTCTCATCACTCTTACAACTTAATTTATTGCTTACAGTCTGTGACAAGTTGCCAATGTTTGACTGTAGAATTGCTTAGGAGGACTAGAAAAAATCATTGGTACAGCGTTAAAAGGGTGCATGCAGGGCTGTCAGGATGTGTGCATTTGCCATGTGTCACTGTCATTTCTTTCTGTCCTCTCTTTAATGTCTGGGGCCATTTGCATAGCCATAAATGCAGAGGGTGTTTAGTTTTTAATCTGCTCTTTTATGTCTTTCGAAGTATCAGTGCCGAGTTGCTGCTGCTGCTTTTTGCTGAAGTTCAGGGCTGCAGCGCTAAGCTTGTTCCTTGTGGATGCCCGCAAAAATTCTGCTTTGGTATCACATCGGAGAGGCTCTGGGGTGTAGCTACAATTGTATCATGTGCAGTGCACACCGACGGCCCACGCTGGCACTGGCAGGTAATTTTTCTCCTATGAATGGAACTGTGCAAGCTGTGGCACAGCACATGGCAGCTTCCCTTGCCAAATGGCTGGATGCAAGATGTAAGCCACCGGTCCTTTTATTGGTAGAGCTCATTGAAGGGTTAGGCAGACTTAATCCAGAGCTTTGTTTAAGTGGCTTCAGAAAAATCATGGGGCAAGTTACTTAACATGCTTTTCTTTCTCTCCCACGCTTCATTGTGGGCCAATCTGCACTTGGAGGGCTGCAGCCCACACCCCTGCCAGTTCTTTGGCCAAACAAGCACAACCCGTTTTCTCTAGGCTAAGAAAGCCCTGCTTTTCCCGACAGGAGAAGGAGTGACACTGTGTCTTAGAGTTACCCTTTGCGGAACATCAATAATTGCGGGCAGACACCGATATTTATGCTTCCAGTAGTTCTCCGAGACCACTTTTGCGTGTGTGGGTGCTTGTGCGTGCATGCCGGCTACGTTCCTCAGTAAGGAACGAGCCGTTTTTAGGGTCGGGGTAATGACTTTAATCGAAAGGAGCCGCGTCTGTAGGCTCCAACATTTAGCGCTTTTAACAGTGCAAGCTTCATGCTCGAGGTGCAGCGTTCTCTTGAGCAAAGCCGATGAGGCAGCAGGGGACGAGAGTGCACGTCGTCCCGTCTTGCCGCTGTGGCACTGGCCTTATGACGAGAGCGTCTTCAGCAGAGGGCAACAATCACACGCATGTGTTTGTGTGGAGAGTGGGACTTGTTTTTCTGGAGGTGTGCACGCCTTTGTCCCTTGTGCAGAGCACGGCCTTGGTGTGTGGCATTTGCAATGGTTTGCCCCCTCCCCACTCCTTCCCTTTTAAGAGCAGTGAGGGTGCGTGGGTGAACAAAGCCAGGATTGTTGCCACCACACTGCAAGCTTCGTCTTTTTTTGTTGCACACTCAGAAACGGGGGCTCCTTGTGACAGGTGGACTGCTCTCCCAACTTGGCTAGAAGTGCAACGACAGCAGTGGACTTTTAAAGTGCGAACAGAAAAGTATGTAAAAAAAAAAATACTCAAGACTTTTTATTATCCTTGCGTATTGGCTGCTGCCCCACCCTTCCCGAGTGCGTTTTTATAAAGACTAAATACCGACTGAGTCTTGGCAGAACATATTCTTACGCACATTTGTTGTCAGTATTTTTCCGTCATTTTGCATTTCCTTACACGTGTTAAAGCATGGCGATGATTTTTTTTTCTTTGTAGCTACATGTTGTACAGTTTTTGTTGTCATTTTAGAACTTGGGGCATACACATAGTAAGCAGCCATTGCAAGGTTTCTTTTTATATTTTTGTTAGCGGGAGAATGGACTGTCAAGGCAACCACCACATAGAAAGGATCACACCTTATAATGTGATACAGCATTTTTCTTTCGTATTCTTGTCCTGCATTTGATGTGCATTGTTTTTTTGCAGTGGACGTTGCGTATGTCTCGTGTCGTGAAACCGACATGAATAATAAAGAACTTGGTCGGTGGGATTTGTGTAGATTATGCAAGTGCTCAGTGAGCTTGCCACCATATGCTGCGAGGTGTATATACAATTCCTTGCACATTTTCTGGCAGTTCGTGCCATGGATCTTTGTTTTTGCGTGTCAAACGAGAACTCTTGTTTAAGAGTTTCTCAGGGAGTGCTGTGGTGCTTTTGCAGGCTAATAGGCTTTTGGGTTGTCTTCATGGCGCAGAAAATAAAATACAGTTTCAGTTGGACTGCGTGCAGTTAGGCTTGTTGATGCATTCCTTCCCTGCCTTTGGACTGTGCAGGACGGAAGGGAGTTTGGAATGGAACATTAGTCAGCTGTGGCTTAATTTTAGTCGTAATTGTGTGCATCTTTTTCGGTCCATAAAATAGGCAAGAAGACCAATAATTTGCTTTTACACTGAAATCGTGCACAGATGTGCGGTATTATATGAGATTTCATTTTCATCAAGAGCCTTGATAAATTTGCTTCCAGGCAGCTGAATGCTGCATTGAAATGTGCATCACCAACACAAGTCAGTTTTGTTTGACTGGTAACATTTTCTTAGCCCTTCAGGAATATGCACTGTTCATGGATTTTGAATAATGGATTGAGCGGAGTCTGGAATTGTAGCCATGCAGTCTGCAAGAGCGGAAACAGCCGCAGGGCATTGTGTACGATAGCCACAGCCAACTTACATGTCTATTTTTTTCTTTGCTTTTTTCTCCATTGCTGTATAAAAGTACATGCACAGAGCAAGCAATTTCTCTTGTCCCATTACCTCCCATTGCTTTTATTTTTCTGTACAGAGTCTAGTGGCCTCCAAATGGAGAGCACAGAGGCCTGGTTCTTTAAGTGTCCCAAGTATGCGTCAATGCTTTGTTGTTGTACATAGTGTGTTTTCTCATCACCCCACCACTTTGGGAGCATCTCGAGTGATTTTTCTTTTTTTTCTCTTTCACTTTTGAAAGCTCGGAAATTTTTCATTGGCGTGCGTGTGCTTGTCTGTTTAGTGTGCGTGTGTCTCGCGTTCGCGGAGTCCAGTCTCTGCTCGCCACACCTGTTGAGACCGAAATGTTTGCAACATCGCTTCCCTTGACGCGTTGTATTTTTTCTTCTTGATGAAGACGAAAGGAATGATATACTGTGAGAAGGCATGTTTGTCTGTGTGAAGCAATTTCCAAATTCTCCGAGGAACGTAGTGCTAATAAAGCATCTTTTTTTTGGTTAACGTTGCTGGTCTGTGCCCAAGTGCCACACCACACACACATGCAGGCGTGCCAGCAGGAACAGGTAGTAGTCCTGGCTGCAGTGACATAGTGCTGTTTGCGTCAGTTGCGTATGCTGCTGTTGCTTGCATTCACTGTGCGCTCGCCACCACTGTTGCCCTTGTGAACAGTGCAGCATTTAGCAAAGCAGGAATGTAGTGAGTCTGCACTTCATAGCAGTTTTCGGGGCCTCAAAGCAAATTCGTCAAAAAGTAAGTTAGGTGTAGGGAAGCCTCAATTGTGTATAGTCGTCCACAAACCTGTCTACAGCCCTCAAGCGGCATGCTCTGTTGTGCATTTATGACTGTCATCGCTGCCTGGTGGGTCCGATAAAGCTTTTAAAAATCTATGGTTATATGCAGTGTTGGCGGTAACGCGTTCCTTTTTTTGGTAACTTAGTAACGTACTCGATACCATTTGGGAACTGTAAAGGGTAATGTACTTTCATTAACATTTTTAGGTAACGTGAGGTGTCATGTTACTAGTTACTTTTGTTCTAGTTGTCCCCCACTCCGCCCCCTTTTTTTTTTAGAAAAAAGCACAGAGCACCTAAACTGATGTTGCAAATAAACAAACAGATGCTCTCAACGACCTTTGTTGTGGCTCACATGCATGCCAGGAAACACCTGCGGTTGACGCACCCAACTAAAAAAGACAGAATAGCCATAAAACACGTGCACAAACGCATTCACACACTTGCCTTCACCTACCTCCCTTTCCCGAGCCACTCACACACACAACTCTCTACAGAGTGGAAGCATGCCGAGCATTTTGGAACATATTTTTCAGAGTTACCTGAAATTTATTGAGAGTTCAGCGGTGTTTTCTTCATGAAGATAGAATTGATGATGTGTCATTTTGTATTTAATGTCACATTCAGAAAACGGCTTCACCATGTGCCACGGAGTTAGAATCTATCACTTGTAAATATACAGGCAACTTTAGGCCACTATAGCAAGTATTCTCGTTAAATCAGGATTTCATGTAAAATCGTCCTTTGGGCTAGCAGTTTTGTGTGAAATATGAGCTGTATGAAATTGTTATTGTGAGTTTATAGGGTGAAGACGCAGTAATTAAAAATTTATGGTTATGAAGCAACGGCTTTTTTGATAATTGTAACGCGTTGCTTTTCTTTGTTGGTAACGCATTCCTTTTTTCATAGCGTAACGAGTAATGTATTTAGTTACTTTTTTCGGTAACTCCTACAACACTGGTTATATGCATGCGCGATAAGGTCCTGTTTTGAGCCCTAGGCCACTTGCAGTGAGGTCAATATATATACTCCCCTTTGTGTTGTTTGAGCGCTCTAGACAGGTCTGTGGATGACTGCAAAACACTTATTGGTCTTGACAAGCGTGAAATGCGAAGTCGTGATGTCCAATGCTTTCGCTTCGCTCAGCTATGATGCCTGCTTTAAAGCAAGATGAGCATTCGTTTACAAGCAAACATAGAGGTTTGAGATTTTTGCCTGATTTCCCTACACAAGCGCTGCTATTTATTTTTCAGAAACCATGCAGATGTTGATCGTTGGGAGCAACAACTTGAGGTGTGCCCCAGTGTAGTTTATTACTGCACAACTTTGGCGAGAGGTGCGCTTGCAGTGGGCTGTGACCTTGGAAGAGGGCGCCCTTAAAGGAATATAGACACCTAATTTTTGGGTGCGTTTTCTTGTTTGTAATGATGCTTAAGACAATATTATGCATGGATTACCACCTGGTATCCTCCTATGACCGCTAAGTAATTTATTATCATTTCTTTCTGGTGCTGTTTTGGTTTCAACAGCCGAATGAGGAGTGTGACGTAAGCCTGTACTTACAGGTCACGTGAGACATGAAAAACTGCTATATAATCGCTGCTTCCACATTCGTTGTCATTCCGGCTCTTGAAGAAGGCTGGCTTCAGCACTGCAGTCAATTAAAAACGATGAAGCAGCGATTATATGGACGTTGTTCTATGCCTCACGTGACCTAAAAGCACTCTTTGACATCACGGCCATTGTTTGGCTGTTGAAACCGAAACAGCATGACAGAAAAATTCGATTATAAATTATTTAGCAGTCTTAGGCGAATATCACATGGTGATTCATGCATAGTGTCTTCCGCATCGTTGAATGAAGAAAACATGCCACCAAAATTAGGTGTCTATGCTCCTTTAAATGCCACAACTCATGCTTGCAGAACAACAATGCATTCATTGCTCCGTCATCTGCTGCGAATCTCTGCTGCTGCATGCAGTGTGCTGCTAAGGTGGCTTGAATAAGTTTTCACTACGCGTGAGCTTCATCCAGGTGAAATAAAGATGGTATGTTGGGTTAAATCGTGGAGGAAGGAAACCTTGGGAGAGGCCCTCATTATCAGATCTTTTTGATGAAAATAACGGGCTACACTAGGAATTTTATGAGTGCGCTTGCCTTGTACAACCGGTTTGTGTCGTCCAATTCCTATTGTGGCATGTTATTTCCATAAAAAGTGTACAACCAACTAGCCCACATTGCTGGCTCGCTTATCAGAGCTGCATGACAAAAATTCAGAGGGCACTTGGGACTGCTTACATGCTGTAAAGGTGAAAGCATCGGAGTGTCATCGTGAGCATTCGGCCTCGAAGCAGGTTGCGCACTGAACGAAGACTTTCCTCCGAGCGCTGAGTCCACAAAGGTCCAAGTGAAACACTCTGTTCGCATACCTTTTGCGAGCTAGCCTCCAACCTGACTATTAACCGCTGTCACATGGGCAGTTTTAATTAATGCCCATTGAATTCGGTGGTGTTCGGCTCGTGCTGCACGGTGGTTTTCAATCACCTTCGAACTCTGTGCATCGACTCGGGGGAGGGGGGGCTGGCTCGTGAATGGCCATTGGGATCTAAAGGATCATTGAGAACATCCTCGCACTCGAAATAGAGAAATATTTTGATTTAACGAACAATTTGCAGGAAAGCCGACTTATGGGAAAGTTTCTTCCAACCATAAACCCTCATTCATAAACCGTGTTTTCTCTTCCTGCTCTGCTGACTGAAGGGGTTAGCGTGAGGAGAGATTAGCCAGTAGCCTTCCACTGTATCCTTTGAAAAGATGAGGGGGGGGGGGGGGGGGGCTGCCTTCTAATCTGCGCTGCGCAAACCTGAAGCCCAGGTGGTCACCACCAGCTTTCAAGATGCAAAGAGAAGTTGCCCAAAGGTTACAGTGGTGCCTTTCCTTGATGAGTGCCTGTCTTGACCTGCTCCTCGTGAGGGGCTTTAGCTTCTCTCTCTCATACACATAAAGGGAGATCTCATCCTTCACTTATCGAACAAGGAGGTGACATCCCAGTAAAAGAAAAACAATGGATTCAATTGGGCAAACCATTTGTTTTCAAATGGAACCAGTTCCCAACTGGTCAGTCCCTTGGGCTCATAAATTCAACTGGGTAGTCCATTTAGTTTCGCTAGTTCCAGTTGGGCATTCTAATTGCTTTTGTGTATTCAGTTGGATTACCCAACTGGAATCATTTGAAACCAATTGGCGCTCCCAGTTGGAACCCAGAAAACCAATTGGAAGCTGATCTGCCAACTGGAAGCTCCACTTGGTTCCATCTGGGCAATCCAGTTGGAAAATGTAAGTGGAAGTCAGTGATGTCTTTCACCGAGATCTGTATATATATATAGCTGGCTATAAAACATAACACTAGACTAATTCGGTTCTTGCAAAAACAGACATTAGCAGCTTAATCTCTTTGTTTTCATCGTCTCCTCCATCACCGTGGGCATTCTTAAGTTGGATAACTTGATGGTCAACCGCCACTGGCTCCAGCTAGAGGGTTTCATGAGCGGAGTATATAAGTGACTGGAAATGTGTGTTCTGCCCAGGTGAAAATCTTCAACTGGAAATTCAATTGGGAGTAACTGGTTTCAACTGGGAGCAACTGGTCCCAGTTGGAAACCAACTGGTTACACTTTGAATCCCAGTTGGAAGCAAACTGGTCCCAATTGGGGACCAAGTGGGAGGCAAATGGTCAAGTTCCCACCAACTGGGAAACATCAATTCCCACTTGAGAGCCAGATGGATGGAACTGGGAGCTAATTAAGTGGGAAGTGGTTCCATATGTGGGTCAAGTGGAAAGCAAAAATTTCCATTGAGGGCCACCTGGGCAGAACTGGTTCTGGGTAAAAACCAAACGGGAAGTTTTTTTTACTGGTTTGAGGGACGTCAAGAAGGAAATATGCTGCTGCGGCTCAGCATATTGTACATATATTAGCGTGGGCAGAGAAAAAAGAAAAATAATGTTGCCCAGCCCGCACCACCAATGGCACAGCGGGCTAGCACAATGTACAGTCATAGGCAAAGTGAATTTACTTTTAAAATAGATGAAAGCTGGCTTATCGGTGAACATCAATCCAATCGCATGCACTGTGTGCGCTGCGAAAATGCCCATAGGCACTCTCCTGACGAATAACATCACTTCTCTCAAAATTCTGCACTACGTATTTAGCATGGGTCGACACGCTGCAGCAAGTATCATGTACCTGCATTATTAGCATTACAGCAAAATTTTTTCTTGTTAGGCCTGCTCCATTCCTCTCTCCAGCTCGTTATGACATAGGCACTTCAGGCAGGGTGACATTACATTTATTGCTCGCCTGACCACTGTTCTACAGACTTGGCCCAATAACTGGAAACATTTAGACACAAAGGACACCTATCAAAATACTGATTAAAAATGAGACGGATGTGGCATTAAGAACAGAGGCACAAGAAAACAGCTCGAATGCAGCGAGTTTCTTGGAGTAGAAATAGTAATTAGGGCATCATAGGAGAACATTACTTAAGAAGCAGTTTTGCTCCAAAGCCGAAATCGTGCATTATTTGTTCATCTTATAAAGACGTGGGCAGTCAGAGTATGTGAGCTAAGGGAAGGCTATGCACTGCATAAGCTGTTTGAACTAATGTGCACCCTGAAGGTTATTATTCGCACCTTTATCAATCTAAAGTGCTGCAAACTCCGAATACTGTCCCAGTTGACCAAGAATTCTCTGCTTGTACACCCTCTACTTTCCGTGCTGCCGAGCAAACGGGAACAAGAACCTCGTCAAGCTGCTCATAGCAGCTTTTTTGTTCTTGTAGCTAGCATTTGTCATGAGCAGAAGAATGCTGAATAAAGATTAATTGATTGATTGGGAAGCCATATTCAAATCTGGTGGCAAGGATTACAGTATGCTTTGTATTTATTTCTCTAGAATAAGGCTTGTAAATGTAGTAAGCAGTTGATAAACTTGTAATTAAGGGGGGACACTGCCACACGAATCCATTTCCAACTATCTGGTACCCCACTTCAAGAATCTTCGACATTGAAAATTCTGGGTTTGTCGATACATCAGTCCGGAACGGGTACTGCCTGGCTTTCTCAGGCTAAAAGCAGGCGTTGCAGACTTTTGGCCTAATCAGACGTATTGCACCCAAAACCGGCGGCGCTCGCTCCCATGTCGCACGACATTTGGTGAAAGCGGTTTTGCAACCGCGCCTCATTTACCAAGCACAGTTCCAACACCTAACCAGAGCTCAGTGGTATCGTCTGGAAGCTGTCAATCGAGAGGTTATGAGAACTATCACTTGCCTTCCACGCATGAAAAACAATCAAGGTGCTTTATTTCATTCTTTCAAAACATAAATAAAACACTACAGAAATTCAAGACTGCACTGGTGGGTGGCTCCTTTTACAATATCTCAGCTGCTTGCAGCAATAGATGAGGCTAAACGAAAGACATCGCCCGGTCCGGATGCCATTGCGTTTGAGGTGTACAAGAACATGAGTTGTACTGTCCTCCCTCAACTTCTCGACACCATTAACACAGTGTAACTAAACAGCTCTGTTCCGGAGACCTGGAAAACTGGCCACTGTGATCCCAATTCCAAAAGCAGGGAAGCCACCTACAGACCTTGGCAGCTTCCGGCCTATTTCCTAAACATCAATGTTGTGCAAGCTGACAGAGACAATGTTAGCCACACGACTGTCGTGGTGGCTGGAGCACCACGGTTTCTACCACCTCGCCCAAATTGGCTTCTGTCCATTCGTCAGCTTTGAAGATGGCATGGCTGTCTTGGCATCGCAAGTTCTGTCATCAACTCGCAGCCATAGTGTATGTACCGTCCTCGCCATGGATATCGAAAAGGCTTACGACAATATAAGTCATGCTGCCATTTTGCATTCTATTGACATGCTGCATTTCCCTCTTCGAGTATGCAATTTTATAAAATCTTTCCTTGAAGGCAGACGATTTGCCATACGCCTCGGTGGTGACTCCCTTGAATCATTTGTCTCTGTTCACGGTGTGCCCTAGGGCTCGGTACTGTCACCAACGCTGTTCAATATTGCCTTCATTCCTCTTGCATGGCGCTTACATGATGTCCCTTGCGTTAAGTTCTTGCTGTACACCGATGATATCAAGGTATGGAGCACTCACCATGACCTGCTAACTCAAGCGATGGTCCTACAGTCAGCCTTTGTCATTACCGCCAATTATGCTATGTCTGTCGGCCTACAACTTTCTGTGAGGAAAACTACGTTCACGTCAGTGGCCAACCGCTGGGGACGCCGTAAACTGACTGCCACACGAATCCGTCTCCAACTATCTGGTACCCGACTTCAAGAATCTTCGACATTGAAAATTCTGGGTTTGTCGATACATCTGTCCGGAACGGGTACTGCCTGGCTTTCTCAGGCTAAAAAGCAGGCGTTGCAGACTTTTGGCCTAATCGGGCGTATTGCGCCCAAAACCGGCGGCGCTCGCTCCCATGTCGCACGACATTTGGTGAAAGCGGTTTTGCAACCGCGCCTCATTTACCAAGCACAGTTCCAACACTTAACCAGAGCTCAGTGGGATCGTCTGGAAGCTGTCAATCGAGAGGTTATGAAAACTCACTTGCCTTCCACGCATCACACCGATCGTGGCACTTCAAGAAAATGCTCAGTTAAATACCCTTGACGAGCTTGTGCAGCAGCGTCGTGACGCTCGCAGCCTTAAGGCTACCCTTTTACATTCACTGCGAGCACTCCGGACCATTGCTTCATCACACACCATACTGTCGCCGCCATCGTCAGTTCTTCCTCCATGGGACTTTGTGCAGCTGAGCGACAACAAACCTACCTGTCTATACGTCGCCAAACCTCACCTTATGCGGCATCGTCCCTTCGCGAGCGGATCGCGGAACAAGGTAGTCACCTACCCCGTGGCTCACTTACTATACTTGTTGATGCCAGTATCCAGGGCTGTGAAACGACTGCAGTTTACTGTCCATGCAAGTCTGCATTTAGCAAGACGGCCAGGTTTCGATTCGCGGAACCCCTAACTTCCTTCTGTGCTGAGCTTGTTCCACAAGGCGCGCTTCGCTCTGTAGTCGGTTACCTTTCTCCCTACAGCCCACATTATCATCCGCACAGCTGCCCTTCAAGCAACACGTCTACTCCGATGCGTCAGCCGCAGCCCAGAAGTCTGCCAGAATATACATCGCCTGGAGGCTCGCATCCCGCAAGCCATTTGAATTGAGTGGGTCCCACGTGACCTGCTGAATTCACAAAGCTCTGCGGATTCTGCAACCCGCTTGGCGACCCAACCCACATCAATGCCTCAGTTCCTCAGCATGGGTGATGCTACCCTCCTTCTCACGAGAAAGGAACACCGAGGTGCCGCACACGTGCGCTCGTCCTTACGAGTACGATTCCGGAGCCCTCCACTACGGCGCCTCTCTCTTCCTTCTTTCACTCCCTCCTTTATCCCTTCCCTTGCAGCACCCTTCAGGTGCCCGCCTATATCTGAGACAGATACTGCGCAATTTCAATTTCCCCAAAAAACATTATTTTTATTATAATTATTATTCAGCGTGCTGTCCTGCATGGACCACGAGGAGGGACGAGCAGCTGGCATGACAGGCGTATCACAAGCGCTTTATTTATACCCGGATAACATTGCGGAGAGGGCGCGCCTCGGAGCGCATGCACGGGAAGGTGCGAAGTGCACACCGCTGCGCGGCTGGCGGCGAACGCGGCCCGCTCGCGCATAGGCGCGTCGCTCGCATGAATAAGGTGCTTCGCCAGCATAGTGCCTCCTCTACACTTTTCGCCGGAGTATTAATGCAGAAATTGCACTGAATAAATGAAATACAACCAAGACATCACATTGGAAACAACCGGGCATGAGCCTCTGTCGGCCACAAGGGTCAGATACCACGTGGTGCTGCTGCGTCGCGGATTGTTTCAACACCGGATCGCTCTGGTGATTTCCAGATCGGCGTCTCACTAGCTCTTATGCTGGTGCTTACGACTGCCATGACGCCGGCAAGAATGACTGACTGCGACAGAACCACACCGAAGAACTAGCTCACTTGGGCATGTGCCGCCGAAGCAACTTCAACGTTCCCATGCTTGCCTGCAGTGCAAACCTACCTTTCGTCTTGCCACAGTGTCGGCAGTGTCGTGCTCTGCGGTGAAGGGGCGTTTAAACCTTTCTACTTAACCCGTTGTTGCTTGTACTTGCACCACCTCAGGGAGAAATTAACGAGTGTTTTCGGCTCAGAACGCACTTTTTGAAAATTCAGTATTTTTTTTTACTTTGATGTACGCAGTTTCATCACCTGTAACATTTCTTATAGGTACTAGACATCTAGAGGAACAAAACGGCTATTTCCGAATTTACGAGAGCAAGTTGATATTTAAAAAAAAAGACGACAAAAATGACACATTTTCATAATTTTTTAGTTTTTAAAACCATTTATGACGTGAAAGCTGCATGCTCCGAATTATATCGAAAGACAGAATCTATGAAAATGTCAGTGAAAAATTTTTGAAGTGTTTGCTAAAAATTTGAACTTGTTATTAATTATTGAGCAGAGCCTGGTTTCTCGCCTTTTCTAAATATTCAAACTGCCCTCACTTCACGAATAAATTTTTTTCGGCAAAACTGTTTCTGGTTTTCATTACGCACATTACGTAAGTTTCCATCAGTTTTTTATTGAACAAATTGGAGATGGCGGAGCGCAACGCCTGGGACGTTTGGCGTGGAATGACCTATAGTGTTCCTTCCTCTGTGTGTGCAATGCAGTTTTGTTGGTCTCGCGTGATTTTCGTAACGGCGTGTAATTATAATTTCAATTTCCTCGTACCAATGTTGGCATAAGTCTCACAGCCGTCATAGAAGAAAGGCCAATTGGTTCCAAATGATTTTTTTTTTTTTGCTGGCCACTTCAAACCATTTGTGTCGAATGGGTATGCTATGTGAGTTCAACTGCATGGTGGGTCATTTGGTCTGTTTGGGTGACCAGTTATTTCGAATTGGAAGCACCACTCGGGCTTAATTGGCTGAGCCGAATGGGTGGCGAACACGCAATTGGTTTTCGACCAATCGGTTTCAACTGGAAATTTTCCTATCAGACCCAGTGGCTTTTTTTTTTTTACTGGGATCGCCGCCTTCGAAAGAAGGTTTTCGGTTGGAAAATTGCAGAGGGCGCTCGATATTCTGCAAGTCGTCAATTGCAAAATTTTAGATTATACTAACTAGTTCGTAATATAATTTTTATTTAGTAACCAAAATGACAGCTCCGCTGGTCAGATGTCAACAAAGCAACAATCCCACCCTGTTCGTGTTGCATTTCGCTTGTTTTCACTACTGACGTGTTTTGCGGCAACCGAGACCAAGGAGGGTCCCCCCACAAGTGCTGAAACGACGGTGTCTATGAATGCGACGATATTGCGGTATAGGGGCCCCAACCTAAAGTTTGCTGCGCGACGACAGCGCCGTGCTCCTCCCGCAGCGGCGGAATTCTGCAGCTTCGATCGGGCGCGAGGGCACCGCGGCGCTCTGACTGGCCGTGTTCGCGTGCTGCTCGCGCCCGTCTCCTCGCGGATGCGAGCACAGCCTGACGACTGCACAGTGAGCCGATTATGTTCATCGGCGGGCAGTTTTAACGCGACAGCGTTAAGGGCCCCGTGTCGCAAAAAAGCCTGTGTCTTTGGCGTCGGCCGTGAGCGAAAAATCCCAGAAACGCGCACATAACGCCATCAGGCGCCGCCCACTAAAACCACTCCCTCCTCCTCGCAATGTACCCCACTGCACTAGTGTTCCTGTATTCAGTCATTCCAGCTCCTATAGGTGGCGCGGCGGCAGTACGACATTTCGACAGTACGAATTTAACGAAGATGACACATGTGCTTTGTGGGGCAAATCTGTAGAAACAATAGTACACCTCATTCTAAAATGTGATGGTATCCATCCCGATGTCGACGCAGGCACAGTCACTCTTCCTGAGGCCTTAGGGTTTAGAGATAACAATAGTCATGTAAATAAACCTGCGGTGGAAATTAGCAAAAAGCGATTGGAGGATTGGTGGCTCATAAGCAGAGAGGTGACATAAGTTTAAAGTGTAGGAAGACGTATTTTAAAGAAAATGGCAAATTTTATTAACAACTTACAGCAGAGTTAAACAAAAATAAAGGAAAAAAACTGAGCATGGTGGCAACTACAACTGTCCCGTTTCAAAGGGGATGCTCCTACCTTCCATCCATCCATCCATGGCGAACGAGGCTATGATGGCGCCGATACCATAGCGTGCGTCTCTATAGAAGCAAAGCGGGTTCTTGACGTTGTGGCACCTTTCGTGTGATTCTTAGAGTCTAGATAAGCAGCAGTAAATGACTGTCGGTTATTAATAAGATGCTATGCTTAAGTATGGCTGCATTACAGGCTCGAAATAAATTTTTATCGATATCAGCATGGAATCGCCAGTTCGCAAGTGCCGAAAAAAACCCCGTCGGCTTGAAACTTGCGAACTCAGCATAGCGACGTGCGACAGACACTTTGAACTAATTTTTTGCGGTTTCACTTTCTTGTTTTTAAAGCGGAAACTACTTTAAT
This sequence comes from Amblyomma americanum, assembly GCF_052857255.1. NCBI lineage: Eukaryota > Metazoa > Arthropoda > Arachnida > Ixodida > Ixodidae > Amblyomma > Amblyomma americanum. The sequence continues at coordinate 124,463,730 of NC_135503.1, forward strand.
AACCCTGACAGTCTGACGCTATATTATGTGCCTACACGATTGCGGCCCTTACCCGCATAAAAACTATATGTGTACATGATTGCGCGCTGATCTTATAAGGACAGAAAAGAAAATCAGCAGTTGGCAACACTGGCCACGGTCCGCGGCGTAATATAACTGCACTTAAGAATTACAACAGAGATCAACATAAACCTTTTAATGTTAGGCCGCATCAAGCAAGCCAGAAAGATCAAAATCCTTGAGCCTACAATTTCGACTCGTGATTGCTTGATTTTTTAGGTATAAACAGAAAAGTTTTACCAGTGGTCTACATTTTCTCACGAAGGAATTCTGTTCGGTGCTCCTGAATATGGGCGGAGCTTTACTGCAGACTTAATTGTGTCCGACTATAGTCCACCTGCAGCGTAAGCTGGTCACATATATGCGGTGATAGAACACGCAATGTAGCTGTTGTTTGGAGCGGCAGCCAGGGGGTCATTCCAACTTTATAATACAGTCGAAACTAGCGCTGAAAACGTGTTTTTGACTAGCGGACGAAAACGCTGTGATCGAGTGAGCAGACGACAGTTGCCAAGAAGCGTTTGCAATTGTTCATCCACTTTCCGCATATCCAAGAAATGAAGGCACAATTATGAAGTTCTTGCCATTCATATCGCCATTTAGCAATCACGTTGTGGCCAGAAAGCCGTGTTTAATCTATACCAGAATGGACTGAAACTTGATAAAAAAATTTTTTTTCTGCAAACGTCCGCCTTAAAATATAACCAATATACTTAATTCATATCAGCTCATTGTATAAGCACTGGACTGCTTTCATGAAGTGTTAATGCATGAAAAAAACACCGAATACGAATGCATTGACGACGCGGTGTCGTGGCGTCAACAGATTACGTCGACGGCCGGGTCATTGGGCTGAAGCTCGTTACCAGCTTGCAGAATGCACTTAATCACTGCTTTTTGAACTCTTCACGCGTCTGCAGAAGCAACATGTTTGGGATGTTCGCACATGGTAGAATAACAGAATATGCTCATTTTTGACGCGCATCTTACGCTGCAAACCACTGCGATTGCAGGCGCCGCGCAGAGCGATCACCGGCTCGCCGTTTCAGGAAAAGAGGCCGCGTGGCGCCGCCACCGTCGCTGGAACAACCGAATAGCATATACAGGAAAACTACACTGCCCCAACAGATAGCGCGCGACGGCAGCGACTCCCCCTCGTCTTGTTCGGGCGCAGTGGGGCAGTTCGGGCACGCAGGAATCGCGCGGTGAGCGGCGAACAAAGCAGCGCACATCCAAAGCGCGTTCACCACGGCATCATTCGGCAGCGGCACCAGCACGAGGAATGTACTGCTAAGCGCAACTATGCCTTTTTGCGGTTTTTATCATCGGCCGCACCTTTGCTCTGCAAGCATTGGCTGGGGCCTGATTCAGCGCAGAAACCCGCACGTGTTCATCGGGGCATTGAGCATCCACCAGGGGCATCACGGTTGGCAGCCGCACTGAAGATAAAGAGCTGCTTTCGGAAGGCGGAACGCATTCGGCAGCGGCAGCAGCGCGAGAAATGCACTGCTAAACGCAACTATGCCTTTTTGCGGTTTTTATCATCGGCCGCACCTTTGCTCTGCAAGCATTGGCTGGGGCCTGATTCAGCGCAGAAACCCGCACGTGTTCATCGGGGCATTGAGCATCCACCAGGGGCATCACGGTTGGCAGCCGCACTGAAGATAAAGAGCTGCTTTCGGAAGGCGGAACGCATTCGGCAGCGGCAGCAGCGCGAGAAATGCACTGCTAAACGCAACTATGCCTTTTTGCGGTTTTTATCATCGGCCGCACCTTTGCTCTGCAAGCATTGGCTGGGGCCTGATTCAGCGCAGAAACCCGCACGTGTTCATCGGGGCATTGAGCATCCACCAGGGGCATCACGGTTGGCAGCCGCACTGAAGATAAAGAGCTGCTTTCGGAAGGCGGAACGCATTCGGCAGCGGCAGCAGCGCGAGAAATGCACTGCTAAACGCAACTATGCCTTTTTGCGGTTTTTATCATCGGCCGCACCTTTGCTCTGCAAGCATTGGCTGGGGCCTGATTCAGCGCAGAAACCCGCACGTGTTCATCGGGGCATTGAGCATCCACCAGGGGCATCACGGTTGGCAGCCGCACTGAAGATAAAGAGCTGCTTTCGGAAGGCGGAACGCATTCGGCAGCGGCAGCAGCGCGAGAAATGCACTGCTAAACGCAACTATGCCTTTTTGCGGTTTTTATCATCGGCCGCACCTTTGCTCTGCAAGCATTGGCTGGGGCCTGATTCAGCGCAGAAACCCGCACGTGTTCATCGGGGCATTGAGCATCCACCAGGGGCATCACGGTTGGCAGCCGCACTGAAGATAAAGAGCTGCTTTCGGAAGGCGGAACGCATTCGGCAGCGGCAGCAGCGCGAGAAATGCACTGCTAAACGCAACTATGCCTTTTTGCGGTTTTTATCATCGGCCGCACCTTTGCTCTGCAAGCATTGGCTGGGGCCTGATTCAGCGCAGAAACCCGCACGTGTTCATCGGGGCATTGAGCATCCACCAGGGGCATCACGGTTGGCAGCCGCACTGAAGATAAAGAGCTGCTTTCGGAAGGCGGAACGCATTCGGCAGCGGCAGCAGCGCGAGAAATGCATTGCTAAACGCAACTATGCCTTTTTGCGGTTTTTATCATCGGCCGCAACTTTGCTCTGCAAGCATTGGCTGGGGCCTGATTCAGCGCAGAAACCCGAACGTGTTCATCGGGGCATTGAGCATCCACCAGGGGCATCACGGTTGGCAGCCGCACTGAAGATAAAGAGCTGGTTTCGGAAGGCGGAACGCATTCGGCAGCGGCAGCAGCGCGAGAAATGCACTGCTAAACGCAACTATGCCTTTTTGCGGTTTTTATCATCGGCCGCAACTTTGCTCTGCAAGCATTGGCTGGGGCCTGATTCAGCGCAGAAACCCGCACGTGTTCATCGGGGCATTGAGCATCCACCAGGGGCATCACGGTTGGCAGCCGCACTGAAGATAAAGAGCTGCTTTCGGAAGGCGGAACGCATTCGGCAGCGGTAGCAGCGCGAGAAATGCACTGCTAAACGCAACTATGCCTTTTTGCGGTTTTTATCATCGGCCGCAACTTTGCTCTGCAAGCATTGGCTGGGGCCTGATTCAGCGCAGAAACCCGCACGTGTTCATCGGGGCATTGAGCATCCACCAGGGGCATCACGGTTGGCAGCCGCACTGAAGATAAAGAGCTGCTTTCGGAAGGCGGAACGCATTCGGCAGCGGCAGCAGCGCGAGAAATGCACTGCTAAACGCAACTATGCCTTTTTGCGGTTTTTATCATCGGCCGCAACTTTGCTCTGCAAGCATTGGCTGGGGCCTGATTCAGCGCAGAAACCCGCACGTGTTCATCGGGGCATTGAGCATCCACCAGGGGCATCACGGTTGGCAGCCGCACTGAAGATAAAGAGCTGCTTTCGGAAGGCGGAACGCATTCGGCAGCGGCAGCAGCGCGAGAAATGCACTGCTAAACGCAACTATGCCTTTTTGCGGTTTTTATCATCGGCCGCAACTTTGCTCTGCAAGCATTGGCTGGGGCCTGATTCAGCGCAGAAACCCGCACGTGTTCATCGGGGCATTGAGCATCCACCAGGGGCATCACGGTTGGCAGCCGCACTGAAGATAAAGAGCTGCTTTCGGAAGGCGGAACGCATTCGGCAGCGGCAGCAGCGCGAGAAATGCACTGCTAAACGCAACTATGCCTTTTTGCGGTTTTTATCATCGGCCGCAACTTTGCTCTGCAAGCATTGGCTGGGGCCTGATTCAGCGCAGAAACCCGCACGTGTTCATCGGGGCATTGAGCATCCACCAGGGGCATCACGGTTGGCAGCCGCACTGAAGATAAAGAGCTGGTTTCGGAAGGCGGAACGCATTCGGCAGCGGCAGCAGCGCGAGAAATGCACTGCTAAACGCAACTATGCCTTTTTGCGGTTTTTATCATCGGCCGCAACTTTGCTCTGCAAGCATTGGCTGGGGCCTGAATCAGCGCAGAAACCCGCACGTGTTCATCGGGGCATTGAGCATCCACCAGGGGCATCACGTTTGGCAGCCGCACTGAAGATAAAGAGCTGCTTTCGAAAGGCGGAACGCATTCGGCAGCGGCAGCAGCGCGAGAAATGCACTGCTAAACGCAACTATGCCTTTTTGCGGTTTTTATCATCGGCCGCAACTTTGCTCTGCAAGCATTGGCTGGGGCCTGATTCAGCGCAGAAACCCGCACGTGTTCATCGGGGCATTGAGCATCCACCAGGGGCATCACGGTTGGCAGCCGCACTGAAGATAAAGAGCTGGTTTCGGAAGGCGGAACGCATTCGGCAGCGGCAGCAGCGCGAGAAATGCACTGCTAAACGCAACTATGCCTTTTTGCGGTTTTTATCATCGGCCGCAACTTTGCTCTGCAAGCATTGGCTGGGGCCTGAATCAGCGCAGAAACCCGCACGTGTTCATCGGGGCATTGAGCATCCACCAGGGGCATCACGGTTGGCAGCCGCACTGAAGATAAAGAGCTGCTTTCGGAAGGCGGAACGCATTCGGCAGCGGCAGCAGCGCGAGAAATGCACTGCTAAACGCAACTATGCCTTTTTGCGGTTTTTATCATCGGCCGCAACTTTGCTCTGCAAGCATTGGCTGGGGCCTGATTCAGCGCAGAAACCCGCACGTGTTCATCGGGGCATTGAGCATCCACCAGGGGCATCACGGTTGGCAGCCGCACTGAAGATAAAGAGCTGGTTTCGGAAGGCGGAACGCATTCGGCAGCGGCAGCAGCGCGAGAAATGCACTGCTAAACGCAACTATGCCTTTTTGCGGTTTTTATCATCGGCCGCAACTTTGCTCTGCAAGCATTGGCTGGGGCCTGATTCAGCGCAGAAACCCGCACGTGTTCATCGGGGCATTGAGCATCCACCAGGGGCATCACGGTTGGCAGCCGCACTGAAGATAAAGAGCTGCTTTCGGAAGGCGGAACGCATTCGGCAGCGGCAGCAGCGCGAGAAATGCACTGCTAAACGCAACTATGCCTTTTTGCGGTTTTTATCATCGGCCGCAACTTTGCTCTGCAAGCATTGGCTGGGGCCTGATTCAGCGCAGAAACCCGCACGTGTTCATCGGGGCATTGAGCATCCACCAGGGGCATCACGGTTGGCAGCCGCACTGAAGATAAAGAGCTGCTTTCGGAAGGCGGAACGCATTCGGCAGCGGCAGCAGCGCGAGAAATACACTGCTAAACGCAACTATGCCTTTTTGCGGTTTTTATCATCGGCCGCAACTTTGCTCTGCAAGCATTGGCTGGGGCCTGATTCAGCGCAGAAACCCGCACGTGTTCATCGGGGCATTGAGCATCCACCAGGGGCATCACGGTTGGCAGCCGCACTGAAGATAAAGAGCTGCTTTCGGAAGGCGGAACGCATTCGGCAGCGGCAGCAGCGCGAGAAATGCACTGATAAACGCAACTATGCCTTTTTGCGGTTTTTATCATCGGCCGCAACTTTGCTCTGCAAGCATTGGCTGGGGCCTGATTCAGCGCAGAAACCCGCACGTGTTCATCGGGGCATTGAGCATCCACCAGGGGCATCACGGTTGGCAGCCGCACTGAAGATAAAGAGCTGGTTTCGGAAGGCGGAACGCATTCGGCAGCGGCAGCAGCGCGAGAAATGCACTGCTAAACGCAACTATGCCTTTTTGCGGTTTTTATCATCGGCCGCAACTTTGCTCTGCAAGCATTGGCTGGGGCCTGATTCAGCGCAGAAACCCGCACGTGTTCATCGGGGCATTGAGCATCCACCAGGGGCATCACGGTTGGCAGCCGCACTGAAGATAAAGAGCTGCTTTCGGAAGGCGGAACGCATTCGGCAGCGGCAGCAGCGCGAGAAATGCACTGCTAAACGCAACTATGCCTTTTTGCGGTTTTTATCATCGGCCGCAACTTTGCTCTGCAAGCATTGGCTGGGGCCTGATTCAGCGCAGAAACCCGCACGTGTTCATCGGGGCATTGAGCATCCACCAGGGGCATCACGGTTGGCAGCCGCACTGAAGATAAAGAGCTGCTTTCGGAAGGCGGAACGCATTCGGCAGCGGCAGCAGCGCGAGAAATGCACTGCTAAACGCAACTATGCCTTTTTGCGGTTTTTATCATCGGCCGCAACTTTGCTCTGCAAGCATTGGCTGGGGCCTGATTCAGCGCAGAAACCCGCACGTGTTCATCGGGGCATTGAGCATCCACCAGGGGCATCACGGTTGGCAGCCGCACTGAAGATAAAGAGCTGCTTTCGGAAGGCGGAACTCATTCGGCAGCGGCAGCAGCGCGAGAAATGCACTGCTAAACGCAACTCTGCCTTTTTGCGGTTTTTATCATCGGCCGCAACTTTGCTCTGCAAGCATTGGCTGGGGCCTGATTCAGCGCAGAAACCCGCACGTGTTCATCGGGGCATTGAGCATCCACTAGGGGCATCACGGTTGGCAGCCGCACTGAAGATAAAGAGCTGCTTTCGGAAGGCGGAACTCATTCGGCAGCGGCAGCAGCGCGAGAAATGCACTGCTAAACGCAACTATGCCTTTTTGCGGTTTTTATCATCGGCCGCAACTTTGCTCTGCAAGCATTGGCTGGGGCCTGATTCAGCGCAGAAACCCGCACGTGTTCATCGGGGCATTGAGCATCCACCAGGGGCATCACGGTTGGCAGCCGCACTGAAGATAAAGAGCTGCTTTCGGAAGGCGGAACGCATTCGGCAGCGGCAGCAGCGCGAGAAATGCACTGCTAAACGCAACTATGCCTTTTTGCGGTTTTTATCATCGGCCGCAACTTTGCTCTGCAAGCATTGGCTGGGGCCTGATTCAGCGCAGAAACCCGCACGTGTTCATCGGGGCATTGAGCATCCACCAGGGGCATCACGGTTGGCAGCCGCACTGAAGATAAAGAGCTGCTTTCGGAAGGCGGAACTCATTCGGCAGCGGCAGCAGCGCGAGAAATGCACTGCTAAACGCAACTATGCCTTTTTGCGGTTTTTATCATCGGCCGCAACTTTGCTCTGCAAGCATTGGCTGGGGCCTGATTCAGCGCAGAAACCCGCACGTGTTCATCGGGGCATTGAGCATCCACCAGGGGCATCACGGTTGGCAGCCGCACTGAAGATAAAGAGCTGCTTTCGGAAGGCGGAACGCATTCGGCAGCGGCAGCAGCGCGAGAAATGCACTGCTAAACGCAACTATGCCTTTTTGCGGTTTTTATCATCGGCCGCAACTTTGCTCTGCAAGCATTGGCTGGGGCCTGATTCAGCGCAGAAACCCGCACGTGTTCATCGGGGCATTGAGCATCCACCAGGGGCATCACGGTTGGCAGCCGCACTGAAGATAAAGAGCTGCTTTCGGAAGGCGGAACGCATTCGGCAGCGGCAGCAGCGCGAGAAATGCACTGCTAAACGCAACTATGCCTTTTTGCGGTTTTTATCATCGGCCGCAACTTTGCTCTGCAAGCATTGGCTGGGGCCTGATTCAGCGCAGAAACCCGCACGTGTTCATCGGGGCATTGAGCATCCACCAGGGGCATCACGGTTGGCAGCCGCACTGAAGATAAAGAGCTGCTTTCGGAAGGCGGAACTCATTCGGCAGCGGCAGCAGCGCGAGAAATGCACTGCTAAACGCAACTATGCCTTTTTGCGGTTTTTATCATCGGCCGCAACTTTGCTCTGCAAGCATTGGCTGGGGCCTGATTCAGCGCAGAAACCCGCACGTGTTCATCGGGGCATTGAGCATCCACCAGGGGCATCACGGTTGGCAGCCGCACTGAAGATAAAGAGCTGCTTTCGGAAGGCGGAACTCATTCGGCAGCGGCAGCAGCGCGAGAAATGCACTGCTAAACGCAACTATGCCTTTTTGCGGTTTTTATCATCGGCCGCAACTTTGCTCTGCAAGCATTGGCTGGGGCCTGATTCAGCGCAGAAACCCGCACGTGTTCATCGGGGCATTGAGCATCCACCAGGGGCATCACGGTTGGCAGCCGCACTGAAGATAAAGAGCTGCTTTCGGAAGGCGGAACTCATTCGGCAGCGGCAGCAGCGCGAGAAATGCACTGCTAAACGCAACTATGCCTTTTTGCGGTTTTTATCATCGGCCGCAACTTTGCTCTGCAAGCATTGGCTGGGGCCTGATTCAGCGCAGAAACCCGCACGTGTTCATCGGGGCATTGAGCATCCACCAGGGGCATCACGGTTGGCAGCCGCACTGAAGATAAAGAGCTGCTTTCGGAAGGCGGAACTCATTCGGCAGCGGCAGCAGCGCGAGAAATGCACTGCTAAACGCAACTATGCCTTTTTGCGGTTTTTATCATCGGCCGCAACTTTGCTCTGCAAGCATTGGCTGGGGCCTGATTCAGCGCAGAAACCCGCACGTGTTCATCGGGGCATTGAGCATCCACCAGGGGCATCACGGTTGGCAGCCGCACTGAAGATAAAGAGCTGCTTTCGGAAGGCGGAACGCATTCGGCAGCGGCAGCAGCGCGAGAAATGCACTGCTAAACGCAACTATGCCTTTTTGCGGTTTTTATAATCGGCCGCAACTTTGCTCTGCAAGCATTGGCTGGGGCCTGATTCAGCGCAGAAACCCGCACGTGTTCATCGGGGCATTGAGCATCCACCAGGGGCATCACGGTTGGCAGCCGCACTGAAGATAAAGAGCTGCTTTCGGAAGGCGGAACTCATTCGGCAGCGGCAGCAGCGCGAGAAATGCACTGCTAAACGCAACTATGCCTTTTTGCGGTTTTTATCATCGGCCGCAACTTTGCTCTGCAAGCATTGGCTGGGGCCTGATTCAGCGCAGAAACCCGCACGTGTTCATCGGGGCATTGAGCATCCACCAGGGGCATCACGGTTGGCAGCCGCACTGAAGATAAAGAGCTGCTTTCGGAAGGCGGAACGCATTCGGCAGCGGCAGAAGCGCGAGAAATGCACTGCTAAACGCAACTATGCCTTTTTGCGGTTTTTATCATCGGCCGCAACTTTGCTCTGCAAGCATTGGCTGGGGCCTGATTCAGCGCAGAAACCCGCACGTGTTCATCGGGGCATTGAGCATCCACCAGGGGCATCACGGTTGGCAGCCGCACTGAAGATAAAGAGCTGCTTTCGGAAGGCGGAACTCATTCGGCAGCGGCAGCAGCGCGAGAAATGCACTGCTAAACGCAACTATGCCTTTTTGCGGTTTTTATCATCGGCCGCAACTTTGCTCTGCAAGCATTGGCTGGGGCCTGATTCAGCGCAGAAACCCGCACGTGTTCATCGGGGCATTGAGCATCCACCAGGGGCATCACGGTTGGCAGCCGCACTGAAGATAAAGAGCTGCTTTCGGAAGGCGGAACGCATTCGGCAGCGGCAGCAGCGCGAGAAATGCACTGCTAAACGCAACTATGCCTTTTTGCGGTTTTTATCATCGGCCGCAACTTTGCTCTGCAAGCATTGGCTGGGGCCTGATTCAGCGCAGAAACCCGCACGTGTTCATCGGGGCATTGAGCATCCACCAGGGGCATCACGGTTGGCAGCCGCACTGAAGATAAAGAGCTGCTTTCGGAAGGCGGAACGCATTCGGCAGCGGCGCGAGAAATGCACTGCTAAACGCAACTATGCCTTTTTGCGGTTTTTATCATCGGCCGCAACTTTGCTCTGCAAGCATTGGCTGGGGCCTGATTCAGCGCAGAAACCCGCACGTGTTCATCGGGGCATTGAGCATCCACCAGGGGCATCACGGTTGGCAGCCGCACTGAAGATAAAGAGCTGCTTTCGGAAGGCGGAACTCATTCGGCAGCGGCAGCAGCGCGAGAAATGCACTGCTAAACGCAACTATGCCTTTTTGCGGTTTTTATCATCGGCCGCAACTTTGCTCTGCAAGCATTGGCTGGGGCCTGATTCAGCGCAGAAACCCGCACGTGTTCATCGGGGCATTGAGCATCCACCAGGGGCATCACGGTTGGCAGCCGCACTGAAGATAAAGAGCTGCTTTCGGAAGGCGGAACGCATTCGGCAGCGGCAGCAGCGCGAGAAATGCACTGCTAAACGCAACTATGCCTTTTTGCGGTTTTTATCATCGGCCGCAACTTTGCTCTGCAAGCATTGGCTGGGGCCTGATTCAGCGCAGAAACCCGCACGTGTTCATCGGGGCATTGAGCATCCACCAGGGGCATCACGGTTGGCAGCCGCACTGAAGATAAAGAGCTGCTTTCGGAAGGCGGAACTCATTCGGCAGCGGCAGCAGCGCGAGAAATGCACTGCTAAACGCAACTATGCCTTTTTGCGGTTTTTATCATCGGCCGCAACTTTGCTCTGCAAGCATTGGCTGGGGCCTGATTCAGCGCAGAAACCCGCACGTGTTCATCGGGGCATTGAGCATCCACCAGGGGCATCACGGTTGGCAGCCGCACTGAAGATAAAGAGCTGCTTTCGGAAGGCGGAACGCATTCGGCAGCGGCAGCAGCGCGAGAAATGCACTGCTAAACGCAACTATGCCTTTTTGCGGTTTTTATCATCGGCCGCAACTTTGCTCTGCAAGCATTGGCTGGGGCCTGATTCAGCGCAGAAACCCGCACGTGTTCATCGGGGCATTGAGCATCCACCAGGGGCATCACGGTTGGCAGCCGCACTGAAGATAAAGAGCTGCTTTCGGAAGGCGGAACTCATTCGGCAGCGGCAGCAGCGCGAGAAATGCACTGCTAAACGCAACTATGCCTTTTTGCGGTTTTTATCATCGGCCGCAACTTTGCTCTGCAAGCATTGGCTGGGGCCTGATTCAGCGCAGAAACCCGCACGTGTTCATCGGGGCATTGAGCATCCACCAGGGGCATCACGGTTGGCAGCCGCACTGAAGATAAAGAGCTGCTTTCGGAAGGCGGAACTCATTCGGCAGCGGCAGCAGCGCGAGAAATGCACTGCTAAACGCAACTATGCCTTTTTGCGGTTTTTATCATCGGCCGCAACTTTGCTCTGCAAGCATTGGCTGGGGCCTGATTCAGCGCAGAAACCCGCACGTGTTCATCGGGGCATTGAGCATCCACCAGGGGCATCACGGTTGGCAGCCGCACTGAAGATAAAGAGCTGCTTTCGGAAGGCGGAACGCATTCGGCAGCGGCAGCAGCGCGAGAAATGCACTGCTAAACGCAACTATGCCTTTTTGCGGTTTTTATCATCGGCCGCACCTTTGCTCTGCAAGCATTGGCTGGGGCCTGATTCAGCGCAGAAACCCGCACGTGTTCATCGGGGCATTGAGCATCCACCAGGGGCATCACGGTTGGCAGCCGCACTGAAGATAAAGAGCTGCTTTCGGAAGGCGTAACGCATTCGGCAGCGGCAGCAGCGCGAGAAATGCACTGCTAAACGCAACTATGCCTTTTTGCGGTTTTTATCATCGGCCGCAACTTTGCTCTGCAAGCATTGGCTGGGGCCTGATTCAGCGCAGAAACCCGCACGTGTTCATCGGGGCATTGAGCATCCACCAGGGGCATCACGGTTGGCAGCCGCACTGAAGATAAAGAGCTGCTTTCGGAAGGCGGAACGCATTCGGCAGCGGCAGCAGCGCGAGAAATGCACTGCTAAACGCAACTATGCCTTTTTGCGGTTTTTATCATCGGCCGCAACTTTGCTCTGCAAGCATTGGCTGGGGCCTGATTCAGCGCAGAAACCCGCACGTGTTCATCGGGGCATTGAGCATCCACCAGGGGCATCACGGTTGGCAGCCGCACTGAAGATAAAGAGCTGCTTTCGGAAGGCGGAACTCATTCGGCAGCGGCAGCAGCGCGAGAAATGCACTGCTAAACGCAACTATGCCTTTTTGCGGTTTTTATCATCGGCCGCAACTTTGCTCTGCAAGCATTGGCTGGGGCCTGATTCAGCGCAGAAACCCGCACGTGTTCATCGGGGCATTGAGCATCCACCAGGGGCATCACGGTTGGCAGCCGCACTGAAGATAAAGAGCTGCTTTCGGAAGGCGGAACTCATTCGGCAGCGGCAGCAGCGCGAGAAATGCACTGCTAAACGCAACTATGCCTTTTTGCGGTTTTTATCATCGGCCGCAACTTTGCTCTGCAAGCATTGGCTGGGGCCTGATTCAGCGCAGAAACCCGCACGTGTTCATCGGGGCATTGAGCATCCACCAGGGGCATCACGGTTGGCAGCCGCACTGAAGATAAAGAGCTGCTTTCGGAAGGCGGAACGCATTCGGCAGCGGCAGCAGCGCGAGAAATGCACTGCTAAACGCAACTATGCCTTTTTGCGGTTTTTATCATCGGCCGCACCTTTGCTCTGCAAGCATTGGCTGGGGCCTGATTCAGCGCAGAAACCCGCACGTGTTCATCGGGGCATTGAGCATCCACCAGGGGCATCACGGTTGGCAGCCGCACTGAAGATAAAGAGCTGCTTTCGGAAGGCGTAACGCATTCGGCAGCGGCAGCAGCGCGAGAAATGCACTGCTAAACGCAACTATGCCTTTTTGCGGTTTTTATCATCGGCCGCACCTTTGCTCTGCAAGCATTGGATGGGGCCTGATTCAGCGCAGAAACCCGCACGTGTTCATCGGGGCATTGAGCATCCACCAGGGGCATCACGGTTGGCAGCCGCACTGAAGATAAAGAGCTGCTTTCGGAAGGCGTAACGCATTCGGCAGCGGCAGCAGCGCGAGAAATGCACTGCTAAACGCAACTATGCCTTTTTGCGGTTTTTATCATCGGCCGCACCTTTGCTCTGCAAGCATTGGCTGGGGCCTGATTCAGCGCAGAAACCCGCACGTGTTCATCGGGGCATTGAGCATCCACCAGGGGCATCACGGTTGGCAGCCGCACTGAAGATAAAGAGCTGCTTTCGGAAGGCGGAACGCATTCGGCAGCGGCAGCAGCGCGAGAAATGCACTGCTAAACGCAACTATGCCTTTTTGCGGTTTTTATCATCGGCCGCAACTTTGCTCTGCAAGCATTGGCTGGGGCCTGATTCAGCGCAGAAACCCGCACGTGTTCATCGGGGCATTGAGCATCCACCAGGGGCATCACGGTTGGCAGCCGCACTGAAGATAAAGAGCTGCTTTCGGAAGGCGGAACTCATTCGGCAGCGGCAGCAGCGCGAGAAATGCACTGCTAAACGCAACTATGCCTTTTTGCGGTTTTTATCATCGGCCGCAACTTTGCTCTGCAAGCATTGGCTGGGGCCTGATTCAGCGCAGAAACCCGCACGTGTTCATCGGGGCATTGAGCATCCACCAGGGGCATCACGGTTGGCAGCCGCACTGAAGATAAAGAGCTGCTTTCGGAAGGCGGAACTCATTCGGCAGCGGCAGCAGCGCGAGAAATGCACTGCTAAACGCAACTATGCCTTTTTGCGGTTTTTATCATCGGCCGCAACTTTGCTCTGCAAGCATTGGCTGGGGCCTGATTCAGCGCAGAAACCCGCACGTGTTCATCGGGGCATTGAGCATCCACCAGGGGCATCACGGTTGGCAGCCGCACTGAAGATAAAGAGCTGCTTTCGGAAGGCGGAACGCATTCGGCAGCGGCAGCAGCGCGAGAAATGCACTGCTAAACGCAACTATGCCTTTTTGCGGTTTTTATCATCGGCCGCACCTTTGCTCTGCAAGCATTGGCTGGGGCCTGATTCAGCGCAGAAACCCGCACGTGTTCATCGGGGCATTGAGCATCCACCAGGGGCATCACGGTTGGCAGCCGCACTGAAGATAAAGAGCTGCTTTCGGAAGGCGTAACGCATTCGGCAGCGGCAGCAGCGCGAGAAATGCACTGCTAAACGCAACTCTGCCTTTTTGCAGGGTGGTGCTTTTTTGTGTGTGCAATTCTACTACTAGTATATACGTGCTGCTGCTGCCGCTGCCTCTGCTGTAAAAAGTGGCATCTGCCTTTTTTTGGTTATGATGCCTGCTGACAATGTTTGCCCCACATGTAACGCAGAGTTTGTCTTAGGTGAAGGGTCTTTAGTATGTGGGGAGTGTACCTATTCCTACCACTTTGGAAGCTGCGCTGGGTTAACAGAAAAACAATACAAGAATAAATCTGTGTCTGCAAAACAGAAATGCGTATGCCCTACATGCATGTCTGCCAAGCGCAAATCAGGAAATGAGACCGAAAAATCTGTCAGATGAAATTATTGATCGCAGGTCTATCTTGATGTGCGTTAATCAGAAATTGGACGCCCTACTGCCCCTGAAAGAAACCGTACCTAACATCGAAAAAGCTGTGCAGTTAATGTCCGATAAATATGATGAGTTCCTAACTCGCGTGGCAACACAAGAAAATGACACAAAAAAGCTTCGTAGAAGAGTGGAAGCTCTAGATGGCAGGGTCCAAAGCACAGTAGAGGAAAGTGAGCGACTGAGGACTGAGCTCAATGACTTGGAATGGAGAAGTCGGCGGTTAAACCTGGAAGTTCATGGGGTAAAGGTCTCAGAAAACGAAAATTTAGTAGATAAAGTCCATTGCCAACTTGGTTGGTATACCGAACATCTCTGAAATGGATATTTCTGCTATACACCGCCTGCCTGCTAAGCATGACAAAACGCCCAGTATAATTGTTCGATACGCAAGACAAGCTGTCAGGGATCAATGGCTCGAAGCTAGAAGTGAGCTGAAGAAAAAAAATTCTGGTCTTTTCATTCAGGAAAACATGACGAACCAAAACCGCCAGCTGCTTCGAACATTGAGGTATTGGCAAAAGATAACGGTCACCGTTACGCATGGCATAGGAACGGCAAAATCTTCCTGCGAAAGGCAGACAGTGACCGGGCTATCTTGATACGAAGCCAGTCTGACGTTCCAACGTAGCTTGCTCTCGCAAATCAAGAATACTTTTTTTTTCTGTCCAATTACCATGCATCTAGGCCAGGTAGCGTTAAACGATTTAGTTGCTGCACTTGGAGCTACAAAAAAGTGTCTCCTGAACTGTTTTCATTTAAATGTTCAGTCAATTAGTAACAAAGCTTCAGAGCTCGAATGTTTATTTCAGAAGCTAAATGATTATTTTGACGTTTTCATGTTCACGGAAACATGGCAGTCCGACAGTGCAAATACTTTCCAGCTCCCAGGGATGAAATCCTTCTGCGTGTACAGGTCCATTCGCCGGGGAGGAGGCGTGTCTTTACTTATGAGTGAGTCCTTGCCAGCGACCTTACTTTCGGAGTTTTCATGTGTAACCCGCAATTACGAGGTTGTGTGTGTACAAGTGCATGCCCTTGTCATCGGTGTTTGTTACCGCCCTTCCGGTGGTTGTATGAGTGATTTTCTTGAAAATCTGTTGTCAGTTGTTTATGAAAATCAATACAAGATTATTCTTAGTGGTGACCTTAATATCGACATGGGTTGCACCAGCACACAGAAGCTTGAATTTGAAATTATGCTCTTGTGTAATGGCTGTGCAAATCTTATAAGCTCAACCACGCGAATCACCCTTTACTCAGAAACTATCTTAGATTTGTTTATATCTAACTGTGATCCATCTTTCATAAAAAGTTGCGTGCTCGCGTATTCTGTCAGCGATCATTTACCGATATGCTGCAGCATTGATATGAATATTTACAGAATTTCTTTTCCAGTTGTGGCTACAACCTATCAAGTTATTTCCCAGGCAGCTCTTGATGCTTACCGCCTAGAAATTAGTAAATTATGCTGGGACAATGTCTTTCGCGAGAGTGACGTGAACATTGCTTATGAGGCTTTCTGTGGTCGTTCACTTCAGTCTACAAAAAGTATTTTGTTTACAAACCTGCCCCCAGGGGAAAAGGTTGTCGAAAGCCATGGATTACACGCCCGCTTCTGAAAAAAAAATTGAAAAGAAAGACCGTCTGTTCAAAAAGGTTATGCTTACCCGCGAAGAGGAAGATCTTGCCAATTTTGAATCCTTTCGCACATCTCTAAACAAAGAACTGAAGAAGTCAAGAGAAACATACTATTTTCGCGTTTTTTCTTCTTGTTCGGCGGGTTCAAACGTTATGTGGAACAAGTTAAATTCTCTAATGGGGCGAAATGAAAACACAAAGATGGTCACAGTAATTTTTCATGATGGACAGGTGTTGAATGGACAAAATATGGTCGATACATTTAATGGCTATTTTGTACACCGAGACTTTAGCGCCGTAACACATGGAACTTGTTCTATACTAGGACCAGAAAATCCTAACAATATATTTTTAGAGCCACCAGATGCAACTGAAGTCAGTTCTACATTTTTAAACCTGAAAAACTCCCATAGCTGCGGCTCTGATGGTGTGCAGATTAGACCTGTCACATACGTAATAGATATTATCGGTCCAGTCCTGTCATACCTTTTTAACTTGCGTATTTCTTCGGGATATTTCCTTACATAGTGCAAGTCGCACGTGTCATGCCTATCTTCATGAAGGGCGATAGTCTTGACGTTTCAAACTATCGACCTATTTCTATTCTTCCTGTATTTTCAAAGGGTTTAGAAAAGGTTCTGTCAAGCGAATAACTTGTTTCTGCAACAAATACAATGTTATAACTAAAGCCCAATACGGTTTTCGGAAAAATATGTCCACTGAACTTGCTCTCACGGATCAAAAGGAATACATATTACAGTAGTTTGAGGATAAACAGCTGGTTGCTGGTATTTTTGTGGACTTCACCCAGGCATTCGACTACATCAGACACTCAATTTTGCTTCATAAATTAAACCATTATGGAATCCGCGGTCTCCCCTTGAAGTTAAAAAATAGCTATCTTTCACACAGGATACAGTTTGTCTGAGTAAATGACTTCATATCTAGTGAACAACAAATTATTGCGGGCGTCCCGCAAGGAAGCATCCTCGGACCATTACTTTTTAATTTGTATATAAATCACATAACCCACATTTTTCCCGCCATTAAGATAGTCATATATGCGGATGACACGAGTATCTTTATCCCCTCCTTGTGAAACTGATTTAATAATGAGAGCGAATAGTGTGTTAGGAAAGCCTGATACCTGGACGAATAATAACCATCTAAAAATAAACACTAAAAATATAAAGGCAGAGATTTTTCGTCCAAAGGGCAGACGCATTAGCTTTAAGCATGATATCACCTTTAGAAACTGTAAAATAGATATTGTTCCATGTGTTAAGGTGTTGGGGGTTTATTTTTCAGAGAATCTGCAATGGGATGACCATGTAAATAACTTATTGCAGAAGCTAAGCTCGGTCACTGGAATACTAAATCACCACCGTTATTGCCTTCCACAATCAGTAGAAGTAATGATATATAAAGCTCTCTTTGTGTCCTCTCTACATTACTGGTTTTTAGTATGGGGCACCACTACCACGACAAATTTAAACAGGCTGTTAAAACTACAAAGTGAATCTTACGCATAATTGCAAATCCAAAATATACAGAATCGTCTGCCCCTCTCTTCAAACAGTTCAAGGTGCACCGAGGACATGATTTATACCGTTATATACTGTCTCGCGTGTTCTATTTCAGCACGAAACACTCGGTATCTCTCCTTTTGGACGTCGCGGGATTGACGCAAAATGATCTGCTATATCCCACAAGAAACACAGAATACTGGAAAATCCCAAAATGCCGCACCAATTATGGTACACAAATGCTCCAGAATACTTTTCCGAGGCTTCTAAATTATTACAATAAACAAGGCACTCATCTTGTGAAATTAACACTGTCTGAGTTTAAACAGCTATTTACAAACCGATTGTCATCACGGATGTTTCTATTCTTGTTTTTTGTGCATACATGTATGTACTTCATAGATCCTCTCTGTATAACCTGTATAATCTGTGCATATAATCTCTCTGTATAATCTCTGTATAATGTTTCTATGTTTGAGAATGCTCACATACAACTAGCATAAGGATGTAATCTTTTTTGTTAATGTGTTTATGCTTTCCGCTGCCACTGTATTTGTGGGCCAGGGACCCCTCAAGCCGTCGTAGCACGGCTTTTACCTTGGCCTCCTGTGCACTCCGGTGTATGAATAAAATATGAATGAATGAAGCTTGCGGCTTGCTGCCCCTTCGTTCGGCGCGGAAGCTATGCTGGCGTTCGTGGCATCAGGTTTGTCGAGAACGATGTGCCGACGAACCACGACTGCAACTTCAGTTCCGCGCGTTTAGGCAAGGCGCCTGGCGGCGTTTCTACGTGGTTTGCCGCTGCGCGCGTCCGTTCCACCGTACGTTGCAGATCGATTTGTCTAATGGGCAAGGCGTCGCGCCGAACGGGCGATGGCGTTCAGTAGACTCCCTGGCAGTGCTGCAACATGCTGTCGCGTTCCACTTTTAAAGGCGAAGCTTAAGCGTGCTTCAATTTTTTACGCGGTGATCGAAGTGGCACGCGGCACTGTGGTTGCCTAAAGGCATGGAAGCGTCTTGCTTGACTTGTGGGCTTCTATGGAATGACGCATTTGCTTGCTGACGTGTGTGCTGTCAACAGAAATTACCCATGTGGCAGGAATAGTTCAGTGCGAAGTACTGGTGCAGCATCGGCCGCTGCAGTATTGATTGAAAGATAAGTACTAATGATCCATCAGCTGCGGCATACATGAGAGAGCGCTGGCGGGCCATTAATGTATGTGCACTTACTCGGCCGACACCGTGTAAAGTGGCAGCGCATACAACAGCTGTGATGGCGAAGATGGCAGACACGATTCCACATGTGAACTAACCCTGCGTCTCTGTCGTACACACGCGGCAGCAGTGTGGCTCTGCAGATTACAGACCACGGACTGTAGACCTCGTGCGGCCTCGCAATAGTGTTACGTGCCCCGTCGATGCGCATCAGAACTAAGTGGTGCCAGTGGTTTGCGAGTTTAACGTCCCAAGGCTGTACGTGGATTGTGCGCAAAGCCGTTTCTGAAGAGCTCCGGATTAACAGATATTATTTTAGGTATCTGTATGGTAAATACGTCATCTGCTGTAAATACGATCATACGGCAGTAGCGGCTAGGCAAGCACGACAACGGTAGGAACGGCAATGCGTTCCATATTGTTCGTATCAGCCGCACGCCCATGCTAAAGCTCTCAAACCTCAACAGAATGGGATTCATTAATGCTCACCGACATCGCGAAATGCGCTTTCGTATTTCGCACAAATCTAAACGTGGCGCGATTCGACCTGTGACACTGGGGTGAAGCAGCCTAGCGCCACAGCCATTGAAACACCGCGGAAAGGTAAAAAAAATGAGCAGAGATAGAGAGAGAGATAAAACATTTATTGTGATTCGGGAAGGTTGCTCGAGCAACTTGGGTGGCACCCCTAGTCCAAGGCGCCACTGGCTTTCGCTGACTGACGGACTTGCTGAACCAACTTTAGTTGCTGATCCAGGGCCTCGCTGGTAAGGGCCACCTCCCACTGCCCATATGTCGGGTTGGACACAGTTAAGTGTTTTGGTTTCGCTGTACATTCCCACGATATGTGGTAGAGCGTAGAGCAAGCTTTACACCAAGGGCATGTATTCTGGTATTGAGTGGGGCTAATCTTGTGTAGGATAACAGGTTAGGGAAAGTGTTGGTCTGAATTTTCCTCCACTCTATGGCTTCGGAGGAGTCGAGTTTTTTGTGAGGGGGTGGGTATATTCTGCGCTCCAGCCTAGTATGTTCTAATCTGTCACCATAGGTGCTAGGCATGGGCGTGGGATAGGGATGAGGATCCGCCCGGTTGGGTAAATCTCGGGCTAGATCGTTGGATACCTCATTGGCAGCTAGTCCTTCGTGACCAGGTGTCCATGTTAGTTCGTGTGTTTGGCTTAGACTGCCAAGTAGCTCTGTTGATCTTGAGGGAAGCCTGCCATTAAGAAAGTCTCGGCAGGCTTGTTGGGAGTCTTATGACGTGGGAGGACTCGCCTTTTTGGCCTTTGTGTTTGATGGTGATAGCTATTGCCAGAGCCTCTGCAGAGGAGGGGTTTTCTCATAGATAGAAGGTAGCAGAAACGCGTCACCAGCATGCACGGCGGAAGCAAGCAGATCGAGCTGACCTAGCACAATTTGAAGACAGGAAGGAAAAAAAAACGCGAGTCGCATTTGTGCCGCAGTTTCGTTCGAAGGTAGGCTTTAATTTCAGTGTTCTCTTCGTACGCCACGTGATTATCCACTCTGGGCACGAAACTAGGGCGTGATGACAACATCATCCTTTTGGACTATTTGCTTGACGCCGCGCACACGACCTGCGCCCAACCCTCGAGCGGGTGCGCTATTCTCTCACAACGGCGTCCATGCACGAGCAGAGAGAGAGAGTATATCGTGCGCGAAGCGAGCTCCTCTCACAACAGCGCCTCTCACAAAATCGCGACCGAGAATGAACGAGCGCGCGCGCGCATAACACTCCGTTTCATACATCAGGTGCAACGCTGTGAAAGGTACGGTAGTAGTCCTCACGGAGTGTTACTGTGTGCTTGCTCAGTGGCCGAGTGGTCTAAGGCACGAGAAAGCAACAGCGTGTTGTTAGCAATAAGAGTGCATTTAATCAAGCTCATGGAAAATGTGTCATGTAGTAACCCTGCAGGCAAAGCATTTACTGAATACCGTTCACCACGAGGAACGCCCTATTTTTTGGTCGCGGATGCAGGCAGCGCTAACAAGAGCGCTAGCCTTGACAGAGTTGCACATGGGGCCAGATTACGCAGCTGTCAATTAGGAAAATTGTCAAAAACTTGTCAAAAAGGTGTCAATAAGCCTCGCTCCTATTGGTCGGTCGTGGCCGGCGGCCATTTTGCTTTTTTGCGTCATGGGTGGCTGCAGATTACGTCACGGATTTGGCAGAAGTGGTGACGTTGTACACCTAATTATGCAGGCGGAAATTGACACTTTTTGTGACAGTGTCGAGGCGGTGAAGTATTTTTTTTTCACAGAAAATGGCGGCTGTGCACGCGGCTATACGACTGAGGCGGCTGCGCTTGCGCGAGCAACGGCGAAGGAGGGCGCACGAAGACGCGTTTGACTTGCCGGACGAGCTGTTTCGACGCCTTTTTCGACTGGAGAGGCAGACTGTGGAGTGGCTTTGCGACGAAGTCGCCGATGAACTGTGAGGTGCGCGTGCGAGCGCGTGGTCGGTGCGGCGGCAGGTGCTATGTGCACTGCGGTACTTTGCCACCGGCGGCTTTCAAGCTGCCGTTGGTAATGAGGTATACGTCTGCATCGCACAACCGACGGTGAGCAAAAGCGTACAGCGGGTGTTG
Source organism: Amblyomma americanum (assembly GCF_052857255.1). Lineage (NCBI taxonomy): Eukaryota > Metazoa > Arthropoda > Arachnida > Ixodida > Ixodidae > Amblyomma > Amblyomma americanum. The sequence continues at coordinate 124,484,949 of NC_135503.1, forward strand.
GAGGCAATTTGTAAAGTTAGTGCGCAGAAGGGGTGGGTTCCGTCGTCACCTCTGTGACACACAGCTACATATAAGACACGCTTATGCTGGCAAAGCACCTCATTTTTCCCAGAAAATGGCACTTCGTGGTCGTCTTCTGTTTTCCAATGGCAAAGAAACAACCACTCGTCACATACCGCAACACCTCACCTTTTGGCATTTTTGTCATCGATCGAAAGAGCCGAAAAACACAGACTTCAACAAGTTGTCTTCGTCGATTTCGTTCCTTCGCTCCTTGCAAGTTCACTCGGCTGGCACGTAGCCTTCACTACATTCGTTCACATTTTTCTGCGCACTTAGGTCAACCGCACAGTAGCTTGATTTCTGGCGCCGCGTAAAAAAACAAAAACAATAGCACGGTGTGGAATCGGCTGCTTTCGTGCTAAGCGGCTTGACGTTTTACCGCTGTCAGCGCTTCCCCGTGGCAGCAAAAGTTACCCACCAGCAAATTTAATAGCACTTTATGAAACCCTTTTTGTTTTGCTTAATATTTTCGAACTTAAAACGCAATGTTTTGGCAAAATAAAATATTAGTTATTTTGATCGCTGCGTATTTCTTAAGTCTTTTCACAAAAATTTAGCAGACGGCCCCTCGCCGTGGAAATAAATGCTCTCAAGGCGCCGCCCTGCAGTAATTGGCTGATTCCTCGTTGCGTCAAGCGGTGACGTCTCTTCGTTGCGTCATTTTGACGTCACTTCAATAACTTTCGACAGAATTTGTGACAGTTGCGTAATCCGGGCCCTGATGTATGAAACGGATAATAGTTTCCTTCACTTGTGGGCGAGGCAGACGCACACAACTCAGTGGCGAAGCTCGTCGTCCTGCTCCATCAACTAGGAAGAGTTGGTACCTCAATGGGCCAGCGCCGCTTTCAGGGTGAAGACATCGCTCCCGGCGGGGACATGTTGGGTCCCACTCCCCCGTTCAGTTGCACTGAGCGCAATGCGGCGGCGCGCCGTTTAGAAGAGATAACTGCAGCTGCTGCGAGGAATTCAGGAAGTTTGGGGTTATACATTGACAGAGTGGTTGTTTGTTTACTCTATAAAGTATACTATGTTTCACAGCTAATCTGCCGATAAAGTGGCGCCTTAGGAACAGTCGGGTGCACTCATGTGTGTTGGTTCGCTTCTGTAGCGTTTATTTTGTGCTGTGTTCCTTCTTTATTTATTATTCAACAGTACTGTAAACCCTCGTGCGAGGGTTCTTTCAGAGAATAATAGCATATTCCAGTAGCACATTCCAGTGCAACCTCTTGACCCGCATACTCTACATTTCAGTAACTTTTCCAACAATCAGGATTACTTATTGCGAGCTGCAGTTGCATATTGGCCAAAGGCTGCCATTCAGGCAGCTTTTGGTTCGCTACGAAATCAATGCGAAAAGGTGCATTTCATGGCTGCTAATTTAAATAATTATGAGGATGCAAAGATAAGTAGTGCATTATTACTCCGTCCCCAGAAGAAATTGTTCTGGAAAACAAGCGTTCCGCATGCCTAACCTCTCATACTTTGGGGTTAACTGTTGGTCAGGCCGTCTGGTTTGACCTGCGATGGCCACTTTTTTCGGCGCGCGCTGTCACGGGCAAAGCCAAATAGCCGGTGCATTTCAATAGTGCGGGCAGAGCACCAGGGAAAACAACAGACCCTCATAACTTGGTCTCTGACTGCTGCATCACGCACACCACGAGCTCACTTGAAGCAAAGGGGCGTGGCCCGTTCTGTGCGTTCTCTGCCGCCTTTCTTCTTCCGATTAGAAGCACGTCGTTGTCGGTACGCGTCGCGGCCTTTCTTCTCCCGATTACAGCCGCCTCGGCACACATCGCACGTTCTGCACCACGCTGTCAGAAGTCGCATGTTTTGACCACCAGGCCACAAGCGCTTGCACTGATGACGTAGGCCAAGAAAGCTGAAAGGCGAGTGCTAAAATCTGCCAGGCCGCATCAAAAGTTGCCGATCGGCTTTGGCTTCACAACCTGATCACAAAGGCGTTTCTCAATAAGGCAGCCGTATTATTTATGCGCTCTTGGGGGTAAGCGAGTATGCGAAGCTCTCGTCGCCGCTTTTTGTTCAGTTTATTATTTGTTTTCTCTTAATGCCACGAAGGCTCTCCTCTCTCCTTCTTTGCGCCAGCTCACTACAAATATCCTGGCGCCAAACCCATCTTCTGTGCGTTCAGTAAGCAATGAAGCCGTGGCTGCGCGACGCGAACGCAAGGCGGCTTTTTTCTCCAGTAACGGCTTATTTTCCTTCCTTTTCGTATCATTTTTAAAGAAACCAGAACTGGAAAAAAAGGCTCTTTTCATTTCCCTCACGCCGCCATGTCAGTAAAATTCGTCACGCATGTTTCTGGGCAACCATATCCTATAGATTACTTTTTTTTTCCTCTTTCGTTGGCAGCAGCAGCAAGGATGGGCGAAACGTAAAGGCGCCCGTGTGCTGTGCGATGTCAGTGAATGTTTAACGTACCCAGGTGGTCGAAATTATTGGGGAGGCCTCCACTATGGCACCTCTTTCTCTCTTCTTTTACTCCCACCTTCCTCCCTTCGCTTACGGCAGATATGTGAGACAATTACTGCGCCATTTCCTTTCCTCAAAAACCAATTTTCAATTTTTTCATTTGTTGCTCCGGCTCCTCTTTCTTAGTTTACCCTGGCAGGGACAATGGTATTGAAAATAAATAGTTATAAGAAGCCGATTTTGTGAGGCGCCCTTTTTTGCATCAGTCGCTTTTGGTGATTTTTCTTCATGTTTCGAAAGGAAACAGAAATTGTTTAGGAAAAATTGTCCTCGAATAAGGCGACTTAATCACTACGAATTAGGAAGATGTCATCGCATCGCATCATCAGTCTACGTGTAGTCAACACCATTCTAAGGGAAACGCAACCATTTGCATTGTTTTGTTGCGGTACAAGCCACTAAGGAAAGCAGTTCAGAAAATATGACCATTTGTCTCCAGACGTGTCCTCAGCTTTCTACTCCAGAGCAGTGAGGTGACAGATTACTTGGAAGAGAAATTTGAAATTATTGCGTGGAATATTTCACATACGGCTGAGCAACAAGACAAAGGCACTTCAGAAAATGTTGGAAAGTGAATGTTTACTACGCAAAAATATTATATTTGGCAGGACATGCATGCTCCGTGCTGCTTGTATATAAGGGAAACTAGGGGCCTTGGGAACAGTCCAAACGTTCAAAACAGCAAAGGAAGCATAATTAGATGGAATTCGATGACCCTAATATAGTCAATATTATCACTATCAAGGAACACCAAATAACTTCCGGCGTATTAACATTCAACCGTTGGCTTAGAAACACAGCAGTCCGTTATACCTTTTTAATTGTCGTGTAGTCGTAGCGAGTGCATCATGCGTAAAATACGCTCAAAACTTCCAAAACACTACTTTCACGGGTGAAACAAGTACGTACAGTCTATTTCCAGATCAGTAGCATTATTACAGTCGCCACGCGACCACACAGAAACCGTGCCATACGCACAGCGCACTGCACGCAACTGACGCGTGGGACCCAACATGGCGCTGCGAGGGGGAATCGGAGCGCGGGGTAGTACCTGACATATAGTACTCCATCCATCCATCCATCCATCCATCCATCCATCCATCCATCCATCCATCCATCCATCCATCCATCCATCCATCCATCCGTCCGTCCGTCCGTCCGTCCGTCCGTCCGTCCGTCCGTCCGTCCGTCCGTCCGTCCATCCATCCATCCATCCATCCATCCATCCATCCATTCCAATATATGGACATGTAGACATCTTCCTAGACGTCACACTAGACGTCTTGTTAGACGTCTAGAGTATTGGAACGCAGCCCAGGCACCCTAGGAGGAATCGCTCGGAGAGGTTGCTGTCCACTGGCGTCCGCAGCGCCCTCTGGCCCAGGTTGTGTCCCCTATTGCCCTATGTAGCGGGCGGGCACATGATATGTGTCCTAGCCGGAGTAAGTAATTAAATAAAAAAGGAAAGGAGAAAAAATAAAACGAAGCACACACAACCAGTCGTCACAGCGCAACACAGGCGCACCGCGACTACGTTTGTGTCGGTGTAGACGGCGGAACCGGACACCGCCGCGCGCTATCTGCCACCATCGTTGTAGCCGGGCCTTCGTGATGGACCAAGACCACCTAGACTAAGGGCATGCGGAGGGGGCAGTCCGCCGCAGTGGAGCACCGAGTGCTTCGCAACAAGAAATTGCAACGAGAAATTGCACGACACCACCCGCAACGCTGTACAACAAACGGTTCCTCAAATTCTGCACGAGTATAATCTGGGAAAGTGGCGCCACATTGAGGTCTGCCAGAGGAGTATACATAGAACGACATGTGTGTGACTTCAAATGGCGGTGCGCAGCTTGCTGCGTGTTTCCTGCGGCCGCCTGATGACGTCACCCTGTTTAAGTTTCTTGCCAGCACTGCGATTTTCTGTACCATTGGCGAGTGCAAACAAGAAGTCGGCTCTTATCGTAATGGACCTAGTAAAAGTGTGCAGGAAGTCGCGTGTTTTCGCAAGGGCTACTAGGCCGATGGCGCAGTAGGAGTCGGCGGCGCGTGTGTCGGTTGCCGGTGCCCGGCGCGACGCGAGTCTGCGTAAGATGCGCTGATGTGGTGGCGAGGGAGAGCGGTCGGGACAGGCTTCAAAAAATGCGACCTAACGGCCTCTCCTGACTTACTAATGCGGAAGTATTATATGGCTCAGTTGTGTCCGCAAAGTGTGTCTCCACGATCACGTCTCTCCATATGAATGGATGTGTTAATTGGGTTAATTATAATGAGTAATAAATTAATGCTATTATATGCCGTGAAGAATGATGACTGAACACCGCTAATTAGTAAAATCAATTAAGGAAAGTAAATCAGTAAAGTTGAAAACAACGAAGTGGAAAACGATACATATTCATTAATTAGTGTGACTAATTAACCGAGGTAATTAGCGGGCCACGTGACAAGATCACTTAAAAAATGAGACGTGTCAAGATGAGGTGATACAAAACTAACTAAAGCCACATGACAAGATGACTTGCAGAAAAAGAGACGTCTCAAGGTAATGACGTCACACCAAAGCCACGTGACATGACTTACAAAATTTAGAGTGATGACGTCATGCCAAAGTGACGTTACAGGATGACGCAAAATGCACCTTTTAAGAAATCGCAGCGCCGCGAAAAAAACCTAGCGGGCGCGCGACGCATTATGGGAAAAGTGAGCTAGCGCCGACCGACCGGCCATCTTTCCTGTCTCCTACGTTAGCATAGCTGTGGTGTGTGTGTGCGCGTGCTTCGTTTGGTTTGAGATTTCGTGTAATTTTTGGTGGTGGGCGGTTGCAGGTGCACTATATTAAGTGTTACGTGCCTGTTGGTCACTTAGTGACCGCAGCCACTACTGCACGCGATGTCGTCGAAGCGTCGAGGCGGCGATCAGACTTGTTGTGTGCCTGGTTGCGACAACAACACGTTGAGAGACAAGAACGTTTCATTTCATGCGTTCCCTGCAAATGAAAAAGAAAAAAAGGAGTGGGTGAGAAGAATCAACAGCGAGGGAAGTGCTGGTCGCTTCTCTTTGTGGCAACCTTCTAAGCACCACCGCATATGCGGAGCCCACTTCAGCGCAAGTGGACGCCGTGGTGACATGGACCGGCTGCCATCAATTTTCCCCCATAAAGTCATCAATCAACTATCTCCTTCCTTTAATACCGGTAAGTATATATATATATATATATATATATATATATATATATATATATATATATATATATATATATATATATATATATATATATACAGACGGTTATTGCATATTATCATAACTTACAAATCCTTTTCAGTCGCGAAACGCAAGAAGAGCTCCAAAACTGCCCGGTGCTCCTTCTGAACGAGTTGGAGATCGGCTGCGTAGTTGACGTGCCCCAATGCGATAAACGTAAGCGACGCTTTTACTGTGCCATCTTTTTACTGATGCTTCGGCTTTGTGTGTACGCATTTTCACGAAGGCGTTTTGTACGCAGAGAGCGACGCAGTTTCCAAGCAGCCCACCCAGCTGACCTTCGGTGCACCGGCTTCGCCTCGCACGGAAACGGAAGGTTAGTGGTGGTTAAAAATTGTCTCTTTCTGCATTCCACTATGAAAACTTATTCGCTTTTAACGGACCCATATCGCGCCCACTGATACCAGGGGTCCACGGGTGTTGTTGCAACCGCTATATTATTAGCGAGCGGTTTCTTCATCCAGTGAAAACTGACAAAACTTTTTCCCGCGAAGCCAGTTTTCCGCGAGCTTTTGCAGCTAGCCATGGGATGTCTGCATGTTAGGTTGCATGTTAGGGGTGGCAGAACCTCATGTGTTCTGTGACATGTCATCAGTGATTTCTACCGTGCATATGTTACTACTTCAGAGAGTTTTATGATAAACGCGGTACCTCTTCGGACAGTGCGCGCATTGTGAAACTTACCCATTTCATTTCTTTTTCCTTGACATTATTCCCTTCACCCCAGCTTGAAGAAATGTTCAAAAAAGTCAGGCTATCCAAATGTAGTGCAAATTTGGCGGACCTGCTGGGTGCATGAAACCTAATATTTATGTATTTTGGTTCACTACGGATACGGTCATGCAGCATGATTGGCGATTTCACACCAGTACGCTGGTTGCACAAGCTGCATCGTCGTCGAACTGCAAGCTCAGGAGGGGAAACAAAGCTCATGAGGTTTAGAAGTATAAGTGGATAGTATTAATCTGGGCTTGCTGGTTGGTAAGCTGCTTGCACAGGTGGATCAGTGGAGTGAAAGAGTTGGGCTGTATGGCTTCGTCATCCTGGTTCTTTGTTGTCTGTATATCAATGTAAGCCGAGAGCAAAGGTTCAGAACACCCATTGTGGGATGAAGTGACTATTTCAAAACCTGAAATCGGCTTTAGAGCAGGGCCTAACTGTTCACAAATCATTAAACAGTTCATTTTTTTAGGTGTCGACCACTCATACTCCATGGGGACTCCAGACGCTGCATCTGCTGCCACACTAAGAACAGTCGCCCACCTTCTAGAACACTGCGAAAAACTCGAGCATGAAAATAGCTTGCTCCGCAAAGACAAATCCGAGCTCCAGAAAGAGGTCGAGGATCTGAAGTCTCAGTTGCACGATGTGAAAGTTGAGGCACCCAAAGAGAAACTAAAACTAAAAGATCTTGTCTCCAAAGTTCACGATTTTGTTTCAGATGAGAAACGACTCGTGTTTTATACGGGCTTTAACTCTTTCAGAAAATTTGATGCGTTCGTTGAACATGTTAAATGCATGTACCAGGCACTGAAAACGAGTTCTGGCAGGCCACCAGCACTGACAATGAAAGAGCAGCTTATTGCAGTGCTTTGCAGGCTCAGAGTTGGCTTGCTAGAGCAGGATTTGGCATATCGCCTGAAAGTGTATGTGGCAACCGTGAGTGCTATGTACTCATTTTGGGTTAATTTTTTGTATGCAGTGCTAATCCAGGTACCAATGTGGCCATCACGTAACACAGTGGACCTGTTCATGCCAGACAATTTTAAAGAATTGTACCCATCTACACGCACTGTACTGGACTGCACAGAAATTTTTATCGAGAACCCGTCTGACTACAAAACACAAAGCGACACTTTCAGCTCGTATAAAAGACATAACACCGCAAAAGGGCTCATTGGAATCACTCCAAACGTCTTTGTTTCTTTCGTGTCTAATCTTGCTCCTGGAAGGCTTTCTGATCGAGAAATCACAAGACACAGTGGCCTGTATGAGTTGCTCGAGCAAGGAGACAGTGTAATGGCGGATAGAGGATTCCTCATTGAAGATGACCTCCGTCAGCTTGCAGTCTAATAAACATGCCACCCATGTTGAATGGCCGCACGCAGTTGTCACTGGCAGATGAGTTAGCAACACGGCAGATAGCCAGTCTGCGAATCCATGTTGAGCAAGTCATCAGGGAAGTTAAAAACTTCAGGATACTCCATGCTGTCTTTCGTAATTTTATGGCAGAGAAGCTGAACAAGATATAGAAAATTTGTTGTTATGTCAATAATTTCTTGCATGAGCCCATCTAAACCGATGAGCGATGGTGGCATTTTTAATGTTTTGTATGTTGTGCATGGTCTACTGTAGCGCAGGGGTGCTCAAACTTTTTAGCTTTCTCAGTTGAAGAAAGACCAACTTTATTTGGCTAAAATGCAGTCGGCTTCTAACATGTTTCATTTATGTTTTGGCCAGCTTCAGTCACGAAGCCTGTCTTGGAAAGATTTGCTTTATGGGGGCTTAACGTCCCAAAGCGACTGAGGCTATGAGGGACCCCGTAGAGAAGGGCTCAGGAGATTTCGGCCACCTGGGGATGGGCCTCTAGAATTTTGCCTCCATCGCAATTCGACCGCTGCAGCTGAGACTTCAAAAGGTGATGGCCGACATATTTAAAAGGCGTCCGCAAACTGCACAGCACCCGAACAAATACTTAAATTCAGCTATAACTGGCTGTATAGTAAGGTAGCAGTCAGCAGCTACAGCATTAGTTCCAAAATACTTGGCTAAGGCGGATGAAGACATGCATGAACATAGGTGCTTGGGGAATCTAGGAAGTGCTCCAAGAAACCAGAGAGTTCCACAAAACGCAGTTTGAGAATCCATGCTGCAGTGCAAGGCATTGAACTTGCGTTAAAGTACACTACTTCATGCACAGCAGACTAGAGCAGCATTTCTTGCTCTGCTGAAGTCTGAAGTCACTGCACAGGCTACATAGGGCTGCAGTGTCTTATTTCTGTGTTAGTGTTGTGCAAATGATTTGAGCATAGAATGTGGCAGTACTATATCCGAGTCATGACTTGAAACCAAATCACCAGTCTCATTGCTGAACTATACAGACAAGATGGAAAGTTGTGTGTAGCCATTGTCTTTTCTGCCACAGATTGTCTTTCCTAACTTTTTGGAATGAAATCTGTAAAGTGAATTTCATTTTGTCATTTTTACATGTGTAAGTGACGTGCTCCCATTTTTCAAAAAATTGTGATATGTATATGTATTGTATATTTGTATATGTAAAAAATTTGTATATGTATGGAGTATTTCATGGCAATGAAATTTGAGAGCTTTATTACCAACTCTTATGTAATGTCATGCATAGAACCCTTGAGAACGAAGTTATATGAATCAATGCTATCGCACTCAATATCAGCTGCAATACTCTAGATGCGGCAGGTTTGACCTTGGTCGTCACAGCAGTGCGAGCCCAGTGCTGCTCGGAACTTGTGCATTAACCCCTGAGAGCAGAGTTCAAATTATGCTGAATGTGCACTTTGGACGCTCTCCATGACTAAACATTGATTTACTGTAAAGCATAAGCCTTCGTTGGTTCACTCCACGTATGTTACAAGTCGTATTGAGTGAAAGAGTACCTACACTACGGAAAACACACTTGTCACTTTGCAAAGATTTTGCTTTCAACTTTCAATGTGGTTTCCTTAAAGACCAATGTGAGGTCACTATCATCATCAAGTATAGTAAATGTTGAAGTATGTAGCATTATGTATGTGTTCAATGACAGAGCAGCAAGACGTGTGGTGCTTGACATTTACTTTTCACACACCGATTAGTTGCTAGTTGCACACACATTTAAATAGGTGGTGGCAACACATGCACATGGTCATACTGATATTACACAGAAAACACTTTCTTCATTTCTTCATGGAGACTAATGCCATATAAGATATTTAAAAACCAAATATATGTATGAACACATGCCAAAGCATGTTATGAGTTCAAGCATATTTGTCCTGCAGAGCAATGTAACTGAAATAAGTCATTGAAATTCACACACAAGCACAGTGCTCTTGGTAGTTCTTGTAACATTCCAGAAGACATGGAAGCATTTTGGAAATTCAAAGCGAGCTGTCAAAAGTGATCCTCTGAAAGTGCAGTCTGTGCTATTATCAACCACAAAATCACACCAGGAGAGTCCGGACAAAGCCATTTGCCCCTAGACCTGGTAAAAGTACTTGTGTGTTGGTTTAAGAACTCCATTCTTCAGGCAGAATGCCGTATTCACAGCATTTTCTAATTCATCACCCCGTTTTTTGGCAGCTGAGAGGGTCTTAACTTCAAGGAGACCAAAATCTCCTCCCTCCTCTACAACACGGTCAGGCGTTGCACCAAGAACAGGGACACCAGGGTTGACACACAACCCAAAACAGTAACTCCTAACTGGCACTGTTCTCTTCCATATGTAACGCTGCACGGCTGCATCTTCATTCCTTAAACCATCAGCCATGTATTTGGTCTGCATCTGGCTAGACCCGAACAGCCTCTTGAAAAACTTCTCGTCAGCTGGCTTCTGCCTTGACACCACATCTCCGAAGTGTGAAGCAATCAGGCGCTTGGATCTCTCGAAGTTCCACGTTGTACAGCCGCTTTGCATCCTAGTCGCTTGCTCAAGGGCCCATGAGTTTTCTAAAGTAAGCTCACTGGAGCCGAACTTGTACCCAGCTGGCACATGCTCAACCCACACGGATTGGACCGGTAACCTGATTGGCATCTGGCTAAAAGCCTCCTCGTAAAGTGTTCTTT